>NC_090266.1:629850329-630481329 GCF_040414725.1 Anabrus simplex
GAAAGATTCGAACAAAAAGAGGAGCAAGTTGGGCACTATAGCTGTGCTCCCCGCGCTACTGCCTTCCTCCCCTCATGCGAACGAAGCCAGACTACTTCTCTCGGTGTAGTGGTGACTGTAGGGTGTCTCGTTAGCCCAAGGATGAGATAAATATCCAAGCTGTGAATCAGCATCGCAGGGCGAACTCTTTCGACTTGGGGGTGGATTTTAGCAATATTCTTGTTTTATTTCTTAGTTGAAAGGTATTTATTTCAAGTACCTTGGAGTCAATGTACCGCGTTGTGAAGGGCATATATATTGCTATTTGCTTTACGTCGCACCGACACAGATAGGTCTTATGGCGACGATTGGATAGGAAAGGCCTAGGAATTGGAAGGAAGCGGCCGTGGCCTTAATTAAGGTACAGCCCCGGCATTTGCCTAGTGTGAAAATGGGAAACCACGGAAAACCATCTTCAGGGCTGCCGGCAGTGGGGCTCGAACCCACTATATCCCGATTACTGGATACTGGCCGCACTTAAGCGACTGCGGCTATCGAGCTCGGTGGCATATATATTTCTTCTTATTATTATTCCAACCTTTTCTCACACCCTGGTGGTTCTGTGTATCACACTTAGACTTGACTAAGTTTTCCCGTCGGGTGTCCTTCCTGACGCCAACCCTACATGGAGGGAAGTATTCACTTTTGCGATTTTCTGTGGTGGTTGATTGTGTGATATGTTGAGTGTGAAAGCACAGGAGTATATTAAGACGAACACACACACACTCATACCAACCGAGCAAAATGGGCGTGCGGTTTAGGGACACGTAGCTGTGAGCTTGCATTCGAGAGATTTTGGGTTCGAACCCCACTTTCGGCAGCACTGAAGATGTTTTTCCGTTGTTTCCTATTTTCACACCAGGCAAATATTGGGGCTGTAACTTAATTAAGGCCACGGCCGCCTCCTTCCCACTCCTAGCCCTTTCTTATCCCATCGTCGCCATAAAACTTATCTGTGTCGGTGCGACGTAAAGCAACTTGTAAAAATAAAACACTCATACCGAGTGACTTGGCTGCGTGGTTTGGGTCACATAACTGTCGGACAGTGCGTGCTCTGTCCGGTTCCATGGCTAAATGGTTAGCATGCTGGCATTTGGCCACAGGGGTCCGGGGTTCGATTCCCGGCAGGGTCGGGAATTTTAACCATAATTGGTTAATTTCGCAGACATGGGGGCTGGGTGCATGTGTCGTCTTCATCATCATTTCATCCTCATCACGACGCGCAGGTCACCTTCGGGCGCCAAATCAAAACACCTGCATCTGGCGAGCCGAACTTGTCCTCGGATACTCCCGGCACTAAAAGCCATACGCCATTTCATTTATTTACTGCGTGCTCTCAACGTCGTTCATTTCTTAACCCGCACTTAGTGGGCTGCTGCTCCCGCCTCCTTAATGCGGACTGTTTTTGACTATGGCAGTTTGATGTATAGCAACGCTCCAAAGTTAGTTTTGGAGAATTAAATGTCCTGCAATTTCGTGCTCTCAGGGCATGTTTGGTGCAATGTCGTCAACGCTCTTCAAGTCGAAGCTCATGAACTACCCCTGCACATGAGGGGGAAACTACTGGCAACAAGATTTCTCCTTCGAGAATGGACTATAGTCCTCTCCGTGTAAGGACGTACCCTACGGGTGCAACCTTACCCTTTCTCCCCTGTAATATTAAGGTATTGATTTATAGTTACTTTTCTTGCTGTTGGGTATTTTGCAGGTCTTTTACAGTGTCGGTAACCATACAGTTTAGGGACCCTACTTGCCGATACGACGTCTTACATTTACCGTTAATCTGGCACGTTGGCAACGTTCAATCACTGTTCTAGCGTGAATTGCGTGTTGCCACCGCATTGCCGTTAAAGTCACTAGTGGTACATTTGCGAGAATATTTAAAACATATTTTCTTTTTCTGTGGGATTGTAAATCTATTTGGCTAATACCAGGTAAGTAGAATTGTGGCATGTTCGGATAATGCATTTAATAACATAGTTTGTGTGAAATGATGAAAGTGCTCAAATACGCCAGTCACATGTCTAGATCTACCGGTACATGAAATAACTCTTGCGGGACGAAATTTTGGCAGTAGAACTTATAACATTACTATTTTCAAATCCGCAGTGAACTTGAAAGCTGACCTAATTTCCGTTCACGGAGCTTGGCACATTAGTATTCCTATATGTTTCCTGATAAGCTTGAAGATATAACCAGCCTGCAGTCTGAAAATATCCCCAATAATCTCTCTCCTTACTGGTTACCGGTATTGAAGAGAGAAGGAAATGTTCACGCAAAAGAAAGGGAAGTCATTGGATGTCTGGAACTTTCGAAAATCACACTGCAGAAACTTATTAAATAAATTGCATCGTTTAACACGCCCCTCTTTTCAAGAATATGGTTATAGTACGCCTACTGTATATCAAAATAAAGACAGATATATCTAACATTAATTTGAGTGAGAAAGTGTGTTTATTTCCTTAATTCCTCATTGAGCGTGGAAATCGACTTGATTATGAATATCTTGATTTTTTTCATCTTAACATTTATCATTTACTAGGGTAGGGAAACATTCATTATCGGTGTTTATATTGAGGTTAGTTTGTTATGGTTATGTCTGGTGATTTTAATATGTAACCAGGCAGGTTGGCAGCAGTGATCAGCCATTACAAAAAAGAGAAAAGAAGAGCATCGGGCGGCGATATTTACCTTCTGGGGTATTGCCTTACGTGGCGATTACTATACACAGAGCGGACTTACACTTTTCTTTCGAAATCATCAGTAACTATATTTACCAAAAATAAACTGGTTGTTCAATCTCCAATTCAACTTGGACCATGCTCCCTTCCTCTGAGGTCTACTTATACAGAACTTCAGTTCTCTAAAAGCTGGTCTGAGTGGCTCAAACGGTTGAGGCGCTGCCCTTCTGATTCCAACTTGGCAGGTCGGTTCTGGCTCAGTTCGGTGGTATTTGAAGCTACTCAAGTACATCAGCCTTGTGTCGGTAGATTTACTGGGACGTAAAAGAACTTCTGCGGGGCAAACGTCCGGCACCTCAGTGTCTCCGAAAACCGTCAAACGTAGGTAGTTAGTGGGACGTAAAATAATAATAATAATAATAATAATAATAATAATAATAATAATAATAATAATAATAATAATAATAATAATAATAATAATACTGTAATAACAATAATAGTAATAGGCCTAATAACAATAATATTTCTCTAAAATGTTCAAATAGTAGCGGTGGAAGTCGTTTTCCATGATATTCTCCATATTGCCTATGCAGAAGGTGTAGGGCTCTTGATTAATGGGAGCTCATACACAGTAGATATACTAATTGGCGGTTGGATGAATGGCGAAATATCATGTTTGCAGATGAAACACAGATATCACTAAGGACAGATACATGACGAAAAAAGGTGGAATGTATAAGCATGTTCTAGAGGTGCATGCATTTGGAGGTGGTGGTGTAATGTTTCGGGCTGATACCCAGTCTCATACTCGATGAGTCTGCTGTTTGCGTCATCTGCCCTGAACTTTCACACTTGGACTGTGTGCGATTTGGTAAACGTAGTTTACAGAGAAAATCAGGGATGGTGTAAGCATTCTGTTGCACCTTCTAAGTTTTCAAACGTTTGTGGGATGGCTGACTCTCTCACTGAATTAAACCCCATGGCACTACAGCCCTTGAAGAGCCTTATCCTACAAAGCCACCGCTGCTCAGCCCGAAGGCCTGCGGATTACGATGTGTCGTATGGTCAGCACCGCGAATCCTATCAGCCGTTATTCTTGGCTTTCTAGACCGGGGCCACTATCTCACCGTCAGATAGCTCCTCAATTCTAATCTCGTAGGCTGATTGGATCTCGAACCAGCCCTCAGTTCCATGTAAAAATCCCTGTCCTGGCCGGTAATCGAACCCGGGGCCTCCGGGTAAAACGCAGGTACGCTACCCCTGCATCGCGGGGCCGGCACTCTCACTGAATCGCTCAATCTTTTGTTTTACTTCGTTCTGGACCATGGTCCATTCCGGAGGGGAGTGTGTATCAGTGAGATTGGACGTGAAGCGTTTTTGATAAAGGTGATGCAGTCTTTCAGATTCCAAGCATGCCGGCCTCACTTGCTGACAACACGTTTGTAAATATTAAGAGTTGGAAAAATTTGACAATACAGAGCCCAGCTCTATGGAATATTAATACATTTAGGGGGACATAAAACTACCAGGGTTAAACAAACAAATTACTATATTAAACTGAAACGAATTTTCACCATTATATCCGCGAAAAGAAATGTCAGATGTCTAGAAGATAGGCAGAGTTATAAATGAAAGTATAATCACATGTAATCAGAATTCGTGGACATTTAACCAGAACTCCAGCCTTCCACGCCTGGATTTTTCAAATTGTTTCTCAAAACGATATTTTTAAAAGTCATTTATAGGGCATCATCTACAGTTTTCAAGATAATCGCATGAAATTTTGCATGGCTGTCCATCCTAGTGGTATACATAACCTAAAAATGAAATCCTTAGACACCATTAACAGAAATGTTGTTATAAAATATTTTCAGAGTTGAAAAAGAAATTACCTTCTCTTTCTTTCTTTCTTTCTTTCTTTCTTTCCTTCTTTCTTAATCTGTTTACCCTCCAGGGTTGGTTTCTCCCTCGGACTCAGCGAGGGATCCCACCTTTACCGCCTCAAGAGCAGTGTCTTGGAACTTCAGACTCTGGGCCGGGATACAACTGGGGAGGATGACCAGTACCTCGCCCAGGCGGCCTTACCTGTTATGGTGAACAGGGGCCTAGGTGGGGGATGGGAAGATTGGAAGGTATAGACAAGGAAGAGGGAAGGAAGCGGCCGTGGCCTTAAGTTAGGTACCATCCCGGCATTTGCCTGGAGGAGAAATGGGAACCCACGGTAAACCACTTCCAGGATGGCTGAGGAGGGAATCGAACCCCTCTACTCAGTTGACCTCCCGAGGCTGAGTGGACCCCGTTCCAGCCCTCGTACCACTTTTCAAATTTCGTGGCAGAGCCGGGAATCGAACCCGGGCCTCCGGGGTTGCCAGCTAATCACACTAACCACTACACCACAGAGGCGGACAATTACCTTCTCTTGAAGTGCAAATATTTTATCCATTGAGGTTCATAATTATTGTTAAACTGATTATTTAGTTTAAAATATTTTTAAAAAATCACTTCAAGATGTTAAAAATATTTTAAGTAATTTTGAAAATGATGGTTTAGGACAGATTTTACAATGAGAAATTTGAAAATCTAGCAATTAAAATATTACATTCTTTGGTAGATCCACCTCTGTGGTGTAGTGGTTAGCGTGATTAGCTGCCGCGCCACGAGGTCCGGGTTCGATTTCCGGCTCTGCCACGAAATTCGAAAAGTGGTACGAGGGCTGGAACAGGGTCCACTCAGCCTCGGGAGGTCAACTGAGTAGAGATGGGTTCGATTCCCACCTTAACCATCCTCGAAGTGGTTTTCCATGGTTTCCCACTTCTCCTCCAGGCAAATGTCGGGATGGTACCTAACTTAAGGCCTCGGCCGCTTCCGTCCCTCTTCCTTGCCTGTCCCATCCAATATTCCCATCCCTCCACAAGGTCCCTGTTCAGCATAGCAGGTGAGGCCGCCTGGGCGAGGTACTGGTCATTCTCCCCAGTTGTATCCTTCGACCCAATGTCTGAAGCTCCAGGACACTGCCCTTGAGGCGGTAGAGGTGGGATCCCTCGCTGAGTCCGAGGGAAAAACCGACCCGGGAGGGTAAACAGATTAATAATAATAATAAGAAGAAGACGACATTCTTCGGTAGACTGAAGAGCAAGTTTCAAACATAAGGTGCAGGAATCTCATTATTACACGGCTTAAAAGACTGGAGGAAGAACATTTATAAGGGGGTCTAATTTTCAATAGTGGAAGACTTATGTGCCCCCGTACGTTTTAAATTATGCTGTAGATTAACAGCATATTGTTATAGTTCATAATACAGGCTTTGAACTAATTTTGTTATCATCCCTGTGTTGTGATTAATTATTCAATTTAGGGCCCGTCGTAGTGAATGAAACTATAATTATTTTCGTCTGGAATGATAATAGGTGTCCCAGGACAAGAGCTGATGATGACACTTGGGTGATTGAGTACCCGAGTATCCGGGTACCCGTTACGGTGGTTACCCGAAGCGAAAACCCAGCGTACTCTTTTCATCGGGTACGGATATCCATAAACCCGGTACCTGCTTACGTTACTGTTATTATAAGTCGTACCCGATGCTTCTTTGGCACGATGCCCACGCCCCATCCACCTTCCCCTGACGTAGGATGAATGCGCCTGTTTAACTTCACTGCAATCGCCCTGCTAGACAGCCCACTGAGGTGGCATAGCTCTGTACCTCGTCAACTGGTTCTCGTACGTCCTGAAGCGTACATACAGTATGTCGGTCACTCAAGCCAACCGACGAACTAAACTACCAATCATCATGTGTACTCAATTCTTGTTTTGGCAGATAGTGTGCATCACACAGTATGGCTGAGGTGTGTTCCAAACTGGTCTCTACATGTCACGCGATCAGAAGAATATTACAACCAGACGCCAATAAAAATTCCAATGCACAAGTGCAATCTGACACTCCGTGAATAGCTTCTCAGGAGTGAGGGAGGGAAGACAAATTTAACGCAACGTTAACTCATGGACCAGATCTACAGCTTTCTCTTCTCGTGGCTCGATACATGAGAACTACGACAAAAATAACCGTCATGTTATTACAGTAGCATTTCTCGTGTTTCCTCTAGATCAGTTCACGGCAGCCTCGCCCCACGCTCATGGCCTGCTGGCACGAATTACTATGATGATGACGACCAGAACAATCATACATTATTGCATTACATAACGATCTGACCACTCCAGGCTAGTTATTGGACGGTATGACTACTGTTCGATGCCGTAAAGGTACAATTGGGCTGTACAGGACAGAAATCAAGCGACCGAGTTGCAAGACCGAGACAGGTCGCCAAGTACATTTGAGAGCGCAAGACAGAGGCAGGCGACAGACACGGGCCGCCGAGACAAATCGTAGGAGACAGCAAATACAGTAGAGACAATACACGACACTTACGGATTTCGCCTTGCTAAAATGGGAGACAATTCGACGGTGGCGCTCCTAGTGATTTGACCTGAACAAATCGCGCTAAATTCAAATATCAATGGAAATGTATATACGGAAATGGATAAATAAATTACGTCTAGAAAGACAGTGGTATTGAGATATTAACTTCGAAGTTGCTAAAGCAATTCTGGATAAATGAATGAAGAATTATTTAAAAGGTTATTATTCAAAGACTGAAATTAGACATATAAACAAGGTGTGAAATGGACTGCTGTGAAATGGCTTGATCTTTCATTTATGCATTACTTTTTTAGCTTTAGCATACCTGCCTGAAATCTTACGGTTGGATTTGTCTTTTTTCCTCACTTAAAAACAATGTATCATCACATTAAGACATTTGTCAATAAAAATATCGGCACATTCCTTACCCATATGTTGCAATGAATTAACATTTAATAGCTGGACAATTTTCCTCTTAACATGAAGCCTACTAACAGAAAGAAAATCTATAAAATCCCGGATTTAATCTGAGAAGAGGGATAAAAGAAAGAAAAGTTTGAAAATGTTGTCGATAGTGATGCTTTGAGGAATATTTACGTACAATTAGAGTAAAAATGTAACATACCCTTGGCTGTATAGTCGAGGATTTTTAAAGTCGCTGGCCTGGAAATGATCTGAACAGATCTTATAATTCTTATACAAGCGTAACGTCCCTTCTTTCTTGTACACTTTATCCAAATCGCTTCTGTGACATTTCAAATCCCACAGATCACACCTACAACAACACATCGGTATTGAAGGTTAACTGCTGCACTATACAATAAAATATGCGTATTATATTTTAAGCCCGTTAAAACATGGGTCGAGCAGGTTAGAGGATTATGAAGTACTATAAAAATCTCTGTCACTGGAAGAATATATATGCAAACACAATATTACTTACATGTTCTTGTCACGAGGGAACCTGAAGAACGAGCGCGCATTTTTCTCTACTTCGTAATTACTGCAGCCAAACACAGATCATACCTTTCCCCTCATGTTGAGAGGAGATATCAAGGAATGACACATGCTACTATTTAATTATGTCAACTCACTGAAAACGCATAAATAACACCAAAAATTTCACACAAAAATACACGTGCTCTTATGACAGAATCAGTACCGTTCAGGTCTATCCGCTAGAGTGAGCTCCAATAGCTGTCCCTCGATATCTCGCTCAGTGTCGTGTATTGTCTCTACTGTATTTGGAGACAGCTCTCAGACCAGTAGTGTCCCGCGACAAGCTGACGCAGCACATGATTTCTGAAGTGATGTAATTTCAGAAATTAAATTTACTGGTGAAGAAGACGAGCTGTTAGTAGAATTTGTTGGAGTTCGATTCTGAAGTTGAGTCACGCGAAGGGGATGAGGTTGCGGTCACTGCGGGAACAGTTCAGCATAGCGTCGGTGTGCCACTCTTAAATAGCATTCAGTGAATCCATACACGAGGTACATATCGGCCAAAACTTCATCAGTGCCTATCCATACTGCTGTGTATCATTAAAGTGCAACTAACACTGTCGTTAAAACTAAACCCGAGACAGAGCCAAGCAGAACTGAATGCAAGCTTGAGGGCGAAAATTTACTGTTGTCAACAACAAGCACCATAAGAGAATGGAATATTGTTTACAAACAAGAGACACAGCGCACACCGTCAAGGTGGTGGTGATTATTGTTTTAAGAGGAAATACAACTGGGCAACTATCCCCTGTTAAAACTAATCACAGGGAAAAAAAGGAAGGGGTCCGAAACTTCGAAAAATGAAGGCATCAGCCAAAGAAAGGCAACAGCCACGAAGGACCTGAAAATTAAAATACTCCCTAAGCCTCGCAAAGCTAATACAGATGGGATCGGAAAAGAACGAGAGTTGACCAGCCGAAGTCGGATATGAGCTTGAATTAAGTAAGTGGAAGCAATGCGAGAACTCAACTAAGGCCCCGTGGTCGCCAACCCACGATCCCAAGTTGAGAACCCCAGGGCCCCGTTTAGTCGCCTCTTACGACAGGCAGGGGATACCGTGGATGTTAGAGGGGGATGGATACAGTCGACATTTGCACTGTTTATTCTCAGTGAAGCCCGGCCTGAGTGGCTCAGTTTGCGAGTTCAAGTCCGGCTCAGTTCGGTGGCCTTGTAAGTGCGTGTTAAAGGTAACAACTCTGTGCCGTTGGCTTTTGGCACGTTAAGGAACTCCTGCGAGACAAAATTTCGACACCCCGGTGTCTGTCCAAAACTAGCATGTAGGACGGACGTAAACAAATTATTATTATTATTATTATTATTATTATTATTATTATTATTATTATTATTGTTCATTCATTCATTAATTCATTAATTAATTCATTCATTCATTCATTCATTTTTACCCTTATGGACAGTGTTTGAATTCGAATATCTCATGATGACACAATTTTCACTTCTTTCCCTTCTCTTCCCAAAATGTCTTCATCCTTTGGCTGTGCTCCTGTTTCCTTTGTTCTGTCCACAATGTTCCTGTCTTCTTCTTCTCATTTACTATCAATTTTGTATTCTTAATTTTGTTTCTGAATTCTTTTCTGTCTCCTATCATTTGCCTGTTGATCTCTTGATCTCCACCTGCCTTAAGTCTTCTTCTATTTCATGATACCAATTTGTTTCCTTGCTTGAACTGTTTACTAAATAAAAGATTTTCTTTGTAAGTCTGTTGTTGTCCATTCTCTGTATGTGCCCATAGATAGAGCCCTGCACGCAAAGTTAGTGTCTTGGCGGATACAAACTGTATGGCAGTGCTGATAATTTTGCTGATAGTTTCTAAATTGCGATGATTTATTAATTTTCACTCAAGTATACTCTTGTTTTTGCTTGTGGTTAGGCGCTCCTCGACATTGGCATGGGAGAATGGTGATATATAAAGAGCCTTGAGACCATAAAACCACAAATCTGACCTAAGCGTAACTGGTTCCTGCCCGCAATTATTGGAAGGAAGGAAGGAACAGAGGTCAATACGTCGGTAGTTGTCGCAATAGAAAATCTCTCATGAACCTATGACTGTAGGGGTTCTGGTGCCAGCTGCCAGGCCGTTTGTATTGTGTTACCAGATCTATCCGGTTCAATACCTTGGATGTAATATACTGTAGTTAAATATGTAAATTATCTGCAGATAACCATTTTGCAATGCGGATTACCATTCGCGGATGCGGGTGCGGGTGCGGATGCGGATCGGATGCGGATATTATTTTGTATATCCGCGCAGGGCTCTACCCATAGAAAGTTAGTCTGCGTTTCCTAATCATGTCTGTGAGTCCAGTGTGGTGGTACAGTTCTTCGGTAGACCGGGCGAGTTGGTCGTGCGGTTAGAGGCACGCGGCTGTGAGCTTGCATCCGGGAGATAGTGGGTTCAAATCCCACTGTCGGCAGCCCTGAAGGTGGTTTTCCGTGGTTTCCCATTTTCACACCACGCAAATGCTGGCGCTGTATCTTAATTGAGGCCACGTCCGCTTCCTTCCCACTCCTAGGCCTTTCCTATCCCATCGTCGCCATAAGACCTATCTGTGTCGGAGCCACTAGCTCTTCGGTAGATCGTTTCATCCATATGCCATCTCTGCGTATTGGACTAAATATTTTTCTGAGAATGTTATGTTCTATTTTTTCTGTCTCTATGATGCCTGATGCTCCAATTGTGGTCGTTTCTGACGCATACAATGCTTCTGGTAACTATTATTGTTAGTATAATAATAATAATAATAATAATAATAATAATAATAATAATAATAATAATAATAATAATAATAATAATTTCGTGTTGTTATTTCTAGCCGGGTGCAGCCATTGTAAGGCAGACCCTCCGATGAGGGTGGGCGGCATCTACCATGTTTAGGTAACTGCGTGCTATTATGGTGGAAAGCAGTGTTATGTGTGGTATGTGAGTTGCAGGGATGGTGGGGACAGCACAAACACCCAGTCCCCGAGCCAAGGGAATTAAACATTTAAGGTTACAATCGCCGACCCGGTCGGGAATCGAACCCGTGACCCTCTGGACCAAAGGCCAGCACGCTAACCATATATCCATGGAGACATACATTATTATCAGTGCAATACAGATGCAAAGCTAATTGGGGCAATAAACCAAACGAAATGTAATTACTCCGTAAGGAGGCACTGGAGACCACGGTTCCCTTATACCAATACACTTACAAGGAATTCCTGAACAACCTCTGAAGATTTGTCGGAGACCAAATGCCTCCCCTCCATCTAAAATGTGGTCAAGTTTTGTATTAGTTCCAGGAAGGCAATTAGGACCCGAAAAATAAGTTTTTGAATTAATTTTCTGTCCCATTACAGATTTCTCCTTCTTTACCGTAAGCATCAACGTCGGCTGAAATAATTTGGTAATTAACATCTACGATGGCTAGAAGAACAATACAAATTAATTCTTTATAATTAAAAAAAAGTGCCGCTGCTTGGAGGAACTCCTATTCGAATATACATCGATGAAGAAAAAAAAAAACGAAATGGCGTATGGCTTTTAGTGCCGGGAGATCCCAGGACGGGTTCGGCTCGCCAGGTGCAGGTCTTTTGATTTGACTCCCGTAGGCGACCTGCGAGTCGTGATGAGGATGATATGATGCTGAAGACAACACATACACCCAGACCCCGTGCCAGGGAAAGTAACCAATGATGGTTAAAATTCCCGACCCTGCCGGGAATCGAACCCGGGACCTCTGTGACCAAAGGCCAGCACGCTAACCATTTAGCCATGGAGCCAGACCTATACATCGATGTGCATCCAATGATGTTCGGGAAATTCCATCATAACCAAAATTCTTTAGAAATGCGTTGAAACTCTTCTTGTGTACTGTAGGTTCTGGAATGACTTGAGGTAGGCCATACCAACTTGTTTCTTAAATATCTGAGAACCTCTTTCACGATTGTTGATATATGGCACGCTGATATGCGGTATGCGAACGATAGTGATGCGAAACTTTCACCAATTGCCATAAATCTGCCAATAATTTTTAAAAAATTGTCAACCGTTCAATAAATGCTATCTTTTACAAACCACACACACACAAAATATACACTCTCACACACTCATGTAACACTAATTTTTTATCTTACTTCAGATGGAGAGCGTAAAAAAATCTATTCACGATATACTGTACATACAATCGATTTAAACGCAAAAGGAAAATGGTATCAGGATCAGTTGCACCACCAAACAATTATAAGAGGGAATTTTCTTAGAGACTGCAATTCTTAGAGCTGTATTCAACCGAGATATGTACTGCCTCTAATCTAGATCCAGATTCACCAGTCCCATCGCCTCCAGCATCATCGAATAGCACACAGTTCAAGACTCAGACAGAAAACATCGAAGAATGTACGAAAGAAGCGTCGCAGTCTCCTAAACCACCGCTTCTACGACGGAAAGGACGCTATAACAATGATGTTACTATTCTTGATTATCTTATGACGTGAGATTAAAGCCGGCAAATCACAATGCATCAGTTAAGCGCCATCACTACAGAAAGTAAGGACGATGTTACTTCATTTTGGAACCACGTGAAGGCTGTATTACGGAAACTACATCCGGGAAGCCGCATATTAACTATAACATCACATTGACTCACTGTTAGCTGATGTGTTTCGCAAATTTACTGCCTCAGATATACAAACACTAACCCGTCAATGACGAGTACGACAGCTAGTCTATATAGACGTATATATATAATTTGAACTTGTAACACAATATTGTGAAAAAAACCGTAATAATAACGAATATGTGTTATACATCAAAAGAAGGTTCCCATCTCAGGATTACTAGAAAAATATTACTTATTATCGTAAAATAGTCATTTATTCGAACAATACGATGTTTAAGTCGTTGCAGTTAACTCTGTTCGCCGGTCGATGGCTCTATGAAAGTTGTCTCCGTTGATCTTTCTATGCAGGCCGGATAGAGGGCTCTGTGAAAGTTGTCTATGCAGATCTTTGTATGTTAATCCGAAAGACGGCTCTGTGAAATCAAGTTATCACCAGAATGTTAGTTGTTGCTCCATGTTGGTTCTAATAGGCCAGAAACAGAAAGAAATCCATCTCAGGATGGTAAATGGTAAATGGACATTTTAATTCGTGTTGCCACTGTAATGTAGTACAATGTCCTTTGCATCCCTCTCTGCTAACCACAGCCACATTCCAGGATTAGGTCCTTACTGTTTTAACATTCAGGGGATGAGTGAGAGGTACATTTCAGATTTACTGTCTCGTGAAAATGGCCGAGCATTATACGGCCAGCTTTATGCGATAGATTTAAGTTTTGCCAAGTGAATTTGTTGTGAAAATTCTATAAATTGCAAAGGTTCAAAAATTCCATACGTATAGTCACAATGGAAGTGTAAGTTTAAAGGCAAATACATGGTCTTCCGGAGTTCAGTATATTTTCCGTTACTTTTCTCACGCTTCCTGTATCATCAGTTTCATTTTTAGTCTTTGCCTCGCAGCACTTGCTGCGACAGGTCACTAGGATAAAGTTACATATAATTCAAAGGTTATCGGTTTTGGACTCGAAAATTTACACTCCTGACGTTATTTATACTGAGAGCATGACTCACAGTAGAAAGCAATCGGTCAGCCAAAGAAGGGCTTATGTAGGTTATCGTATTTGCCACGTTAACCGAGCAAGTTGGATACGTGATACAGGACGAAGCTCTGAGTTTGCATTCGGGAGATGGTGGACTCGGACACCGCTGTCGACAGCCCTGAAAGTGGCTTTCCGTGGTTTACTATTTTCGCGCCAGGGGCTCTACGTTAATAAAGGCCACGGTCTCTTCTTGCTTCGTCTTATCCCATCGTTCCTATAAGACCTGTCTGAATTGGTGGATGCGAAACAAATGTTACGCACTTAGGCCTACCAGCTGTTGAAGCCGTCCTTGACAGGGCAATCGACGTAGCTCGTGCATGATTACATTTTTGTTGAACCTTCAAGTTGTTATTCAGATTATCTAAGGCACGTACGTGGATATGCGACTGTCAGCGGCTTGTCGTGACGTACTTCTTTCCTGGCTCTCTGTGGCCGTTCGCACTTTCATATTGTTTGTATTATTGTTGCTCTAGATTTCATCTCTTCCTTCCAGGATAAGGGATAAGTAGCAGGTTAATATTTTAAAAAGTAGAGTAGAGACTGATGTGCAAAGCCTTTAAACGTTGCCAGGATGATTTCCGTAGCAGCTCACCATAGAAATAGATATCAGCTCTTGGACTTAAATTTTCACTCGACCAGCACTGATATTTCCCTTATGTTTCACTTTATCGATTAAAAATACAGAGCAAGAAAGGTTGATACAATAGTCTAGATCAGGGGTTTCCAAATGGCGGCCCGCGGGCCGCATGTGTCCCGCGAGAGCATTTTAATAAATAATGTGAAGGAGAGTCACAAAATAATATTTTTATAAGTCATTCAAAAATGTATTAATTTTTATATTCTTTATAGACTCAAGTCCGCACTAGTTCATTCTTTAATATTATTTCCTCTTGTTAAAAATTCAGTTGATCTGAATGGATTATTTTTCATTTAAAAAATTTTTTAAATCCAAATTTCACATAATAATTATTGATTTTTACGTCCCACTAACTACTTTTGATATTTTTCGGAGACGCCGAGGTGCCGGAATTTTGTCGCGCAGGAGTTATTTTACGTGCCTGTAAATCAATCGACACGAGGCTGACGTATTTGAGCACCTTCCGAATGATCTAACATCGAACCTACCAACTTCAGAAAGCCAGCGCCTCAACCATCTGAGTCACTCAGCCCGGCTCCAATTTCACTCTTTTATGCATTTGTAAAATAATGTTTTACCTAAGTAATTAAAATTATCAAACCTTTATTTCAATTGTATTATGCATATTATTTTTTCATAATGGTACTTCTGTAGACCTACTATATGCAGAACTTTACGAAAATTGGCCTATTATTCAAGTGCGGCCCGCGAACATGCCTAAGGTTTCCAATATGGCCCTCGAGCCCTTACAAATTGGAAACCCCTGGTCTAGATACATATGTGGCATGAGCGACTTTCCTGTAAAACCAACCGTAAAAAAGACACATCGAGTTTTATGTTTAAAGCCCCTGTGAAACCCCCTCCTGCTGATATTTTTAACAAATTAGAACTAATACAACTCGGTCTTATCCTAAACTTAATACCATGTTTAATTAAAATCCACCCCCAGACAAAAATTGAAATTGACCCGGCATGGGCTATTATTTGTCCTGACCGGCATAAAGCCCAAGTATCAGGTTAATATTCAAAAAGTACAGACAGAAGGATTATTTTATATATATATTGATATAAAGTAGCTCCTCAACTGAGGTTGATGTCAGGAATGTCATCCAGCCGTAAAAACATGCCATAAAGTATCACCTCACGTCAACCCCGACCCCGTATCTGGTAACGGGACAACGGAGTATACATACATACATACATACATATGAAGTTTTTCATTTCCCAAAATATTTGTCATTATTTCTATGACTTTAATGCTTATTTTTGGCAAATTTAAACATTCTATACAAGAAGAACTGAGTTAACTTGGAAGCGAATAAGTCGTTCTTGGCTGTCTAGCCTCGGGCTGCTACCTCACCGTCAGATAGAATTCGAATTGCTCTGGCGTAGGCTGAGTGCACCTCGAACCAGCCCTAAGACCGAGGTAAAAATCTCTGGCCTGACCTGGAATCAAACACTGGTCCTCCAGGTTGGCTCCTCGGCATCTCCGGAAAAATAAGTAGTAGTTATATGGTGGTAAAACCATTAATAATAATAATAATAATAATAATAATAATAATAATAATAATAATAATAATAATAATAATAATAATAATAATAATAATAATAATTAAATGCAGCATACACAATCGCATACTAGCTTTCGTCCTTTATCTCGTTATCCTATGATTGAAGTACCGTCATTGATAATTATCCTAAACAGGAATAAGTTGTGACAGAGCGCTCTAAAGAAGTCCCTGCAAATACTAATTAAATATTCTAATTTTTTGGCATGCCACACATCTTCTTCGACAGCTGTCAGAGATTTGTCTTCTTCAAGCAGACAGAACAAAAATTACACAAACTGTGGATCTCTGGTTTGATCTTACAGAAAATCCTGATATGGAACTCTATAAGAATGAAATAAAAAACGAAAGGAACTATACCCCTTCCATTATGTTGCTAATATGTTACATCCGAGATTCGGATGGGGCAGGAGTAACTGCAGAGCAAGAGGAACATGCAGAAAATTAGCTCAGAGATTCATCCAGAGTAGGTTACGAGCGTTAATCCTGTTGGGATTACTGATTCTGATTATTTTCCTGCTACTTTGTTTTCTGGTGCAATAGTAAAGCAGTTCCGTCCAAACAGATGGTGGAAAATAATGGAAGTGAAAACAACAAAATAAGGGAAATTCCCAACAGGATATATCCATTTTGTGAAGGGTTTTATTTCTAACCCTGCCAGCCATCCATTGAGAGAATCTTCTCAATTTATGGGAGTGTCTGGTCAAAATAATTCATGATACGAAAAAATGGAGAAATTAGCGAAATCTTCAAATTTCTGGATTTGAAAAATGACCAAATTGTGATGTAGTTAATGTTATTACCATTCTGCAATAAAACGCAGTGATCATAAAAGTAATTTCTTATAATACATAACTATATTAATCCAAGAACTTCTGGTGACATTAAATATTTTTACTTAGTTAATATGATGCATATTTTTATAAACCTGACTATGTACTATTTAGTATGTTGATTACATTGTGAGTTATAAATAAGTGATTTTCATTGTTTTCAGGGGGTTATTAAATGGGTGTTTTTAAAAATCCCACGAGGTCCTCTTGGGTCGGGCTGAATTACAAAAACCCTAGTTGAAACACCTAGGACCTAGGAAAGTTTTCATTCCCCTCCCCGAAGGGGAAAGGGGGGGCAACTAAAAGGTGACGCCTTCTCTCTGGCCAGGAGATTCGGCGGGTTTGGTGGATTTGCTGGAGTTGGAAGAGGGGGTATGGGGGTTTGTTTTGGTGAAGTAGCTGGGAGAGGGTCCCGACCTCTTGGCTAAGTGCTTTATTGGATTTTCAATTTGTATTGAAACACTACTCTACACCTTTGAGTGGCAACGGTCCGGAAGTCTCTACCTATAGTGCGAGTTCATCCTGCGTATGTGAGAGCTTCATGCTTCACTGAAAAATACGTCAGAATGGTTATGCAGCACTGCTAGGGCGGTACTTTCGAACTCGGATACCAAGAGATCGGGAATGGCTCTTCCTATAAGGCAGCGTTGCACTATCGTCAATGGACATAAAACGTTAGGAACCGCGTTCCAAAAGTGAGCTGTGTCAGGAGAATCCTACAAGATCATGAAAATGGCACTAGAAGGCAAAATAAAATGAAAATATGTACATTTTGCGAAACGTCTCGTATAACTTAGTTCAAGTTCGGCTTAGCCAGCGTTTTCGCAAATTTTGGATCCTCTAATAAATAAGCGCGTTGTCTATTATATGTACAAAAGTAGTTACACTTCGTCTCTCAGAATACAGACAAAGAAATTTAGCCATGAAAAGCGCATTAAATTGAACATTATGCGTATTTCTTAATATGTAGGCCTATGTAATTTCATCTCCTCATTTTAGCAACAGCTTACCTAAAATATCATTGTTTCTTCTGTTCACACATTCACAAGTTCGTTTTAGTTGTTTGTGCACACAGTTAAGAAGAATAATACGCACGTTATCTTTCATGGACTTTTATGCAATTGTAAAAGAAAAATACCTTTTATGTGTCTGTTGATATTGTGATCATAGCCCACTGACCTCCAATTTTATGTCGCATCAAAACCTCAGGAATGTGCATTCGTATTTCAAAAAATCCACATGCGTTGACCGGGATTCGAATTGCGGCTGCCCTGGGCCATATAAAAAATATCATATAGCATTACTTATTGTTAAATCCGCACGAAGCAACTGGCCATTACAAGTTGAAAGAGTATCATGAAGGGTGCCAAGGTAAGAAATGTACATTGTTTCACCGATCGAGTTGGCCGTGCGGTTAGGGGCGCGCAACTGCGAACTTGCATTCGGGGATAGTGGGTTCGAACACCACTGTTGGCAGCCCTGAAGATGGTTTTCCGTGGTTTCCCATTTTCACACCAGGCAAATCCTGAAGCTTTGCCTTAATTTAGGCCACGGCCGCTTCCTTTCCACTCCTAGTCTTTTCCTATCCCATCATCGCTATAAGAACTATCTGTGTTGGTGCGACCTAAAGCAAATTGTTTAAGGAAAACAAGAAAAGAAATGTACCTTGTTTCGAATTTACTTCTTTCTCCGGCCATTTTCTGTATATATTGGGGTCGGCATTTGGTATTATATATGAAGAGGAATATATTGAGAAAAACACAAAACCCACTCCCTGAGCCAGAGAAATTAACCAGATGCGGCTAAGATGCCCGACTCAACCGCGAATCGAAACCGGGACTCCCTGAACCGAAGATCACTGCACTGCCCTTTCAGCCAAGGAGCGAGACAGATACAGGTATGATCAAGTAGCAAAAATAAACCAACAGAAACTGGCTCAGCAGTACAAAACCATTTATTACTCAAGTACGCACCACACCGTCCTTGAAAATGAATACTGTAGGCTGGGACATACAGTAAGTATCATCACCATCAAGACAATACCACGCAATAGACCAGATATCGTGTTACTTGACAAGATCAAGTGCATGCTCTAGTTCCCACAACCTGCAGGCAATATACACGGAAAACGTATATAAGTACACTGACTTGTCAGTACCAATGTGAAGAGTCAAGTAAGGTAATACCGTGCAATGGTCTTGCTCCAAAGCTATTACATGACAGTCTGAAAACTCTCAAATCGCACCCCTAAACTAAATACAACTACAAAAAGCAGTCATCTTAGCCACCTGCTACATCGTCCGGAAGTTCTTGGAGAAATAGTACATCCACCGAAGAACTTCAACGTGTGAATCAACAATCGAAGTTCTTTGTATATAGTTTATCTATATACTCAACACCAATTGTATTATTATGAAACATTCTGTAAATAATAATAATAATAATAATTTTACGTGCCACTAACAACTTTCAAGGTTTTCGGAGATGCCGAGGTGCCGGAATTTTCGCAGGAGATCTTTAACATGCCAATAGATCTACTGACCCGAGGTTGTCGTATTTGAGCACCTTCCAATACTACCGGACTGAGTCAGGATCGAACCTGCCAATATAGGCCAACCCCAAGTTGGCGGGTTCGCCCCAGCACGGTCCGATGGTATTTGCAGTTGCTCAAATACATCATTATCGTGTCGGTAGATTTACTGACACGTAAAACAACCCCTGCGGGACAAATTACTGGTACTTCAGTGTCTCCGGAAAGTGGTTAGTAAAACGTAAAACAAATACTATTCTTCTTCTCTTCCGATCATTATTATTATTATTATTATTATTATTATTATTATTATTATTATTATTATTATTATTATTATTATGTCCGACTGGGTGGCTGAACAGTCAGCGTACTGGCCTTCGGTTCAGAGGGTCCCGGGTTCGATTCCCGGCCGGGTCGGGAATTTTAACCTTAATTGGTTAATTCCAATGGCACGGGGGCTGGGTGCATGTGTTGTCTTCATCATCATTTCATCCTCATCATGACGCACAGGTCGCCTACGGGGTCAACTAGAAAGACCTGCACCTGGCGAGCCGAACCCGTCCTGGGATATCCCGGCACTAAAAGCCATACGACATTTCATTTCATTATTATTATTATTATTATTATTATTATTATTATTATTATTATTATTATTATTATTATTATAATTATAAAATGTAAAAATACCGGGCGAGTTGGCTGTGCGGTTAGGAGCGCGCAGCTGTGACCTCGAATCCGGGGACAGTGGGTTCGAACCCCACTGTCGGCAGCCCTGAAAATGGTTTTCCGTGGTTTCCCATTTTCACACCAGGCAAATGCTGGGCCTGTACCTTAATTAAGGCAACGCCGCTTCCTTCCCATTCCTAGGCCTTCCCTGTTCCATCGTTGCCATAAGGCCTATCTGTGCCGGTGCGACGTAAAGCAACTAGCAAAAAAAGAATGTAAAAATGTATGAAAATGTAAGAATACTTTCTCCCATTAACGACTCTTTTAATGTGTTCCACACATGTGTATAATATTGAGAAATGACCAGCTAGTAACTGGTTAAATGGAACAGGTGACAATCTTTTCCATATACAATACACCAGTTATGTTGCAAATTGTCTTCTTCTTCTTAATCTGTTTACCACCTAGGGTCGGTTTTTCCCTCGGACTCAGCGAGGGATTCCACTTCTACCGCCTGAAGAGCAGTGTCCTGGAGCTTCAGACTCTGGGTCGGGGGATAAAACTGGGCAGGATGACCAGTACCTCGCCCAGGCTGCCTCACCTGCTGTGCTGAACAGGGGCCTTGTGGAGGGATGGGAAGATTGGATGGGACAGTCAAGGAAGAGGGAAGGAAGTGACCGTGGCCTTAAGTTAGGTACCATCCCGGCATTTGCCTCGAGGAGAAGTGGGAAACCACGGAAAACCACTTCCAGGATGGCTGAGGTGGGAATCGAACCCACTTCTACTCAGTTGACCTCCCGAGGCTGAGTGAACCCCGTTCCAGCCCACGTACCACTTTTCAAATTTCGTGGCAGAGCAGGGAATCGAACGCGGACCTCCGAGGGTGGCAGCTAATCACACTAACCACTACACCACAGCGGCGGACTGCAAATTGTCAACAGTATAATTTTTTGTCATTATTTGGTATTCCCTCCCCAAGGAATTAGTTACGACCTATTTAAAATATGTTATTTGTCACTTTTTGTGTCACTCCGACTTATTGGCTGAATGGTCAGCATTGATGCCTTCGGTTCAGAGGGTCCCGGGTTCAATTCCCGGCCTGGTCGGGGATTTTAATCGCGTGTGATTAATTCTCCTGGCTCGGGGTATGGTTGTTTGTGTTTGTCCCAACACTTTCATCTGCATATTCAGACAACGCACTACACTACCAATCACCACAGAAACACGCAATAGTGATTATATCCCTCCATATAGGGTTGACATCAGGAAGGGCATCCGGACGTAAAACAGGGCCAAATCCACATGTGCTATACAGTTCGCACCCGCGACCACACGGATGTGGGAAAAGCGGTAGAAGAAGTAGAATTATATGCCAAAATATGGGAAAATTTGCTTTAAAAACACATTTTGGGCATGGATACAAGGTCTGGAAATGAGAAGGAGTAGTAAAGAACATTGTCTTGCCATAACTTGTTCTGAAAAGGAACCGGCGCAATCATGCTTCTTAAGGGAAGGTGGTACCACACCCCATCTCGATCAAAATATCACCTTTTAAAATGTAAGTATATTGTATTATGTATTAGTATTTGCATTGGCCAGGATCATTCATAAAGCCTTCAGAAACTATTTAAATGACGAGTTGACACGAGGATACGCCCCCCCCCCCTGTTATAGTAATGGGTTCACATACATTCATACCAAGCAGGTGGCTGCGTGGCGTGCGTCACGTAGCTATCAGCTTGCATTCGGAAGATAGTGGGTTCGAATCCTGCTGTCGACAGCCCTGAAGATGGTTTTCCGTGGCTTCTCATTTTCACACCAGGCAAATGTTCTGGCCTGTTTTCAGGAGACTTGCTGATCCAGAACTACTCCGTAAATGCTTGCAGGGTGGAACTCAGAACTCTAATGAAACATTCAACAGTGTCGTATGGAGTATGGCTCCTAAAACATTGCTTGTAGAATTTTGCATTGGTGTTTATGATGTAACACTTTCAGTGAGGGGCGTGCTGGTAGGTCGAAAGTAATGCAACAATTAGGGCTCGAGCCAGGAGCGAACACCATATGTATATTACAAGAAATTGATGATATGAGGAGGAAAATATCTGACCTGGATGCTTCTGTTATCTCCGAAGCATCAAGGACTGTGCAGTGAAACCAGGAAAGGTCTAGGGAAGATGCTAATGACCTCGATGATCCAGATTATGGTGCTGGTGTGCAGTAAGGACATTTTTATTTTTATCAATCGTGTTTTTTACGAAAAGGTACCAGTATTTCAGGAACTACTATGCTTATGAGTATGAAATTTCAACCACTTATACTATGGGTAGTTTTACACATTTCATTGTTCTTTTAACCTCATTAACACCGGGCGAGTTGGCCGTGCGGTTAGGGGCGCGCAGCTGTGAGCTTGCATCCAGGAGATTGGGTTCGAATCCCTCTGTCGGCAGCCCTCAAGATGGTTTTCCGTGGTTTCCCATTTTCACACCAGACAAATGCTGGGGCTGTACATTAATTAAGGCCACGGCCGCTTTCTTCCTATTGCTAGTCTTCTCCTGTCCCATCGTCGCCATAAGACCTATCTGTGTCGGAGCGACGTAAAGCAAATAGCAAAAAATTAATCTCATTAATTAAAAACTGTTGAATTTATTTGGCTACAAAATCTTAAACAAGGTCAAAACTGACGGTATTTTCCAAATCCAACTACAGGAAGTCAATTTTCGTATTCCATACCCAACTTAGTACATGCACATACATAAAATTCGTTGTTAAAATTAACACATTTTCAATACAATATTTTCCAAATTTTGAGAGGTAGAAAGTATAAGATAACACTATCATCATCCTAATGTTATTAATAATTACCATTTATTCTTATTCGTAATATAATATTACATATTGATGGAAAATATGGGCAATTCAACATTTTGTTATGCAAACTAAATGCGAACGATAGGTTATTAAACTGGTTTCTTTTCAAATAATAATAATAATAATAATAATAATAATAATAATAATAATAATAATAATAATAATAATAATAATAATAATGATAATAATAATAATAATAAATTTTGTGTGGCTATTTCTAGCCGAGTGTAGCCCTTGTAAGGCAGACCCTCCGATGAGGATGGGAGGCATCTGCCATGTGTAGGTAACTGCGTGTTATTGTGGTGGAGGATAGTGTTGTGTGTGGTGTGTGAGTTGTAGGGATGTTGGGGACAGCACGAACACCCAGCCCCCGGGCCATTGGAATTAACCAATGAAGGTTAAAATCCCCGACCCAGCCGGGAATCGAACCCGGTACCGTCTGAACCGAAGGCCAGTACGCTGACCAGTCAGCCAACGAGTCGGACAATAATAATAATAATAATAATAATAATAATAATAATAATAATAATAATAATAATAATAATAATAATAATAATTAGGACTTGGGAAAAAGAAGTTAAAGGATTAACCCTTGGCAGATTACGTGAAAACAATATTAATTTACAGTGTTTGGCCTTCGCTGATGACTTAGTAGTGTTGTCCAATAACAGACAGAAAGCGATTGCATCCATTGAAAACATCCATGAAATTGCATCCAGAACAGGACTCCAGATGTCACATCAGAAATCTCACTACATGGAAGGATTTCTTCGGTACCTAGATGGAAAACCAATGAAAACTCAATATGCAAAATATCACAAGTGTCTAAATTCAAATACCTTGGGAGAAGCCATTCAACCTTCAGGACTCAATCGTGAAGAAAAACAAAGAAAGGGTCTCTAAACGCCAAAGAGCATACAGACACACTTGGAGCAGATATAATAAAAAAATCTATATCCCAAAATGTAACATTAAGACATTTTAATACTGTAATCAAGCCTGAAGCACTATATGCATCTGAAACACTGATCATTGGGAGCAGATCATTGATTAGGTAGGTAAGGGTTATTCTGCCCGAAGGCAGGTCCGAACCTCCGCAGAGGTGTTCCTGAGCCGGAGTTTACGTGCGGTAGGGTGGCCAGTTCCTTTCCGCTCCTCCATTCCCTTACCCCCCACCAATAGCGCGTGGCAACCAATCCAACTCCTGACCACGCCCAATGTTGCTTAACTTCGGAGATCTCACGGGATCCGGTGTTTCAACACGGCTACGGCCGTTGGCATCATTGATTAGAGATGTAGAAAATCAAGAACGAAAAATCTTAAGGAAAATGTATGGACCAGTGTGTACAGGGGGAATTTGGATGATAAGGAAATCTCATGACCTGTACCAACGCTCAGAAAAAGTCTTAGACATATTTAGAAAAAGACGTTAGAAATTTTCTGGACATATTCTCAGAATGAGTAATCAGAGATTGACCAAAAGAATTCTGAACCTTGTCCTATCAATGAAAGTTAAAAAAAAGCAATTGGCTGCTCAAAGTTGGAAAAGATTTTCAGGAAATAGGCATCACATATTGCATTGTGTTACGTGGATAGAGATCTAAGTTCAGGAAATTAGTCGACTATCATCAAAGCACTACCACCAACAAAACTTGGTCAGAAGATCGCAAGAAAAGCCACAGCAAGAAGATGAAGAGATTTTGGGAGAAGAAAAAGGCAACGACATCAGCCATATTAGTTCAATCGCGCTCATTAGTTGGGCAGAACGTGGAGATAATGTCGGTGCGACGTAAAGCAACTTGTAAGAAAATAAAACATTATAATAATTATGGTTTTATATCGAACTAGCACATCGACGATATTTGACGACGCAAGGGTGGCAAAAAGCTAGGCTTGGGAGGGTAGTGGCCGTGGCTTTAATGATGGCACAGCAGCAGGATTTGCTTGGTGTGAAAATAGGAAACCACGGAAAACATCTTCAGGGCTGCTGACGGTGGGATCATAACTCTTTACCTCCCGAATGTAAACTCACAGCTATGTGACCCGAACCGCGCATCCAACTCGCTCGATGAATAATAATAATAATAATAATAATAATAATAATAATAAAGAAAATCATCAAACTCTTTGAATACAATTTCCTAGAACCAGGGCCTAGAGAGCTTATGTATGACATACTGTCGACTAAGTGTTAATTAATAGCAATTACGATTGACGGAGAAGTCCACTAGTATGCTTTGTTCTGTCTTAAAATAAATGTGCATACTTTGTCATATGCATTGCCGTTCTTTTGAATAGCACGCGATGTCAATTGTATTATTATTATTATTATTATTATTATTATTATTATTATTATTATTATTATAAATAACGGGCATTTTACCAATATTGGGCTCAGCACTGTACATAGATTTGGTCCAGTTTAACAGCCGGGTGCCTTTCCTGGCGTGAACCCTCCTTGGAAGAAAAATGCTTGTTTCTATGGTGGTTTAAAAAAAATGCGATTTGTTCGGGGCGTCGACCTATAGAGATCTTTTGCCCCTACTTGCACCATGTGATATGAACCTGCGTGTATTTGGAATGGATGAAGTGTAGAGTGTTGAATGTGAGAAAAGGAACATTAAGGACGACACAAACACCCAGTCCCCAGGCCAGGGATATTAATCATTTACAATTAAAAATCCCTGGCCCAGCCGGGAATCGAATCCGGGACCGCCGGGTGACAGGCGGACGCGTTGCGCCCTACACCGAGAATGTAACGAGGCGCGCTAAAATCTCCGTCCAGGTCGGAAATCGTACCTGGAGCTCTCTGAACCGAAGGTCTCTACGCTGACCACTCTACGGAAGCCCAGTTCGCCGACCATTTAGCCAAGAAGCCGACAAACCACATTAAAAAGTAAATAAGAAGAAGAAGACTGCCGTGTTTGATATGAATATGACTGTTAGTTTTTTGTTTCTTTCGGAACCAAACAAAAACAGGAGCTCTGCCTTGTTCCATTTATATCTGTCTGGATGCTTCGTTTGTGTCATTTCTTTCAATTTTTGAACCCAGTGCGTGATTGGACTATATTTTATCGTCCTTACTCTATATCGGAACTATCTTAATTATGGTCGGCAAATGATAATTCTGGCTGATTAGATCATAGTACCATAAGGTGCAAACGTACAAGTCTGGTTGAAGATCTGAGGGCCAAGCTAGACCAAGCACCACATGGGGCGGCAGCAAGCATTTTTATTGGATGTCATCTAGATATCTGTTTTCCTAAGCCACGTGGCAGGGTTTCAGATATAGTAGTTGCAGTAGAAGGGCTGGGACTAGCGGCTTAAGGTAAGAATTCAATGTTCTTTGTTCTTGTAGAAGCTTGGTTTATTCTGTTTTTCATTAAACTCGTGACGTCACCCAGGTTTTCAGATATTGTGCCAGTGGTGTACTTAACATTAAATGCAATTCATCGTAGAGAGAAATTGATGTATGACAAATATTCAAAGAAGCGCAAGTGGTAGTCGAAGTGAAGTATGAAAATCAAATCTGTTGTTGTTCTTGTTGAAAAACAAGAAGGAAGTCAGAAAGCATTTAAAATGTCGAAAAAAATCCTGTAGCTAATAATAATAATAATAATAATAATAATACCGGGCGAGTTGGCCGTGCGCGTAGAGGCGCGCGGCTGTGAGCTCGCATCCGGGAGATAGTAGGTTCGAATCCCACTATCGGCAGCCCTGAAGATGGTTTTCCGTGGTTTCCCATTTTCACACCAGGCAAATGCTGGGGCTGTACCTTAATTAAGGCCACGGCCGCTTCCTTCCAACTCCTAGGCCTTTCCTATCCCATCGTCGCCATAAGACCTATCTGTGTCGGTGCGACGTAAAGCCCCTAGCAAAAAAATAATAATAATAATAATAATAAACATAATAATAATAATATGGCATCAGCTACCGTGTGCAAGCATTTCTATTTAATGCCATCTACACTGCCTGCGTTTCAATGAATCGCTCAGATGGCAGAGAATTCTCTTTGGGGAATCTTAAGTTGAGTTTTAATTTTAAAAATTCAGGTAAACATCAAATGCGACACAAATATCGTACGACGTGGTGTGCCGAATGGATGTCCCTCCACCCCCAAAATCCCACGCCTATTCTGCTGGGTTTGTACCCGCGATCTTGCCGGAGACCGGCACTCTACTACTGATCTACAGAGGAAGATTATAAAGTAACGTACTTGACGTTGCACGCCCTCCTAACATTTTCGATATAAAGGTGAATTACAAAAAAGTGACGTCATCCTGCCTGTTAATAATAACCAACTCCCAGATATAAGTTACAATGTTCTCCAAATAATGAACAATAAAATAATTCGAGAAACATTCTGCTGGGGATGTGATAGCCACTAGCTTCCCACCATCGTGGTTCGAATCCTGGCCAATTTATATGAGATTTTTGAAATGAAGTCACGTCTCTGTGGTTCAGATTCCATTTAAATTGGAGGACGCGTGGCAATGATGTCAACTTCAAGCTTGCTCGATTGCTTGAATGTTCAGTATTTATCTAAAGCAAAGTACAGATAAGTTGTCTAAAATACAGTACGTGTCATTTAAGAGAGGAGGGATATGTAAATTCCAGCGAAGTGTAGAATATTTCATTTGTCTTATTCTACGTCAGACATGGACTACCGTCATATAAACATATTAGGTAGGCTATATATAAATAAGACAACAACATTTGTCAGTTGTGAAACTACGTGTACCATCAATCAACCCATTAGGAATCACGGACCATGTTAACACCACTTACCGCTGTAAAAGTCCGGACATCTAAAGAGCTTAAAGATCTTTGATCCAATACCCCAGTGATGGTTCTTTAAATTACAGATACCCAAGCTCTTAATTTCATCGAGAACTCTTTGGCTACCAGAGAGATCGATGTCAAAGTTAGCAGGTTTGCAGGTTTAGCACACGGCAGAGTTCTCGGATGTTTGTTTCCTACAACCTCAATCAGTGGCAATGAATGATAATATAATTTTACTTGTTTCTTTCTTATTACTGAAAGAGCCTTCGTGGCTCAGGTGACAGTACTCCGACCTCTCACCGCTGGGTTCCGTGGTTCAAATCCCGGTCACTCCGTGTGAGATTTGTGCTGGACAAAGCGGAGGCGGGACAGGTTTTTCTCTGAGTACTCCGGTTTTCCCTGTCATCATTCATTTCAGCAACACTATCGAATATAATTTCATTACTGCCCCAGAGGAGTCCGATAGGCTTCGGCAACCGGCACATTTCTTATCCTCGCCGCTAGACGGGGGCTTCATTCATTCCATTCCTGACCCGGTCGAATGATTAGAAACAGGCTCTTGGATTTCTCTTTTACTTTCTTGTAACTAAAAAAGTCTTGCGTAGTTGTGTAAATGCGAAAGGTGACTCATAACGTTGTTTTTTATTTTTTATTTATTTAATTGACCTTAGTTGGAACAACATTTGGTCATCCGCCATGTACATAACGTTGTTGATATGTGTGTACAATCGGTGTTGCCGGGTTGAAGCACCAGACCCAAACACATCTTCGAAGTTAACAAGATTTTCATACAGTAGCCTATATTACAATATTCAAAAAGTCGATTCCTTAAACTATTGTTTTATTTATAGCCCAACCAACTATCCTCATCACATCCGATGCCTACGTTTGTGAACAAATGAAACCTCTTTCTGTATAGCCAGTTCTGTCAATTAGACTATATATGGTGGTCGGTTGTTTTTATGCAACCACAATTCATAGTTATCATTTGCCCACTACTGAGAAAATTAGGTATGTGTTGTTTCTGGAATTATGTCCATGTACGTAGCCTAAGTAAAAAATTCATGATTAGTATTTAATATAATAAATACTAATTGTTCATTTTCTACGCCAACCGTCACTGCATTGTGCTACAGAAGAGTATTGCAGTGTACTAGCCAGCTTCTTGGAAAGATGTGGTAATCCAATGACGAACCCAATGCCACACTGGGGCAGAACGCTAGATTTTTGAAGACCGAGAAGCCTCTACACTACCATTTTGATAAATCCAGGAACAATGACCAGCTTGAACCTATAGGTCTATATTTTTGGTAATAGGGGAACAAGCCAATTTCATCTCATAATAGGCAACTGTCGGTGCTCTTCGCTTTCAGATCCAGCCTCCGTCGTATTGCCAAGAAATATGACGGGCCAATTTTTGGTTTTGCGGTACGCCCTGTTGTGGGCAAGTAGGTGGTTCAGAAGGTCAACGTTACTAAAGGTTACCAGAGTAATTCTTTGTAACCATAAGCTGATCTATTCTTGCTTTATTTTGCAGTATCGCTGTTTTTCGCGATCAGGATTTACTATAGCCTCTTTTCAGCCCAGTTAAAAGACAGAGAATGCTGATGGTCAGTGAGATCGTCAAGACAAGCTTCGGCATCACACTCCAAATTGAATTGTTGAGACATATTAATGATACTGTTAGAGTGAGAAAAAGAAGCAGTTTTCCTCGTATGTGGACATTGCGTCTGAAGAGGTCATAGCAGTACATTCTGGTGGAAGAATTTTGTGAGTTTCTGCATTAGTTTTGACGATATGAATTAAAAAGTAAGAGTCTGCATTTCAACAATTAGTGAACATTTGGTGTGTTAGTGCATGTATGAGAAAATTTTAGAAAACTACATTTTTCAATTCTCTTTCCCTCATAACTTCTGAACTATGTGGCATATCTTAAAGATACTTCTTCCATGTATTCTCTGATATAAAGTATACAAAAGTGACCAGAACCACGTGTATAGGGTTGATAGCTCCATGGAATAAAATTATTTGCTTACGAAAACCGACCAAAGTAGGATATATCAAAGTAACACATAATTTAAATGATTTATTTTAGAAATATATTTCTTAATGTGGTCACTTTTGTAGCTGTAACTTTAAACAGTTATGAAAAAAGTAAACAATTAATATTTTTCATTTCGAAGGTTTCATTGCTGGAAATGTAGTAGGGACTGAGAAAAAGATATTTGTAATGACCGAATTTAAAAGTTCTAACATATGCCAACTTCCTTTAACGACAATGGACGTGGTCAGCAATTAGATTGGTAGACTGGAGAAGAACTCGGGCACACTTCACTGACTAGATCGTCAACATCTAGGACACCGGGGCTCTTACTTTGCAGTGCCTGTTGTAGAATTATAATTGAAGTGGTTTGTTATGATATAATAAAGTCAAATGCAGAACAAAACTCAGAATGACCTCTATCGTCGTCTGTATTCAAAATTTGAACTTTCTGAATTGTGCAGATTCTTATAAAGTGCACTTTCAGAATAGTATAGAGGGAAGAGCAAACTACTATGAACGTAAGTACAAGGATTTTATGACCAAAGATGCCACACTTTTCTAAAATTAATCATAAAATGAGCTATAGGCCTATGAATGCACCGAGAAGTATGCAAATTGGTCAGAATCTCATACTACGTTTTATTTTGTTTGATTTATCAGTTTATAGACTGATTTGGGGCAGCTTTCCATGATATTATACCCTTTCATTTCATGCTTCCTTCTCATTTCTACGTAATGCATGCTACTCTGTCCCGTTCATGATTTAATCTACGACTGCCGTTCTTACTCCCTACTCTTACATAAGAAAACGAAGTCTTGGCTGTCTCAAGATGTGTCCTATCACTCTACCTCATTTTCTGGCAAAATTTCGCCAAATTGTTCTCCTCTCACCAGTTCGACTCAGTATATCTTCGTTTGTGCCTCGGGAGGTCAACTGAGTAGAGGGGGGTTCGATTCCCACCTCAGCCATCCTCGAGGTGGTTTTCCGTGGTTTCCCACTTCTCCTCCAGGCGAATGCCGGGATGGTACCTAACTTAAGGCCACGGCCGCTTCCTTCCCTCTTCCTTGTCTATCCCTTCCAATCTTCCCATCCCTCCACAAGGCCCCTGTTCAGCATAGCAGGTGAGGCCGCCTGGGCGAGGTACTGGTCATTCTCCCCAGTTGTATCCCCGACCAAGAGTCTGAAGCTCCAGGACACTGCCCTTGAGGCGGTAGAGGTGGGATCCCTCGCCGAGTCCGAGGGAAAAACCGAACCTGGAGGGTAAACAGATGATGATGATGATGATATCTTCGTTTGTGATCCGATCCATCTCATCTTCAGCACTTTTCTATAACACCACATTTCCAAACCCTCTATTGTCATGCTTTCTGCGCTAGTTATTATCTATGTTATATTTCCATACAATGCCACGGTCCACGTAAAAGATTTCAATACCATCTTTCTTCACATCTATGTTTGAAGTAATTAAAGTATATTGAAAAGCAAGTTAAAACTACGTAACGTAAGAAGGAGTCCGCCTCTGTGATGTAGTGGTTAGTGTGATTAGCTGCCACCCCCGGAGGCCCGCGTTCGATTCCCGGCTCTGCTACGAAATTTGAAAAGTGGTACGAGGTCTGGAACGGGGTTCTCTAGCCTCGGGAGGTCAACTGAGTAGAGGTGGTTTCGATTCCCACCTCAGCTATCCTGGAAGTGGTTTTCATTGGCTTCCCCACTTCTTCTCCAGGCAAATGCCGGGATGGTACCTATCTTAAGGCCACGGCCGCTCCCTTCCCTCTTCCTTGTCTATCCCTTCCAATCTTCCCATCCCCCAATAAGGCCCGTGTTCAGAATAGCAGGTGAGGCCGCCTGGGCGAAGTACTGATCACCCTCCCCAGTTGTATCCCCGACCCAGAGTCTGAAGCTCCAGGACACTGCCCTTGAGGCGGTAGAGGTGGGATCCCTCGCTGAGTGCGAGGAAAAAGCCAACCCTGGTGGGTAAACAGATTAAGAAGAAGAACTTCAGAAGGGAAGCAATGAATATTCAAATTAACAGATTGTCCGACGACGAATTATACTGGGATTACTTCCGGCAAGTCACCTCGTCGGCTAGAGATAATAGTCCTTTAGGGTCTTAGCCTCCCAAGACAATCGCTACCCAGATGGACACCTGACCGAATTCACTACCTTTCATACCACAGAGCTTCTCAGTTAATCTCACGGGGCTGAGTGAACCAGTCTCAAGCTCTCAGTCCGGAATAAAAATACATGAGCTTGCTCAGGAATCGAACTCGGAGCCTCCGAGTTACAATCAGGCATGCTACTCCACGACGGGACTGGCTCATTGGATAGACAGTCAGTCCAATTTTTGTGTGATCGTGGAACGTCACTCATATAACAAGAGTAAAGTAAGGAAGACACCATCCTGTATTTTAGTAAGATAGGAAACCTTGGTAGCACTTTTGGTGACAAATAGTCCAGCTTCTAGATAGCAGTGAAAACGGAAGGTAGAAAGATTGTCGAGGGTGCTTGACTTCAGAAGATCATACGATAATAATAATATTATTATAATATTATTAATATATTATTATTTTTATTATTCTGCCGCTTTTCCCACATCTGTGGGGTCGCTTGTGCGAACTGTGTCGCACATCTGGATTTGGCCCTATTTTACGGGCGGATGCCAACCCTGTATGGAGGGGTGTAATCACAATTGCTTGTTTCTGTGGTAGTTAGTAGTGCAGTATGTTGCCTGAATATGAAGAGGAAAGTGTTGGGACGAACACAAACACCCAGTTCCCGGGCCAGAAGATTTAATCAGACACGATTAAAATCACCGACCAGGCCGGGAATCGACCCGGAACCCTCTGAACCGAAGGCCTCAACGTTGACCATTCAGCCAATGAGTCGGACTATAATAATAATTATTATTTCCTATTCTTATTATTTTATTTGCTTTACGTCCCACTAACTACTTTTTACGGTATTCGGAGACGAAGTGTTGGGATTTAGTCTCGCAGGAGTTCTTTTACGTGCCAGTAAATCAACCGACACGAGGCTGTCGTATTTGAGCGCCTTCAAATACTACCGGACTGATCCAGGATCGAACCTGAGAAGTTTGGGTCAGAAGGCCAGCACCTCAAACGTCTGTGCCACTCAGCCCAGCAAGATTATTATTGTTATTATTATTATTATTATTATTATTATTATTATTATTATTATTATTATTATTATTATTATTATTATTATTATTATTAGGCTATTATTAGTAGTAGTATTATTATTAATCCGTTTACCCTCCAGGGTTGGTTTTTCCCTCGGACTCCAGGAGGGATCCCACCTCTACTGCCTCAAGAGCAGTGTTCTGGAGCGTGAGACATTGGGTCAAGGATAAAACTGGGAAGGAGGACCAGTACCTCACCCAGGCGGTCTCACCTGCTATGCTCAACAGGGGCCCCTTAAGGGGGATGGGAAGATTGGACGGGATAGGCAGGGAAGAGGGAAGGAAGCGGCCGTGCCCTTAAGTTAGGCACCATCCTATGTGCCCGGAAGAGAAGTGGGAAACCACGAAAAACCATTTCGAGGATTGCTGAGATGGGAATCGAACACCCTCTACTCAGTTGACCTCCTGAGTTTGAGTGGACCTCGTTCCAGTCCTCGTACCACGTTTCAAATTTCGTGGCATAGCCGGAAGTCGAACCTGGGCTTCTAGGGGTGGCAGCTTATCACACTAACCACTAAACCACGGAGGAGAACATTATTATTATTATTATTATTATTATTATTATTATTATTATTATTATTATTATTATTATTAATAATAATACGAGTATTATCATTAACATCGTTGTTGGTTTTACACCCATTAACTACTTTTACGGCTTAGAGGCATACCGAGGTGCCGAATTATTTATTAGTTAATATATATTCGAACTCTTCATTCATTCATTCATTCATTCATTCATTCATTCATTCATTCATTCATTAAATGGCTGCGGTGTTTGGTTTCCACGCTATATGGTAAAGAAAAGAAAGTGTTCCTTATCGCCACCTGGCAATCCTAACCCTGTAGGCTTACAAGAATTTCCGATCACCGCAGTATTTAGCATGACCGAGCTCGATAGCTGCAGTCGCTTAAGTGCGGCCAGTATCCAGTATTCGGGAGATAGTAGGTTCGAACCCCACTGTCGGCAGCCCTGAAGATGATTTTCCGTGGTTTCCCATTTTCACACCAGGAAAATGCTGGGGCTGTACCTTAATTCAGGCCACGGCCGCTTCCTTCCTACTCCTAGGTCTTTCCTATCCCATCGTCGCCATAAGACCTATCTGCATCGGTGCGACGTAAAACAAATAGCAAAAAAATAATAATATTTAGCATGAAGCTGAACTTAAAGACCAAAGCAATATACTCATTATCGAGCCAGTTGACCATATGGTTAGAGTCACGTAGCTTTGATCTTGCACTCGGGATAAATTGGGTTCGAATCCCACCGTCAGCAGCTCTAAAGATTATCTTCCGTAGTTTCCCATTTTTACACCAGGCAAATCCTGTGGCTATGCCTTAATTAAGGCCACGGCCGCTACCTTCCCAGTCCTAGCTCTGTTCCATTCTTAGTTCGCCAAGGCCACGGCCGCTACCTTCCCAGTCCTAGCTCTGTTGCATTCTTAGTTCGCCAAACACCTTCGATTGGGACGTTCTACCACTAGCCAAAAAAACAAAAAACGTTAGTGTAATAGACGATGATAGCGTTTGATAAAGATTCTAGAAACAGTAACACAATCTGATTTCCGTTTTTTTTAATCTCGCATCATAACTCAATAGGATTGCATGGCTTTATCCTCCCTCTGTTATTATTATTATTATTATTATTATTATTATTATTATTATTATTATTATTAGACTATTATTATTATTATTATTATTATTATTATTATTATTATTATTATTATAAAGATCATCACTGGCCTCCGGCTCCTCAGATGTTTTGTATGTGGCATTGTTGAGTAAAAATAAATAAATATTCATAAGCTTCACCAATTTGTGGGACTCCGGCTGGAATGTGGTTGTCCTACCCCCTGCTAGGCCTAGACGGCGCGCATGTTGTACGAGAGACAGGATTAAATTGCATGGTAAACTGTATAAATGTCACTAGCAGCAGGGTGGACAGAAGACATGGTAATATGATGCAACACACGAATGAGAAGCTAGTTTCAAAACTCTCTCTCACAAAATAGTTTCACATTTGAAGACGTAGTCACATACATGTCTTATACAGTAGGTCGTACTGTAGGTTATTTAACATTCCGTCCTAGAATCACTGCTGAAGAAGTGGACGTTCTCCGTCACTAAAATAACATTCGTTATTACAATGTTTGAATGATTTTGGGCGCATACGGTGCTAAGCTTCATTCTCATGCAGCAGTTGTGTTGAAATTTTTGTACGTTTCAACCATGTACAGGTATATTATTATTATTATTATTATTATTATTATTATTATTATTATTATTATTATTATTAAATCCGTTTACCATCTAGGGATGGCTTTTCCCTCGACTCAGCGAGGGCCCCTACTTCTACCGCTTCAAGGGCAGTGTCCTGGAGCGTGAGACATTTGGACGGGGATAGAACTGGGGAGGAGGACCAGTACCTCGTCAAGACGGCTTTGCCTGCTATGCTGAACAGGGCCCTTGTGAGGAATAGAAAGATTGGATGGGATAGACAAGGAAAAGGGAAGGAAGCGGCCGTGGCCTTAAGTTAGGTACCATCCCGTCATTTGCCTGGAGAAGTGGGAAATCTTGGAAAACCATTTCGAGGATGGCTGAGGCTGGAATCGAACCCCGTCTACTCAGTTGACCTTCCGAGGCTGAGTGGACCCCGTTCAAGCCCTCGTACCACTTTTCAAATTTCTTGGCAGAGCTGCGAATCGAACCCGGGCCTCCGGCGGTGGCAGCTAATCACAGTAACCACTACACCACAGAGGCAGACTATAGATCTACTATAATTAGGATAAATAGGGACGAGAATTAAATATACATTCTCTGTCTGCGTTTGACTATGTCATTGTTTCAAGTATATAAGGAACAATTTGCCGACATTGCAGTATTATTTATGAATGTGATAATCAATCTAAACATAGACTATGATGTTAGCCTTCTGCACAAGTTTATGTTGTGGAGTTTCAACCTGACTCATGGACACGACAAAGTGTAATTTTCTATGACTGTTGCGTATCAAGAAATATAGTATTTCAGATCTGTCTCGCATGATTAATTAATTGTGTGTCCTGCAGTTTTCTTTAAGGTGCCAGAACGCTATCACCTATTTGGTTAACGGTCGATTATGACCGCTATGTCAATACAGCTAACCCACAATTTACTAGACGAGACGGTAAAGGCGCGTTCGTTTCACTCGGAAGAACGTGGGTTCGATTCCTCGTCAGGAGGTCGAAAAATTTAAGAAACGAAATTTCCATTTCCGGAGGTGCACATGGCCCTGAGGTTCACTCAGTCTACACCATAAATGAGTACCAGGTTAATTCCTGGGGACGAAGGCGGCCGAGCACAGAGCTGACTACTCCACCCCACCAAGTACCGAGAATCCGTCCTAGAATCTGCCGTAGAGTAAATTTTTCCGTGTTGGAAACATATTCGTTATTACAGTGTTTGAATGATTTTCTGCACATAATCTACCGTGTTACGCTTCCTTTCCATGCAGCAGTTTTATTTACATGTACATTCCTGGTCAGCGTATGAATGTGTCATATTCATACCATTCAAGAAGACATTGCAACTCTCTTGTTATTTCGTCTTAGGAAACCGATATTTTTTATTGTTGAGCTTTCCAGATCATAGGCTTTGTTGGTAAAGAAACAGAAAAACGTGAATTAAACCGAACGGATATCCAAAAGACATGGCTATTTACCACTGTCCTATTAACAGGACTGCACTTTTTTGGTGTGGGGAGGGGGGCTAGTGGTTTAACGTGGCCCTAGCACATCGGAGGATTTTCGGCGACTCAAGAATGGAAAAGGGCTAGGATTGGGAAGGTAGCGGTCATGGCCTTAATTAAGGTACATCCCCAGCATTTGCCCGGTGTGAAAATGGGAAAACCATGTAACACCTCTTCAGGCTGCTGACGGTGGGATTCGAAACCACCATCTACCGAATGCAAGCTCACAGCTACGCGACTCTAACCGCACCGCCAACTAGGTCGGTAGGACGGCACTTCATTGTACTCAATTGTAAAAATTGTGTTAGTATTCTTAACAGTGATTCATTTTGAGTTATTCCGCCGATTTTCACCACTCTCGTAAAAAAACAAAATGTTTGTAGGAATTGGGGCCGCCCCCGTGGTGTAGGGGTAGTGTGCCTGGCTCTTACCCGGAAGCCTCGGGTTCGATTCCCGGCCGAGAGGATTCGTCGTGCTGACTACACGACACCTCGTAATCTGTAGACCTTCAGGATGAGCAGCGGTCGCTTTGTAGGCCAAGGTCCTTCAAGGGCTGTAGCGCCATGGTTTTTCTTTTCTTTTTTTCGTTGTAAAAAATTGGACTAAGGAGGCGCTAACCATTATACAACGTTTGGCATTCTGAATTGTTGGCATTCCTGATCTGTAACCTTTCTTCTTAATTTGTGTTGTACTGTGTACAAGACAAGAAATTCTACTCGAGTTGTCGCACCAGAGAAGTCATTGGACACTCTCATAAGTCAAGATAAAACACCGATAGGCCTATGTAAGCTGAGACAGAGAGACCCTCGTTGTAATGGGTTTTAGCTGCCATTTAAGGCTATTCATTTCAGTTCGAGCGAAATCAATGTATTCACCTTGAAACTGAACAGTCCAATGTAATGGAAATATGTCCGCAACATGAACAAAACGTAGGGCTGCATACAGCTTCGGTATGATCCAAATCGGAAGGATAATAATGTTATTGATTTTATGTCCCACTAACTCCTTTTGATGATTTTCGGAGACGTCGAGGTGCTGTAATTTTGTCCTGCAGGAATTCTTTCAGTGCCAGTAAATCTACCAACACGAGGCTGATGTATTTGAGCACCTTCAAATACCACCGGACTGATCCAGGTTCGAACCCGCAAACTTGAGCTCAGAAGGCCAGCACTCTACTGTCTGAGCTACTCAGCCCGACAACTCGGACGGATAATAGACCGTGGAAGCTTCAACATTAGTCCTCTAGGTTTTTCTCGGGTATTATTATGAATTTTAGGAAGTATTGTGAGGTAGAGGTGTACCAATGATGATGTGTCCAACTATAAGTTGAGCTGACGCGTATATTTTTGTCAGATATCAAGCGTCATGGACAGAAATATTAGACCTATAACTTTCACGAGGAGGTGGAACAGCCTAAGTAACTGAGTTTGATATTAAGGCCATTAGCAAAGAAGACTTATCCCCAGCATCTGTGTTAAGTATGTGCAATGAGTTACCCGACCTGTAACAACCGAAAACAAAGCTGAGTTGATGTGACTTGGGGGGGGGGGGGAGGGGGATTAGGAGCGGCACAACCTGAAGTGACTACAGCGCCACTAGTCCTGACCTGGCACCATTGAAGAAACACCTAGGCGAATGTGAGTTAGAGAATGACGATGAAGTTTAGGTGCTTGACCCTGACTTATTCTACGTTGAGACGAGATAAATGCGTTGGCACGTTGTTAAAACGACAGCTTAGATAAGTATGTATATTGCCTGCTGCCATTTCTTGATGGATACAGTACTTTTGTATCCATCTCTTGGCACAGGCCAGAGTAAAGTGTGGCTTCCACCGAAGTTCCAGTCTCATCCATGGCTGTGACAATATGGAAGCTGCTGGGGTATGGGTGGTGCTGAGTAATGACGTTCAGAGCACGACTAGTACATATGAGTGTTTTGAAAGGTATTGCTCATAGGGTCAGTCATGCTGCAATAGCACTTTCTGACCCAGTGAGGAAAGCAATGGCAAACTACCTCACTCCTCGTCTTGCCTAGTATGCCTCATTTTGGTGCTGCCATTGGTTTTGGGGGTTTCCTTATAACCGCATAACCTTTGGTGGTGCTATTTGAGGATCCTACCAGCCTCTGGGCTGATGACCTAACAGACAGACACTCTCTGAGGAAATAATTCATAGGCTCTACTGCCTGCCAAACGGCCGCTGCTCACCCCGAAGGCCTGCAGATAACGGTGTCGACGAATCCTCTCAGGCGTTATTCTTGGCTTTCTAGACCGTGGCCACCTTCTCACTGTTAGATGGGCTCCTCAATCGTTCCTTTTTTAGGCTGAGTGGACCACGAACCAGTCCTCAGATCCAGGTAAAAATCCATGAACTGGCCTGGAATCGAACCCGGGTTCTCCGAGTAACAGATAGGCATGCTACTCCTACACCGCATAGCCATCCAGTTCAGCTCGCCCTTCATGAAATTTAAAACATTCAAAACAATAATTACATTTGTTTAATCCCCTTTCTAACTACCAACTGTCCTAGCAGGCACTAGGGTGTCGACATTATACCCTGCCAGAAGCCAATGGTGTCGACATTATACCCTGCCAGAAGCCAATGGTGTCGAAATTATAACCTGCCAGAAGCCAATGGTGTCGACATTATAACCTGCCAGAAGCCAATGGTGTCGACATTATATCCTGCCAGAAGCCAATGGTGTCGACATTATACCCTGCCAGAAGCCAATGGTGTCGACATTATAACCTGCCAGAAGCCAATGGTGTCGACATTATACCCTGCCAGAAGCCAATGGTGTCGACATTATAACCTGCCAGAAGCCAATGGTGTCGACATTATAACCTGCCAGAAGCCAATGGTGTCGACATTATACCCTGCCAGAAGCCAATGACCCAGAATGCCGCGTTTAAACGCCCTGAAATGCCATGGAGCTCAGCCACAATCAAATTCGTTGTCTTAGCAACGGAAGATCGCTATCAAGATAAGTCATTCAGAAGTTTTCTCTGAAGCCTGGCTCTGATCACCCTTGGAGGGCAAGGATTCATGGATCCGATAAAATTGAATACATGTAAGTAAACATGATCTAGTCCTCGAAATTGATAATGATCTGTGCTGCGATCTCGATGTTGAGAATGGTACTAGCCATTCATGACTGGTTTAACAAGGAAAGTATTTGTGGCTAATTGCATCCACCTAGATTTACTGCGAGTCTGCAAGAGGTAGATATCCGGAGCGCATAAATGGTCCAACCCACGGAAGAAGTAACCAAAATAGATGTAGTCAACTTTTATATTAAATAGACACACATTAATATCTCATTTTTTAACTCGGGTGATAATTATTGATTCGTATCCCCGTCAGGAAGTCGTAAAATTTAAGAAACGAGATTTCCACTCCTGGAGGTGCATATGGCCTTGAGGTTCACTCAGCCTACACCAAAAATGAGTAGCAGGTTAATTCCTGCGGGCAAAGGCGGCTGGCGTGCCGAGGTTAACAATAGTGGAAGCCTTTACCTTCCACTCCTCCAAGGGCCTTCATGGCCTGTACGGAGGTGACTTTTTTTGATAATTATTGAAACTTCTTTGAAATGCAATAAGGAAGCTGTTAAGATGCATTTTTATTAGAATACATAGGAATAGGCAATGCCAGGTGTTCGACTAATTAATTAACATACATACATACATACATACTGTGATAGTACATATATCACACCCCCGAATTATATGTAGAAGGTAGAGATATTATTGTCAGTATTCGATTTATTATCATTATTATTATCGGTATTTCATGTGTATGTTTTGTCATTTATATTTATAAGCTGGAAGATATCCACATATGTAGGTATGAGTAATTTGTTTTGCACGAGTGGGAAAACATTGCTTTAATAACTCTGGTAATTTGAATGAGTCATATGGATATCCCAGTGTCTTATGAGATGTATTTGTTGTGATGTACTTGTGTCGGGAAATTCATGAGTCATGTATATATCCCAGCCTGATGAGGTGAGCTTGTTGTTGTATTAGGAAAGTTTGGTGATTCATGGAATATACCCCAGAGTTTGTTATTGTCTTGGGAGGAAGAAGATCACTCATGATTGGCTGGCAAGCACCAATCCAGACGTATCATCTGAGAGGAGGGGGATGTTGATGTCTATAAAGGTTGATCATACGGCGGCAACCAAGAACATTGTAAGGAACATTGTAAGGGTGATTGTAGAGGTGATTGTAAAGGAACGAGAAGGAAGATAACTACAACTACAACTACAACTGACGCACTGTACGGGAAGGAAGTGGTGCTGATACACGGTACTGGAGTGACACGGCTGCAATGGACTGGACTTCAAACGTTCGTGGAGCGTAGTCTTGTTATGTTTGTGGAAAGTGGCTGATTGTGGAGAGTGCTTGCGCATTAAGTATTGTAGCACTTGTGGCGGCCTAGCATTATATGTTGGTGAAAGCTATCTCAGACTTTCCATAAATTTATATGTTGAGGATCGACAGACGTGTGTGTATATATCTTTACAACAAGTGTTAAAATATGTGAACACAGTAGTACAAGGTACAGTATCTGTGTGATGTGATAACTGCCGATTATGAGAATCGGTAAATCGAATTGATATAGAGACAGTGAAGGGTGTTTATCTTCATACGTGTACATTGTTCATCGGACCATCTACAAATGGTAGCTTAGTTCTCGCTTTCGTTTTCCTACTGTTTTCATTATTATTATTGTTGTTGTTGTAAATATGGAGTCTTCCAGCAATATTTTATGTGTGTATTATATGTATAATGTTGTATGTTGATGAGGTGCTCATGCACGGAATTTGTTAAGAATATAGGTAGCTATTTTAGAATCAGTGTTATTGATGAACCTAGGTGCAGTTCCTACCTAATTAGTCGTTTTCAGGAGGTTAGGTAAGGCCTGCAGCAGATGTACCAGTACGCAGCATTATGTACACGCCCTGGGATATACAGTTTATCATGCTCTTATCTAAATTCGAGGGATCCATTCTGGTGAACTCTGGCGCCCATACTACGGACATTTCGGTTAATTATGCTTATTAATTTTATTAAGTTTTTGACTAATTTTATTTATTTATTTTATTCACGATTTTATTTATTATTATCATCAAAAAAGTTACAATTGGCGCCCAACGTGGGGCTGAATGATTGGTACATCTGTTAGGCTTATAAGCGTAGGTGCACTTGTCAGGTGTGGATGGAATTCTACAAACTATGTCAGTGAAGTGTTTTATATGTACGTGATATGTATGTTGGAGTATGAAGAAATGTTGTAGCGAGTCGAGTATTATAAAATTGAGAAGTAGAGAGATTGTTAAAGTTGCTGGTACTAAGAATCAGGAAAAGAGAAGTCAAAAGAATTCCACCACATTGAGTCTATCGAATTTAATTGAGAGTAGCGAAATGGCTGATAGTAAGAAAGATCAATCGGCAACGATATGTGAGGAATCTAGTAATCCGTCTCAAACTCAGAATGTAGGGGTTGTTAAGGAAACGGTTCAAGGGGAGGCTTTCACTTTTAGTATGATTAAATCGCTATTTAATGAAATGTCCAGTAAAATCGATAATAATAATGTTGAGCTGTCCAGTAAAATCGATAATAATAATGTTGAACTGTCCAGTAAAATCGATAATAATAATGTTGAATTGTCCAATAAGATTGATAGTCAGAGTAAAGAGTTGAAGAGTGAATTGAGTTTTTTAAGTAATGAAATATACAGTATTAATAGTGAATTAAATTCAGTTAGTACGGAATTGTCCAGTAAGATTGAGAATCAAAGTAAGGAGTTAAATCTAGTGAGTGTTGAATTGTCTAGTAAAATTGATAGTTTAAGTAGTGCTGTGAATGGTAGAATAGATGAATTGAACCAGAAGTTTGACCATCAAAGCAGGGAAATTCAGGAAGTCAATAATAAGGTAGAAGCTCAATGCTTGGAATTGACTGAGAAAATTGAATGCCGATTTAATGTAGTTAGGAAAGAATTTGTTGAAAACAGCAAGGAATGTGATAAGAGAATAAAAATAGTGGAAGATAAAGTCGAAGAAATAGATAGAATTAAATCCAATCAGAACGTTTTAGCGAAGCGTATAGATGAGAAGGATGAGAAATTGGAGAAAGACCTTAAGTCGGTAAAAGATGACCTCAAGTCAGTAGAAGGAAATGCCAGAATGGTAGTTGAAGAAGGAATTAAAGCATGTCATGTAAAGTTAAGGCAGGAGATCAGTCAAATCCAAGTAGGTAGCAGCATATGTAATAGGTACGTATCTTGTACGAAAGACTCTGAATTACCCAAGTTTAATGGTCGGCAGTTTAATCCGATGGAATTCTTGAAAACGGTGGAGAAACGGTTTTCCAAGAATCTTGACGATGGTTTGATCGAATGGAGTATGGTTGATGAGATGTTGGATATTGCATTTGTTGGAGAAGCGAGATCCTTGTTTCAAGTTTATAGACAGGGTATTTCGAGTTTGGAGGAATTTAGGGAGAAATTTAGTTCTAAATTTTGGAGTGAAGCTATTCAGGGAAGGGAAAGAGATCGCGTGCTATTTGGCAAATATAGACCTCAGGAAGGTGTGTCTGTGACGGAATATTTCTTGGCGCATGTTCTGATCAGCCAGAATATTGAAGGTCTAGCATCGGAGAGAGATACAGTCCGCCAGATGTTGAGGCATTTTCCTGAGAAGGTCGGATTAGCTGCATGTATGCAGAAGATTGTTACGATTAAGGAATTAGAGCAGCTGTTAGAGAGGTTTGATGCTTTGGAAGGGCAGGGGAGGACTAGGCAAAGTGAAGGTAGAAATTACGGGGATAATGGGAGACAAGGTAATCAGGTAGCGGGAGATAGGAATAATCAGAATTTCAGTCATTCTAGGCACGGGAATCAGGGTGGTAATTCCGGAAGGGGAAACAGACACTCTAATCAAGGAGGTAATCACCAGGAATATTATGGCAGAAGACCTAATCAAGGGGAATCAGAAAGTAGGGGGCGTACGGATCAAAGACCGCCAGATCAAGTGCCGAGTCATGATAATAGTGAACAGTCCACGTCAAGTAATTTAAACCGGAATCGGACTTCTTAGTTGGGTCAGATAGGCAGTCCGATACCGAAATTCCTATTCACGCGATGAAACAGGTAAGTTACGAGGTAGACGTGAAAGAGGAATTATTGTATGACCCTGTGTTTTGTGTTCAGGGAGATTTTGAGAATAGCGGGCGTGATGAAGGTAAGAAAGATGTGTCGGATGTCTTACTTTGTGCTAGTGGTGATGGTAATAGCGGTGTTGCGATTGATAATCTTATGGAAGTTTCTGAAATTGAAAGTGAAGTTTTTTGTGAAGTTGATGAAGGTTGTTTAGTGAGTGAAGAGTGTTCACGGAGTATGCATCATGAGGATGTTTTTGTTGATTTAAGTGTACGTGAGGAGAGTAAAGTTAGGTCTATTATGTGTGAAAATGGTGACTTTGAGATTAATGAAACTTCTGGTAAGAGAGTCGAGAGTAGCAGTGCTGTTGGCATGAAAGTGGTGCAAGTAGGAGCTGATATGGAAGGTGGTGATGGATTAATTGTTGGGTCATTAAGTAGTAATGACAGCAATTTCGAGGTGTATTATGGTAAGAATTTCTGTAATCGAGTGAGCGTGGGTGAGTATGAAGTGCGTATGTTTGATAAGCGTATGTGTAATGTTTTATTTAAGACTGAGAGTTGTGTGAATGATTTGAATGACGTGCTGAGTGATAGCGATGTGGAATGTGTGAAAAAGTATGTGATTTGTTTGCTTGCATTAATTGTGGTTTTGTGGAAGAGTAAACATTGTGAGATTCCCGCGCATTTCAGAAATAGGGATTTCCTTTTTATGAATGTTCCGAATGAAAGTTTGTATGATTCTTGTGTGACTGGATGGGATGAATGTTTGTGTGTTAGATAGAGTGGATTCTAGGTGTATTCGGATTTTATTGCGGTACGCATTCCTCGCTTATCGATGCCAATGTTATGTATAGTTTTTTCATTTATATTAGGGTCCGTATACTGTGGACAGTAGAATAGGCAAGTGTGCTTATAGGCTCCTAACCGCTGAAAATAAGGTTCTTGGGACATTTAATATCTATAGCCTTCGCAGATATAAGAGATAGGATCTGCACCTTGGATGTATATATTATCAATTATGAGTTATGTGTACAGTAGCAAGAAGGGATTGTGTTCAATGGTATATGAAACAATCGGAGTTGTGTGTATATAGCCATATTATTATTATTATTATTGTTTGGACAAATTGTATTTCGTGTGTGCGAATACAATGCAGTAGACGCAATGTATATATCATTATTACAGTAAATTATGTGTTCAGTTATGCCATTATAAGGTTATGTATGAAGTTCTGTTTTATGGTGAATCATAATATGTGATATCATCGATTCACCAAGGGGGCGTTATGTGATAGTACATATATCACACCCCCGAATTATATGTAGAAGGTAGAGATATTATTGTCAGTATTCGATTTATTATCATTATTATTATCGGTATTTCATGTGTATGTTTTGTCATTTATATTTATAAGCTGGAAGATATCCACATATGTAGGTATGAGTAATTTGTTTTGCACGAGTGGGAAAACATTGCTTTAATAACTCTGGTAATTTGAATGAGTCATATGGATATCCCAGTGTCTTATGAGATGTATTTGTTGTGATGTACTTGTGTCGGGAAATTCATGAGTCATGTATATATCCCAGCCTGATGAGGTGAGCTTGTTGTTGTATTAGGAAAGTTTGGTGATTCATGGAATATACCCCAGAGTTTATTATTGTCTTGGGAGGAAGAAGATCACTCATGATTGGCTGGCAAGCACCAATCCAGACGTATCATCTGAGAGGAGGGGGATGTTGATGTCTATAAAGGTTGATCATACGGCGGCAACCAAGAACATTGTAAGGAACATTGTAAGGGTGATTGTAGAGGTGATTGTAAAGGAACGAGAAGGAAGATAACTACAACTACAACTACAACTGACGCACTGTACGGGAAGGAAGTGGTGCTGATACACGGTACTGGAGTGACACGGCTGCAATGGACTGGACTTCAAACGTTCGTGGAGCGTAGTCTTGTTATGTTTGTGGAAAGTGACTGATTGTGGAGAGTGCTTGCGCATTAAGTATTGTAGCACTTGTGGCGGCCTAGCATTAGATGTTAGTGAAAGCTATCTCAGACTTTCCATAAATTTATATGTTGAGGATCGACAGACGTGTGTGTATATATCTTTACAACAAGTGTTAAAATATGTGAACACAGTAGTACAAGGTACAGTATCTGTGTGATGTGATAACTGCCGATTATGAGAATCGGTAAATCGAATTGATATAGAGACAGTGAAGGGTGTTTATCTTCATACATGTACATTGTTCATCGGACCATCTACAAATGGTAGCTTAGTTCTCGCTTTCGTTTTCCTACTGTTTTCATTATTATTATTGTTGTTGTTGTAAATATGGAGTCTTCCAGCAATATTTTATGTGTGTATTATATGTATAATGTTGTATGTTGATGAGGTGCTCATGCACGGAATTTGTTAAGAATATAGGTAGCTATTTTAGAATCAGTGTTATTGATGAACCTAGGTGCAGTTCCTACCTAATTAGTCGTTTTCAGGAGGTTAGGTAAGGCCTGCAGCAGATGTACCAGTACGCAGCATTATGTACACGCCCTGGGATATACAGTTTATCATGCTCTTATCTAAATTCGAGGGATCCATTCCGGTGAACTCTGGCGCCCATACTACGGACATTTCGGTTAATTATGCTTATTAATTTTATTAAGTTTTTGACTAATTTTATTTAGATATTTTTATTCATGATTTTATTTATTATCATCATCAAAAAAGTTACAATACATACATTTTCATTATGCCTTTCAGCGTTCAGTTTGTACGCCTCTGTAAGTTCAGTAAGCGTCTCCGAAATCCTATATTTTCAAATATTTCTGTGGTCTCATTTAGTACCATAAATATTGTAATTAAATCATAAGAAACAGAATCAAACCATCGTCACCTCTCACCTTCCATGGTAACCTATCCACCTCCATTCGCCTCAAATAATCTAACCACCGATTCCAGTTTATACGTACAGCTTCATCTATCGAGTTAAGGCTAACTTAACCTTAATCTCTTCGTATCGAGTGCGCTCCTACCATTGCTTCCACTTGCAGCCATTCTCGCTACTTTAATGTCTGCTTCTTCTTAATTATTAATAATGTATTCTGAGTCCACCTAGCTTTCACTCCCGTACAGTAAAACTGGTTTGAAAACAGATCGATGTAAAGATAGATTCGTTCGAGAACTCACTTCTTTCTTACAGAATGTCGTTGATCACAACTGCGAACTCATTGCATTAGCTTTGATGCACCTTGATTCAGTTTCACTTATCCTGGGATAGTACACATCGTAAGTACTTCAAATAAACCACCTGTTCCAATTTTGTATTCCCTACCTGGAATTCAGTTCTCTTAGGTTTCTTTCCTGCCAACATCATTTTAGTCCTGGAAATGCTGATTTTCACATCGTAGTCACGGAACCATATTTTGGGCTCTAACATATTAGACTGCAGGCTTTCAGCATAGCTTGCCATTTAGACCAAGTCAGCGAAATAGGACAAACTTCTTTCTACATTTCCGTCCAACTAAATCTCTCCCTGCCACTTTATACCTTTCAGTGACTGATCCATGTATATACTGTGAACAACAAAGGTGAAAGATTACAGCCTGTCTAAATCCTACATTACTTTGAATCAAGAAAACTCGTTCTACCATCAGTTTTCACTGTGGCTTGATTGTCAACATGAATGCCTTCGATTGCATGTAATTAATATAATGTTGCTAGTATTCTCACAGTAAATCTCTTCAGTTCTAAATATGTTATTGTGTTAAAAGAAGAAGCTGGTGATCATGGAGTAGGTTTAAATTAATTAACAAATCATAAACTGACCAAATTCTCCATTTAATTCTTAATTAAAATCTCCTTCAATTATTCCAACAATTTGAAAAGTGTATTTATGGAAATAGATGGTGATTAGACACTACCAGTGTTCTTTTTCTGAGAGATTTATTTTCTCCGTTTGAGGGATGTGGGGGTTAGACTGATTTTGTGAACATGTTTTCAATTTAAAACCGCTTGAACTAAACACATTTGAACTAAGAACTACGCCTGAGCAGCCCTTTGTCCACAAAGATTAACGTGGTACTCAGTTCGGTAGTAATGACTCCTCTCCGGATGGAAAGGTCTTGTTTCTGAATTTCTCGATTTGCTGACGGCGAATCGAACACACATCCTTCTGCGTGAATATAACAGGTCTCACGTACGCGTAAGCTAATGCCAAATGTCAACCAGACATATTCTCCTGTGGTAATGTCCTAGTTGTGCCTGGACTGATTTTAGTCCCGTTTTTCGATATGCTACTTTTGCTAGTTGCTTTACGTCGCACCGACACAGATGGGTCTCATGGTGACGATGGGGCAGGGAAGGAAGCGGGCATGGCCTTAATTAAGGTACAGCCCCAGAATTTGCCTGGTGTGGAAATGGGAAACCACGGAAAACCATCTTCAGGGATGCCGACAGTGGGGTTCGAACCCACTATCTCCCGAATGCGAGCTCACAGCTGCGCGCTCCTAACCGCACGGCCAACTCGCCCAGCTTTTTCGATATGGGATCGGGAGTGAGGTGAGATGAATTTCCATGGCATGTTTTACGGATGGATGCCTTTCCTGACGTCAACCTCAGTTGAGGAGCTAATGAAGGTGAAATGAATGATGGTGAATGATACTGGGTTATGACGTGCATGTTAGCTCCACAGCCGTAGCGGGCACTCCGGTCGGCGTGTCTCTACTGATGTGATTGGTGCTACAATCATTTGAGACATCCCCCTGAAACTGAAGTGGAAAACCGCAGTAAACCGCTTCTAGAAAGAGGCTGTTGCACCACGGGGTTTGGTTTTGATTAATTCCGATGGCTCTGGGGCTGGGTGTGTGTACCGTCTTCAGCATTAGAATCCATCACAGGCAGGGCCCAATGCTCACAGACCTGTAGGTCCTACGCCAAATCGAAAACGTTCATCGGGGATCTCCCAAGGCCACACATTATGATGACGATTATTATTATTATTATTATTATTATTAGGGAGAAAAATATCAAAGTCATCGATCGTCATACTGTCCCTGGAAGAGTTACTATCTGTAACCTCGCCACTTAGTGGAATCGAGTGGTTAGCTCTAAGTATGGCGCTCATTTCTGGTGTAAGCTGAGTGAACTCCAGAACCAAATGTCTCACCAGAAGTGCAAGTCTTGTTTCTAATCGTTTTGATTTTCTGACAGGAAATAAAACCCACGTCCTCCAAGGTGGGTCGAGCACGCCTTAACCATCTCGGTTAGGCAGCCCCCAATTTCGTATTTAAACAATCTGAGGTCTCTTCCATAACCTTGAACATGATTTAATCTATTCCTGCTGCTTTATGACAATGGAGTTTATTTACCATCCTATCCACTTCCCCAAGCATAATTTTACCAACATCATTGTCCTCTTCCCCATGAGCTCGTTTGTTCGCGACGTCACCAGAGAGATTTTCTGCTACGTTGAGAGGTTTATCAAAATATTCCTTCCGCTTTTCCAGTGATTCCATGCAATCTGTTATGAGTTCACCTGATTAACCCCAAAACACAATTTATTTCCTTTTATCTTTCCGTTTCTAAGATTCTTTATTACTGCCCAGAAATAGTTCCCTTCCGCTTGACCTAGCCTTTCCAGGTTATTACCGAAATCTTCCCATGGGTTCTTCTTAGATTTAATAGTTACATGCTTCGCTGTGTTTCTTTCATTTACGTTCAATTCCCAGTCAGCATTAGTCCTTGTTTGGAGTCATTTCTGGTACGCTTTCCTTTTATGTTTACAAACTGCCTTCACTTCATCATTCCACCAAGATGTACGCTTTTATCTATCTTTATACACAGTTGTTCCTAGGCATTCCCTTGCTGTTTCTACTACAGCATCCCTGTATGCCACCCCTTATCTTTCTATATCCTGAACCTGCTGACTCTCTATTGTTTGGAACTTTTGACTAATCATAGCAATGTACTTCTGTGTGATTTCCTACTCCTGGAGATTTTGTACCGTTATGCGTTTACAGACACACATCACTTCCTTTTTCCTAAGCCTAGAGATACTTAGTTCACTACAGATTCAGATAGTTGCCAGTATCATTAAACAATTCTCCGGAATAACCGCACATTCCTAATAGATGTGCGGAATTAAAAGTCGGTTATGATATAGGCCTAATCCATTATGGATCTGGTGCCCCTACCCTCCCATGTGTAGAGGTGAATAGGCTTATGCATGAAGAATGAATTACCAAGCTCGATAGCTGCAGTCGCTTAAGTGCGGCCAGTATCCAGTATTCGGGAGATAGTAGGTTCGAACCCCACTGTCGGCAGCCCTGAAGAGGGTTTTCCGTGGTTTCCAATTTTCACACCAGGCAAATGCTGGGGCTGTACCTTAATTAAGGCCACGGCCGCTTTCTTCCCAGTCCTAGCACTTTCCTGTCGCATCGTCGCCATAAGACATATCCGTGTCGGTGCGACGTAAAGCGATAGAAAAAAAAGAAGCGAAAAATGTATTCGTAACTGCTAATCTCATACCAGCATAGAAATCGATTAAACGCTTCCAGTTCCTATTAGCTTCCATATATTCCCCACATATACTGTATCCTTCAGTCCTATATCCAACTCTCGCATTGAAATCGACCATTAGCATTATCCAATCCTTGCTGTTGACCCTGGCTACAATGTCACTCTGTGGTTCATAAAACTTGTCAACTTCATCGTCATCTGCACCATCACATGGTGAATTTCTCCAGAAGCTAAATCTATCCACATCACTCGCTCATTTACGTACCTAACAGAAACTATGTTGCGTGCAATAGTATTCCTTTCGAACTGTCCTACCCCACGCTCTGCCCTTCCTTTTATACTCTTCCTCGTTATCTCCCTTTACCCGAATATCATTAACTGCTAACACATCCAGACGCATCCCCTTTGTTGTCACAGTTCCGCTAATGATGATAGTTCTCTATCGAATTCCATTTCGTTCGCCAAGTTGTTTCTAAGGAATCCCTCGCCTGTCAAATGGAAAATGGAAATGGGTCTCCGTTACTCCCATAGTTCCAAGGCTTGGTTAAAATATACACAGCTCAGTAAATTCTGTGACCATTTACTAGGCCACTCAGCCGTTGCCCATGGTTCACGAACTTGGACGTGTCTACATTAACCTACACCACCAACCATGCCATTATTATTATTATTATTATTATTATTATTATTATTATTATTATTATTATTATTATTATTACTATTATTCACATATCTCCCCTGAATGTACCTTCAACGACACTCTTTCAATCTTCTCCTAATATTCCAGCTAGTAGCACAACGCCGTAATTTACCTGCCTACTGGCTGAATTTTTTCCATCATCAATGGGAGATATTGTAGAGCAAACTACGATGAATTTCAGATAGGATACGTTTTCTTTCTCTAGGGAAAGGATTGCGTAGGTTAGTGTGTGCTGTAGTGTGATTCATCACGCAGTAGCACCTGAAAGACTCGTCCTGTTGTCACGGTGGTGAATCAATAAAATGAACGTTCTCATATATATAGAGAGGCCACTTTGATATGTTCCACCGCACCCTCCGTGATAAATCGAAGGAGTTTCTTTAGAGCTTGAGGCATGGCAGACTCGGGCGTGTGCTGCAGCAGGGCAATGTCTTTTCGAGAGGGGGTAGCACCCACGTAATAGCAATTTTAATCGGAGAGGTTTAATCTGGCAAGCCTAATTTGATTCTGTAGTCTCGCTAAGCGAGTTAGTTGTGAAGTGAACACGTGGCTTGGGATGACTCATTCCCTCTGCCCTACGGACTATCACTCCTTCTCGGCTCTTACCTAGTTAATGTTGCTGCCGTTGGGGCTGAGCTTGGTGAGTTTTAAAGATCGAAAAATCTCTTACTTGCCATGGCGTGCCTTGCCGTATATGTCGGGATAATAATACAAACAGATTTCCACCCAGCAAAACCCATCTGGTTTATAAATTATCTACCTACAGATCCCGGTTTCGTTACTACAGTGATGCTGCTTGGTGACTTCCTGGTCAGTCCAAATGACAGAGTAGTACAGTTTTTAGGTGAGGAAAGCAACGGGAATCTACCCCACTCCTCATTTCCCGAGTATGTCTGTTTAGTGACGCATAGGTAATCTATGACAGCTGATGGTGGAGCTTTTGAGGATCAAACCGGCCTTCGGGCTTAATACCCAACTTATATAACGGAGGAATGTAAAACTGAATAATTACGTATAAAATAAATAAATAAAAATAAAAAATAAATTATTTAATGTTACGTAAACTCTTTCCATAATACTTCCTGAGTACCTTGATAGTATCGGATATACTTTATAACTCTTTATAACAATTAATGTAGTGATCATGAAGATTCGTGTAGCTCTTTAAATATAGGGCGCTGGGGTAAACAGCTCAGACTGTTGGAGCACTGGCCTTCTGAGCCCAAGTTGGATGTTTTAATCCTGGCTCAGTCCGGTGATATTTGAAGGTGCTCAAATACGCCAGTCTCGTGTCGGTAGACTAACTGGCAGTTAAAATAATCCCTGCGGGACAAAACTCTGTCACCTCGGATCCACAAAATACCTCAAAGTTGCTAGTGGGATTTAAAACCTATATTATTATTATTATTATTATTATTATTATTATTATTATTATTATTATTATTATTATTATTATTATTATTATTATTATTATTATTTTCCTGGGTGAACTAATCATTCAACCCATTACATCATATCGCGAATTTAAAATCAAAACATATTTAGTCAAGAATACTGCTTTTCAGAATAATTTTAAAGGCTGTCACAGGCTTTCATTGCCAATATCCGCTCATAGAAAAAGGATATTTTCTTTACAATCATTCAGGGGTTTGTCAGAGTATCTAGAATAGCGCTGTGTAGCCGAAATTGTATTAATATACATATATTTTTTGAATCTGTTTTACGTCGCACCGACACAGATAGGTCTTATAGCGACGATGGGATAGGAAAGGCCTAGAAGAAAGAAGGAAGGAAGGAAGGAAGGAAGGAAGGAAGGAAGGAAGCGGCCGTGGCCTTAATTTAGGTACAGCCCCAGCATTTGCCTGGTGTGAAAGTGGGAAACCACGGAAAACCATCTTCAGGGCTGCTGACCGTGGGGTTCGAACCCACAATCTCCCGGTTGCAAGCTCACAGCTGCGCGCCCCTAACCGCACGACCAACTCGCCCGGTTTAATATATTTTACCTGAATGAAATTCATCCCTGATATTTAGCAGAAAAAAGAACATTAGAAAATTAAGGACATAAAATGACCTGACACCACTTAATGGACGTCACCAGGAAATAGAACGGAAGGAATCACTTAGGGTGGTGTGAAAATATCAAGAAATCAAAAGGCTGATCTAATGTATTCTGCGTCAGACGTGAGAAGCCTGCTAAGATACGTTACCGATATGTTTTGAAATAATGACTATCGGTTTTTCTGGTGTGGGGTCTGTCTAGCCGTGTTTGGTTCACCTGGGAGGACATGGATATGATTCACCGTCAAAAAACCTTCATCTTCTACTTCCCCAAGGGTGTTAAGGGCTTGGACAGGGAAGATTTTCCTTTGTTTTATGGAACAACGGTTTGTCTTGGCTCAGGTATCCTCTCACACAACAAACATATCCAGATAGTTCCTCCTTTAAAAGTGGCACTTCTTGAGCTGAAAATATTTAAGTCCCACTTCACCGACTTCCTCAACCTTTTTTATTTCTCTCTCTAGTTTTTTCTTCCAAGATACACAACCTAAAATTGCCTACCAGCCTCGCGGTGCGGGGATAGCGTGTGATCCTCTCACCTCGGAGCCCCGGTTTCTATTACCGGATTGTCCAACAGTTTCAAACCTGGACCGAGGACTGGGACGTAAATCACTTACAAGGGTAGGCCACAACTATGGGGTGAGCGATTTAATTCACACTTTGGAAGGTTGATTTACATTAGGAAATAAAACAAAACATGTATCCGAGAGTTTGTGTCATTGGAACTTAATTAACGAGAAAATGACCATTACATTTTCCAGCCTTCATAACTTCAGGCAATTTGCGTGTAAATGCTTGTAGCACATTTATGCTAGTGGCCAGCGTCTCTGAATTGCACACCAGCGTCTTGGGTTCGAGGTACGCGTACATTCGCCTTTTACTTTCCTCTTCTGCGTTTTGATGTGCCAAGACCTCCCTCCACAAGCCTGCATGTACGGAAACTTGGCGTTTCGAAAAAGGGTTTAAGGTTTTTGTATTTTCTTTACTTATTTAATGTATTTTATGAGTGGTACATTCGATATTCCGAAGTGACCACTAGACTCAGTCTCAGATTGCCGACAGGTATTGAGAGTGTTAAATTTAAAGGGCCACTTTTTCGATACAAACCGAAGGAAACGAATCTTTTAATTTTTGGCGTAGATGAACCTCCCAAAGTTGAACGAAATAGATAACTCCATAGTTGTGGCTTCCTCTTGTTAGCGCAATTCGTTGTGTCGCAGTAAGTGAACGCGTGGGTTCCAGTCTCGTTCTGATCGCAGACAGAAGTGACATTACAGCCACTTTGCGAATAGGTTACTGTGAACTTCGAAAATGTGGATCAACATTTTTGAAAAATCGGCTATTTGACTCTCTAAATATCAATTCTAGGCCCTTATTTGGGATATCATGACAAAACTCTCTCTGAATATGGCTGCCCTATGAATCTTAGGAACAAAGTCATGTGGGGTCGAAAATGTGAGAATTTCTCAGTATGTTTCGTATCGACATCCGACCTGTGATGTGTGTACCAGTGAATAGAGAATCTTACGATCGACATAACGGTACCACTGCGGTAAACTTCGGACAACTATGGCAGAATTTACATGGTGTAAGAAATTGTGAAAAGTAACAAATTTATCGAACTACACTGACATGCCAAAAATCATGGAATAAGGGTCCGGCATCGTGTAGGTCCTCCTCTATCTCCGCCAGAGCAGTAGTTGAAACTCTCCAGAACACTCCTCGAGCCAATTTTGGAGAATCCTGCTGGAATATCTCATCGTTGTAGAGGTCCATGAAGGGCTACAAGTGGTCACCAAGCAGTTCAACGTAGTAGTCACTGGTCAACGACCTGTTCAGGTGGATCAGCTGATCCAGCCTAAGCATGTCACGTGGACACATCCCACGCCATCATGGAGCTATCACTAGTCTGTATGGTGTCTTGTTGACAACTGGGGTGCATAGCATCATGGGGCGTGCACCATATCCGTAACCTACCATCAGCTCGAAACAACTGGAACAGTGACTCATGTCGCCAGTCCTCCAGGTTCCAATTACCAACGTCACGTACTCATCTGAGACGCTGTGCCGGTGTCGTGGAATTTTGCTCCCATATCCCACCGACGTTAAAGAACGCTGCACTGACCTTCTGGCAATGCGTCTGGTACCTCCTGCACTGAATGTGGATATGTTATGAGCCAGTGTGGCTTGTCTGTTACCGCGGACAATTCTAGTCAGACGCCGGTAATGGCGATCATTAAGCATCCGTGGTTGGCCACTGTGGGTGGTAATACCTTCCATGAGGTATTCCCGATACACACGTGATACCGCCGACTGAGGGATGTTAAATGCTCTCACAGTGGAATGTTCCATCCATTTGGCCTCCACTATCATGTCCCGTTCGAAAGACGGTAATTCATGTCGCCTTGCCACGACCAGCACAGACGGTATTTGCACTCTCTCTCGATACGTCAGATCACAGGTCTGGTCATTTCCAAGACGTCAGGGTACGGTGGCGCCACAGACTATTAGCTTTGAATTCTGCTATTCCATGACGTTTGGGATGTCAGTGAATGCGCTCGGGCTGCGTAATGAACAGCGAGTGAGATGACTACGCGGTTCGGGTTACGTAACTGTGGACTTGAATCCGGGAGATGGTGGATGCAGCCCTGAAGATGGTTTTCCGTGGGTTTCTTATTTTCACAGCAGGCAAATGCAGGGCTATGCTTAAATCAAGGTCACGGTTGCTTACTTCCCAGTCCCATACCTGCCCTAGACCATTGTCGCCATTAGATCTGTCAGAGCAGGTGCAATGTAAAACCAACTCTGTGTGTGTGTGATTATCCCATTTATTTCTAAGCTATGTGTTAAAGGGATTATGCACAGGGGTTACATATATAGCAATGCTAATGTGTAACATTGTATATATGTAACAAACGCAGATTTCAAGATATATTTATATTCATCCACGGGAATGGGGATACTTCTGTGTTTGTGAGGCGTGTACTTTCTCCATCTGCCGTCCAAAAGTAGTAGCAACAATTTTTGGAAAGTAAATAAATAAATAAATAAATAAATAAATAAATAAATAAATAAATAAATAAATAAATAAATAAATAAATAAATAAGGGTATAAATTAACTATCCATGTCACTAGACAACCAGCCAGATAAGTTAGTTGGAAATAAATCGATATCAGTAACATAACAGCCGTAAAGATAAAATCAATTAACTGGATTTCATATATTTCATGACGATTGCCCACTACGATGACATTCGCCATTCACTGTAGTTATCATCGGTCCACTCGAATTAAAAAATACATTTTGTCTATTTTTCATTGTCTACGCGGATTAGGAAATGCCCAGATTAAATACAAGCCGTATCATTATAGACAAATTTTCTATCATCCTAGGTTGTAGACTTACTTATCACGTTCCTCCCGTTTTCCATACCCCTTTTTGAGCAATGATGAACAATTAAAAAAAAAATTCATTACATTCGGGCATTCTGCACTCCACTCGTCTGTTCCCTCTCCCTACAGTTTGCGAGTTGCAGTCAACACAGATCTCTGTAGCAATGGTTATAAACAGAACAAGTGGTGACTTATCAAATCAGTAATGGCAAGACGGGATGATAGTAGTAAATGAGTTCATAATACAGCTTATACTTAATATGCGCTCTTCTTAGTCAGCATGGGCAAAGAAAAAACAGATGAAAGAAGAAGGCACTGGCGTGCCTCGAACCCGAGACACCTACATGGAAGTGAAGGATGCTGAACGCTATACCAGCGGAACTACATATACTCCCACGCAAATTGTCGACTGGTACGCAGGCTGTTCAATTTAAAGGGTCATTTTTTCGTTAAAAGGCACAAACCCTCGGACATGTGTCTATTTTTGACGTAGATCGACCTCCCAAAGTTTGAACGAAGTCGGTGACCTCCGTTCTTTAGCCCCATAAGCTCAACTGAATGATATGAGAAGCCGGCTGGGAAGCGGACGTCTTGGCAGACCAAGACTCCTAATTAGTTACACGGCCACAGGGTTTGGATGTGGTTTAAAATAGCCTCCTAACAGTCAACATTTCACAGTGTTATTTCACAGATTGTACTATAATGATGCCATTTCTCTCATTAGTTAATATAATGGAAAATCACTGCCTGAAGAAACTGTAAAGACGTACTTCTGAATTTGTGCTGTCGACACTGCGGTTGTCATGGCGACAATGACGTACTAATGGCAAATTTTAATAATAATAATAATAATAATAATAATAATAATAATAATAATAATAATAATAATAATAATAATAATAATAATGTTATTTGCTTTACATCCCATTAACTACTTTTACGGTTTCCTGAGACGCCGAGGTGCCAAAATTTAGTCCCTCAGGAGTTCTTTTACGTGCCATTAAATACAGCGTGATTCAGCCGCCCCTTCCAATGTACTGTAGTTTTATGCAACCCACAATATTCATTCCGTCCTGAAAACATCTGCCCTGCCGGTATGCTCAAACAACACAACCAGATATCTTGGTATTTACCGCCTCACCATGATAGGACGCTGTAATATTATACTCGTATTAAACACAGGAAGATATGTCTGTGCCTTCTAGATCATATGAACCTGACACGCCGGCGAAACACTAAATTGATACTAGGACCGCAGTAAACCTAATACTTGCTATAAGCTGCACAGTGTGCCGTGCGGAACCGTAGTGTAGTTCGTAAAGACGTGGCGGAGCGGCCTTGCGTGTCAGGTGAGAGGTTCGAGCCCAGGGCGAAAATTACACATTTTAAAAATATTTGTTTAATACGTACCGCACGCAATGTAAGTTCAATACCCCTTTTCATGCAAATTGTGTGTGAATGAATTTGTTTGTGGCCCTAAGAAGGGCCGGTTAGTTAGCAGACCGGACACATACGACCGGAAATTATAGGAACACAACTGCCCTGACAATGTTTTATCGGAGCAAATGCACGATGTGATGACCGTTTTGGTTTAAGCACATTCGGGCCCGGTGTCCAATAGATCATCTTGCGCGCTGAAGCATTCCAGGTGTAATTGCTTGGCAGGCGTCCGTGATGAGTTGCCGGAGCTGGTCGGGGTTTTCCGGCGCTTGAGTGTAAACGACGTTCTTCAAATGCCCCCACAAGAAGAAGTCTAACGGCGTCAAATCCGGTGATTTGGCGGGCCAAGAGACAGGGCCTCCCCGACCTATCCATTTCCCTGGCAGTTCCTCGTTCAGATGGTTACGAAAGGGCAAAGTCGAATGTGATGGAGCTCCATCCTGTTGCAACCACATCGTCAAACGATCGTGCAAGGGCAAATCCTCCAGCAGCAGTGGAAGTTCCTGACGCAGAAAGTGCAGGTAGCGTGGGCCCGTCCAATGGCACTCAAAGAAATAAGGTCCAATCAGGCGATCCCCCAAGATTCCACACCAAACATTCACTCCCCATAGTACTTGATTGGCCGCCTGTCGCACCCAGTGAAGATTGTCCGGACTCCAAGAGTTCATGTACCGAGCTCGATAGCTGCAGTCGCTTAAGTGCGGCCAGTATCCAGTATCTGGGAGATAGTGGGTTCGAATCCCATTGTCGGCAGCCCTGGAGATGGTTTTCCGTGCTTTCCCATTTTCACACCAGGCAGTACCTTACTTAAGACCACTGCCGCTTCCTTCGCACTCCTTGCCCTTTCCTGTCCCATCGTCGCCGTGAGACCTATCTGTGTCGGTGCGACGTAAAGCAAATTGTAAAAAAATAGTGCATGTTGTGGCGATTGACGTTTCCAATATTGTGGAAGCGCGATTCGTCCGAGAACAAGATATGCGATACGAATGCTGCATCACTGTCCAGCCTGCCTAATAGCCACCGACAGAACTCCATTCGAGCTTCGAAATCCCGCCCATGGAGCTCTTGGTGTAGCTCTCAAGAAGGTATGGGTGAAATTTATGTTCATGCAGTATTCGCCAGACGGACGGCTGGCTGGTGTTCACCTGTCCTGCAATCGCCCTTGTACTGATGTGTGGATTACTAGGAGCTGCGTCCAGAACGGCCTCTTCTGTTTCACCCGATTTAAGGGGCCTATCGCTGACTTGTGGCTTGTTGGATATCACGCCTGGTGTCCTTAGCGTCTTTCAACACGGCGGAATGTCGTAGAATCCGGGTGTCGCCTATCGTTCCTGGTACAGACGTAGTGTCTCGCACGCGTTTTGTCTTGCTTCCCCATAAATTAAGAGGATGTCAACGTGTTCCTCTGTGGAAAACATGCCGAATGACAGCAGAGATTACAGTACATTTAGGCCCTAACCAGCGAAGTGTGCGCAGGGCACACGATGAACAACAGCGTCGTTCTACTGTTTGAATGTGGCAAACCTGGGCCTGTGTTTATGTAATCAAACATCATACCGATGCAAAAAAAAAAAAAAAAAAAAGTTGGAGGATTCGAACCGCTGCTGGCAGATTCTCTCGATTGCTAAGCGAACGCCTAACCACATCCAGTACGCTACACTGCTGGAAGCATGCTTACAGTAGGAGCAGAATAGAATACATATGCCATCCGGTTCGGTGTTATATACATTAATGTGCTGACTGACCGTTAGTACCATACAGTACGCCTGCAGGGGAATAGCACCCCTATAACCATGTGCACGTTAGTTGGGCTGCAGCAAACGATATTGGAAGGGGCTGCTGAATCACACTGTATACCGACACGAGGCTGACGTATTTCAGTACCTTCAAATACCACCGGGCTGAGCCAGGATCGAACCTGCCAAGTTGGGGTCAGATAGCCAGTGCCTCAACCGTCTAAGCAACTCAGCCTGGTGGAAAATTTTAAATAGGGAAGCTTGCCAAGCAAAGAGAATTGCCCTCGTCATTGAGAAAAGATGTAAATAATGAGTTAGCTGAAAAGTGTGAATATTATCTCCGCACTATGCATTTTTATTTTGCTAGTTGCTTTACGTCTCACCGACTATGCATTTCATTTCCAATTACAGTATGTTGTATTTCCTGTGCTTTGAGAGTTCGCTATTACAGAGACTCACTTCTGAAAAGTAGAAAAAGGGAATTCCGCCTCTGTGGTGTCGTGGTTCGTGTGATTAGCTGCCACCCCGAGAGGCCCGCGTTCGATTCCCGGCTCTGCCACGAAATTTGAAAAGTGGTACCAGGGCTGGAACGGGATCCACTCAGCCTCGGGAGGTCAAATGAGTAGAGGTGGGTTCGATTCCCTCCTCAGCCATCCTGGAAGTGGTTTCCCGTGGTTTCCCACTTCTCCTCGAGGCAAATGCCGGGATGGAACCTAACTTAAGGCCACGGCCGCTTCCTTCCCTCTTCCTTGTCTATCCCTTCCAAACTTCCCATCCCCCACACAAGGCCCCTGTTCAGCATAGCAGGTGAGGCCGCCTGGGCGAGGTACTGGTCATCCTCCCCAGTTGTATCCCCCGACCCAGAGTCTGAAGCTCCAGGACACTGCCCTTGAGGCGGTAGAGGTGGGATCCCTCGCTGAGTCCAAGGGAAAAACCGACCCTGGAGGGTAAACAGATTACGAACGAACGAACGAACGAACGAACGAAAAGAGGGAGATAAGGAAAATGTGACAATTTGTGGACATCTTACGCTTGAACTATGAAAAGGAAAGAAAGATAAGACAGACAAACCCTACAGGCAAATTTTCCTTCCAAATGAATTTGGTTTGAACGTTTTGCATAGATTTAGTTTAAGTTATTAAATTATTTCATAGGCTTTGCAAGTTTCTGTAAATAACAACACTCGTGTTGAAGTACGTCCGACTCCTTGGCTTAATGATGAGAGTCGGGGTCTTCGGAACATTGGGTCCCGGGTTCGATTCCTGGCAGAGTCGGGGATTTTAACTGCACCAGGTTTATTCCTTCGACTCGGGGACTGGGTTATTGCCTGTGTCCCAATACATACCTCTTCGTATACATTCAACACACCACACTAAAAATCACCTCAGAAATAGGCCTACACTATAGTTGTTACTCACGTGTTATGTTTTCTTTTTTTAAATATGAAAGTGTTCATTTGTTAATTAGTCTGTTGACAGTACAAGTGAAATACGTTCAGTGTAGCTGTATCTTTTATTTTGTGAATAAATAAATAAATAAATAAATAAATAAATAAATAAATAAATAAATAAATAAATAAATAAATAAATAAATAAGCAATACATCCCTCCATATAGAGTTAACGTCAGGAAGGGCATCCGGCCATAAAGCAGTTCGCACTCACAACTCCACCAGGGTTTGTTAAAGCGGTGAAAGGTGAAGAAGAGAAAGAAGACTCGTATTCAGATGGGCAATGCATATAATTTCTAAGTTTGTCTATTAATTTAAAACCTTAAACTGTTTAAATCGGAGTTGTCATATAATATACTTAGAATACTGACCTAGTTGAGGCCTTGATAGCACTCTGCCTGTGTTGCCGACTCCTCACCTGACAATGGGATCGAGGTTCATATCCTAATGAAGAGAGATGGACATTTTCACAAGGAATGTGCGGGATGTCAAAACCCAAATAAGAGGGCGTGATAGCTGAGAGACATTTATGCTAAGACAACTTTGGTTCGATTCCCAGTCTATGCAAGTGAAATTTTCGAAATGGGAAGGCACGTCGTGTAGCTCGCATTCTGCCTATATAGCTGTAGGCCCCGAGGATTATGATTTAAGATTGTGACACGTAAAACTTGCATGATTGTCTTAACATTCAAATGAGGTAGCGTGAACGCAGCGACTTTAGACATATCTGAAGTGTTCTCATTTTCTTTAATGAAGGGGGAAGGGGGAAGCTGAGTGGCATTAATAGTGGCTTCTCACCAAGACAGCCACGGTTTTAATCCCGCCCATTGCATGAAATATCACATCCTTGTCGTTCAGATGTATTTAAATCTGGAAATACCATGCCTGTGATGATGCTATAAATACTCACGTAGAACTGGAAGTGCCATGGCTGTGCAATCACGTAGAAATGGAGGGGTCATAGCTGTGATCACGATGTAAACAATCACGTAGAAATGGAGGGCTCATAGCTGTGATCATGATATAAACAGTCACGTAGAAATGGAGGGGTCATAGCTGTGATCATGATATAATCAATCACGTAGAAATGGAGGGGTCATAGCTGTGATCATGATATAAACAGTCACGTAGAAATGGAGGGGTCATAGCTGTGATCATGATATTAACAGTCACGTAGAACGGGAGGGGTCATAACTGTGATCATGATATAAACAGTCTCGTTGAGTTCTACATGATCGCGAAATATTACAAAAAATTATTCAAAGTATAATTTCCCTTATTTTATGTGGCATGTAATTTTCCCATACGAGGAATTATAACGAAGATATTCACTATTATTCCATTTTACACAAACTTCCAGATGAACAAAAACCTACGACCTGTTTTCCAATCAGTGACCGGATCAGGGATGTCCCGCCTCCGCTTTGTCCAGCACAAATCTCACATGGAGTGACCGGGATTTGAACCACGGCATCCAGCGGTGAGAGGCCGACGTGCTGCCATCTGAGCCACGGAGGCTGAACTTCCAGATATTTCCGGAAATGTTAGTTCTAAATTACAATAAGGATAAAGAATTCAATTTCCAGTCGTTCATACGCGATATATTTTTACCGCACGAAAAATAATAATGCAGATAGTCACGAATTTGGATGTTTGTACGAAGTCCATCAGCAATGACCGTGGGCCGATGACCTTCGATGTTAGGCCCCTTAAAACAACAAGCAAGCAAGCAATGACCGTCATTGACTTATCAACAATAAATAACGTTACATTGACTGAATGCTGCTGCTGATGCTCTTCGCTCATCTCCGCTAGGTAGCATTACGGCTGGAATTGTACAGAAACCAACCCATCAACAACAGGTTCATAAGCTAGTAGAAAATAAAATGTCCTGCATTGAATATGCCATCTTTTGTCCTTACACTTAGGAGGATGCAATGTTTTCATAATTCTTGTTAGTGAGTGCTCCTTGATTAGGAATGGAACCAGAATATGTATGCATGTGTGTGTGTGTGTGTGTGTGTGTGTGTGTGTGTGTGTGTGTGTGTGTGTCAGAAATAACTAGATTGGAATTTATGTTATATCAATATCCTTATAGCATGATAATACTTAATGAATCGTAGACCTTCCGAAATACAAAAGAAGACAAAAGAAGATTACTCCCAATCTAACAAAACGAACGATTAACCCTTTCCGGCCCTTAGCGCCCGAAAGCGACCGACTGTTCATTTAGCCTTCCGGTCCTTAGCGCCCGAAAGCGCCCGGCTGCATTATCTGCATTCGTCTGCGATTTGTGCGATAGTTTTTTTTATTTTTCTCATCAGTGAAGTGTTTATAAGGCATTTATGAACACGCAGTGGAATCTACAAGTCTTAGGAAATAAAGGAAGAGAGATAATCTGTCTTGACGTTGCCTAGGCAACGGTCTTGAACTTCCGCGAGCGCGGGTCAGCTGTTTCGTTCGTAAACATGGCGGGATTGATTATCGCGTATATTGAAACTGATCTGAATATGGGCGAAAAAATTGACACAGAATCCTTGAGTAGGGGTGCAGGTGAATTTTTAATGAGTGAATAATATATCAACGAAGATAGTTTTAGTGATAACAGTGATATGAATGAAAACGAATATCGATAAATCGGACCTGATGGCGATGCCACGGCAATTCAGATAACACAAATATTACGTTTCGTTACTCCGAATGATTAAATGGATGATGTTGAACCTGCACATAATTCGGAAAGAGTATTAGGGGAAAGAGATTGCTTTTTACGTATGTTAGGAGGAGAAAAGTTATTCAGTGACGTAGCCTATTGCGCATATAACGATGCAGCATTCAAACAGTCGCATTCTGGTAAGATAAAAACAAAATGGGAAGACGCTTGCCCAGATGAAATAAAATCTTACAGACATGGGCATCATTCCACTTCCAAAATCACGTGATTATTGGTTTTGAGGGATTCAGACAACATGGGATTGTGACAAATGCAGACTGTCTCTGTGTCGAGTATCAGGAGCAGGGAGGGGGGGGGGGGGGGGTGAAAAACATATTATGACTCAATAAACAGAAATGGATGTGATGGTATATTTTCTAATGTTATTGAAAATTTCAATTCATTGTGATCAATAGTTTTTACTGTATTTAACTTTTTCTGAAACAATACGTTCTGTTTCAGTTTTTGCTAAATAATAGGTTGAAACCTGGGGATAAGCGGAGTGAAAATACGGGCGGGAAAGAGTTAAGGCTGATGTGTGCAATCAGTTGTACTTCTTTAAAACAATGTATATTTTCACGGCCACTAAGTTCGTCTTAGAAGTCTTGGGATGCAAGAACTCGTAGCTTTGGGCGTTCATCTAATTCATGACTTGAGTGGATATTTCACCACTTATTTCTCTTCGCAACACCAGAATTGAGTAATTTAGTACTTGGATATATCCTCCGAGGCTCTGCTTCTAAACGATTGGCTAATGAAAGCTAATGAATATCACGTACTTGGGTTATTTCTAAGAGATTGACTAGTGAAAGCTAAAATTTTTGCGGCCAAGAAAGGGAACCAGCCTTAAAACCCTGGGGAAAAGTCCATAATGAGCCAGGATTTCCTCTGAAATTACTGAAATAAACTGATGAAAGGGCGTTCTTCTTCTGCTTCTACTTCTACTACTACTACTACTAATACTTCTACTACTACCGAGTGAGTTGGGATTGTATCTGTTAGAGCTTGCATTCGAGAGGTGGTGGTTTCGAACTCACTGTCGCTTGCCTTGAATATGGATTTCCGTGGTTTCCAATTTTCACACCGGGCGAGTTGTGAAGCTGTACCGTATTTTACGGCCATTTCCTTCCTATACTTTGCCCTGTTTTGTCCCATCGTCGCAGTAAGTTCTGCGCGAGTCGGAGTACGTAAAACCAATATCAATATGAAAATCTTCCTCTGCTTGGCTTTTCAAACCCCCCCCCCTTTTTTTTAGGTTGGATTTTTATCTGCATTTGGCCTAGATTTATGGTCATATGTTCTTCCTTACACAGCTCTGTGTAGAGGAATTTATTCACTATTGCGTTTACCTGTGGTTGTTGCTTGTAAATTAAGACAATCACAAATACACAGTCCCCGAACTATTTGCAGATAAAATCCCCGACTCGGCCCGCCCCGCTACACTGATAATTTAGTCGAAAAGCCAGGATATTCTTTATTTATAAACGTTTCTATGATTGCTTCGTTGTAGTCTCTAACTAGTTGGGTTGTTTCCATTGCTTTTCTGCATATGATACAGAGGTCTTCTCCTTTCTTAGCTTTATTCGTATACCTTCATCATTCCTTCCGTTTCAATTCTCATTAAGCTTTGTGGATTTATTTTCAATTTGCCTCTTACTTAGTTCGCAGAGTTTTACTGAGCTTCCCTTGTTAGTAAACTGTATCACAAGTACGAATGCTCATTGTACAGACTGTCTATCACTGTCTCAAAAATAAAAGCGATTATGTTAATTCAGCGAGCGCCAGATTTGCCACTAAAATACCGTATATAGAACTTTTACATAAATCAACAGAAATTATTTCACAGCATGGCATATTATAGACGTAGAATAGTTTTAAGATAAATGGTAAAATGATGGTTTAATGCTGTCGTTCGACAATTTTAATGGTTTTGTTTCGTTCTTCTTGAGTAAAATTTTAAAAATTCGGTATTCAAAGCAGATGAGATCAAGGAGAGGAAGTTGTTCACATGAAGCTTCCAGCCAAACCGCGATGGTGAGAGCTGCTCCCGATGCACGGCACACCAAGCAACAGATACTGGTGCATGAGATATCAAATGAATATGACGATATGAATATCGTCCAAGTGCACGCAGGCGTTGACTCGGAGTGTCCGAGCGTGTTTGACTGTCAATAACACGTAATTTAAAAAAAGGGGAATTTCAGCGGCTATTGCTATGTTCAATAATGATTGCATTTAAAGGTTAAAATGTATTATTCTAACTGCTGGTCCGTTTCGAGCACCTATATACTCACAGTCAGTTACCAAACTTAAGGTAGTGCCTAATAGAGCCGTCATCCTCAAGACTCGGATGGGTAGTGGATTGCCTACCTGGCAGGCGGTACATGACGCTTCTCGACGACGCCTAGCGTCTAGCGCTTCCCCTAGTGGACGTGATTCTGATGCGTCTCGCGGTTTGGTTTCCGGAATACTAAACCAAGTACAAAGTAATACAGACTCTAAAATAGATATTACACTATACTCTATAACAAATATCAGTTTTACAACGTATTTTACCCAGAAAGTGACTGCGCGGTTTGGGTCACGTAGCTGTCAGCTTGCATTCAAGTGATAGCGGGTTCGAACCCCATTGTCGACAGCCCTGAAGACGGTTTCCATGGTTTACCATCTTCACACTAGGCAACTGTACCTTCATTAAGGCCACGCTCGCTTGCTACGTATAACACCTTCAGCTGACGGTGCGACGTAAAGCAAAATTGTTGTACAAGGCATTTTACCGCAGAGACGTCTCTCTTCTTCAGTATGCCGCGTTCACCGTTATAGGTATATATATATAGAGTTCATTTTTCAAATTATATGAACTTACTTTTTGATGAAGAATATGAATGGGACATTAAAAAGAACTCTTCGGTGAATTTCTAATAGTCTAGGAATGCCAGAAGCCTTACATGCCTAGAATACAATCGGCCAGCCCCGACTATTCGGTGTGGCAGCAATTCTGTAATTTGGATTAACACTAACAAACTACTATCGTTTGATACTTACCACCTTGTTTCAAAACAGATAAAGATGAACTACAAGAATTATTCTCATGATATCTGAATATTACCCAAGTCGGGAAGATCCTCCTGTCTGTAACACAATGGCGCTAGAGATGTGATGGACCTTGGTCTACAAAGCGATCGCTGTTCAGCTCAAGAGCCTGCAGATTACGAGGTGAAACGTAGTCAATGTGACAAAAAAAAATGAAATGGCGTATGGCTTTTAGTGCCGGGAGTGTCCGAGGACAAGTTCGGCTCGCCAGGTGCATGTCTTTTGATTTGACGCCCGAAGGCGACATGCGCGTCGTGATGAGGATGAAATGATGATGAAGACGACATATACACCCAGCCGCAGTGCCAGCGAAATTAACCAATTATGGTTAAATTTCCCGACCCTGCCGGGAATAGAACCCGGGACCCCTGTGGCCAAAGGCCAGCACGCTAACCATTTAGCTATGGAGCCGGACGTCGGTGTGATAAAACGTGTCAACAAGTAGACGCATTTGAAGATAAACATGAACTGCGTTATCCATCAGAGAATTAAAAGAGTCCGCCTCTGTGGTGTAGCAGTTAGTGTGATTAGCTGCCACCCACGGAGGCCCGGGTTCGATTCCCGGCTCTGCCACGAAATTTGAAAAGTGGTACGAGGGCTGGAACGGGGTCCACTCAGCCTCGGGAGGTCAACTGAGTAGAGGTGGGTTCGATTCCCATCTCAGCCATCCTGGAAGTGGTTTCCCGTGGTTTCCCACTTCTCTTCCAGGCAAATGCCGGGATGGTACCTAACTTAAGGCCACGGCCGCTTCCTTCCCTCTTCCTTGTCTATCCCTTCCAATCTTCCCATCCCCCCGCAAGGCCCCTGTTCAGCATAGCAGATGAGGCCGCATGGGCGAGGTACTGGTCATCTTTCCAAGTTGTATCCCCCGACCCAGAGTCTGAAGCTCCAGGACACTGCCCTTGAGGCGGTAGAGGTGGGATCCCTCGCTGAGTCAGAGGGAAAAACCAACCCTGGAGGGTAAGCAGATTAAGGAAAAAAGAAAGAATAATTAAAAGAACTTTTCTTTAATCCACTCCAGCCACGATGACGTAATGAAACCGAATAATACAATAACTGAAGTGTTGACTCCTATGACAAATTTCACAACAATCTTGTCATATGATAAAAAAAATAAAGCAGGCTATTTGGTTAAAGAAGCATTTTAGTTGTAATCTTTTTAAACATAAAGTCCTCATACGGGTACACAGTAGAGTTGGCTGGTGTGTGTATGCTTCGAAACCCTGAGCCGGCGCATTCAGCTGTCTTGATGCCTCGACACAACAACGCTTCACTGTTTCGAAGCAGTGAAATTGCTTCGTGTGTCGTGTCGCATGAGCAGAAACTCCATTCGTTCCGTACATGTCGGCTGCATCTATGCTCCAAAAGAGCAGAGCTTTGAAACGGCTTTGTTAATCCCCTCGCCTCAACAGATACCCTCCACGTGATTGCCCTGAAGATGAGCCGACAATCGTTAATAGACTCTTCAAATTACGAACCGCGATTCAAGTTACCAAAACAACAATGTACTCAACAATATAAGGTCTTTGTTTTGCACAGAGAAAGGACTTTATTGTTCTCAAAGCAAGGTCGTAGTATAACAGGAAGATGCTCCCATTTGTCAAGTGTAAAAGTTTCGGAAGTTGTGCTTTTTAAACTTCAATTTGAAGTAGATTTTTAAAACAGGATTAGGTCAAGTCTGTCACTGTACATGTAAAACCGACCATGGACTCTTCGTGGATTTAATTGCTCATTTTATAATCATTCAAATTAGATCATTTAGTTTATTAACTATCTTACTATGCTTTCGTAACTAGTTTAGGTTGTTTGTAAATGTATGTAAAATTCCAATTTCGGATTCTTCTTAGATTTTATCACTCATTTATAGTTACTTAGTCTAGTATTTTATTATGATTTTGTAACTGGATTAGATTAAGTTTGTTATTATACACAGAATACCTATTTACCGAGTTCGAAAGCTGCAGTCGCGTAAGTGTGGCCAGTACCCAGTATTCGGGAGATAGTGGGTTCGAACCCCTCTGTCGGCAGCCCTGAAGATGGCTTTCCGTGATTTCTCATATCCACACTAGGCAAATGCTGGGGGCGTACCTTGATTAAGGCCACGGTCGCTTCCTTCCCACTCCTAGCCTTTTCTTGTCCCTTCGTCGCCGTAAGACCTATCTGTGTCGTTGCGACGCAAAGCAACTTGTAAAAAAAATACCTATTTTGAACTCTTCTTAAATTTCATTAATCATCTTACATTTCATTAATCATCGGTTTTAGTGTGGTTTTAACCGTAAAACTGATCCCTTTTACTACCATTCTAAGCGCTTAGTAAAGAAGCAAACGCATTTTATTGCTATATGCTGGTGAAATTAAATGACGTATGGCTTAGTGCCGGGAGTGTCGGAGGACAAGTTCGGCTTGCCATGTGAAGGTCTTTTGAATTGACGCGCGTAGGCGACCTGCGCGTCCTGATGATGATGATGATGATGATGTGAAATGATAATGAAGATGGCAACGTACACCCAGCCCCCGTGCCAGCAGAATTAACCAATTATGTTTAAAATTCTCAACCCTTCCGGGAATCGAACCCGGGACCCCAGTGACCAAAGGCCAGCACGCTAACCATTTACCCAAGGCACCGAACGCTATATGCTGGTACTATTATACTGTGCATCATCTATTTATCACACTGTATTTTGTACATTTGCTCATAAAATATTTCATGAACCCCATATTTTATCGTTATCAGTACGTCAAATAATGTATACAGTGAATTGAACTTAGCTATGAAGCGTGGTTCATGTTCCACCACGCCATCGCGAAACACTGCTTCTGTTGCAGTCCGAGACGTTGTTCAAATTCCCAGAGAGTATCTTTTGAAAGACTCAGACATTATGGGAAGTAATAATGGGAAGTAATAATGCGCCGCGCGGCTGTCCTCTGTCGGGCCTTCCTTTTACTCTTTACTCTATACTGCTCAGTAAATGCTTTGCTCCCAGTGTCCTTGTTTTAAGAAGATGGCGTGAATTACTCAATGACATCATAACACATAATGCAACAATGTTCCCGTTTCATATAATACTACTACTACTACTACTACTACTACTAATAATAATAATAATAATAATAATAATAATAATAATAATAATAATAATAATAATAATAATAATAATGAGGAGGAGGAGGAGGAACGGAGATGCTAAGACAGTAGAACGCTGGCCTTTTGCTCAAGCTGGCGGTTTCGATTCCGGCTCCTTCCGGTGGTATTTGAAGATGCTTCGTGTCGGTAGATTTACTGTCATTCCAAATAACTCCTGTGGGACAAACCATTAGCATCCTGGTGCCTCCAAAACCGTAAAATTAGTTAGTGGAACGTAAAAGTTATTATTATTATTATTATTATTATTATTATTATTGTTATTATTGTTATTATTGCTAGTTGCTTTACGTCGCGCCGACACAGATAGGTCTTATGGCGACGATGGGACAGGGAAGAGCTGGGAGTGGGAAGGAAGCGGCCGTGGCCTTAATTAAGGTACAGCCTGGTGCCTGGTGTGAAAATGGGAAACCAAGGAAAACCATTTTCAGGGCTGTCGACAGTGGGGTTCAAAGCTACTATCTCCCGAATACTGGATACTGGCCGCACTTAAGCGACTGCAGCTATCGAGCTCGGTATTATTATTATTATTATTATTATTATTATTATTATTATTATTATTATTATTATTATTATTATGAAGAACAGAGATATTTCAGCTGTAAAATTTAATGTCAATGTTGTGGTGTTTTGATCTTAAATTTGAATTCCTTTATAATGAATAAATAAGGTTATCAATCTTATACGCAGGAAACTCAGAGAACGAAAATTAATTTGACAATTAAGTTTATAATACCAATATAATGTTTTGTCTCTGAACCTAATTGGATACCTTTTATGTTATTGTGTGTTTTCAAAGCTTCGCTTCGAAATACCTGACTTTGTCAAACTGTGTTTGGTTTGAAAGACGTTTCATTAATTACATGTTTACTCACATAAATATTCGAGGGACGTGACGCATATAATAACGGTTTCGCAGTGCATCTAACGACATCCAACGAGGAATAAGCTCTGACACATACGCACACATATGAAAAACCTAAATTGTGACTGAATGAAAGTATGGAACTTACTAAGATGATCAAGGAAACATTATAATGAGGATTTCTTACACATTACTCTGTTCTAAAACCAAACCAAATCACATGCTGCAACATCCCCAAAGAGCCATGGCCTACCAAGCGATCGCTGTCCAGCCCGAAGGCCTGCAGATTACGAGGTGTCGCATGGTCAGCACGACGAATCCTCTCGGCCGTTATTCTTGGTATTCTAGATCGGGGTCACTATCTCACCACCAGATAGCTCCTCACTTCTAATCACGTAGGTTGTGCGGACCTCGAACCAACGCTCAGATCCAGGTAAAAATCCCTGTCAAGGCCGGGAATCGAACCCGGGGCCTCCGGGTAAGGAACAAGCTCGCTACCCCAACATCACGGGGCAGCTTACTCCATTCCACCTTAGTCTATTATTGTGTTGAATGTAGCTGTTAACAACAAACTCCGGACTTAATGAATTCAACACACACAGACGCACACGCATACAAACACACACGCACACACACACACATGATACACAGCTACATACTTTTGTCACTAAACATGTGGAATAACAACGCAATATTCGAACGAAGGCTCTTTTTCATTAGTTCGTTCAACACATCTTTCGAATTTGGAATATAATTCCTATGTACAGTTTATTGAGAAAAAGCGATCCATTGAAACCTTGTATTTTCGGAGGAATTACACATATATATTAAAAAAGAGCGTTTGTTTGTACATTGTGTCACAGGTAAAATGGCTAAAATTTCTAGTAATATAATGTATATTTCGAAAAATGTTGGGGTTACAGATAGTTAACGCATCTATATCAGTAGAGGTTCAGTATATTATTGCTACTATTACTATATGCTATTATGCACTGTTTATATTTCAATCAAAAAAGTGTTGTTCAATTCAAGGGGAGGGGTAACAAGATGGGGACTTTCCTTATTGCCTTCTATAGACTCTTCTGCTTCGCTTCGCTAGTTTGCAGACAAAAGAGGAGTCTCCTTGTTCACACTCCGAACATCCACTCACGTGTTCCTGAATTAGGGAGTCTTTTTGTTGGCCGTTTTTCCACTTTGTTGGGGTTGGTACTTCGTATAGATTTGGCGCAGATTTACGACCAATGCCCTTCCTGACACCAACCTGTGTGTAGCGATGTAGGCCTCTTCACTATCGCGTGTTTCTCTGGCGGTTGATAATGTGGTGTGTGGCTGTACCTGAATTAAGGCCACGGCCGCTTCCTTCCAACTCCTAGGCCTTTCCCATCCCATCGTCGCCATAAGACCTATCTGTGTCAGTGCGACGTAAAGCCCCTAGCAAAAAAAAAATGTGGTGTGTTGTGTGTAGCCTAGATTAAGAGATGAGTATTAAGATAACGCTAACACCCAGTCTTCAGGCTAGATAAATTTACCATCCTCGCCCCGGCCGGTAATTAAACTCGGGTTCCTCTAAACCGAAAGACACTGATAATTTAGCCAAGGAGCTAGGCTCCCGAATTTGAGAGCGAAAGGTAATATTTTGTAGCTGAAAAGTTAGACATTCAAATATTCATTCTTCAAAAAATGTTGTTGTTATTGCTCCATTAAACGTAAACGAGTTAAATAATAATAATAATAATAATAATAATAATAATAATAATAATAATAATAATAATAATAATAATAATAATAATATAACCTCCCTTCATTTGCAACAGATTTTCAGAGACGCTACGGTATCAAAATTGTATCCGGTAGGACATAAGAGGACGTCGCTCACTTTCTGTATAAAGCTCCAATATCCGCAGGCCACGTGGATGAGCAGCAGTCTTCTTGGCAGGCCAAAACTCTCAATAGGCTGTACGTGCCACGGGTTTGTTTTATATTCTGTTATTATGGAACTCGCGAAAAGTTGAGGTGGAAAACCACTAAAGAAGCTCTTCTTAAGATGGCCTGCTGTGTTGTTTCAACCCATCTGTTTTACCTGAGGCTAGATGCAGCCCATTCCAGAGTCTGAAACCAGCCATAAGTTTCTCGCAGTGTATGGAGTAGAACCCGGTTGAATCCAGTGGATTACGGTGGGGCTGTTTAATGTCTCGTACCCAATCATTTTACAAACGTAAACAAGCAGCCTCTCACGTCACCGTTTGCAGTTTGTTTTGTTAAATCATAACCCCATTTCGTCATCAATTGCCATTCATGCATTTACCTTACTTTTTTTTGCGTTGAGAAATAAACACCTTCCTCCTTTAATTTTCTTACATGGTTATTTTAATGGTTATTATATCCCTTTATTGTTTTACCTGTTTAAGAAGGGAAGTGACAACCTACGAGAATAGCTCTCTGGTAATTACAGACCACTGCAGCCAGCATGGCCTATTACCAACCTGGTACAAACGTAGAAGATTTTAAAGAAGCTGTTCATAAGAAGTATGGCCCGATGCAAACTAAATGGCTGTATATTGTAACTTATTTGATGAAAGCTTGGTGGAGATAAAATTAAAATCTTGGTTTGTCAAACGAGTACTAAGATAGGAATGACATTAGGACATGGGTGAGGTGGTGTTTTGGCTTTCTAAATTTGGATGCAGCTGAGGCCAGTGATAGTTTCTTTTTATATATACTACCAATCCCACCGAATGAAGGAAGACTGATGAAATTTTAAGATTATTTGACGAGAAGCTATTGTTCTACATTCTCTTCCTTTCCTACCGATCGTATGGGCTTATTCTTCCGTGGCACGAACCAAAATCACAAATGAATGTGAGTCCCTTCATTCGCACCTTGCCATTGCCTTCTTCTCGCCATCCACAAATAGCCACTTTCATAAAAACCTTCATTGATCTTTAGCCTGGTTCCCCTTTTAGAAAGACAACTCGAAAAGTACAAATAAGAAAAGTATTCATGATTATGCCGCCTCTGTGGTGTAGTGGTTAGTGTGATTAGCTGCCACCCCCGGAGGCCCGGGTTCGATTCCCGGCTCTGCCACGGAATTTGAAAAGTGGTACGAGGGCTGGAACGGGGTCCACTCAGCCTCGGAAGGTCAACTGAGTAGAGGTGGGTTCGATTCCTACCTCAGCCATCCTGGAAGTGGTTTTCCGTGGGTTTCCCACTTCTCCTCCAGGCGAATGCCGGGATGGTACCTAACTTAAGGCCACAGCCGCTTCCTTCCCTCTTCCTTGCCTATTCCTTCCAATCTTCCCATCCCTCCACAAGGCCCCTGTTCAGCATAGCAGGTGAGGCCGCCTGGGCGAGGTACTGGTCATTCTCGCCAGTTTTATACCCGACCAAGAGTCTGAAGCTCCAGGACACTGCCCTTGAGGTGGTAGAGGTGGGATCCCTCGCTGAGTCCGAGGGAAAAGCCGAACCTGGAGGGTAAACAGATGATGATGATGATGATGATGATTCACGATTATAATTTTTGGAAATAATGTCACATTCCTATGGCTGAATTGTAATATTAGTGTACTTTAAATCATTTTGTGTAATTATTTGACTGCATTTATAAGATTATGTACCGAACTGTGATATCAGTTTGCTTTTAATATGTTTGTACTATTGCCTGCATCTTAGTATGTAATTGACTAATGTGTTATACAGGGTGAAGCGAAATTCGCGCAGTCGGGCGTCGCAGCGCGACTCCTCACATGCCAGCAATCTAAAAATGTCTCTCACAAAAGTTCGTCCTGCGAGTATATTCGGCAGAAAAAGGACGTTGAAGAAATCAATCGTGCAACAATGTAACCACATGTAGAGTAACTACCTCTGTCAGCACCTACCAGTCGTTCTGTACAGGTGAAGCAGTGCGTAGAGTTTTGGGTTAGCAAGCAGGAGGTCCAGGGGTCGATTCTGGGTAGAGGTGTATATTTTTTATTTCGTAAATGTAGTCCAGGTGGTATGGTATCTGGCATTTTAATCGTCAACAGCCCATGACGTGGAAAGGGCGTCTTTCAAAGCTGACCAATGAAAACGATTGTTCGTCCATTTCTAGGATCGTAGTATCTAAGTGCAAATGGGTTCTATAGGATCCGCTGCAATCGCTCTTGACGATTAAGATGCCAGATACCATACCACCTCGACTAACCTACGTCTCAACCCAGGAATGACCCCTCGACCTCCTGCTTGCTAACCCAAAACTCTATCCACTGCACCACCTGTACAGAACGACTGATACGTGCTGACAGAGGTAGTTACTGTACATGTGGTTACACTTTTGCCAGATTGCCACTCTTCAACGTCCTTTTTCTGTCGGATATACTCGCAGGACGAACTTTTGTGAGAGACATTTTTTTATTGCTGGCATGTGAGGAGTCGTGCTGCGACGCCCGAGTGCGCGATTTTCACTTCATCCTGCATAACTCACGAACTTATCAAGACAAAATTTTGACCATGCCACATGCCAAACGGCTACACAGTCCCAAATATGTATGAAGAGGGAGCGAATATTTAGTCTTGAGGGTAAATGTTAATGTTATAAATAGAACGAGTTGGACCATCGGTTACATCTAACATTACACACCTGGGACTAGTTGGACTCTCGGTTACGTTACATGTAACATTACATACCGGGACGAGTTAGACTCTCGGTTACGTTACATCTAACATTACATACCGGGACGAGTTAGACTCTCGGTTACGTTACATCTAACATTACATACCAGGGAGGAGTTGAACTCTCGGTTACGTTACATCTAACATTACCTACCAGGGACGAGTTGGACTCTCGGTTACGTTACATCTAACATTACATACCGGGACGAGTTAGACTCTCGGTTACGTTACATCTAACATTACATACCGGGACGAGTTAGACTCTCGGTTACGTTACATCTAACATTACATACCGGGACGAGTTAGTCTCTCGGTTACGTTACATCTAACATTACATACCGGGACGAGTTGGACTCTCGGTTACGTTACATCTAACATTACATACCGGGACGAGTTAGTCTCTCGGTTACGTTACATCTAACATTACCTACCAGGGAGGAGTTGAACTCTCGGTTACGTTACATCTAACATTACCTACCAGGGACGAGTTGGACTCTCGGTTACGTTACATCTAACATTACATACCGGGACTAGTTAGACTCTCGGTTACGTTACATCTAACATTACATACCGGGACGAGTTGGACTCTCGGTTACGTTACATCTAACATTACATACGAGGGACAAGTTGGAACATCGGATACACCTAACATTACATACCCGGGACGAGTTTGACTCTCGGTTACGTTACATCTAACATTACATACCGGGACGAGTTGGACTCTCGGTTACGTTACATCTAACATTACCTACCAGGGACGAGTTGAACTCTCTGGTTACGTTACATCTAACATTACCTACCAGGGACGAGTTGGACTCTCGGTTACGTTACATCTGACATTACATACGAGGGACAAGTTGGACCATCGGATTAACGCCCCAAAAGGAAGATCGGTGCGAACCGGTCAATTTCGGGACGAAACAGGCTATGCACTACAGTAGCAAACCGCAAACAATAATCCATCTCAGTGCTCTCAAAGAAAATGTAGATTTTCCTTTGATATACGTGGTTTATTTACTTTGTTTAAAATTCATGCCATTAGTACCACCTGCAAGCATTTTACTTTAAACATTTGGTCGCTTGACTTTGTCATTATTTGACTGGTTCTTCTTTCCTTTGTCTGGCTGTTTCATAACTCACTTTAAGACAAAACACTGTGCCACGTTTGTAATATTATAGAATTCTCGTAAGATGCGGACATTTCGTGATGACCGCGTTCCCCTATGTTGAACGAAAGGAAATGCTCCTTTCACACTATCTCATCATTAGACCTCTGACCTTTGGGCAAATCCCTATTTAGTTCCTTTAAGTGGGTAACTGAAATTATTAACATAAGTACACGATTCATGTCAAGTGAGGAATACTGAAATCCTAAAATTATCTAAAATGGTTGTTACAACCTATTTTTGACATTTTGCCTGTAATTGTCTAAATACATAGGCCCTATGCTCTAAAAAGTGATCATTTGTTTTCAATGCTCTTCTTAAGACTGAAACGCCGTTTCCTTCAATATTTAGGACAAAGCTATAATGTTGAAAGATACATGAATGCCGAAAATGTTCTTCAGCTAAATTGTTCAGGCGCCAAATTTGCTGTGTTCCTAATTTGTTCAAACTGCGAATTTACTGTGTCACCAATTGGTTCAGGAAGAAAGTTTTTCGTCACGAATTTTACACATCCTTACAGAAAATTTGTTGATCCAAGGCAAAAGGAAATTTACTGAAGTACAAATTTATCCTAGTGCAAATACGTTCATGGGGCAATCATTCTTCGTATGTGTTTTCATAATTTGGACATGCCACAGAAAAATCTCCTATGATGTTAAATTGAGCATACGCAAAATTTACTAATGTCTTTATGCGATGAATTTACGGTGCTGCCATGTTGTCATAATGTAAACATATTTTTGAGACATTCTTATAGCCTATTCAATTATTGTGTGCATAATTTAGTATTTCTTAGCCTACTTTAGTCGTCTAAAACCTGATTTTGTTCAAACCTGAAATGCCGAGTTCTAGTCGTCGTTAAATGTTCGCTGTACTTGCTCTATGGTCAGTTACAGTACAGAATTACTCGGGAAAATGCCCACTGAGACCTTTGAGACTGGAAATAAGCTTAATGTTATTCTGAAATGTCCGCCTCTGTGGTGTAGTGGTTAGTGTGATTAGCTGCCACCCCCGGAGGCCCGGGTTCGATTCCCGGCTCTGCCACGAAATTTGAAAAGTGGTACGAGGGCTGAAACGGGGTCCACTCAGCCTCGGGAGGTCAAATGAGTAGAGGTGGGTTCGATTCCCACTTCAACCATCCTGGAAGTGTTTTTCCGTGGCTTCCCACTTCTCCACCAGGCAAATGCCGGGATGGTACCAAACTTAAGGCCACGGCCGCTTCGTTGCCTCTTCCTTGTTTATCCCTTCCAATTTTCCCATCCCCCCCACAAGCCACCCTATTCAGCAGAGCAGGTCAGGCCGCCTGGGCGAGGTACTGGTCATTCTCCCCAGTTGTATCCCCGACCCAATGTCTCATGCTCCAGGACACTGCCCTTGAGGCGGTAGAGGTGGAATCCCTCGCTGAGTCCGAAGAAAAAGAAACAATTATGGAAGGTAAACAGATTAAGAAAGAAAGAAAGTTATTTTGAAATAAATAACTAAACGTCACGTGAGTCACGGGACTCAAAAATGAAAGAAAAGCAGACTAATTCACTTCTCTGATTTCCTCCGATCGTCGCGGGCTTGATTCCTGGATATATAATCAAATTCAGGGTATCTGGGCAAGAAGTATACAAAACTACATGCTTGGACTTTAGGACCCGCAATGTGTATTAAATTTATTGGTCCAGCATTATACAGAGTAAGTCATAAAATATTCTTCTGGATACAGGTACTTCAATGTGAGCACCATTTTTAGCTCTACAGATATCAAAACGATATTTAAGTTCCTGCCACGTGTTTATAAACATTTGAAGCGTTGTAAGCTCAACTGCTTCAATGATACGGTGTTTTAAACCAGCTACATTTTGTACACAACCCTCTTAGTAAAGTCCCAAGTAAGAAAGTCTAAAGGTGTCAAATCCGTGATCGAGGGGCCCAGGATGTAGAAACCCCTATTTCTATTCGACATGCATGAAAAGACACGTTCAGAAATGTGGTAACATATCTGTGGTAGTGAGGTGAAATGTGAAACTGGCAGTCTCTGAGGGAAACCGAAGATTTCCAAAGTGTCGAGGTAGGAGTATTCTGTAGTCTTCATGGTAATCAAATATCGGAAAGAATGTCTATCTATTGAGCATTTACCTACAAATGTATGCGGAATATTTATCACCCTATAGGCTGTTATTTTTGTACACCTCTAGCCCGGGCACAGTGTATTTATTTTTATGAACATTTGATGCAGGGTTGACAAGATTTCGTTAGGACGTTTGTGGCGCTTATTGGTGAAATAGTGGTTGAAAACTACTGGAGCGTAAGTCAGTTTTTCCACATAAATGAATTACGCTTCTTGTGTTATAAAGGAACCTCGTCTTTATCATGTGCAATACTGGCATTTTGTCATATTTCTAACAGAAACCGCTAGGTGGTAGCTGTATGCAGAGCACGCACTGGCGAGCGTCAGCAGTAGCAATTGTATGTCAACAGAAGGATAAGTTGGCTCTTTCGAAGTTCAGACCACCCATTCGCCACGAATAGCTCATTTCACCGGAGAAGACTTCGGTCCACTTCAACCATACTCTGGTGAGGACAATGCGTAAGATCGATTTTTGGGCACTTGGTCCACTACGTAAGTAGTTCTAATAACTTTTTCATTTGTTGCATTTCCAACTGAAGATAACTGGGCTTGGAAATAATACTACAGTAACGTTGTTTGCAGTGGCATAGTTCTTTCGTTTTTATTTTCACTTATTTTCGCTTATATTTTATTTAAAATGTTGTAATATGTATAAGTATACTACAATTAGTTTTCCAAGTTTAACGATGCCTTCCCAAATCACTGTTTTAACAATAATAATTTTCATATTATTATTATTATTATTATTATTATTATTATTATTATTATTATTATTATTATTATTATTGTCACTATTAAAATACTATGGTGATTATCGCTTAGTAGTCCAAAAAAAAGTAAAATCTTAAACTATTTCAAAGTCGGGCTGCATGGCTAAATGGTTATCGTGCTGGCCTTTGGTCACAGGGGTCCCAGGTTCGATTCCCGGCAGAGACGGGAATTTTAACCATAATTGGTTAATTTCGCTGGCACGGGGGGTGGGTGTATGTGTCGTCTTTATCATTATCGGGTTCGATTCCCGGCAGGGTCGGGAATTTTAACTATAATTGGTTAATTTCGCTGGCACGGGGGCTGGGTGTACGTATCGTCTTCATCATCATTTCATCCTCATCACGACGCGCAGGTCGCCTACGGACGTCAAATCAAAGACCTGCATCTGGCGACCCGAACTTGTCCTCGGACACTCCCGGCACAAAAAGCCATACGCCATTTCATTTCATTTCATTTCATTTCATTTCATTTCATTTCATTTCATTTCAACTTGTTTGGATTCATGTATTACATCATTCAATATTGGGGTGGAATACACCATTGACGCATTTGGTCCGGCTCCTTGGCTGAATGGGCAGCTTAGTGGCCTTCGATTCAGTGGGCCCCGGGTTCAATTCACGAACAGAAACGTGTTTTTTTTCCACATTTAATCAGTTCCTTTATCTGAGAGGCTGGGTGTTTGTGATCATATTAAAAACATGTCTTAATTTACATACAACATGCCATACTGCCAACCACCACGTAACAAACAATAGTGATTGCATCCCTTCACATATGGTTGGCGTCAGGAAGGGCATCCGGCCGTAAAGATGGGTTTAATACACATTAGTGCCGACTCCATACAACTGGGAAAAAGGCCGGGTAAGAAGGTAAGGTAAGGGTTATTCTGCCCGAAGGCAGGTCCGAACCTCCGCAGAGGTGTTCCTGAGCCGGAGTTTACGTGCGGTAGGGTGGCCAGTTCCTTTCCGCTCCTCCATTCCCTTACCCCCACTAACAGGGCGTAGCAACCCATCCAACTCCTGACCACGCCCAATGTTGCTTAACTTCGGAGATCTCACGGGATCCGGTGTTTCAACACGGCTACGGCCGTTGGCTGAGTAAGAAGATGACATTGAAATCTTTGAATTTATACAATTCGGTTATTACCACACCTTTCCTTACCCAACAGCAGGGCTGAGTGACTCAGACGATTGAGGAGCTGCCCTTCTGACCCCAACTTGGCAATTTCGATCCTAGATCAGTCAACACCTTCTAATACTAAAGACCTCACAACCGACTTGAGTTGGGAAACATGACATTACAAGATTAGGCCGAGCATTGGTGAGTTCGCGACTTCAAGTTTTGCTGCGACCAGTACTACTGAGAAGCCATCTAGGTGCCGAAAATTGGAACTACTTAATTTGTTGTAGTCTATGCAGGAAACCAACGCTTGCGGTCTACGACCCAATTTGTGGAATTCATTCCGTCTCCGTCGTGTGAAAAACAGTAGATTGTGGGGAAAAGTAATGTCTGGTATAGCATAATATTTAACTAAATATGGGTAATGCATTGATATGTATTGAAATGATATGCTAATTATCTCTGTACGAGGCATGAAAGGAAGTTTTTATGTTGGTGTTACTGAACCAGTGAGTGTAATTATTAATGGCTACCACGTTGTGTGTCAGCGAGGTAATGTTTTGTGGCCGTTAGGAGACGATTTTGTAAAATAACTGATCAGAATTTAACATTTAATGTAATTAGAAGTGTGCGATATGGTGTTTGAATGTTCCGTACCAAGATGTAGAGGAAATTATGATAAAGGACCCCGAGTAGCAGTTTTTTAATTTCCGAAAGACGATGGACTTCGCCAGAAATTGATTTTTTTAATTTCGTGTGGCTATTTCTAGCCGATTGCAGCCCTTGTAAGGCAGACCCTCCGATGAGGGTGGGCGGCTTCTGCCATGGGTAGGTAACTCCGTGTTATTGTGGCGGAAGATAGTATTATGTGTAGTGTGTGAGTTGCAGGGATGTTGGGGACAGCACAAACACCCAGCCCCCGGGCCATCGGAATTAACCAATTAAGGTTAAAATCCCTGACCCGGCCGGGAATCGCACCCAGGACCCTCTGAACCGGAGGCCAGTACGCTGACCATTCAGCCAACGAGTCGGACGCCAGAAATGGATTACAGCAATACATCGGGACAACATTCAAGACACCCAGAATTCAAAGGTAAGCTTGGTACTTTTATAATTTAACAAGTGTTTTAAAGAGCCGCATTTTGCAACTAATAAACTATTAGTCACATACTCTCTCTTGGGATAGGATGATCACTTGCTCTGTGAGATCGTGTTGTAAGGGCATCACATATGTTTACGTTTATCTCCACTGATGTTGCCTGCTTTTACATTCAAGTTTGGCTGTACACTGGTTGCACAATGCTTGTTTCAATGCCAGTGAGAGTATATTGTTAGTGCTTCTTTCTTAGGTTGTAGTATACCAGTAACTAATCAGATATTTTAATATTCGTTTTAAGGTATGTGGACTACACTTCATTGACGGATCTATTCTTAGTCACAGTGAATGTTATGGCAGTGCGACTGGTATGAAGTATTCTGTGCCACTTCAACAACCTCGCTTGAAACCAGGAGCTGTACCCTACCATCAATTTTGCCTAACTGTCCAAGTTACCTGTCTTCAGCTTCTTCAAGGGAGAGTGCTGAGGAAAGACGAGAGCATTTACAAAATAGAGATTTGGGAGCAGCAATAGCAGAAAGTTTGCAGATGCAAACTCAATACAATGAGGAAAGAAGTTTTGTGAATTTTGAGGGATTTCTCCTGTGTTTAGAAGGAGTAGAGTTGCGAAGTGATTGGAGTAGGCCTATAGTGAAGTCAAAATCTGTTGCAACATTTATACTGTTAGATACTAAAGATGTGCTAAAACTCTTGTGCTCTGTAGTACTGAGTAGTGACTTCATTATGTCTCTGTATGTAGGAAAAAATCAACTTAGAAAACTGGGAAAAAGAAAGTTTCCTTTAGTAATTAATAATGTTACCAGTAATGATTTAACTGATACTGTTGATTGTTTAGAAAACTGAACAATGAGGATCATCTGTTGTTCATATCTAGTTATTTAATGAGTATATCAAAACTTGGTGATGGAACCAAAGTTAGTAAGATTAATTTTCTATGTGAGCAATTAATTTTATTAGATGTACACAAGAACCATTAAGCCTGCACATATTCCTCAGACTTTTCGATTTTCTGTGTTATTTTCTATTCATTATCACCATACTTTGCTTATAATTTTATGAGAAGCTCTGGGTATATAGTACTGCCTCATCCTGACACACTTCATCAGATTTGTGCAAGCAGAGCAAATGGATGACAATTTTCTACTCTATGCAAAACAAAAGTTCAAATTTCTTGATGAATCTGATCATGTTGATGAATTTGACCTGGAACATTTTTTAGATTACACAGGTGGTAACATTTTAGCTACTGCCTATAACTCCAAAAATGCATCAGCTGGTGCTCAAGTGTTCATGGTGCAAAGTTTACTGTCCTCCCATAAAGATGTTGCCCACATTCTTCCTGTGAGAAATATAAACGGTAAGGACTGTTCAGATTTACGAAACATATAGTTTCTGGTTTGCAGCCAATAGGTTTCCAAGTAATATGTGTTGTAACTGATAACAATTCACTCAATAGAAGGGCAATGTCGTTCAATGCTACCCCACCCCAATTATCTGTCTATCTATATATAAAAGAACGTGTCCTGACTGACTGACTGACTGACTGACTGACTGACTGACTCATCATCGCCGAGCCTAAACTACTGGACATAAAGAAATTAAATTTTGGGGATACATTCAAATTAACATGTAGGTGCTCACTAAGGGAGGATTTTTGGATATTACTTCGCTCAGGGGGGTGAAAAGGGGGGTAAATTTTAAAAATGAGGATATCTCTATCTCAAAAACTTAAAAGTTTACAGACGTAAAAATTGGTATTTGAAATCTCCTGTAAAAATAAACACGTACTTTTTGGTTTTCGGAAAATCCCATTAGCGGGGAGTGGGGGGGAACAGGGGTTAAAAACCTTTTATGAGGAGACATATCTCAAAAACTGAAGATGTTACAGACATGAATTTTGGTATTTGCAATTTCCTTTGAAAATAAAGAAACACGTATTTTGTATTTTTGGATAATCCGATGAATAGGGGGTGAACAGGAGTGACAAACGGGGTGATTTAAAAAAAGGCTATATCTGCAAACTATCTCAGATACGTAACATATTACAGATTTGAAAACTGATATTTGAAATTTCCTGTAAAGACACATAAATATTTTTTTCCGAAAATCTACAGCATATCTACAGTATATCTCAAAAACTTAACATGTTGCAGACGTGAAAATTGGTATTTGGAATCTTCTTTAAAAATAAGGAAACACGTATTCTTTGGTTTTCGAAAAAATCCTTGACGGGGAAGGGGCGGGGGTGGAAGAATTGAAAAATTAGTTGAATTATTTGTATGAGTATATATATAAAAAATCTAAAGATGTTACAAACGTGAAAACTGGTATTTGGAATTCATTTTAAAAATGAACACGCATTTGGAGGCGAGAATCAACTTGTTATTGGGGGGATGAAAACGGATATGAATTCCTTTTACGAGGATACATGTATCTCAAACACTGAAGAAGTTATAGTCGTGATAATTGGTATTTGGAAGCTCTTTTTAAAAAACGGGTACTGTTTGTTTTTGGAAAATTCACTTAAGTGGGGAGTATGACAGGAAGTGAAAAAAATTGAATTCTTTTTCTGGAGAAACTTATATCTCAAAACTGAAGGTTACAGACGTGGAAATCGGTATTTCAAATCTCCTTTAAAAATAAAGAAACACGCATTTCTTGGGTGGGGGGAAACCAACTTAACGGGTGGGGGTGCAGTGGAAAAGGAATTGATTCTTTTCATGAGGATACTTATATCTCAAAAACTGAAGATGTTACAGACATGAAAATTTGTATTTGCAATTATCTTTCAGATTAGAGAAACACGTAAACGTTTGACGTTGGAAAATCCAGGGGGTGAATTAATTGAAAAATTAGTTGAATTCTTTATATGAGAATACTTATATCTCAAAAACTAAAGATGTTAAAGACGTGAAAATTGGTATTAGGAATCTCCTTTAAAAATAAACACGCACTTTTGGAGAGGGGGGAACAAACTTAACGGGTAAGAAGGAGCGGTGAAAAAGGAGTTGAATTACTTTTATGAGGTTACTTATATCTCAAAACTGAAGATGTTACAGACGTGAAAATTAGTATTTGGAATCTCCTTTAAAAATAACGAAACACGCATTTTTTTTTTCGGAAAATCGACATAAGGGTTGTGGAGTTGAAAATAAGTAAATAAGGAGTTGAAATACGTTTATGAGGATACTTTATCTTAAAAACTGAAGCTGTTACAGACGTGAACGTTGGTATTTTTAATTTCCTTTCAAAATAAAGAAACACATATATTTTGTTCTCGGAAAGTCCACTTAAGGCGGTGAGGGGTGGAAAGAAGTGAAGAAGAAGTTGAATTATTATGAGTATGCATTTAACTAAAAAAACTGAAGGTGTTACAGACCTTACAGACATGAAAACTGGTATTTAGAATCTCCTTAAAAATAATGAAACAAGTATTTTTTGTTTTCCGAAAATCCAGTTAAGGGGCGGAAAAGAATTGGAAAAGCGAGTAAATTTTTAAAGTGAATACCGGCATATGTACATTATATGTCGAAAACTTAACATGTTAGAGACAAGAAACATGGTATTTGGAAAGTCCTTTAAAACTACAGGAACATGTACCTTTTTGTTTTCGGAGAAGGCGCTTAACGAGGGATGGTAAGGTAAGGGTGTATTCTGCCCGAAGTCAGGTCCGAACCTCCACAGAGGCGTGCCTGAGCCGGAGTTTACGTACGGTAGGGTGGCCAGTTCCTTTCCGCTCCCCCATTCCCTTACCCCCACCAACAGCGCGTGGCAACCCATCCAAATCTTGACGACGCCCAATGTTGCTTAACTTCGGAGATCTCACCGGATCCGGTGTTTCAACACGGCTACGGCCGTTGGCACGAGGGGTGGAGTGAAGTGAAAAATAGCTGAATTATTTTTAGGAGGATACTTATATCTTAAGAACTGAAGATGTTACAGACGTGGAAATTGGTATTTGGAATCTCCTTTAAAAATAAATAAACATTTACTTTTGTTTTCGGAAAATACACTTAGATGGGGGTTGGGGAAGGACTGAAGATGTTACAGATGTGGGAATAGGTATTTGGAATCTCCTTTAAAAATAAATATGCATTTATTTTTTCGACTTGAGGGAAGACTGTTTCTCACATGTACAGTTCTATGTCGCATGGTCGTCTTCGTCCCAAAAGGTAATACCACAAACATGGTTTACAAAGAATTTCTAGGGTTAATGAAACTCAATTTTTGGGTGAGTTCTTATACTTTAGGAATTTTCAGATAATGTCATAGTACAATGCCGAGTAACGATTACTTTGATCAAATTACGAAATCCACGCGAGCGAAGCCGCGAGTAATTGCTAGTTATTTATAAGCATCCTTGTGATGAAACTCGACCCCTTTTTTATGTGTTGAATTCTGTTCACATCCTGGAGTGCATTCAACACAATTGGCTAAATTAGAAAGATCCTGATCAAACAATTATGTATCCCTCATTTGAAACTTTTCCTGAAGACACACAATTGACTATGACTAAATCCTCAGCTATAAAATAGCTGCATGACATTGAGAGTACTCAGATATATATATATATGTATATTTACAATTTGCTCTACGTCGCACCGAAACAGTTAGGTCTTATGGCGACGATGGGATAGGAGAGGGCTAGGCGTGGCATGGAAGCAGCCGTGGCCTTAATTAAGGTTCCGCCCCAGCACTTTCCTGGTGAGAAAATGGGAAACCACGGAAAACCATCTTCAGGGCTGCCGACAGTGGGGTTCGAACCCACTATCTCCCGAATAGTGGATGCTGGCCGCACTTAAGCGACTGCAGCTATCGAGCTCGGTCCCAGATAATTAAATAAGCCAGTAAACTTAATTTAAAGTCTCTATTCTCAACAAACCTTGTACGTCAAAATTTGAAACTTGTGCTTAATGTGTTCAATGAGATGACTGTCCAAGGTTTATTTGCCTTGGGGTCAGATCATTTTCCGGTATTGAAAGTTTTCAGTCTACTGCTGATTTCATTAGATTAATTTATACATGGTGGAAAATTGTAAACGTAAGCTCACCTTGCAGAGATATTCGCTTCAAGGACATGTTTCAGGAACCACTCTCAAATCCAGATGATGAAAATTTCAAATTTTTAGAACATTTTCTGTCTTGGCGAGATTTTTGGAAAGACTTACCAAATTGAGCCGGTGCATTTTCCAGAGAAATATATCTTGCTATATCACACACAACTCGTGCACTGTTGGAATTAACTAAGTATTGCTCACAGGAATTGAATTTTAAATGCTTTTTGCTTAGAAGAATTTCAAACGGATGCCATTGAAGCACGATTTGGTAAGTACAGAACAATGGCAGGATCTCAGTATTTGATATCTTTGCGACAGGTATTTGAAATTGAATCAAAGATAAGAGTTCAATCTCAGCTGACCTTGTAAATTTCATCTAGTGCTTTTGGTGAAGTAGGTACAGGTTTGGATTCATTAGAAAATGATTGTGAAGGAAATATCGCCCTACCAACACCACAAAATCTTGAGTATTGTATGAATTTTGGCGAGGAGAAGCTTTTATCAGTTGAGGAACACCTGCCTGTTTTCACATATTTGTGAGGATACTGTGCTAGAGCAGTTCTTAGAAAACTGAAGTGTGAAACCTTTAAAACATACTTAGTTCTAGATAAAACATTATCGGTAACAGAAGATGATGCAAATTATGATCTTGTAATGAGACTTGATAGGAGAGGCTTGTACTGTCCAAATTCTGTGGTCATTAATGCAGTTATTTTTACTTATTTATTTGTTAAAACCTTGGCATCAGAAAAGTATGAACATTCCTTTATGAGAGATCAGTGCTAGAGGAAAAAGTTGTTGAACTAACAATGGCTTCTATTAGGAAAGAAGACTTCTTTCTTAAGGAGTTTGCCTGTTGTCAGGTTGACCACACTGATGAGAAAATTCTTAATTACACAGTGAGAAATTCTAAATAATTACCGTATGTTAAGAAGCTGAACGATGTGCAGATGGGTTCTAATGTTAAGAGGAGAAAAATGTTAACAGTAACGTAGACCTTAGATTTAGAGTGAATTATTCACTGTTGTAAAATTGTAAAATTACCTTGTACATAAAATTATTAGGCCTATTTTTTATGATTGTTATGTTTTTTTCATTATTCTGTCATGTTGGGTAGTTGTTTTCTGAAATACTTGTACAAGGAAGCCCACATTGTTAAAAGTGTTATTTTTTCCATTTGGATGAATTTTGGGATTTATGGACCGTAATTCCTGATTTGTTTTAAAAGTAGGCTTAGAATGAATGGATCATCCAGTGCCTGAATTTGTTATGAGAATGTATACAGAACAATCATACATTGTTGTAAAGATAATTATTATTTATTGAGAATATGATTTTGCTGATGTTTGTATTACTCTCTGCATTCTGCATATGAAGGTACTCTTATATGAAATATTAGCACACGTGTGCTGAAAAACGGGTTAATTTTCTCATGTGAAATTCATTTTGGCCTTTTGTATCCCTATTTTCCTCATAAAAGTAGGCTTGGAGTGAATGAATCATCCTCTGCATAATTTTTGAGAGAGATTGTACAGCAAGAGGAATCATACAGTTTTATTATTATTATTATTATCATCATTGAGATTATGATTGTCTTAATGTTTTCATTGTTCTCCACATTCCGTTCATATACATACGCATTACGACGTGAAATAATTGTGGAGATGTACTATTACAAATGTAAATTTCACCTCAAAACAATGAGGTTTCTTGTAAAATTTCAGGCAGTTTATTTTCAACACCGTAGATATGAAACCGTCCCACGGCAAATGTGTTTCTATACCGTTCATAAGTGATCGTAGGGATGGTGAGATTCGTTTGAAAATAATTAAGTTTACATGAAATCATGAACAAAATTCCTGTCATATCATTGCCTAGTTAGCCATAAAATGCAGGCTGTCTAATCTACCGTACTTGCAGCCTAACTGCTTTGACGTCATAGTCGTGCCGTGAGGCGTGTAGTATTAGAAGGTGTTGGCTCTGTCCGGCTCCTTGGCTGAATGGTCAGCGTAGTGGCCTTCGGTTCGGGGGCATCCGGGTTCGATTCCCGCCCTTGTCAGGGATTTTAACTTCGTCTGGTTAATTTCTCTGGTTCGGGGACTGGGTGTTTGTGTGCGTCTTAAATGTATAAGTTCAATTCATCAAGTCAATTCATAATAAATTAATAATAAGATTATCACTATCAGCTGGCCAAATGTTGTATAATCAAAGGCCAAAAGTAAAAAAAAAAGGTATTGGCTCAGTCCGGTGGTATTTGAAGGTGATCAAATACGTCAGCCTTGTGTCGCTAGATTTACTGGCACGTAAAGAGCTCCTGCAGGTCTAAAGTCCGGCTGCTGGGCGTCTCCGAAAACCGCAAGAAAGTAGTTAGAGGAACGTAAAGCCAATGGTATTATGATTATTATTATTATTATTATTATTATTATTATTATTATTATTATTATTATTATTATTATTATTATTATTATTTGCCTAATATCATTGCAACTTACAGTATGTTTCACCATTTCACTAGATTTTTCAGCACTAATAAACTCAAAATCTTAAATCTCTTAGATGTTATATACATATTATGGTTTATAAAACACAGTCTGTATCAGCACACAATAAATTTAATTTATCAAAACGTTTTTCGAATTTATATTCCATCATCAGTGAAATCCTTAAAATTTAATGTAATCTCAAACATAGATGACCGTATCCACAGTAAGTGTGTCGTTTAAAACTGTTGGCCAAGTCGATCTGTACTCGTTGTGGAGGGACTGGTACCACCAGTAGAACAGCTAAGCAACATGCCCAGCCAGTCCCTGCACAACAAGTACTTGATGTGGATACTCTCATGTATAGTTTGGATAATTTTAAATGCAATTTTAAGAATTGCACTGATGATTGAAGATAATTCCGGAAACCAGTTTTGATAAATTAAATTTACTTTGCGCTGATACAGACTGTGTTTTATAAACCGTAATTATGTTTATAGGGTATCAGGTATCATCAGTACTGTTGATGACTATAATTCGACTTAGATATTATCATTGATATCTTGCGTAGTGTTGCAATCAACTCCTGGCATAAAATCGGGACTGGGTCATGAACACCGACGTTAGTGACGGTGCTATGCATTAAATTAACATTTAATACACTCTGCTGGTCAGTGGACCCTGCAGTGAAATAATAATAATAATAATAATAATAATAATAATAATAATAATAATAATAATAATAATAATAATAATAATAATAATAATAATTCCACATGGCCATTCCTAGCCCGGTGCAGCCCTCCGACGGGGATGGGTGGAGTCTGCTTTGTATAGGAAACTGTGTGTTATTGTGGTGGAGGAGAGTTTTGTGTGATGTATGAGTTGCAGGACTATTGAGGGCAGCACAAACACTCAGTTCCCAAACCAAGCGATTAACTAATTTAAAGATTGAAATCCCTCAACCCTGCTGGAAATTGAACACGGCGCCCTGAGAACCGAAGCCCAAGAAACTGACCATTCAGCCACGGGGTAGGACGGTGAAACAAGTTACACTTTTCGGTCAGCCTTCTTGGCTCTTACTGTCTCAAATTCAGCAAATTTTCGTCAAGTGCCCAAAATTAAAAAAATAAAATACCGAGCTCGATAGCTGCAGTCGCTTAAGTGCGGCCAGTATCCAGTAACCGGGAGATAGTGGGTTCGAGCCCCACTGTCGGCAGCCCTGAAGATGGTTTTCCGTGGTTTCCCATTTTCACACCAGGCAAATGCCGGGGCTGTACCTTAATTAAGGCCACGGCCGCTTCCTTCTCATTCCTAGGCCTTTCCTATCCCATCGTCGCCATAAGACCTATCTGTGTCGGTGTGACGTAAAACAAACAGCAAAAAGAAAAGATGTATTAGTAAGGGAATTTACTTGCGTTAAGGCACTGATTTCGTATGCTTTGAATGTGCCATGATGACTTTCCAACTAGAACCACTTGTGGTTCGTCAAACAGTAAATGCTCATGCATGCCGTAAGGTAATTTTGTCGGCCGTATTTCGAAACGGAGACCTGTGGTTTCCTATTTCCAACGTTTTGCAAACACCGGCTGCACTCTCTTCTAACGCAGATGGGTCTGAGCAGGTGACAGTTTCCAAGTCAGTTCCAAGACGATGCTTGAAGAATGTGTTTGACAAACTGAATTTCAATGGAAAAGACAATAGAAATCAAGGATAGTGCTCCTTAGGTGAAAAAATGCCATTCTCGTGAATCGAACCGGCATACCTCGTGCATTAATCAGTTCCTTCAGTTTGGCCCACGTACGAAGATATCACAGAACGTACGTTGGTTTTTCTCAACAGTAGGGAGCTCTGCAGACGGCATGAATGTGGTTGGGCTGTGATTTCCTCATACTGTACCGTCCCAGCGAACTGGTTAACCTCTCTAGCCGTTTCCCAACAAACAAACGGATAGACAAATAAACAAAAATTGAAACAAGCCTACGTTGGACTTCGTACGCCTAATTAGACGTAATGTCCAACTCCATGGCTAAACGGTTAGCATGCTGGCCTTTGGTCCAAGGGTTCTGGGTTTGATTCCGGCTTGGACAGGGATTTTAACATTAATTGTTTAATTCTTGTGGCTCGGAGGCCGCATGTTTGTGCCGCCTTCAACATTAGAATTCACCTTATGTAGGGCACAATCCTCACAGACGCACATGTCGCTAACAGGTCATCGACTCAGGAAGATATGCACCATACCACAACGGAGGCCGTACGTTATTATTATTATTATTATTATTATTATTATTATTATTATTATTATTATTATTATTATATTAGCGACATTGAAAGTAGGTATGAGGCAAGAATTTGAAGAATACAGACAAAATTCTTCTTTCTTTTCTTCTTTCCTTAACCCGTTTACCCTCCAGAGTTGGTTCTTCTCTCGGACACAGAGAGGGATCTCACCTCTACCACCTCAAGGGCAGTGTTGTGGAGCATGAGACTTTGGGGGATAACGACCAGTACCTCGCCCAGGCGGCCTGGCATGCTATGCTGAACAAGGACCCCTGGAAGTTACAGGCAAGGAAGAGGGAAGGAATCGGCCGTGGCCTTAAGTTATGTACCATCCCGCCATTTGCTTGGAGGAGAAATGGGAAACCACGAAAAACCACTTCGAGGATGACTGATGTGGAATGGAACACCCTCTACTCAGTTGACCTCCCGAGGCTGAGTGAACCCCGTTCCAGCCCTCGTACCACTTTTCAATTTGCGTAGCAGAGCCTGGAATCGAACCCGGGCCTCCGGGGGTGGCAGTTAATCACACTAACCACTACACCACAGTGGCGGACCAGACAAAATTATAATTTTATTTATATAAATTGTCCGTTTTCGCGAATTTCTATAATGTCTCTTCGATAACTAAAGAGTCCTATGGCATGTGTTACTGTGGGATCCCACGAGATATGTGTATTTATGATTAACAGGAGATATTTATTTATTTATTTATTTATTTATTTATTTATTTATTTATTTATTTATTTATTTATTTATTAGAAAGGTAGCCTTGCGATAGGGTAGTCATTTAACATATTTACACATGGAGAGATATATCAAATAACACAAGGCATTGGGCTCAAAGAGTAGAACACGAGGTACTTAATTAAGTAGAATTGCAACATGAAATTTCTTGACACCAGGATACTTATTCTTTACAATATTTTAAAGTGCAGATACAGTACATTTTAACCAAGATTATGGCTCTGTATGTTCGGCTTCCTGGCTGAATGGTCAGCGTAATCGTCATCTGTCGAGACGGCCCCGGATTCGATCCACGGCCGGGTTGGGGATTTTAACTTTGTTTGGTTAATCCGTCTAGCTCGGGGACTGGGTGTTTTTCGTTTAAATAAACATCATCGTTTTTTATAACAGCGAACCAGTGTTACGCAATACTTCGGGGAACATCAACGCATCCGAGGTTCACTGCGATGGTGGGTTGATGCATGTATCAAATTAACGGAGGGAATTTGGAACATTTCATGTAGAAAGAGTTGCATGTGCTTTGCTCCTATGTGTTTCCCATGAGTAATGCACTCTATAGAAAAAGAGTTCCAACATGGAAATGTACCATATGTTCTTCTTCAACGTGTGAGGAATGTGTGCTGGAAGTTTGGCCTATCTTATTGTTACACTCTGTATAAACATCCCTTCGGGAGACAGTGGGTTCGAAGTTCTCCGCCAGCAGTCCTCAAGGAGGTTTTTCAGGACTTCCCATTTACACATCAGACCAATGTCATGGTCATTACATTCCCAGTCCTAGACTTTTGTCTCCTAGAGTCACTAAGATGATACATGTGTCGTGAAACACACAGCCTCATTAGATACTTTCAGCATTCAGTTTGTAGATGAACCAAGCGTCTACAGAATCCACTCTTTCCAATTGCATCTAGGACCTCGTATAGTTCTCCACTTCTTTCATTTAAAACAATAAATGAGTCTAACCATCGTTGCCTTGTACTTCCTTTGCTTTGCCTACTCTCTATGGCCAAGTCCATTATTCTCCGAGGTAACCTGCACTCCTCCATTTGCCTCACATAAAATTCACCATTGAAGAGGATTATAATTATAATATTATCTGCTTTACGTCCTACTAACTACTTTTCCGGTTTACGGAGACCACCGAACTGAGCCAGGAACGAACCTGCCAAGTTGGTAACAGAAGGACAGCGCCTCAACCGTCTGAGCCACTCAGCCCGACCCGAAATGGATTAATATGCAGTGTCATATATCGAGTTCATTCACAACTTAGTCTTTACACCCTCTTTATATTATTATTATTATTATTATTATTATTATTATTATTATTATTATTATTATTATTATTATTATTATTATTATTATTATCATAGCTCACTCTGTGGATCAGTTGTAGTGTCGGCCTCCGGATTTCCAGGTCGTTAGTTCAAACCAAGTTGAGGTGGCCAGATATTTGAAGTGCGGAGAAAGTTCATTCGAGACCCTATGTCACCGAGCAAGTAGCCGCGCGGTTTGGGTCACGTAGCTGTCAGCTTGCATTCGGGAGATAGTGTGTTCGAACCCCACTGTTTGCAGCCCTGAAGATGATTTTCCGTGGTTTCCCATTTTCACATCAGTCAAATGCTGGGACTGTACCTTAATTAAGGCCACGGACGCTTCCTTCCCACTCCTAGCCCTTTCCTGTCCCAACGTCACCATAAGACCTGTGTCGGTGCGACGTAAAGCAACTCGCAATAATAATAATAATAATAATAATAATAATAATAATAATAATAATAATAATAATAATAATCTAATGGTACTGGTTTTGTGTTTCACTAACTACTTTTACGGTTTTCAGAGACGCCGAGGTGGCGGAATGTGGTCCTTCAGGAGTGATTTTACATGCCAGTAAATCTGCCGGCACGAGGCTGGCGTATTTGGGCACCGTCAAATACCACCGGACTGTTCATGACTGTTGTTTGAAGGGGCCTAACATCTAAGGGACTTTGTTCAGGTTCGAAGCCACTAACTTGAACTCAGAATGTGCTCTACCGTTTGAGCTACTTAGCCCGACTATTATTATTATTATTATTATTATTATTATTATTATTATTAATCAATGTATTTATATATTATTCTGCTTACCCTCCAGGGTTGGTTTTTCTCTCGGACTCAGCGAGGGATCCCACCTCTACCGCCTCAAGGGCAGTGTCCTGGAGCGTGAGACATTGGGTCGGGGGATACAACTGGGGAGGATGACCAGTAACTCGCCCAGGCGGCCTCACCTGCTATGCTGAACAGGGGCCTTGGTGGGGGATGGGAAGTTTGGAAGGGATGGACAAGGAAGAAGGAAGGAAGCGGCCGTGGCCTTAAGTTAGGTACCATCCCGGCATTTGCCTGGAGGAGAAGTGGGAAACCACGGAAAACCACTTTCAGGATGGCTGAGGTGGGATTCGAACCCACCTCTACTCAGTTGACCTCCGGAGGCTGAGTGGACCCCGATACAGCCCTCGTACCACTTTTCAAATTTCGTGGCAGTGCCTGGAATCGAACCCGGGCCTCCGGGGGTGGCAGCTAATCACACTAACCACTACGCAACAGAGGCGGATTTATTTATTTATTTATTTATTTATTTATTTATTTATTTATTTATTTATTTATTTATTTATTTATTTATTTATTTATAGCATTTAAAGCCTTTCCTAATACGACCATTAGTGAGCTTTCTGCAGCTTAACTGTGTCTGGAAATGGCATGCAAGGCCCGTGCATGTGGCGTCATCACGTCCAACAAGTACTTCGTGTTACTGGTCTACGTAATCAGCTATCGTCTGACGTTCACCTTTCGATGAGAGACGGATTGTTATCAAAGGATGAGGGGCAGCCAGAGTTGCTGCACTCTGCCCAAATTTCAGCATGAAACGTCTAGCCTATGACAATGACTGCGATGATGGATGGTCTTCAATATCTACACTTTCCTATTAAACGTCCTGCCTGTATTGGTTCTATGCAAGGTAAACTGGCTAAGAGGACAATAGGCCTAGATCTCTCGTGAGATATACTCTTATCAGTATCATATGCCTTTTTGCATGGGCTAGAGCAAGAATGTTAATTACACTGAACTGTATTGAACCAAGCGAGTTGGCTGTGCGGTTAGGATCACGCAGCTGTGAGCTTGCATTCGGGAGATGGTGGGTTTTAACCCCACCACCGGCATCCATGAAGATGTTTTCCGTGATTTCTCACGTTCAACTCAGGTAAATGCTGGGCATGCACATTAATTGAGACCACTTCCATCTCAGCCCAATCTCTTTCCCATTCTTAGGTCACTGAAAACTTTCGATGTGTTAGTGCGACGTTAAACCACTAAGAACCGAGCTCGATAGCTGCAATCGCTTAAGTGCGGCCAGTATCCAGTATTCGGGAGATAGTAGGTTCGAACCCCACTGTCGACAGCCCTGAAAATGGTTTTCCGTGCTTTCCCATTTTCACATCAGGCAAATGCTGGGGCTGTACCTTAATTAAGGCCACGGTCGCTTCCTTCCCACTCCTAGCCCTTCCCTATCCCATCGTCGCCATAAGACCTATCTGAGTCGGTGCGACGTAAAGCAACTAGCAAAAAAAAACACTAAGAAAAGATCAAAGTAATAATAAATAACTAGGTTGACATTGACAATTGTGAGGTTTGAGCAACAAAAATAACGCATCTGATTAGACGACTAGGATGTGTCGCAGTCATCAGTCTCATATACTTATGTGTATTTGGATACCTGTCTTTTATGTGCCTGTGGGAGTGTGTTTCAAACCGAATCAAACTCCATGGCACTACATTCCTCGCGCGCTCTTAGCTTACCAACCGACAGTGATAAGGTGTCGCTCCCAAGAGTCCGTTGGAGTAGGCATTACGGTGGACTCACTTAGTTCATATATGGTAGCACCCCGCGACTTGATGAGGAAAGCAACGGAAAGCTGCTTCACTTCCCATTTTCCTAGTACGCCTCGTTAGGAGCACCTTACCTATCTGTGAAAACTGATGGTGAAATCACTGGACATCCGACCAGTCATCAATTTGAGGACTCAACCAACCAACCATGAGTACTACTAACGGCTGAGGAATCAATTAAGGACGCATTTAATGAACCCCACATCCCCTCTATGAACAATCGTGCACGCGAAATGGACAAGGGTTCCCGTCGAGATCGAAATGATCGGCCTTGGAATCGACCCATGATCTCTCTCGAATGCTAGTAATTAATTTGTGACAAGTATTGAAAGATCTAGGGGCTGCCTGGCCGAGGCAGTAGAGGCGTGTTCGGTTTGCCCGGAAGGACGTGGGTTCGAATCCCCGTCAGGAAGTCGGAAAATTTAAGAATGGAGATATCCACTTCCGGAGGTGCACATGACCCTGAGGTTCACTCAGCCTACACAAAAAATGAGTACCGGGCGTAGAGGTAACAACTCTACCCTACCAAGTACTGAGGTTACGGATAGTGGAAGCCTTTACCTTCCACCCCTCCAAGGGCCTTCATGGCCTGTACGGAGATGACTTTGCTTTGCTTTTGCTGAAAGATCTACTGACAGCATACCAAACCGTACCATTTTTTAACCGTAAAGGAAGCTGTTATAATCTTCTTTGAGTAGCTAGCTTTAAATGATCGCTGTGATACGTCGTTCTTGTGATTAAACAGCAATTACTAAGATATGTAGTTCTTTTATAGGGTTGTAATGATGGTCAGAAAAATTTCGTCATACTCTCCGTCTTCCTTAACAACAGCCGTGCGGCTCGACCTGTAACCTCTAGAAAGCAGATTTTTTTAAAATACAGTTCATCAGTATGACCTCTCAGGCTCGATGGTAGCCATACTGATCAACTGTCTGCTTTGTCATCATCGTGGAGCATTCTGTCGCCACCAACAATCTACTGTGGCTGTGATGATAGGCAGCCAGCAGTCGAGCATACTTAAATTGTCTTCCAAGATACTGAATATCGACTGCAGGCACTTACGGTTAAGAAATACATTCGTTATTAACTGATTTTTCTTGTCTCCAGTTTACTTATTAATGAATTATATTCGACTATTTAAAACGTTAGATACACAAATATTACAAAAGTCAGATATCAATAGAAAATTAATTTAAGCCTATGCTATGGCGTTGCTGAATATCAGTGAAAGAAGACTCAGTCCGTTACAAAATACAGAACATAGCGACGAGGATAGCTCTCCGCACTTTGGTGTAAACACCCTCACCTTTATATAATTTGAGAATGAACATCCATTTTTGTTTCTGTACCCAATGGCGGTGAAACAGGCTAAACACTAAGATGTCGTTTCCAAAAGCTTCAATTCTCTTTGGTGTTAAAATTTCACATACAATATGTTCGTAACTGTGTTCATTGAAACCCATAGTATTGAACCTTGAAATAATGTCTTGTGAAAATTGAATAAAACTGAAGTAGAAATTACTGGTTTACAGATTATAAAAAGTTCCAACACCTGATATTCATCCTTCCCACTGTGTATGACTAGTTGTAAATCAGAACTTTGTTTTATATTGCTGGAAACGAAATCTCTATAGAAACAGAACTTACGAAGCTATTCCCACACTGTTCAGACCACTGCATTTGCTGGCCAGTAAAATGTATTTTATCAAACCAATCAGACTATTTCTAGAATGCCAGTCAATATATTTAGCTCTCTAGAATCTAGAATGTTGAGTATATTTCCTTCTAGAAGATATTTTTGAAATTAGTCGTCTGGCCGCACCATTTTCTAAAATACGACATAAAAACTTGCAAACGTGAGAAATTACAGAAAAGCTATTAAGAACTGAAAAGAAAATTAACTTAAGCCCGAAATATTGCTGAATGTCAGTGAAAGAAAACTGAACACAAACAAAGAGTTCAGTATGTTACCAAATACAGAATATTGCGATGAAGACAGCTCTCCGCTCCTTGGTTTGCAAACCCACATCTCAGAACTTGTACAATTGAGAATGAATTTTCTTCTTTTCTTCTATATCTTATAATAAAGAAGCGGACTAAACGATAGGAGACTGTTTCGAAAATCTCATCTTCTCTAAAGTCTTAAAATTTCACATATGTTTGTAACTGTATTCATAGAAACTTTTAATATTGGGGTATGAAGGAATTTCTTGTGAACACTGAATAAAAATGAAACGGAAATGATTGGTTTACAGCTGACAAACAGTGTCGTCTTATCAACTGGAGTTGAGAAATTAAGAGATAGACTTGTAATATAAACTGGACTCAATGGCTCATATACAAAAGAAATCTAGAGGCAGTCGGTAGAACATACTAGTGTGTTAATCTCCCTGGGAGTCTCCTTTTCTGCCTTACAACAATGTTTGATTGTTGAGATTGCTCCTGTTCCTGTTCTAACTTAGATATTCCAGTCACGAGGTGGCTGTGCGTGTATCGACAACCCCAACAACAATCGATTGAAACCGTGTGCCTTGGCTCCGCACTAACACGGCTAGTGTATGATGTTCATGTATTGAAGGTGAGTGGCTAATAGGATCCTTTATATCAGCCGGTAACGGTGATTTCATCATTACGGAACTACTTGCATTCAAAATTGCTTTTCGGAAACAATAAGAAATCTACAGCCAATAACACAAATTCAACCACTGTAATTCGAAATCCATCCATTGTCTAACATATGGTATTCACTTTGCCCCCGTATATGATTAGTTGTAATAAGACTTAGTCATAAACTGTTGGAAACGTAATCTCCATAGAAACATAACTTATAAAAGTATTCTCACAGCTATCAAAACAATGAATTTGCTGGCCTAGAAAACATATTTTATCAAACCAATCAAAATATCTCTAGAATGCCAAAATATTTAGCTCTCTAGAGTCCACAATGTCAAAAATATTTTCATTTAGAAGACAGTTTTAAAATTATTTTTCTGGTCACACCATTTTCTAAAATACGACATAAAAACCCAGCTTAACCATTAACATTCTTCAGTTTGGAGGTTAAGCTGAGGTTTTCTTAGCTCGTACCAATGTGGCTCAAGTAAGTTCTCTAGGCAGGTTTGCAGGCCTCAACTGCAATATACGAACAATCAAGACAGCAATACTTAGAGAAAGATGTACAGTACTTACGGGGTTGGGCAAAGGCGATCACTCTCTCCGTCCGCGCATGGAAGTCGTCCTCTTCATCCAGGATGACGGGACCCGGTTTGAAGGCTCCAGAAGAGGTTGACGGCGCCGGTTCGTCTCCCTGCATGCCATGGATAGAAGTGGGAAGAGGGTTTCCTCCCCCTAACCGATACGCTTCCAGCATCTGATGGATCCGAGGGATCCTCGGAAATTGACGTCCTGTCATATTTGGCGCCTGTGCCAATCCTAATTTACTTAGGATCTGCTCCTTGATCGCTTCCAGGCTGAGGTTCCGCAGCCCCTCGCGCATCATGCACGAAGAGCAGCCGGTCTGGGGCGGCATCGTGGTTGTAACATCTTGCTGCCTGCCGTCTCCTAAGATATCTTTTTCCGTCACTACCTCGCCGCCGTCGCTGGCGTCGTGCATGGAGGCCGATCTCAGTTTGCCGTGCTTGCCCGGGACTATCCGACTCAAGTGGTTGGCCGCGGGCTCAGCCAGTACGCACACGAGCGCCGTAGAGAGCGCCAGGGCGACCCCGAGCCGTAGCGCTCCAGGTGGCCGCTCCATGGCGCGCCTCACTCAGATCTTGCCCGCTGACCGACTGGGGTCGGGGTGGCAGGCGCGATGGCGTCAACTCTCGACCAGGAGGAGAGGGGAGGGGGAGGCAACGGCGGAGGGGGAGGGGGAAGGCAACAAGAAGATGAAGAAGGCAAAGGGTGCTGATGTCGTTTAAAAACCGTAGAGAAAGAATTAGAAATGCCAGTTTTCAGGAACAAAGATTAGAACGAAAGAGTAAAAAGAGAGGGTATGTGGAAGGGGAAAGATAGCGTCCTAGTTTTTTTCTTTTAGAATATCCCTACCATCAACCCTTCATCAAATAATTATAATAGGCTTGGCGGCTCTCTAAACAGGTATATAACTTACCTTGCGCAGGTAGAAAAAAATATCAAACATCTTTAATCTCAACTTCCACGTCACTATAAAATACAGAAGTTATTTATACCAAGCGTTTTTTACTCTTTCTTTGGATCAAGTTAAGTTGGAGCCCGCCTCACGTGATGAAGGCTGGAGAACATTTAGCACCCGATGGAAAGAAGTTTGCAGGAGGGTGTAAGATTATTAGCCTTGCTTTCGTTGGAGTGACAACAGTAATTTTGAAGCGTCAATGAGTTTGGAATAGTAGCTGGACCGGGTTCAGTACTCGGTATAGGACTATTTGGATTTTGAACGAAAAGAAAAGGGAGCTTGATGAGGATACGGCTAACCCTCCCCCCGCACCAGACCGTCCGGCATCGGTCTATCGACAACGTTTACCAGCCCAGTCTTTATATAAGCGTGCGCAAATTTTTTTCTCTTTTTCGTTTTTCTTCAGGCTTGATTTGCTCCTAACGCGCAACGCAGTGGCAGATGTGGGCGTGGTCTAGCAGCACACCACGTGGTCGTCTCCCTTGGCGCTCCTAGCAACTAACTACATGGGCTCTTTCCTAGGGCAGCTTCCTTCTTAATAGACAAATGGGTTCAGCCAGCATACTTCATAGAGCTCGTCATTGCGGTACTGATGCTAGTGCTTCAACTAGGGAGAAAAGAAACCCGCTTATGATATGCACTTATTTTTCAGTAATCATCTACAAATACAGGTGATTGTCAAATTATTAGGGACATTGACAATGGAACTGTTTGGGGTAGCCTAGACCGACTGCAATGAAACGTGGTGAGATGATCAATTAAGACCTCAGAATATTGCTGCACGTTTGCCGTTTGTTACAATAGACCGTCCACTGAATGAGAAAATTAACGATTCTGAAGAAGAATCGGCCTGTTTCCTTGTTTGTGCTAATAAAATATTATATTAATAGGATACACCTTTATACATAGATGACGAAGATTTCATATATAATATTTTAGCTTCCATTATAACCGATACAGAAATATCAAAACCCTGATACTTCGATATATTCATATACTGCGTGTGTTAGTAAATGGGATTTATGGAGCATGCAACTTTGTTCGTGCTATCAAAATTCCATTTTCGGCAAGACGTATTTTATGTAACGTTCAAACAGAATTATAGGTATGTTATTTCTGCAGTGCATATGCAAGGTCATCCTTCAGCATGATCAGTTAACTGCTCCGAGCCGCCCCGCTATAATTCAGTAATTATTGATTACAATTTATTTAACGGTAAAATGTTTATTACTCTTAAATTTGAGATATGCTAATTGATCGTTCACCCAAGTTTCACTGAAATCTGTCCGGTCCAAACCAGACAGTTCTCTTTTAGTATCTCCTTCTGTCAATATTTGCAATTCACTTTCTTTCTTTCTAAATCCGTTTATCCTCCAGGGTTGGTTTATCCTTCGGACTCAGCGAGGGATCCCACCTCTACCGCCTCAAGGGCAGTGTCCCGAAGCATGAGACTTTGGGTCGAGGGATACAACTCGGGAGAACGACCAGTACCTCACCGAGGTGGCCTCACCTGCTCTGCTGAACACGGGGTCTTGTGCGGGAATGGGAACATAGGAAGGAATAAACAAGAAAGAGGGAAGGAAGCGGCTGTGGCCTCAATTTAGGTACCATCCCAGCATTTGCCTGGAGGAGGAGTGGGAAACCAAGCAAACCTATTTCGAGGATGGCTAAGGTAGGAATCGGAACCCCCTCTACTCAGTTGACCTCCCGAGGCTGAGTGGACCCCGTTTCAGCCCTCGTACCACTTTTCAAGTTTCGTGGCAGAGCCGGGAATCAAACCCGGGCCTCCGGAGGTGGGAGCTAATCACACTAACCACTACACCACAGAGGCGGTCGTCTGTAATTCCCAAGTGAAAATATATTCTGCTCAGTTCTTGGAATGTAGTGAGTAACTTGTTTTAACTGTCGAAACGTCCGGTTCCATGGCTAACTGGTTAGCGTGCTGGTCTTTGGTCACAGGTGTCCCGGGCTCGATTCCCGACAGGGTCAGGAATTTTAACCATAATAGATTAATTACCCTGGCACGAGGACTGGGTAAATATGCCGTCTTCACCATCATTTCATCCTCATTACGACGCGCAGGTCGCCTACGGACGTGAAATCAAAAAAAGGAGGCCACACGCCATTATTATTATTTCTGTTGAAATATCAATACCACATTCATACATAAGCAGCAGCTTATTGAAGAACTAAAATAATATGGCGGGAGCAATTGCAGTATAAAGAACTAGCAAGGAATAGCACAGAAACCATGTCAAATAAAATTGTTTAGTAGCTGTCAATAAAACCAAAGGTTCATTGAAAATATGGACCTATTAAGAGATTAACAGTAAGAATTAAAAGATCTTTTCCAAAAATTTCGTCAATATGGATGTGTTTTGTAGTGTATTTCTCAATTATGACTGAATACATGTACAGTAAAATAGCTGACTCTGCGTTACCAAAGTTTTAAACAGTTTACTTCATTTCTGTTCACAGAACATCAAAATGCCAAGTGTCTCGATTAATTTGACAACCCACTCTATAAAGAATTTTTTTCTCTTTCTTTGCAAGTGGCTTTACGTCGCACCGACACTGATAGGTCTTATGGCGACGATGGGACAGGAAAGGGCTAGAAGTGGGAAGGAAGCGGCCGTGGCCTTATTTAAGGTACAGCCCCAGCATTTGCCTGGTGTGAAAATGGGAAGCCACAGAAAACCATCTTCAGGGCTGTCGACAGTGGGGCTCGAACCTACTATCTTCCGAATACTGGATACTGGCCGAACATAAGCGGCTGCAGCTATCGAGCTCGGTATATAATGAATTGTTCAACGATGGTTTATTTTATCAAATGGTGGTAACTGTAAGATATCGGCTACTCTTGTTATGAAATCGTTTGAAATCTTCGAGAGCAGCAGTGGCCTACTGAAACGGATCTCATTTTAATGATAATAATTAAGGGACCACGTGTCAATTTAGCTACTACCTTCGAGAAGTCTAGCTGGACTAAAAACTGCTCACAAACTATCCTACGGGACAGGATTCCCGATTCAAAATAGGGATTTCTTACAAAATGAAAAACTGACTGTTCTAAATATAACCGAGCAAGTTGGACATGAGGTTAGAGTCACGTAGCTGTGAGCTTGCATTCGGGAGGTGGCGGGTTCGAATCCCACCGTGGGCAGCCCTGATGATGGTTTTCCATATTTCCCGTTTTCACTTCAGGCAATTGCTGGGATTGTACCCTAATTAAGGTCATGGTCGCTTCTTTCCCAATCGTAGCCCTTTCCCATCCTTCCGTCGCCGAAAACCTCCGATGCGTTAGTGCGACGTTAAACCACTAGCAAGAAACAAACAAAACATTCAAAATGTTAAAAGTAAGTGACGACAGATGAACGAATTATCCTCATGCATCTTCCACGGTTCCGCTAGTTCCCTCTGTGGTTCAGTGGTAAAGTGTCGGCTTCGGGGTCTGAAGACTGCGGATTCAAACCCGCAAGAGGTACTCAAATTTTTGAAGCACGTTCGACACTCCATATCCTTTGATTTTGGCGTGGAAAAGATCTCTGACGGCACATTTGGTAATAATAATATTATGGTTTTCGGGGACGCCGATGTGCCGGAGTTTTTCCCCAGAGGAGATCTTTTACGTGGCAGTAAATCTACTGACACGAGGCTGACGAACATTATTTGAGCACCTTCAAATACCACCGGACTGAGCGAGGATCGAACCTACCAGGCTGAGCTCAGAAGGCCAGCGCTCTACCGCCTGAACCACTCAGCCTGGCGATATTTTTGGTGATTACCAAAACTCAGAACTCAGCCATAAATTGCCCAAGGGAGATCCTATTAACTCTAATCACTGCTAGAGTAGAACGGAACATCGAACTACACGCGTAGGCTGTCTAGAGATGGCGTCAATCCAAAATGCCTGCTCACGGTAGCTGATGCCGTACGATAATAATAATAATAATAATAATAATAATAATAATAATAATAATAATAATAATACAAATAAATAAATAAAATAATAAATAAAATCTATATATAAAATAAGAGTTTTATCTGTACATTGCTCAGAATTTGAAAAGAATAGTATTTCTGTAACGGTCATGTCCACAGTAACAAGGAAATGCATTTTTTACTTTTCCGTAATGTCTGTCTGTATGTCTGTATGTCTGTCTGTCTGTCTGTCTGTCTGTCTGTATGTATGTATGTATGTATGTATGTATGTATGTACACGCATCACGAGAAAACGGCTGAAGAGAATTTAATGAAAATCGGTATGTAAAGTCGAGGGATGAGCCTATACAATCTAGGCTATAAATAATTTTATTCGCGCTGATTGAAATGGTAGTTTAGGGGAAGGCCTGAAATTTAATTCTCAAATATTTATGTTATTACTGGTCGTATCTTCACAAAAATTGGTATGCAAAGTCGGGGAATAAATCGCTATAATCTAGGCAATCAATAATTTTATTCACACTGAGTGAAATGGTAGCTTAGGGGAAGGCTTGAAATGCAACATCATCTATATATATAAAATAAGAGTTTTGTCTATACATTGCTCATTATTTGAAAAGAATGGTATTTCTGTATCGGGCATGTCCACAGTAACAAGGTAATGCACTTTTTACTTTTCCGTAATTTATGTCTGTCTGTCTGTCTGTCTATCTGTCTGTCTGTCTGTCTGTATGTATGTACTGTATGTACACGTATCACGAGAAAACGGCTGAAGAGAATTTAATGAAAATCTGTATGTAAAGTCGAAGGATGAGCCTCTACATTCTAGGCTATAAATAATTTTATTCACGCTGATTGAAATTGTAGTTTAGGGGAAGGCCTAAAATTCAATTCTCAAATATTTATGTTATTAGTGGTCCTATCGATAAATAATACATAACTAAAGTTACATAGAATTAAATTTCCGATCATTTATGTATTGTACGTTTTTACCGTACCGGCTATGATAACACAGATAATCATGAATTCCGATTTTTGTTGCCAAGTGCACATCAACGCCGAGCCACGAGAATATGGGTGAACAGAATTTAATGAAAATCGGTATATAGAGTCGAGGAAGAAGAAACTATAGTCTAAGATATAAACAATTTTACTGATCCTGGATGAAATAGTAGTTTAGGAGTAGGCGCCTAAAATTTAATTTTTAAATACCTATGTTATTGGTCCTATAGAAATGTACTCTACTGCATAACAAAAGTTATAGAGAATACAATTTCCGATCATTTATGTTTTATTCAGTTTTACCGTACCCACTATGATAAGAGTAGCATTTCAGAGTAGGAAGAAAACTAAATGTTAAGGCCTACAATACCGAAAGCGCGTAACATTGATCAACAATAACATTACATTGACCATTGTTTGTTGTGATGTTATTTGCCTCTTATGGTGCCCTCAACTCCGATAGATGGGATTACTGTTGCGTACCGAGTATAACAGCCTGACTGAATATTGGCGGCAAATGGCTGGGGATTTAGAAAACTTTTTTCTTTAGCATGCCATTCCTCTGGTTCATACATTGCCTGATACTGCTGGTACGTAACACACTGGTTCTTATAGTATTCCAGCTATTCGATTCCTACTCTGACGTGCTGTTTTGAATGAGCAGTGTGCACATTTGGCAGAGGCTCACTTAGCAATAGTAGCATGACCAGGTCTAGAATTATAATTTAGGCCTATTCCAAATTATAGCACCACAATTTACTAAATAATCCAAAATCCAACCCTGAAAAGAGCCGCTTCTTAAGAAAAGCGTCTTCCTCTTCACTTTTATTAAATTCTACATTAATTTTATTCCAAATTAGCAGTGAAGAGGGGTTTCTCCTCTGGCTTGGAGGAAAAATTTGCCTCCATGTCAGATAGATTTTTTCGTCGCCAGTGTAGTGAAATGAGATTTTGTGACTCATCGGGTACTCCTAGGAAACAGATTAGTAGAAGGGCATAGATTTGCCCTGGGACTCTCCACTATTCGACAACCCCCCCCCCCCCGCCGAAGAAAGACGAAGAGTGTTCAAGGATCACGGCTGTCTGCGGCTTGGTCATTCCAGCTTTGGAACTTTGGACTGTTAGATCGGCAGTGTAGTCCTCTTCCTTAAAATTGAGAAAATGGGTGGATTTTTATTCGATCGAGTATTTCATATTGACTTTAATCGCGCCATTCCTACTGACGTCATTGCAATGACCTATGTTCATTTCACTTGGGATAACCACAAATACAGTCTTTCTGAGGATGTAAAAAGCAGGTGGAGAGTGTCTGCCATTATAATGAAAACTCCCCACCCTGATTATGACTGATGGTAGGCAAGCGGGCCTACCATTACAAGGAAAATTCCCTAACCCAGTCTTCACATGAGAAAAGACGTTTGGTGACTTCCCCGTCGCGTTTCTAGGGTAATGTTAAAAGCTATGCAATATAATACAATCTTGCTCACAACGTGTACACTGCCTAACCTGGAATTCTGTATACAATGTACGATTCCGTAGCGAACTACGGGTACATCAGCCAGTAAAAAATAAGGTAAGAAACCTTCTTAATCTTATCTTAATCTGTTTACACTCCAGGGTTGGTTTTTCCCTCGGACTCAGCGAGGGATCCCACCTCTACCGCCTGAAAGGCAGTGTCCTGGAGCTTCAGAGATTGGGTCGTGGGATACAACTGGGAGGATGACCAGTACCTCGCCCAAGCGGTCTCACCTGCTATGCTGAACAGGGGCCTTGCGGGGGGACGGGAAGATGGGAAGGGATAGATAAGGAAGAGGGAAGGAAGCGACCGTGGCCTTAAGTTAGGTACCATCCCGGCATTTGCCTGGAGGAGAAATGGGAAACCACGGAAAACCACTTCCAGGACGTCTGAGGTGGGAATCGAACCCACCTCTACTCAGTTAACCTCCCGAGGCTGAGTGGACCCCGTTCCAACCCTCGTACCACTGTTCAAATTTCGTGGCAGAGCCGGGAATCGAACCCAGGCCCCCGGGGTGGCAGCTAATCAGACTAACCACTACACCACAGAGGCGGACAAAATAAAAATAAATTATTATTATTATTATTATTATTATTATTATTATTATTATTATTATTATTTCAGTTTCAGCCACACAGGTTTATCCTTCTTAACCCTTTCAAAGCTGTTGTGATTGTAATGTATAGAGGATTCTGTACAACTCTCTAATGCTTTATCCTTTAGAAATGTTTATACGTATTCAAGGACATCTCCGTCCTGATTTTGGCAATTTAACAGCTAATTAAATACCTTTGTTATAGTGCAAGAATAATTGAACAACAGACTGCAAAAGTTGGTCAGCATGTACTCAGTACCGAATTACCCTTTGGGCAGAGTAGATGGGCTCCAAGTGTTTAATGAGCCCCATGACAATGGAACAAAATAACAGTGACTTAATCTTCAAAAGGGGCTGCCTGGCCAAGGCGGGTAAAGGCGCGCTCGGTTCACTCAGGGGTTTGATTTCCCGTCAGAATGTCGAAACCTTTAAGAAACGAGAATTCCCACTTCCGGAGGTACATATGGTTCTGAGGTTCACTCACCCTATACCAAAAATGTGTGCCAGTTTAAATCCTGGGTACAAAGGCGGTCGCGCGTTGAGCTAAAAACTCTACCCCATCAAGTGCCGAGGTTACGGATAATGGAAGCCTTTACCTTTCACCCCTCCAAGGGTCTTCATGGCCTATACGGTGATGTCTTTTGCTTGTTGATCTTCAAAAAAATATTACAATCAAGCTTTCTGAAAATGGTTCCGAAATATGAGAAAAATGAATCAGCTTAAAGAAACGAAAAGTTCTTCATACATTCTACAGAAAAACAACTGGCTAAATGGTTATTGTGCTGGTCTTTTGCCCAAGGGATCTTGGGTTTGATTCCCGGTGTATCGGGGTTTTTAACATTCATTGGTTAATTCCTCTGGCTCGGGGCCTCATCCGTATAGACAAGCAGATCGCCTATGGGCCTCAATTCGAAAAACAAGCAGCAGATCTCTCCGGAGGCCACACGAAAAGCAAAACAGACAAACCTCTTAACAATTTAAAGAACATCAACAATAGACATCGCCCCTTGTCTCTAAGAAGCTCATCTTATATCAGCTGCCAATTTGTAAGAAAATTCGGTGTAACTTAACCCTTTAATAAATTAGAGTTCCCTGTCAATAAAGTCAAAAATACATTTTAAAAATAGGCCACGCAATATAAAGGTAAGCGGCCTCATTGCCCGCACAGTTCATGTTCTTGGACACTCCTAACGTATCAGCATTTTACGTTTGAAATGGTCGTTAAAGGTTCTGCTTCAAATATATTTTGAAAAAATAAGAATAGACAAAGTGTATGCTTAAAATTGTGTTAATTTACTGGGATTCATATTTATAAATTTAAAAAAATATTATTTGATAGGAATAATATTACATATATTTTGTTACATAACGTGCTAATTTGTTTACTAACATTCTCCCGCTTCATCTTCATGGCCTTATTCCAATTACTTGGGGTCGGTATTATGCGTAAAATAAGCCGTTTTAAGGCCGGAAAAATTTCCGGACAATCCTATCGTATAAGCAATTAACATTTGAAATGAGTCCTGAATATTCTACTTCAATTGTATTCCGAAAGATTTCACCACAAAAAATAAGAAGGTGGTCTTTTTTTGTTTCTTCCTTTCTTAATCAGTATACCCTCCAGGGTTGGTTTTTCCCTCGGACAAAGCGAGGGCTCCCACCTCTACCGCCTAAAGGACAGTGTCATGGAGCGTTGGACTTTGGGTCGGGGATACAATTGGGGAGGAGGACCAGTATCTCGTCCAGGTGGCCTTACCTCCTGTGCTGAACAGGGATCGTGTGGGGGACGGGAAGATTGGAAGGGATGGACAAGGAAGAGGCAAGTAGGAGAAACCACGGAAAACCACTTCGAGGGTGGTTGAGGTGGGAATCGAACCCCTCTCTACTCAGTTGGCCTTCCGAGACTGAGTAGGCCATGCTCCAGCCCTCGTATCACTTTCCGAATTTCATGCCAGAGCCGCGAATCGAACCAGGGCCTCCGCCAGTGGTAGCTAATCACACTAACCACTACACTACAGAGGCGGACATCTTATTAATTCTGTCCTTTAATATTGTTTAGTAGGCCTAATGTTCTATGTAGTGATTGATAGTGTGACGTGTGTAAAGGAATTCGCGTGTTATGATGAACACAATGATCCAGTCCCCGAGCTAGAGGAATTAACCAGACGTGGTAAAAACCTCCGGTCCTGCCAGAAATCGAAACCGGGTCCCTCTTAACCGAAGGTCACTGCGCTGATAGTTCAGCCAAATAGTCTTGCTTGATAACTTTTTTTTTTTTTTTGCTACTTGCTTTACGTCGCACCGACACAGATATGTCCTATGGCGACGATGGGATAGGTAAGGCCTAGGAATGGGAAGGAAGCGGCCCTGGCCTTAATTAAGGTACAGGCCCAGCATTTGTCTGGTGTGAAAATGGGAAACCACGGAAAACCATCTTCAGGGCTGCCGACAATGGGGTTCGAACCCACTATCTTCCGATTACTGGATACTGGCCGCACTTAAGCGACTGCAGCTATCGAGCTCGGCGGCTTGATATCTAATCAGTTTAATGGTGTTTGTTATAAAATTGATTTGCTACAATTTGAACTTGGTAAAGTTTAAAACGTACTGAGAGATAATTTGTGAGGGAGGTCCAAGGTTTCGATTGCCTGAGGTTCCCAACTGGTTTAATGAGGCACTGTACATACTAGGTGAGGCAATCGAAATTTTCTCGATTTTCTAAGTAAATAAATGCCACCCAATGCTATAAAATATATGCATATCATTTTTCACCCGGCTGCATGGTTGATTCGTCAGCATCTTGTACTTCTGTCCTTGGAGCCCAGGTTCGGTTTCCGACGTGTCGGTTAATTCCTTTTTCTCGAGGAACTGGGCGTTTTTACTGTCCCTAACATTCCTACAATTCATACAGCACACAACACTATCGTACACCACACGAACATGCAATTTTATGTACACTGCAGGCTACGCCTTATAAACTAGCAGTACCCCATGACGCAACAGCCCCGAAAGTCCATGGCCTACCAAGCGACCGCTGCTCAGCCCGAAACAAGCTAGCAATAGCCACACGAAATTATTTATTTCGTTTATCTCATTTCTGGCATATAGTCATAAATTGTATAACAATAATAATAATAATAATAATAATAATAATAATAATAATAATAATAATAATAATAATAATAATAATAAATACATACATACATTACATACATTATCATTATAGACTGTTATGCCTTTCAGCGTTCAGTCTGCAAGCCTCTGAGAATTTACTAAACGTCGCCACAATCCTCGATTTGCAACTAGTGTTGTGGCCTCATTTAGTTCTATACCTCTTATCTTTAAATCGTTAGAAACAGAGTCTAACCATCGTCGTCTTGGTCTCCCTCTACTTCTCTTACCCTCCATAACAGAGTCCATTATTCTCCTAGGTAACCTATCCTCCTCCATTCGTCTCACATGACCCCACCACCGAAGCCGGTTTATGCGTACAGCTTCATCCATCGAGTTCATTCCTAAATTAGCCTTTATCTCCTCATTCCGAGTTCCCTCCTGCCATTGTTCCCACCTGCTTGTACCAGCAATCATTCTTGCTACTTTCATGTCTGTTACTTCTAACTTATGAATAAGATATCCTGAGTCCACCCAGATTTCGCTCCCATAAAGCAAAGTTGGTCTGAAAACAGACCGATGTAAAGATAGTTTTGTCTGGGAGCTGACTTCCTTCTTACAGAATACTGCTGATCGCAACTGCGAGCTCACTGCATTAGCTTTACTACACCTTGATTCAATCTCACTTACTATATTACCATCCTGGGAAAACACACAACCTAAATACTTGAAATTATCGACCTGTTCTAGCTTTGTATCACCAATCTGACATTCAATTCTGTTGGATTTCTTACCTACTGACATCAATTTAGTCTTCGAGAGGCTAATTTTCATACCATACTCATTGCACCTATTTTCAAGTTCTAAGATGTTAGACTGCAGGCTTTCGGCACAGTCTGCCATTAAGACCAAGTCGTCAGCATAGGCCAGGCTGCTTACTACATTTCCACCTAACTGAATCCCTCCCTGCCATTTTATACCTTTCAGCATATGATCCATGTAAACTACAAACAGCAAAGGTGAAAGATTACAGCCTTGTCTAACTCCTGTAAGTACCCTGAACAAAGAACTCATTCTACCATCAATTCTCACTGAAGCCCAATTGTCAACATAAATGCCTTTGATTGATTTTAATAATCTACCTTTAATTCCATAGTCCCCCAGTACAGCGAACATCTTTTCCCTCGGTACCCTGTCATATGCTTTCTCTAGATCTACGAAACATAAACACAACTGCCTATTCCTCTCGTAGCATTTTTCAATTACCTGGCGCATACTGAAAATCTGATCCTGACAGCCTCTCTGTGGTCTGAAACCACACTGGTTTTCATCCAACTTCCTCTCAACGACTGATCGCACCCTCCCTTCCAAGATGCCTGTGAATACTTTGCCTGGTATACTAATCAATGAGATACCTCGATAGCTGTTGCAATCCTTCCTGTTCCCTTGCTTATAGATCGGTGCAATTACTGCTTTTGTCCAATCTGAAGGTACCTTACCAACACTCCACGCTAATTTTACTACTCTATGGAGCCATTTCATCCCTGCCTTCCCACTATACTTCACCATTTCAGGTCTAATTTCATCTATTCCTGCTGCCTTATGACAATGGAGTTTATTTACTATCCTTTCCACTTCCTCAAGCATAATTTCACCAACATCATTTTCCTCCTCCCCACGAGCTTGACTGTTTGCAACACCACCATGATGATTTCCTTTTACATTGAGAAGATGTTCAAAATATTCCCTCCACCTCTCCAGTGATTCCCTGGGATCTGTTATGAGTTCACCTGAATTGCTCAAAACACTGTTCATTTCCTTTTTCCCTCCCTTCCTAAGATTCTTTATTACTGTCCAGAAAGGTTTCCCTGCCGCTTGGCCTAGCCTTTCCAGGTTATTACCAAAATCTTCCCATGACTTCTTTTTGGATTCAACAACTATTTGTTTCGCTCTGTTTCTTTCATCTACGTACAAATCCCTGTCTGCCTCGGCCCTTGTTTGGAGCCATTTCTGATAAGCCTTCTTTTTACGTTTACAGGCTGCTCTCACTTCATCATTCCACCAAGATGTTCGCCTTTTCCCATCTTTACACACAGTTGTTCCTAGGCATTCCCTTGCTGTTTCTACTACAGCATCCCTGTATGCCACCCATTCACTTTCTATATCCTGAACCTGCTTACTGTCTACTGTTCGAAACTTCTCACTAATCATATCCATGTACTTCTGTCTAATTTCCTCATCCTGGAGATTTTCTACCCTTATTCGTTTGCAGACAGATTTCACTTTCTCTACCCTAGGCCTAGAGATACTTAGTTCACTACAGATCAGATAATGGTCTGTATCATCGAAAAATCCCCGAAAAACTCGTACATTCCTAAAAGATTTCCTGAATTCAAAGTCTGTTAAGATATAGTCTATTATGGATCTGGTACCCCTAGCCTCCCATGTGTAGCGGTGAATAGCCTTATGCTTGAAGAATGTATTTGTAACAGCTAAACCCATACTAGCACAGAAGTCCAGCAAACGCTTCCCATTCCCATTAGCTTTCATATCTTCCCCACATTTACCAATCACCCTTTCATATCCTTCAGTTCTATTTCCAACTCTCGCATTGAAATCGCCCATTAGTACTATTCTATCCTTGCTGTTGACCCTGACCACGATGTCACTCAATGCTTCATAAAACTTGTCAACTTCATCCTCATCTGCACCCTCACATGGTGAATACACGGACACAATTCTTGTCCTAATTCCTCCCACTGACAAATCTATCCACATCATTCGCTCACTTACGTGCCTAACAGAAACTATGTTGCGTGCAATGGTATTCCTGATAAAGAGCCCTACCCCAGACTCTGCCCTTCCCTTTCTAACACCCGTCAAGTACACTTTATAATCTCCTATCTCTTCCTCCTTATCTCCCCTTACTCGAATATCACTTACTCCTAGCACATCCAGATGCATCCTCTTTGCTGACTCAGCAAGTTCTACCTTCTTTCTTCCATAAGCCCCATTAATATTGATAGCTCCCCATCGAATTCCATTTCGTTCGCCAAGTTGTTTCCAAGGAGTCCCTCGCCTGTCAAATGGGAGTGTGACTCCATTACTCCCATAGGTCCGAGGCTTGCTTAAAGTGTTCTGAGCTCGGTAAATTCATGAAGCAGGATGCTGCCCTACTTGCTCATAGTCCAAGTGAGGATCTCTCCTCTAACGGGTTATGGACCACCAGTGAATTGTGTAGTCCTGGCCGCCTGAGCACGAGGAGGGCCACGACTCAGAATATGTCCGAGATGCCCACTCCCATTCCATAGCAACTGGTATCCCGACTCTCAGGACCACTTACTAGGCCACTCAGCCGTTGCCCATGGTTCACGAACTAGGACGCAACTGGTATCCCGACTCTCAGGACCACTTACTAGGCCACTCAGCCGTTGCCCATGGTTCACGAACTAGGACGTGACTACAGTAACCCACAAACATGAACCACAATAATAATAATAATAATAATAATAATAATAATAATAATAATAATAATAATAATAATAATAATAATAATAATAATAATAATAATAATAATAATAATAATAATAATAATAATTGTACCGGGCGGTACACCTCCACGCCGCTAATTTAAAATGTGCGCCAATTGAAACTCCTCTGCTGGAGGAAGTCTGAACTTTATCTACGGTATTAATTTTCTACTTTCTCAGAAGATGTCACTACCTGGAAATTTTGGAGTTTTTGAACTGTGTCATTTTCGACGTATTTTTGTTTTGCTTGTAGTAAGAAGTGTGAACTTTCTCTTCTAGAGGACACTACTGAAGATCAACAATAGTGCACCCTAGTGCGGAGTGAAAGAACTGTTTTTTTGGAGAAATTTTGAATTCATAAGTTTGTTCTTTGTTAAATTTCTTTCTGTCATTGTTTAAGTTGGCTGTATACCCCTCTCTTTCCCCTTGTTTTGTATTTAGCCAATCCCGAATTTCTTTTATTAATTTCTGACCAATCTGGTGCATCTTCCCCCAACTTGAATATGTTGCTGTATCCTACCCAATAAAGTGATTGTGGGCGGGTGTTTTCTTCCATAAAACGCCTCGAACTTTCCGCGAGAGTATATAAACTGCTGATTTTTGGGTCTCTGCGCCACTTCTGTTCCATCTTTCAGTGTGTAAAGTACATAGCAGGGGGCGGGAAGCGCCTCTTTCGTCGGCAGCGGTCAACAACCAGGTAATGGCCGATTAATAACTTCTTTCTTTGCTAGCTCAGCAGTTTAACTCTCGGGGCGGGTCCGAAGTTTTTCCATTATGTAACCTTCCTTAAAATGTAAAGAAACTTGTATCTATTCTATCTTTTAAACTACATATTGGGATAGAGAGTGCTTAACCCTCTCGAGCTCCCACTCATATTGTTTTGAGGTGAACTTATTTTTTTTCTCTACCTATTCTTCTTCAACGTAATGTAAATTGTTTCCTTCTTAAGTCACCTCTGTAGTATGGGATTAGCCCTTGTATTAGTGGCCTAGAGCCAAATTAGGTTTTGAAACAAATACATTAGGAGTGCAGATCGCCTCCTCTCAAATTGTTATTTTAGAGGTCATGTAATTACCCTTTTTCATTTAATAGACCTCAGTAGGTTGGGTATGTTACCCCTGTGTCTATGTCCTAAGAGGACAACTTGAAGGTGGAGTTTGGTGTGGCCTTTGAGAGGCTTAAAGTTTGAGAGCGTGTGGCTCTTTCTTGAAAATTAAGTGTTGTATGCCTCGAGGAGGCTTTTCTGTGTAATTTGGAGCAAGTGCTCTTGAACATGAATGGGGTTTTCTGCCCCTCTGGTAAAACTTATTTTGGAGTAAAGTTGAGCTAATTGCCCTAGAAGTGTGAATTCGGGGCTCGAAGCCCAAATACTGTAAATACTGTAATGGCACCTTTTGTTGCCTTGCTACTCTGTACCTGCCGTACTTGTTATTTCTTAATTTTGAAAAGAAAATATAACCTTGTTAAATTTTAAATTAATTTTACTTTCGTAGCTTGAGACCTGTTCACCACCCCGCACCTTCTTTCACGCATAACTACCGCAAAAACACGGTAACAATAATAATAATAATAATAATAATAATAATAATAATAATAATAATAATAATAATAATAATAATAATAATAATAATAATAATCATAATAATAATAATAATAATAATAATAATAATAATAATAATAATAATAATAATAATAATAATAATAATATTTTTTACTGTTGTATTTGCTTTATGTCGCACCTAGGTCCTACGGCGATGATGGGACACCGAGCTCGATAGCTACAGTCGCTTAAGTGCGGCCAGTATCCAGTATTCGGGAGATAGTAGGTTCGAACCCCACTGTCGGCAGCCCTGAAAATGGTTTTGCGTGGTTTCCCATTTTCACACCAGGAAAATGCTGGGGCTGTACCTTAATTAAGGCCACGGCCGCCTCCTTCCCACTTCTAGCCCTTCTCTCCCCCATCGTCGCCATAAGACCTATCTGTGTCGGTGCGACGTAAAGCAACTAGATGATGGGACAGGAAAGGTTTAGGATTGGGAAGGAAGCGGTCGTGGCCTTAAATAAGGTGCATTTGCATGGTGTGAAAATGGGAAACCACGGAAAACCATCTTCAGGGCTGCTGACAGTGGGGTTTGAACCCACTGTCTCCCGAAAGCAACCTCACAGCTGCGCGACCCTAACCGCACGGCCAACTTGCTCGGTACTAGTACTACTACTACTACTACTACTACTACTACTAATAATAATAATAATAATAATAATAATGATGATGATGATGATGATAATAATATCGTGTTGCTGTTGCTAGCCGATGCCGGTCCAACGTTGTACGGGTAGCGTGACAGTCTGTTACCTGGAGGCTCCGGGTTCGATTCACGGCCAGGTCAGGGAATTTTACCCGGATCTGAGAGTTAGTTCGAGGTCCACTCAGCCTACCTAATTACAATTGAGGAGCTATCTGACAGTAAGATAGCGGTCCCGGTCTGGAAAGACAAGACTTTTTTTTTTTTTTTGCTATTTGCCTTACGTCGCAACGACACAGATAGGTCTTATGGCGATGATGGGACAAGAAGCGGCCTTAATTGAGGTACAGCCCCAGCATTTGCCTGGTGTAAAAATGGGAAAACCACGGAAAACCATCTTCAGGGCTGCCGACAGTGGGCTCGAACCCACTATCTTCCGGATGCAAGCTCACAGCTGCGCGCCCCTAACCGCACGTCTAACTCGCCCGGTAAAGCCAAGAATAACGGCCGAGGGGACTCGTTGTCCTGCCCACACGACACCTCGTAATCTGCAGGCCTTCGGGCTGAGCAGCGGTCACCTGGCCATGGCTCTTCGGAGCTGTTGCACCATGGGATTTTGGTTTGATTTTATGGCTAGCCTGCGGCAGCTTTTGTAAGGCAGACCTGACAATGGTGGGCGGCATCTGCTATATATAGAAAACTGTGTTTTGTTGTGATGGAGGATAGTGTTGAGTGGGGTGAGTCCCCAGGCCAAGCGAATTAACTATTTAAGTTACAACTCCCCGACCCTAAGCATCGAATTCATGGCCCACTGAACCAAAAGCCACTACGTTGACAATTTAGCCAAGGAGCCAGATGCATACATGATTAAAAATCGACCATGATTTATTTCTTGTTACAACTCGTAGGCCTACTTAAACATGGATGCGCCAGAAATTTACAAACTACTAATAAATCACTTTTTAGGAGTCAGTTCTCCTCTTAAAATGCAATGAAAATCCACAGCCTGTTTCCAGTCATTCGACCGGGTCAGGAAAGGAACGAATGAAGCCCCCATCTAGCGGCGAGGATACTAAATGTGCCGGCTGCCGAAGCCTGTCGCACTCCTCTGGGGCAATGGTTAATGAATGATTAATGGAATGAAATGATATTGGAGAGTGTTGCTGGAATGAAAGATGACAGGAAAAACCGGAGTTCCCGGAGAAAAAAATGTCCTGCGTCGGTTTTGTCCAACACAAATCTCAAATGGAGTAACCGGGATCTGAACCACGGTATCCAGCGGCGAGAGGCCGGTGCGCTGCCGCCTCAGCCACGGACGCTCTTAGAATGCAATATTTGATTTAAAACATACAGTTTTTCTACCCCTGGAAGGAAAATGAGACCTGAAACAATTAAGTTTTCTCCCAGATGGTACTTTCAGATTCCTAAGAATCGTATTAAACTGACATGATGAAGTTACCAACTAACTGTTTAAAGAAATCTTCTTTCAGTTACGGATCTCCATACCATTTTTCTTTTTTTACAATTTGTTTTACGTCGCACCGACACAGATAGGTCTTATTTCGACGGTGGGATAAGAAAGCCCTAGGAGTGGGAGGAAAGTGGCCGTGGACTTAATTAAGGTACAACAATGGTGAACCACGGAAAGCCATCTTTAGGGCTGTCGACAGTGGGGCTCGAACCCACTATCCATCGGATGCAAGCTCACAGCTGCGCGCCCCTAACAGCACGGCCAATTCGCCCTCCCCATAACTTCGAGGCTATAGATGTGTAGAGTCACAGGATGTTCAATGAGGATCTACATGCAATATATATTTAGGCACGCTCAGACTCCACAGGCTGCGAGAAATATACCACATGTGCAGTAGATATTAAAAAAATGTACATTCGTTCCGTCCGCCTCTGTGGTGTAGTGGTTAGCGTGATTAGCTGCCACCCCCGGAGGTCCGGGTTCGATTCCCGGCTCTGCCACGAAATTTGAAAAGTGGTACGAGGGCTGGAACGGGGTCCACTCAGCCTCGGGAGGTCAACTGAGTAGAGGTGGGTTCGATTCCAACCTCAGCCATCCTGGAAGTGGTTTTCCGCGGTTTCCCACTTCTCCTCCAGGCAAATGCCGGGATGGTACCTAACTTAAGGCCACGGCCGCTTCCTTCCCTCTTCCTTGGCTATCCCTTCCAATCTTCCCCATCCCCCGCAAGGCCCCTGTTCAGCATAGCAGGTGAGGCCGCCTGGGCGAGGTACTGGTCATTCTCCCCAGTTGTATCCCCCGACCAAGAGTCTGAAGCTCCAGGACACTGCCCTTGCGGCGGTAGAGGTGGTATCCCTCGCTGAGTCCGAGGGAAAAACCGAACCTGGAGGGTAAACGGATGATGATGATGATGATGATGATGATATTCGTTCCAATTACCAGAAAATGAAGTTTGTACTTCCTACGCATATAGTCGTTAGCAACAGCGCCTAGCGATAGAAAGGGTGATCATATTAGCGACTTACCAACAAGGTATAATAATAATAATAATAATAATAATAATAATAATAATAATAATAATAATAATAATAATACCGGGCTCGATAGCTGCAGTCACTTAAATGCGGCCAGTATCCTGTATTCGGGAGATAGTGGGTTCGAGCCCCACACTGTCGGCAGCCCCGAAGATGGTTTTCCGTGGTTTCCCATTTTCACACCAGGCAAATGCTGGGGCGGTACCTTAATTAAGGCCACGGTCGCTTCCTTCCCAGTCCTAGCTCTTTCCTGTACCATCGTCGCCATAAGACCTATCTGTGTCGATGCGACGTAAAGCCAATAGCAAAAAAAGTAATAATAATACGACATGTGCAGTAGATATTAAAAAAATGTATATTCGTTCCGTCCGCCCTTGTGGTGTAGTGGTTAGCGTGATTAGCTGCCACCCCCGGAGGTCCGTTATAGCGGGTTTCTGCTTAGAGATTCAGCAATTGAATTTATTTCTAATCTAGCCTTTATCTTTCCATTTCGAGTACCCTCCTGTCATTGTTCACACCTGATTATACCAGTAATCATTCTCGTTTTCATACTCGTTACTTCCAACTAATTAATAAGATATCCTGAATCTGTCCAGCCTCCACTCCCGTACAGCAAGGTCGGTCTGAAAACTTATTTTCTTTTTAGAATTTGTTTTAGATCACGCAGACACAAATAGGTCTTATGGCGACGATGGGATAGGAAAGGCCTTGGAGTGGGAAAGAAGCGGCTGTGGCCTTAATTAAGGTACAGAACCAGTATTCGCCTGGTGTGAAAATGGGAAACCACGGAAATTCATCTTCAGGGCTGCCGACAGTGGGGTTCGAACCCACTATCTCCCGGATGTAAGCTCACTGCTGCGCGGCCTTAACCAAACGGCCAACTCGCCCGGTGGTCTGAAAACAGACCAATGTAAGGAGTGTTTCGTCCGAGAACTCACTTCTTGCTTACTGAAAATTGTTGAAAAGAACGGTGAGTTTATTGCATTAGCTTTGCTGCACGTTGACTAAATTTCACTTAGTATGCTACCATCCTGGAAAAATACCCATCTCAAGTACTTGAAATGATCAACCTGTTCCATTTTTAAATTCCCTACCTGACATTCAGATCTTCTTACGTTTGATATTACTTCAGTCTTTGAATTGCAATTTTTCATATTACACTCGCTGCACCTATTTTCAAGCTCCAGGATATTAAACTATAAGATTTCAGCAGTCTGTAGTTAAAACTATGTCATCGTCATAGGCTAAACTGCTTACAACATTTCCACCGAACGGAATCCATACTCGTCCTCGCCATTTTATGCCTTTCGGCAAATGATACTTAAAAATGAGTGCAATTGGACTAGACAAAAGAGTGACTGAATGGGTTGCTATATTTCTAGAAAATAGATCTCCGAGAATTAGAGTAGGTGAAGCTTTATCTGACCCTGTATTAATTAAGAGGGGAATTCCTCAAGGCAGTATTATTGGACCTTTATGTTTTCTTACATATATATAAATGATATGAGTAAAGGAGTGGAATCGGAGGTAAGGCTTTTTGCGGATGATGTTATTCTCTATAGAGTGATAAATAAGTTACAAGATTGTGAGCAACTGCAACGTGACCTCGAAAATGTTGTGAGATGGACAGCAGGCAATGGTATGTTGATAAACGGGGTTAAAAGTCAGGTTGTGAGTTTCACAAATAGGAAAAGTTCTCGCAGTTTTAATTACTGCGTTGATGGGGTGAAAGTTCCCTCTGGGGATCATTGTAAGTATCTAGGTGTTAATATAAGGAAAGACCTTCATTGGGGTATTCACATAAATGTGATTGTAAATAAAGAGTACAGATCTCTGCACATGGTTATGAGGGTGTTTAGGGGTTGTAGTAAGGATGTAAAGGAGAGTGCATATAAGTCTCTGGTAAGACCCCAACGAGAGTATGGTTCCAGTGTATGGGACCCTCACCAGGATTACCTGATTCAAGAACTGGAAAATCCAAAGAAAAGCAGCTCGATTTGTTCTGGGTGATTTCCGACAAAAGAGTAGCGTTACAAAAATTTTGCAATGTTTGGGTTAGGAAGAATTGGGAGAAAGAAGAAGAGCTGCTCGACTAAGTGGTATGTTCCGAGCTGTCAGTGGAGAGATGGCGTGGAATGACATCAGTAGACGAATAAGTTTGAATGGCGTTCATAAAAGTAGGAAAGATCACAATCTGAAGATAAAGTTGGAATTCAAGAGGACAAATTGGGGCAAATATTCACTTATAGGAAGGAGAGTTACGGATTGGAATAACATACCAAGGGAGATGTTCAATAAATTTCCAGTTTCTTTGAAATCATTTAGGAAAAGGCTAGGAAAGCAACAGATAGGGAATCTGCCACCTGGGCGACTGCCCTAAATGCAGATCAGTATTGATTGATTGATTGATAAACAACAAACAACAAGAATAAAAATCTATCAACAACAAAGGTGAAAAATTACAGCCTTCTTTAACCCATATAACTACTTCGAGCCAAGAACTCATTCTGCCATCAATTCTCACTGCAGCTTAATTGTCAGCATAAATACACTCATGTTCTTAAAAGATAGAACACCTTGAAAGACTAGAGATAGGAAGTTCGTATTCACATGACATGTTTATTAGTAAGTTCTGCAGAAGCGATTAGCATTTCAATCACCTAGGTTCAGCATGTGTCCTGTTGCCTAGTAGGCACTGGGACCTCCACGAGCACTGATAACTTGTTCTATGCGTGATGGCATCGACGCGTACAAGGCGCGAATGGCGCCCTGGGGTATAGTCATCCATGCTGCATTCACCTGGTTCCACAGTTCATCTTTGGTGGTTGGCATTGGGTCACAGCGCAGCACCCGTCGTTTAACCATACCCTACACATTATCGATTGGCGACAAGTCCGGTGATCGTGCAGGCCGGGGCAACAGTCTGACAACCTACAACAAGAAGGCATGTGTACGTGCAGCAAAATGTGGTCGCGCATTGTCCTGCTGAAATATGGCGTCTAGGATGTCGTGCAGAAAGGGTATGGCTACGGGTCGCAGGATGTCAATCACGTAGGTCAAACTGGTCACAGTGCCCTGGACACGCACCAACTGTCATTTGTAGTTGTGCCCAATAGCGTCCCACACCATAAGGCCTTGAGTTGGTGCTGTATGTCTTGTGCGAATGCAGTCAATGCCTCTCCGTCTGTCTGCGGCGAACCAGAATGCGGCCATCATTTTCAAACAAACCGAACCTGGATTCGTCCGAAAACACAATCTGCTGCCATTCCTGTCGCCAGTGGTGTCGTTCCATACACCATTGCAGTCTAGCATGTTTATGAGATTAGTCAAAGGTAGGCGGAGAAGTGGACGACGCGCCGGAAACCCAGACCGTAATAAACGGCGACGGACTGTCACTCCTGATAGTGTAAGATGTATTACACTGTTCCACTGTTGCGCCAGAGCCGATAAGGACTCACATCTGTCCTGCATTGCCACTCGGATGAGGTGTTGATCTTCCCGGGAGTGGTCTGGGTGGTGCGACCAAACCCATGTCGTCGTGTTCTACGGTCTTCTGTGAACCATTCTGTATCCACCCGTTGTACTGCCGACACACTTCGTCCCACACGAGCGGTATTTTCCCGGATAGATGCATCACGCTCTCTCATGCCAATAATGCGCCCTCTTTTCAAACTCTCTCATTTGACGGTACGGTTCTCACATACGTCTGCGAGGCATCCTGCGCGTCTGCTCAAGTCACACTGATCTATTAAATCCATTACCTTCGGTTTATAGCGACAACGAGAGCCGCAGGCCCTTTTTAACAGTCGGTGGTGGTGCGCCGAGATATCGATGTGGACCTTGAACCTGAGGGTCGACATGGTTCAAATGCTAATCATTTCTTCAGGACAAACTAATGGACACGTCCTGTGAATATGAACTTCCTATCTCTAGTCTTTCAAGGTGTTTTGGTTTTTATGAACATGCGTGTACCTTTGATTGCATTTAATAAACTAACCTTAATCCCTAGTACAGCGAACTGTGGTATATGCCTTTTCTAGATCTACGAAACATAAATATACCTCTGTATTCCTCTTATAGCATAAATTTTTCAGTTACTTGACGCAAATTGGAGATCTGGTCCCGACAGCCCCACTGTGGTCTGAAACCACACTGGTTTTCATCTAACTTACTTTCCACCACTCGCCAGCACTCTCCTTTCGAAAATGCGTGTGAGCAACTTGTCTGGTATACTTAGCAACGAAATATCTCAACAGTTGGTGAAATCCTTTGTGTTCTCTTGCTTATAGATACAATACAATACAATACAATACAATACAATACAATCTAATACAATACAATACAATACAATACAGTCACTACTGATCTGCATTTAGGGCAGTCGCCCAGGTGGCAGATTCCCTATCTGTTGTTTTCCTAGCCTTTCCTTAAATGATTAAAAAGAAATTGGAAATTTATTGAACATCTCCCTTGGTAAGTTATTCTAATCCCTAACTCCCCTTCCTATAAATGAATATTTGCCCCAATTTGTCTTCTTGAATTCCAACTTTATCTTCATATTGTGATCTTCCCTACTTTTAAAGACACCACTCAAACTTATTTGTCTACTGATGTCCTCCCACGCCATCTCTCCACTGACAGCTCGGAACATACCGCTTAGTCGAGCAGCCCGTCTCCTTTCTCCCAAGTCTTCCCAGCCCAAACTTTACAACATTTTTGTAACGCTACTCTTTTGTCGGAAATCACCCAGAACAAATCGAGCTGCTTGTCTTTGGTGCACATAGTGCTTTCATCCATTCAGAAAGTACCCTACTCACATCCCATGCTAATTTCATTCCTCTACAGAGCCCTTTCATTCCTGCCTTCGCACTATATTCCACCATTTCAGGCCTTGTTTCATCTATTCCTGCTCTTTATGACAACGTAGTTTATTTAAAATCCTTCCCATTTCCTCGAGCACAATTTCACTACCTCCGTTGTTCTCCTCCCAATTAACTCCACTGTTTGGAAATTCAAGAGAAATATCTCCTTTTAGGTCGAGAAAATGCATAAAATATTCCTTCCATCTATCCAGTAATTCCCTAGCATGTACTATGTGTTCTCCAGATTTATCCAATACACTGTTCATTTCCCTTTTCCATTCCTTTCTAAGATTATTTATTACAGTTCATAAAGTTTATAATCCTGCTTGACAAAACCTTCCAAAGTTGTTTCCAAAAGTTTCCCAAGATTCCTTTTTGGATTCTGCGTTGATTTGTTTTGCTCTGTTTCTTTCCTCTATGCACAATTTCCTAATCTACATTCATTCTTGTTTAGAGCAATTTTTGATACGCCTTCCTTTTACGTTTACAAGCTGCCCTGATGTTCGCTTTTCCCTTTATTCCTAGACATTCCCTTGCCTTTTCTAATACAGAATTCCTGTATGCCATCCATTCTCTTTCCACATCTTGAACCTGTTAACTGTCTATTATTTGGAACTTTTCACTAACCATATGCATGTACTGCCATCTAATTTCCTTGTCCTGGAGATTTTCTAAACTTCTGTCTCCAGACAGACTTCAGTTTCTCTGTCTTAGGCCTAGTGATATTTAGTTCACTGTAGATCAGATAGTGGTCTATATCGTCGAACAATCCCTACAATAACCGCACTTCCCTAAGAGACTTTCTGAATTTATAGTCATTTATGATATAGTCAAATATACTTCGGCGCCGCTATCCTCCAATGTAAAATGATGAATAGCCTTATGATTGAAGAATGAATTCACAACTGCTAATCCCATAGTATCAGACAAGTCCAGTAAGAGTTTCCCATTCGTATTTGTTTCCGTATCTTCCCGTCATTGAACCATCATCTTCTCATAACCTTCAGTTCTATTTCCGATTCTTAGCATTGGAATCGCCCATTAGTACTATCCTGTCCTTGCTGTTGACCATGTTTACGATGTCACACTGTGCTTCATAAAATTTGTATATTTGATACCCATCTGATCCCTCACAGAGAGAATGCACTGATAAAATGTTCATCCTAATTCCTCTCACAGCAAAATCTATCCACCTCGTTCGTCCGTTTCATGTTGTTCCACGTGAACAGTCCTACACCACACTCTGCCTTTCCCTCCTTAACGTCTGGTAAGAACACCTCATAATCTCCTCCCTCTTCCTCGTTATCCCCCTTCTCCGAACAGGATTAAATCCTAACACACCCAGAGGCATCCTCTTTGCTGACTCAGCCAGTTCTATTTTCTTTTCAATAAGCCCAATTATAGCCTCTCATTGAATTCCATTTCGTTCACCAAGTGTTTTCGAAGCAGTACCTTGTCTATCAAATGCAAATGGGACTCCATTACTGCGATTGGTCCGAAACTTGCTGAAAATATTCTTAGCTCGGAAATTTCTGTCAAGTAGGATGCTACCTTCCTCAAACATATTCCCAATGAGAACCTCTCCTCTAACGCTTTAGCGACGCCCGCTGCACAATACGGTGCTGCGAGGGAGCAATGCATTAAGATATTGGAGATCGGTTCTTCCGAACTCTCTGCGCACGTAATCGCTCTCGCTCGGTTGTGGCCTTCTCGCGCTCGGCATTGCCCTGCCGATCGGTCACCGGTGTAAGGGAGCGCGCGCTTTCAAACTCTGATACATGATAGCTGTACCACAAATAGTATCTTCTGAAATAGTGGTGTGACGTGTATGTGCGTACAGTACAAGCCAGTAGCTGAGCGTAAAATATGTAATATTTATTTATTTATTTATTTATTTATTTATTTATTTATTTATTTATTTATTTATTTATTTATTTATTTATTTATTTATTTATTTATTCTTTGCGTTTAGCCCATATGTGTTTTTGTCGTCGTCTGCCCCTTTTGGTGTACTGGATTGTGTTCTTAGCGGCCTCTTGAGCCTTCCTGTTGGCCCAGAATTACTTCATTTTCTCTCTTTTCTGCGCTCCTCTGACCAATTTTCGGCACCTTTGTGGCTAGCTGATGTAAGGGATGTTAGGAAAGGCTTAGTTTCGACCATTAAACGTTATGCATTCCTGTCAGTTATGGCGGCTTGATTAATATTAAGCTCTGCAAGATTTTTGTCCACTTGCTTGGTCCAGGGGAATCCAGTAGCTTTGCCTTTGTTAGCAACCTTGAAGATCTTATGGGATAATCTATTAGGATCCATTCTCTGTAGGTGTCCATAGAAAGTCAGACGTTTTCTTCTGATGGCACCTATGAAGTTTTCTTGATGCTGGTAGAGCTCATTGTTGGGTTTGTACCATCGCCTTCCATCTGGTAGGATCCTTGGCCCGATTATTCTTCTCAGGAATTTCCGTTTTTGCACTTCCAGGGCTCTCACTGGGGTCTTTTTAGTTAGGGATATGCATTCTGCTGCGTAGAGGATTGATGGTCTGACTACTACATTATACTTCTCAGTTTTACATTCTTTGATACATGCTTTGAGGCATACAGTTTTCTGCAGGCATGGTAGGCCTTGTCTAATTTGATTTTCCTTTGTTCAAGAGTCATCGTTTCACTTTAGGTCCTCCGATATCCACTCTCCAAGGTACTTCGCATTTTTAGCTCTATTGATATGCTTTGTATTACTGACTCCCATTGTTGTAGGGGCATCTTTGATGTTGGTGATGAACTCGGTCTTTCCAATGTTGATCAGGAGACTCGCTTTAGCTGCTGTAGAGGACAGTGTTTGAAACTGCATTGTGGCCTCATGCATGTCGTATTTATTTATTTATTTATTTATTTATTCATTTATTAAATTTATTTATTTATTTATTTATTTACTTATTTATTTATTTATTTATTTATTTATTTATTTATTTATTTATTTATTTATTTATTTATTTATTTATTTATTTATTTATTTAGTTATTCTTCACATTCAATTGGCGCTATTATCCCTCTCTATATAAATGGATGGATTTACATGTATGTTCCAACATAGCTCTGGAACGCATGGAGGAATTTCATTGAAACTTGGCACACATGTGACTTACTATCTGAAAAAATGGGGGAGAAAGACATCCAAAATAGGGGTGATGGTGACATGTAAAAATAATCGGAAACAACCAATATTAGTGCCGAATCCATAGTTTTCGGGGTCGCTGATATGAGTAGTAACATACCGGATGCCATTTAAGTCCATGTTCAGCCCCTTACGGCATGGGGTTTGAGAAGGGATGCAAGATATCCCGAATGACCGATATTATTGTTGAATCCACAGTTTTAGGGTCGCTAGGCTGATTGGTGACAGTCCCAACGACGGTTGGAATCGTGCACGTCATATCTTTACTGCGACACGTAAATGCATACAGTTATTACTTATTTTCGTTATTTATTTGAACGGATCATCTACTTCCTAGACAATCTGGGCTGTCACAAGGACAAAGTTTAACACGAAACAAAAAGTCTAAAACTAAAACTGATAATTAAACATGCAACAGTAACATTTAAAACTACAACATAGTTCGTAAAGTATCAGTCAATGTCACAAGAAAGAAATCTACAAAAATCCGCTTCACACATAATTAACCGGTTGTGCAAATCCTAGAAGTAAACATTAAAAAAATACCCGGACAGCAGTGGACAGTACAGCTAGTGGGTTATAAAATCAATATGGAAGAGCTTCGAAATGCTTTTTCTTTCGTTTTCCTGTTACTATAAACCAGGGCCTCTCAGGGTGCATGCGCCCGTGCAGTGCACGGCGCATGGTGCAGGAGACGACTTCACTAGGTTGACCAGAGTGCAAACCCCCACTCCACTTCCTCATCACCTGTCTCACCCGTTCGACCTGTCTTCGCCTTCTCCACCTTCCGCGCTGATCCTCCCCTCACTGCGAAAAGTTTATGTGCGGTGAGCGGTGACACTGTTGTATGGGACAATGTTACCGGTGTTAAAACACTCTTCTTTCAATTTGGTTCGAGCAGACAATTTATCTTCTCTAGCTCTTCTTTTCCGTTATCTTCGCAATGATACCAGTTATGCCTGGAACAAGGGACCGGCTGACAGCAATTCTGAGAGCCTTCTTTAAATTACAATCAGAAATAGGCCTACTCGCACGCCATCTAGTTTTCGTACAAGTCAAAACAGGAAAAAATACCTTTCACACATGCATGTGGAACCAAACAGAAATAATCTTAGCTGCTTCTCGATGCAGATTAGGAAAATCTTCCTTCGATAAATTCTCGTAGAATTTGAGCAAAGCCATTGTATTGGATAATATATCTTTTTGATTAACTTATCACATAATTATTGTTCCACGGATTAAGCATTTGGCTTTATCGTCAGGACTGACAACAAAATACGAAAGTTCCCAGTTCGATTGAAATGGACTATCGGAAGTCTGTGCTTCCTTCGAAATAGGTTGCCCCATTATTATGCTGTTGTCTTGTGCTTATCTATTTCACTGACAAAAAAGCCGTCTATTACCGAACGCTTCGTCGCTCTCAGCACACTACACCATCCGAGTCAAGCCGAGTTGAGCCGAGTCGGACCGATGGACAGTGCACGGATTCTCTGGGCCTCGATTTGCACGCGTGAGATTTTGGGCGTTTGAGAGGCCCTGCTATAAACTTTTATGATTTAATCTTATTTTCAGCACACAATTCTGACATTGTGTCTTGCATTCTCTTAACATCAGTAAAAACAGTGTCCGAGCTTCTACTTGCGGCTGACAGTATTGTACCATCATCAACATTTCATTAGTATAGGCACCGCGCAAGCTACCCCAGCGCTCCGCCCTGGAAGTAACTGCGGGCGAGGTATCCGCGAGACAGTATTGTACCATCATCAACATTTCATTAGTATAGGCACCGCGCAAGCTACCCCAGCGCTCCGCCCTGGAAGTAACTGCGGGCGAGGTATCCGCGAGACAGTATTGTACCATCATCAACATTTCATTAGTATAGGCACCGCGCAAGCTACCCCAGCGCTCCGCCCTGGAAGTAACTGCGGGCGAGGTATCCGCGAGACAGTATTGTACCATCATCAACATTTCATTAGTATAGGCACCGCGCAAGCTACCCCAGCGCTCCGCCCTGGAAGTAACTGCGGGCGAGGTATCCGCGAGACAGTATTGTACCATCATCAACATTTCATTAGTATAGGCACCGCGCAAGCTACCCCAGCGCTCCGCCCTGGAAGTAACTGCGGGCGAGGTATCCGCGAGACAGTATTGTACCATCATCAACATTTCATTAGTATAGGCACCGCGCAAGCTACCCCAGCGCTCCGCCCTGGAAGTAACTGCGGGCGAGGTATCCGCGAGACAGTATTGTACCATCATCAACATTTCATTAGTATAGGCACCGCGCAAGCTACCCCAGCGCTCCGCCCTGGAAGTAACTGCGGGTGAGGTATCCGCGAGACAGTATTGTACCATCATCAACATTTCATTAGTATAGGCACCGCGCAAGCTACCCCAGCGCTCCGCCCTGGAACTAACTGCGGGCGAGGTATCCGCGAGACAGTATTGTATCATCATCAACATTTCATTAGTATAGGCACCGCGCAAGCTACCCCAGCGCTCCGCCCTGGAAGTAACTGCGGGTGAGGTATCCGCGAGACAGTATTGTACCATCATCAACATTTCATTAGTATATGCACCGCGCAAGCTACCCCAGCGCTCCGCCCTGGAAGTAACTGCGGGCGAGGTATCCGCGAGACAGTATTGCTGTTACCGTGGTGTAGAATGGCTGGTAAATAAAGACGGAAAAGGAATAATAATTGATCTGTTGTGGGCTGTTCTAACACGTATAAAAATACAGATGCTATATTTTACATATTCCCAAAACGAAGCACAGAAAGAGAATGAAGGAAATCATGGATTCAAGCCATAAACCGCAAGAAGTAAGTGCGCATGTCATGTGGTATTGTGTAAATATATCAGTTAATTTCTCAGATGTTTCAATTCTTAAAACTGGTTATTCGATTTGATTAATTGTATGTATGTTGGGCATTCAGCCCGAAGGCTCGTTCGATCCTCGACAGCTCCGCCAAAATCTGTCATAAATAGCTTAGGCATCACTGAAGAGGCGTACTAGGTAAATGAGGAGTGAGTTAGTTTCTCGTTGCTTTCCTCACCGAGCCAGAAGTTGCTATTGCACATCGGTCTGCCAAACCCATTGAAATGCATGCACCAGCCGACCCTATGAGAGATATTTTCACAGCATTCATAACAGGGATTGGCTGCATAAGGAATGCTATTACTAGCATCGCTCATTCCTCGGTCACTTTCATATTGTCAAAGCCAAGGATGAGACTGAGACAGGTCAGTGAAAGTAACAAATTTATTCTATCCCATACCAGAAGACATAGTGCACTGTAAACACTACCTCTCGCCAGCAAAGACATTTTGATTAATTGTATTATTTTAATTGTTTCTAGTCTTGAAGGATCACTATGGGAACCTGCTACAAACTTCAGAATATGCAGCGCTCACTTCGTTGGAAACAGAAGGTCTAGTCATCCTCTGAGCCCCACCTCTTTGCCTGCTATTTTCCCAGAGAGTTATAGAAAAGGAAGTTTTTCCATCCCAATAGTCATCAGACCGATTCCAGAGACCTGTCAAAAGAATTAAATATAAGAATTCGGCGGACGAATTTCGCTCAGATGATGGCAAAGTGCATACAAGCACAGAAACAGACGCTGTCCATATTTATGAAAGTGAACTAATTTTTAGCTGTGTCATGAACGGGAGTGTACGTGAACACAAGCGAACATACCTGTGAATGCTGCGTTAGTTAAATGTGATAAGACTTGTGGAACTGAGTATGAGGTAAATGAAGTGATGGAATTTCACGGATATTCCTTTATTAAAGATCATACAGAGTTACATTATATGACGTCTGTAACACGTGAGGTGTTTAATTTACTGCTTAATCTCCTACTGGGATCAGCAGCTTAAAGAATATCTAAAGAAAACCGATTAGTGCTTTTTCTGAAGAAAATGAAAACATACCTCTCCTATTCTGCATTAAGAGTTACATTCGGCGTGCATAGGACTACTGTCTCCCGAATATATACGAAAACACTAATAACACTGGTGACAAGAACAAAAAAAAAGTCATACCGAGCTCGATAGCTGCAGTCGCTTAAGTGAGGTCAGTATTCAGTATTCGGGTGATAGTGGTTTCGAACCCCACTGTCGGCAGCCCTGAAGATGGTTTTCCGTGGTTTCCCATTTTATTACCAGGCAAATGCTGGGGCTGTACCTTAATTAAGGCCACGGCCGCTTACTTCCCAGTCCTAGCCCTTTTCTGTCCCTCCGTCGCCATAAGACCTATCTGTGTCAGTGCAACGTAAAGCCAATAGCAAAAAAAAAGTCATATTCTGGCCAAGTAAAGAAAGTGTGAAAGAAACGATGCGAGCAGTGTTCAAGAATAGGTACCCGAACTGCACAACAATAACTGACGGCACTGAAGTTAAAGTAGAGCAGCTACCGAACATAAGTCTGATCGGTGTTACTGTACTCGCACTACAAAAGTGCTTACACGGTGAAGTTCCTAATCGCTGTCACTCCGAGTGGAATGATCAGCTTTAAGTGTTATGGGGAAAGGTCAAGTGACTCATTCATAACAAATGACAGTAGACTGCTGAACTTGCTGGAGCCCGGAGATGAAGTGATGACAGACAAAGGTTTTCCGGGAATAAAGACAAGTTAGTCTGTCTGCTCGTGGCGTCGTTGTTATGACACCACCTTTCCTGCGCGAGTGAAAGCTAACAATTAACGAAATTAAAACAGCATATAAAATAGCAAGCGTAAAGATCCACGTGGAAAGATCTGTTCGGAGAGTAAAAATATACAACATTTTACAGAAATTACAGATCGAACTTCTTCGGTATGTCGATAACATAATTCACTTGTGCTGTGTTTTAGCCAATATCTAGCCTCCTATAATACAATGACATGCCAAGTATTAAATAATAACCTCAAAACATTGTCACAACATATATATGTATGTTGTTTTTACTTACAATAAATTACGGCTCGCACAGTTTGGGTAAGTAATACGAAAAGTAGAAAACTTGAACTTTAGAGAGACAAGTCTGAACAAACGTTATAGGCCTATCTTTTTCAACTACAATGCACAGCTGTAGAGCCTGACTGATATATACAAATGACATAGATTCAGACCTGTTAAATATCTACATAAGCATTTGGCGTTGTATATAGTAGCTATGAGTCGTTTTTAATACTGAATACCCCCTTTCATCCATATTTATGAAAGTGAACTAATTTTTAGTTCTGTCATGAATAGGAGTGTACGTGTACACAAGCGAACATGCCTGTGAATGCTGGATTAGTTAAATGTGATAAGACTTGTGGAACTGAGTATAAGTCAAATGAAAGGATGGAATTTCACGGATATTCCTCCTTACTTCTATTAAAGATTTAGTTTTAACTAAATTTCTTTTGCTTCAGGTACCCTATTGTAATTCTAATTAAAATACGTCTAAACGCAGTTCATAATTATTCTGGTATAGTTATTTTATTAGAAATTAGCATGCATATTTTTGCGTGTGTTTGAGTCATCAGTCCATAGACTGGTTTGGTGCAGCTATCCATGCCACCCTATCCTGTGCTAACATTTTCACTTCTACGTAACTGCTGCATACTACATCTGCTCTAATCTGCTTGTCATATGCTTTCATTGGTCTATCCCTACCGTTCTTACCACCTACACTTCCCTCAAAACCCAACAGCACAAGTCCTGGTTGTCTTAAGATACGTTCAATCATTCTATCTCTTCTTCTGGTCAAATCTAGCCAAATCGATCAACTCTCACCAGTTCGCTTCAGAATCTCTTCATTCGGGATTCGATCTATCCATCCCACCTTCAGCATTCTTCTCTAACACCACATTTCAAAAGCTTCTATTCTCTTTCTTTCTGAGCGAGTAATCGTCAATGTTTCACTTCCATATAATGCCACGTTCGAGACGAAAGTCTTCAAAAACTTCTTTCTAATTCCTATATCAATGTTCGAAGTGAGCAAATTTCTTTTCTTAAGAAAGGCCTTCTTTGCTTGTGCTAGTCTGCATTTTATGTCCTCTTTACATCTTCCATTATTAGTTGTTTTACTACCCAAGTAACAATATTCATCCACTTCCTTTAAGACTTCATTTCCTATTCTAATATTTCCTGCATCATCTTACTTCGTACGACTGCACTCCATTACTTTTGTTTTGGACTTGTACTTCTTACCCAAGACTTTGTCCATACCATTCAGCAATTTATCCAGATCTTCTGAAGTGTCAGATAATATAACAATATCATCAGCAAATCTGAGGGTTTTGATTTCCTCTCCTTGTATCGTGATGCCCTTCCCAAATTCCGCTTTGATTTCCTTTACTGCCTGTTCTATTTAAACATTGAAAAGTAGGGGGGAACAAACTGCTACCTTGCCTCTCCATTCTGGATTGCTCCTTCTTTTTCAAAGCCCTCGATTCTTATCACTGCAAACTGATTTTAAACAGATTGTAGATGATTCTTCGTTCTCGATATCTGATCTCGATCACCTTTAGAATCTCAAACAGTTTCGTCCAATCAACATTATCAAATGCCTCTTCAAGATCTATGAACGCCGTGTATGTGGGTTTGTCCTTCTTAATTCGATCCTGTAAGATGAGACGTAAAGTCAGGATTGCTTCACGTGTTCTTACATTTCTCCTGAATTATTGAAAATAATTGTGCAGTATGATAAAAATTTCTGTAGAAATGTAGCTATTACTAGAATCCTTAATTGCAGCTTAGAATTGTAGCGTAAATATTCTTATTAGACAGTATCTTGCTTGCTTTTTCTGTTTAAATAATAATAATAATAATAATAATAATAATAATAATAATAATAATAATCAACGGAAAATGGTAAATCAAAATGTCAACAGCCTAAGGGAGTATTTAAACAGGTATGTACTTATAAACTGGTAAGGAATGGTCTATACTGCATTATAACACGGAAATAAAGAGATTAAGAAGGAGGTGCAGAGTAGAACGAAATGGAGTTAGGATTGTTTGCGGGAATAGGGAGAAAATGAAGGTATTTACTAATAAATTGAATTTAGCAAAAAAGTCAGCTAAGAAAGGATGATGGTAAACATTTTAGGAAGCAATGGAAAGATGTGTATAGATTCTTTAAGTCAGAAACATGTTCCAGGAAGGACATTCCAGGGATCATTAATGAAGAAGGAGAGTGTATATTTGAGTACTTACAGGAGGCAGGTACAGTAGTTGGATATAAGAAAAATGTCCAGATACAGGAGGAGACTAATACTATCGAATTATTGAAATTTACCTATTATAATAAAGACATTTACAAAATGATTCATACGTTGAAAGCCAGGAAAGCGGCTGAGACTGATACAATCTCTCGGGATATATTAAAAACAATGGGTTGGGATATAGTGCCATGTTTGAAGTACTTATTTCATTACTGTTTGCATGGAGGAGTGATACCGAATGAATGGAGAGTAGCATAAGTAGCTCTAATGTACATGGGAAAATGTGATAAACATAAAGCGGATAATTACAGGCCAGTCATCTTGACATGTGTTGTTTGCAGGCTCTGGGAAAGCATTCTTTGTGATTATATTAGGCACGTTTGCGAAATTACTTACTGGTTTGGTATCGCAATTGACCTATCAAAGGCCTTTGATAGGTTAGATCATGGGAGATTACTGACAAAAATGGGGGCTATTTGACTAGACAAAAGCTTGGTTTAATGGGTGGCTATATTTGTAGAAAATAGAACTCAGAGAAATAGAGTAGGTGAAGTATTATCTGATCCTGTAATTATTAATAGGAGGATTCCACAGGCAGTATTATTGGAATTTGTTTTCATATATATAGGCCTACATGATATGAGTAAAGAGAGGATGATGTTACATTGTATAGATTAGTAAATAAGTTGCAGAGTTGTGAGGGACTACAAAAGACCTAGAGATGTTGTGAGATGGACAGAGGACAATGATATGATGGTGAAGGGGGTGGAAAGCCAGCTTGTATGTTTCACAAAGTTCACTTCTCACTTTTAATTATTGTGTTAATTATTTTCGTGTGGCTATTTCTAGCCGAGTGCAGCCCTTGTAAGGCAGACCCTCCAATGAGGGTGGGCGGCATCTGCCATGTGTAGGTAACTGCGTGTTATTGTCGAGGAGGATAGTGTTATGTGTGGTGTGTGACTTGCAGGGATGTTGGGGACAGCACAAAAACCCAGCACCCAGGCCAATGGAATTAACTAACGAAAGTTAAAATCCCCGACCCGGCCTGGAATCGAACCCGGGACCCTCTCAAGCGTAGGCCAGTACGCTGTCCATCAGCCAACGAGTCGGATAATTATTGTGTTGATGGGATGATACTACCTCATGGGGATTACTGTAAATACCTAGGTGTTAATATAAGGAACAATCTTCATTGGGAATTTCACACTGACGAGGTAGTAAAGAAAGGTACAGATGTCTTTACATGCTTATGAGTGTATATAGGGGTTGTAATAAGGATGTAAAGGAGAGGGCGTGTATGTTTCTGGTAAGGCCACGATTATATTATGGTTCTAGTGTATGGGACCCACACTAGGACTACTTGATACGAGAAATAGAAAGGATCCAATGAAAGTAGCATGTCTTTTTCTGGGTGATGTGTTACGAAAAAGTTGCAAACTTTGGACTGGGAAGACTTGGGAGTAAGAAGACGAGATGCTCCACTAAGTGGTATGTTCTGAGCTGTCAGTGGAGAGATGGAATGATATTGGTAGACGAATACGCTTGAGCGGAGCGTTTAAAGGTTGGAAAGATCATAATATGGAAATTAAGTTGGAATTCATTTTTTTTACAAGTTGCTTTACATCGCACCGGCACAGGTAGGTCTTATGGCGACGATGGGAAAGGACAGGGCTAGGAGTTGGAATGAATCGGTCGTGGCGTTAATTAAAGTACAGCCCCAGCATTTGCCTGGTGTGAACATGGGAAACCACGGAAAACCATCTTCAAGGCTGCCGACAATGGAGTTCAAACCCACTATCTCCCGGATGCAAGCTCACAACTGCGCGCTCCTCGCGCGTCCAACTCTCCCGGTAAGTTGGAATTCAAAAGGACAAATTGGGGCAAATATTCATTTATAAGAAGAGGAATAAGTGACTGGAATAATTTATCGTGGAAAATGCTCGACAAATTTCCAAGTTCTTCGGAAGTATTTAAGAAATGCTAGGTAAACAACTGATAGGGAATCTGCGACCTGAGCGACAGACCTAAAAGAAGATCTTTGATGGTTGACTGATTTTGATTGTTCATAGGTTTACACTGAAGGACACGTTACTTCTAACACAGCTACAGGGATTTACTCGTTAGTCACGGTTCTATCGGGACTTCCGCACAGCTAGGATTTCGTCTTATGAAGAATTAGCCCATACCGTTTACATTTCAATGCAAATGACTGCTGGTAAGCTCTGATGGCAGTTGCTTCCGTCTTTAACCTGCAAAGCAGTTTCTTTCAGTGAAGTTGCTTCCATAAAGGTTTCAAATTCACGTCTACTGGTTTTAATTCTGTGAACATTGCCGCTTGCCGATATTCTCAGGTGTCTTTCACAAAACCACTCAGGGCTCTCTGCCTATCGTAATGTATTCACTGCATTTTCTACCATTCCTTTATCACTGACAACAATTTTGTCATAAAAAGTAAATATTCTTTTTCATTCTGAGGAAATATGCTCAGTTCTCTTACATCATCATTATGGGAAACCTGGTGTTCGAGTTTGCTCTTAAGACTAAATTGGTATTCTTCATTTGTGACTGCATTTTCCACATTAAGTAACAGACCATTTACGACCTATCGATAGTCGCGATCAATCTCTGTTTTGTATTCTGCTAACAGTATTGCACTGAGGCTAAAAGGAATGTTTGTAATAGAATCGTATTTCAGTTCAAAGGGAGGGAGGGCTTCGTGTAACTCCTTTCTTGAAAGAAGTTCTTCAGTTGGCATGTCCTTTGAATATTCTCATTTACGGCTTTTCGACGTACCAGGCTTACCATAGGTTTGTGTTTGTGAAACAACGCATTCATTGTTGATGAAGTGAATGACGGCTGCAACGAACTCCTCCAAACCCTGCAGGACAGTGACATTCACTACTGACCACATTAAACTTGTACAGACCGAGCTCGATAGCTGCAGTCGCTTAATTGCGGCCAGTATCCAGTATTCGGGAGATAGTAGGTTCGAACCCCACTATCGGCAGCCCTGAAAATGGTTTTCCGTGGTTTCCCATTTTCACACCAGGCAAATGCTGGGGCTGTACCTTAATTAAGGCCACGGCCGATTCCTTCCCACTCCTAGCCCTATCCTGTCCCATCGTCGCCATAAGACCTATCTGAGTCGGTGCGACGTAAAGCAACTAGCAAACAAAAACAAAACTTGTACAGTAAGTATGATACTACAGAATTCATTAATTAATAAGACCACCGCCATTATAATAACAGTAGGCCACTATTAAATAATTGTATCCTTACCGGGAGAGTTGGCCGTGCGGTTAGGGGCGCGCAGCTGTGAGCTTGCATCCGGGAGATAGTGGGTTCGAACCCCACTGTCGGCAGTTCTGAAGATGGTTTTCCGTAGTTTCCCATTTCCACACTAGGCAAATACTGGGGCTGTACCTTAATTAAGGCCACGGTCGCTTCCTTCCAACTCCTAGGCCTTTCCTATCACATCGTCGCCATGAGACCTATCTGTGTCGGTGTGACGTTATGCAACTAACAAAAATAATGTATCCTTTCCGCCAACTACAGTATAATTTGTATAATTTTCCTTACCTCCATGAATACTTTGTATTTTGGGAGAGTAACATACGTGTGGCTAATAACGTCTGCTGAACTCGAACTAGTGTTAACTCCTATTACGTAGTTGACATGCCCGCTAACAGAATTTCCGTCTTATCGCACGAACATTTTGATAAATTACCGATAATTATCGGCTGAAAGCCACTCTCAATGGCAATATCGTACATTTAGTAGCCAACTCATATCTGAAACTTTTCCCGTAGGTCTCCCGGGAATAGTTTTAAAAAAAAGCTGCCACAGCGAAGTGCCACGGTGCCTATAAGCCCACTGGTTAGAGCTACACAGAGGTACCAACTTAGGCGTGCTACGGTGCTTGAGCACCCGCTAAACCTTTGTGGGGTATTCATCACCCCTACAAACAGGGAGAAGAACGTAATTTTTTTTTTTTTGCCACATGCTTTACGTCGCACCGACACAGATATGTCTTATGGCGACGATGGAACAGGAAAGGTCTAGGACTGGGAAGGAAGCGGCCGTGGCCTTAATTAAGGTACAGCCCCAGCATTTGCCTGGTGTGAAAATGGGAAACCACGGAAAACCATCTTCAGGGCTGCCGACAGTGGGGTTCGAACCTACTATCTCCCGAATACTGGATACTGGCCGCACTTAAGCGACTGCAGCTATCGAGCTCGGTAGAAAGTAAAAAAGCTGGCCCCGTAGTGTAGGGGTAGCGTGCCTGTCACTTACGCGGAGGCCCGGGTTTGATTCCCTGCCAGGTCAGGGACTTTACCTGGAATTGAAGGCTGGTTAGAGGTCCACTCAGCCTACGTGATGAGGAGCTATCTGACGGTGAGATTGCGGCCCCGGTCTAGAAATCCAAGAATAACGACCTAGAGGATTCGCCGTGCTAACCACACGACAGCTCGTAATCTGCATCCCTTCGGGCTGAGCAACGGTCACTTGGTAGGCCATGGCCCTTCAGGGCTGTAGTACCATGCGGTTAGGTTAGGTTAGGTTAGTTTAGGAAAGTTAAAACAGAGATAATAACTGAAGAAAAGACAAAAAGAAAGAAAGAAGCAAACAAACAGTGAAAAAAGGGGGAGTCTTTAATTCTTCGTTCTCAACCCTAGCAATAGGAATGTATTTTTGTCCCGTGCATTACCAATGACGGTGCTGAGGAGCCCACTAAGAAATTTTTGTTTACTTTATTGTCAGTCGCCGGCCACGCGGTGTAGGGGTAGCGTGCCTGTCTCTTACCCGGTTCGATTCCCGGCCAAATCAGGGCCTTTTACCTGGATCGGAGGGCTGGTTCGATGTCCACTCAGCCTGCGTAGCTACAATTGAGGAGCTATCTGACGGTGAAATGGCGGCCCCAGTGTAGAAAGCCAAGAATAACGACCCAGACACCTCATAATCTGCAGGCCTTCGGAGTGAGCAGCGGTCGCTTTGTAGGCCATGACACTTCGAGGCTGTTGCGCCATAGGGTTTGGTTTGTTTTTATTCTCAATCACAAGTGAGATAGCCTACTACAGTATATGCATATTTTATTTTGTTAATCAGATCTGATTGATCTAGAACGTCATCAAAGTTAATACAGACGTAGCTAAGTTGCTGAATATCGCTTCACCTACCCCCTCTTTTACATGTACATCAGAACGTTCTTTTTCCTCCCTGAGAGGATTCAAAAAGTTATCTGCGCAGTGCCATAACTTTCTTAACCTGTTTACCCTCTGACTCAGCGAGGTATCCCACCTCTACCGCCTCAAGTGCTCCATGGCTTAATGGTTAGCGTGCTGGCCTTCGGTCACTGGGCTCCCGGGTTCGATTCACGGCCTAGTCGGAGATTTTAACTTCATCTAGTTAATTTCTCCGACTCGGGGGCTGGGTGTTTGTGTCCGTCTTAAATGTATAAGTTCACTTCATCAAATCAATTCATAATTAATAAGACACATACAAAATTGTAGCTGGCCAAATTTAAAAAAGTGCAGCGTCCTGGAGCGGGAGACTTTGGCTCGGGGGTACAACTGGAAAGGAGAATCAGTACCTCGCCCAGGCGGCCTCACCTACTATGCCGAACAGCGGCTTTTGTGAGAGGGGGGGGGGTGTGTGTGAGAAGATTGGAAGGGATAGACAAGGAAGAGGGAAGGTAGGAAGTGGCCGTGACCTTAAATTAGATGCCATTCCGGCAATTGACTGGAGGATAAGTAGGAAACCACGGAAAAGCACTTCGAGGATGGCTGAGGTGGGAATCGAACTCGCCTCTACTCAATTGACCTCCCGAGGCTGAGTGGACCACTTTTAAAATTTGGTGGCAGAGCCGGGAATTGAACCCGGGCTGCAGGGGTGGTAGCTAATCAAGCTAACCACTACACCACAGAAACGTACCGCAGTACCATAACGCAAGGAAAATAGAATGATTTATGAGTGAGGATTACGAATTCCTCAAAAATTTTAAATTTTGTACTAAAGGCTTCAGTTTTTTATTTTCTATTTTATGTATTAATGTCATCATCATCATCTGTTTACCCTCCAGGTTCGGTTTTTCCCTCGGACTCAGCGAGGGATACCACCTCTACCGCCTCAAGGGCAGTGTCCAGGAGCTTCCGACTCTTGGTCGGGGATACAACTGGGGAGAATGACCAGTACCTCGCCCAGGCGGCCTCACCTGCTATGCTGAACAGGGGCCTTGCGGGGGATGGGGAAGATTGGAAGGGATAGACAAGGAAGAGGGAAGGAAGCGTCCGTGGCCTTAAGTTAGGTACCATCCCGGCATTTGCCTGGAGGAGAAGTGGGAAACCACGGAAAACCACTTCCAGGATTGCTGAGGTGGGAATCGAACCCACCTCTACTCAGTTGACCTCCCGAGGCTGAGTGGACCCCGTTCCAGCCCTCGTACCACTTTTCAAATTTCGTGGCAGAGCCGGGAATCGAACCCGGACCTCCGGGGGTGGCAGCTAATCACGCTAACCACTACACCACAGAGGCGGACATGTATTAATGTACTAATGCCAAATTTGAGGTAGGAATAATTTAATTTTTCAACTCGGTTTGGTGTCATTCAAAGATAAAACTGGAATCTTATGTTCTTTTACTTTACGATTTTAGACACACAATGTATGCATTCATGTAGAATTTTCTTTGTACTCATTAATATTTGTTGAAAAATTGCCTATTAAAACAATATTTAATGTTTTCCGACAAATATTGCTCATACAAAAACACCTAAAACTGCATTTTCATGAGGGGCCCTTCCATCCCCTTATTTTTTAGACTGTGAATAAGATCACTCCAACTAATTTTCAAAACCCGGTGCCCTTGTGCTAGTTTACCTACTACTACGAAAGGAGCATTCAACCAACTCCGATCGCTCCTCTATAACTCGAGCGCTCGTTATGTACGTCCCTTGGTTATTCATCGGAAACATTCGGTAGCTCTCGCGAAAATCGAGGTCCGCCTTCTCAGTGCATTCGTCGAGGGCAACGATGGTGGAGGGAGTATAATATGATGCGCTCGCTCTGTTTGGCGCACAAGGAGGGCCACAACTCTTAATATGCCGAGATACCCGTAGCAACTGGTATCACGACACTCAGGTCCACTTACTAGGTCACTCAGCCTTCGCCCATGGTTCGCGAACTAGGACGTTACCACAGTAACCCACACCAAGGTGAATAATAATAATAATAATAATAATAATAATAATAATAATAATAATAATAATAATAATAATAATAACACAGTAGAACCTCATTATGCCGGGCTGAGTGGCTCAGACGGTTAAGGTGCTGGCCTTCTAACCCCAACTTGGCAGGTTCGATCCTGGTTCAGTCCGGTGATATTTGAAGGTGCTAAAATACGACAGCCTCGTGTCGGTAGATTTACTGGCACGTAAAAGAACTCCTGCGGGACTAAATTCCGGCACCTCGGCGTCTCCGAAGACCGTAAAAGTAGTTAGTGGGACGTAAAGCAAATATTATTATTATTATTATTATTATTATTATTATTATTATTATTATTATTATTATTATTATTAGAACCTCATTAATCCGAACTAATTGAGACTCTAGATTGTCCGAATTAATGAAAGTCCGCATTAAAGAAAATAACTTACAGTATGTGGCTCTATTATTCGTACAGGCTTCAGTTTCTTATAAAGTCTCGTATATTCACATTAACGGTTGAAAAACTGAAATAAAACGTACATTACGGGTGAAAACATGGTTTGTCAATGATAATTCGTTAGTCAAAACCATACTTATTTACATGCAGGCAGGAAGATTTGATATGAATGTGTCGGCATCGACAAACGGGTGTACCAGTTGTATTCGTACATACAGTCACTCGCATAAGTATTCGTCCATCTGTCCTGTTCATATATTCAACATCAAAAAAGCATTATAAGGCTTCGGGTACGTTCAGAAACAAATACGCAGTGCATATGCAATATATACGTATAATAATGCCGACAGAATATACATCTTGCACGTCAATACTATTTAGTAAATGATAATGGGTGTGGTTGGGCTAGGAAATGGCAACGTAAAAGTATTCGTCCACCTTGTGCACTGGCTTGTAGAACGAACCCAGCATTGAGGAAATGAGACGCATCACCAAGCTCAGTCCATCAGTGATACGGACAGTGTCGGTGAGTTAACATCTAGTGCATGCCTTGAGTATAATGGGTAAGATAAGGAAACGAACTGTTGTTGAACGCCAACGAATTATCCAACTCCACCAACTTGGTAATTCGCAACTAGTAATTGCTGAAAAAACCGGAATACCGCGAACTACAGTCGCAAGTATCATTCAGCGATATAAGACCAGTGCAACTGTACTCAACAGAGCAAGACCTGGGCGGCCAAGGAAGCTGACAGCACGCGAAGAGCGAAGCATTATACGCACCGTCCAGACAAATCTCTACGTGTCTGCACCTGTGCTTCGAACAGAAGTACAAACCTCCACTGGGAAGAACATCAGTACCGACACCGTACGACGTGTGTTACACAGGGCTGGTTTGCAGGGGCGTACAAGTCGGAAGAAGCCCTGGATAAGTGAGGTGAACCGTAAGAAGAGGCTGGCGTTTGCCAAACAGTACGTTATGAAGCCACCAGCATTTTGGAAACGCGTGTTGTTTACGGACGAGAGCAAATTCTGTTTATTTAATTGCTCTGGAAAGCGACGTGTATGGAGAAAGAAGAACGCCGAGTTCCAAAGTCAAAATCTGCAACCAACCGCAAAATATGGAGGAGGTTCCATAATGGTATGGGGGTGTATGTCGGCGGCTGGGGTAGGCAACTGCCATATAATACCTCAATGGATGGATAAGATGGTGTATTTGAATATATTAAAGCAACACTTACCACCCAGCGTAGCAAAATTAGGTCTTAGTAGTGGATACTTCTTCCAGCAAGATAATGACCCTAAGCACACTGCTCGGGTTGTTCGGGAATGGCCACTCTACAATACACCTCATGTGCTGCAGACACCACCCCAGTCCCCAGATTAAACCCCATAGAGCATTTATGGGCGAAATTAAAGTGTGAATTGAGCAAGCAGCGTATTCCCAATAAAGAAGCTCTGAAGCAATCCTTCATGGAAGAATGGCACAAAATAGGCCCGGAAGTGACAGAAAAACTGGTGACATCCATGGTGAAACGCCTTCAAGCCGTGATTGATTCCAAAGGACATTCGACGCGCTTCTGATACTTAGGCAATGACGGAACATTCCTTGAGTTCTTATTGTGGATGAATACTTTTGCAACCTGACTTTCCTGCAAGCAGTGCGATTGTTTTTTATTTATTCCAAATGCCAGCGCTTAGGGTGCTATAAATTATGTCCTCAGCTGTTCAGATGGCAAATAAAACATACTATTACTTGTTTACAATGAACTTCTTTATTGTATTGGTGCTGTGGGCTATTGTCCTAACATGACGAACGCAGACGAATACTTATGCGAGTGACTGTATGGGCAGGATGATGCGCACCGTGTGTTTGCGATGCACGGAAAAGTCTCAGTGACGACATACGACTGGTCAAGTGCATTAGTCTCCTTCCTGGTGTATCTCTACTGGGCATGGGTAGGAGTGCAGAGTTAAGTACAAAGCTTAAGAACACTATACTTAAACTGGCACTTAAAGGATTTTCATTAGGAAAGATTGGGCAGCAGGTCAATAGAACATATTCTACGGTGCAATATGTGGTTGATAAATGTAAATACAAAGGAACTATTAAGAACACTCCAAGGAAACCCAGGAGAAGGTGTTGAACTAAAAGGGAAGAACTGTTTGTTGTTCGGCTGATAATGTCAGATTTCAAATTAAATTCACCAGTATTCAGGCAACTCACGGAGGAACGAACTGGAAATAAGATCAGCAACTCCACCATCCGTCGGATCCTGTATCGACATGGGTACTATGGAAGAATCCCTCGGAAAAGGCCATATGTAAGTAGAAAAAACAGACGGCTTAAACTGAATTCGCTAAGGAGCATCTAAATAAGGAGAACGAATTCTGGCTGGTCTGATAAGACAAAAATAAACCTTTCCTGGTCAGATGGCATCCACAGAATATGGAGAAAAATTGGTACGGGCAGTGATGTGGCAAATACACTCCCAACTGTAAAATACGGCGGTAGATCTGGAATGCTTTTGGGCTGTATGTCAGCCAGAGGTGCGGGTAACATACATTTCATTACAGGTCATTATCCTCATGTTTAATCCGTATTGAATGATGTTGATCACAGCAATTATAATAAGAAGTATTTCTTATCTACCTGTTCAATACAAATCACCTTTATTGGTGTTTACATTTTTAAACAATTAATTCTTCTAAGGGACATGTTTCGCTCTTATAAAGAGCATCTTCAGACATTAATTTTAATCTTTGGCGGAATAATGAACAAAGAGGGCTATAATGCAATCCTGAGGGCAGACGTGAAGCAAAGTGCTGAAAAAAAGGAAATGCCACCTGTTTATATGATCCAGCATGATGATGACCCAAAACACACTGCTGACATCGATAAGGCATGGTTGATCTGGAATATTCCTAAGCAGCTTAGAACACCTCCCCAGTCTTCGGATTTAAATCCCATCGAAAATTTTTGGGTTACGTTGAAGAGGAATATCCGCAGGCAGCGTGTGCGTACGAAGGAGGAACTTAAAAGTGTGATTCTTCAGGAATGGCAGAAAATCAGCCCCGACATTTACAAGAAATTAGTGTATTCTATGCGGTGACGATGTCAGGCAGTTATAAAGGCTAGAGGACATTCCACGAGATACTAAAATATTGCAGGAACCATTTATTTTATGTTTACTACAAGTGTTCAATTTGCTTGTACGAATAAGAAAGATACAAGGTTATGGGTGCGCTTTTCTCTATTAGAAGATGTACGTTTCGTAAACACGATTAAAAAGAGATGTAGTAGATATACGTTTTCTGAAAGCTTTGTTGAATATATCTTCACTGAATAAAATCCTTTTCGGTTTATTATTTCGTGTTAGTGCGTTGAGGTACTAACGCAAACAGCCCGTACGAATAGAATAGGTACATACTGTATGAAATGAGCCATGGTACGTATTTAAACACTCCCTTCAGTAAAAAGAACGAGTACAGTAGAGTACTTTAAATTTAAGTCATACACAGGTTACCTAGTATACAGGATATAATGTATAATGCATGATTAGGCCGTACAAAACACAGAATAATTAGTGCAGCACAGTATTACAAGGCACACCTTCATTGACTACATTTGACACGCTTAGACCTACTGGTTTGAAGAAACTGCTGATCTTTTGTTGTCTTCCTTTGACATAAACTTCTTTAATAAATAACTCACGCAGTTGCCTCAAATGTTCGTAATATCCATATATGATTTCATCGTTGTTATATTCAACGTATTTAAAGTCAATGTTTGGATGGTCTTTGGCTTAGGGTTAATATTGTTACGGGGTTTCCTGTGGAACGCAGAGGTGAAAGAAGGTGCCGGGGTGAATGGGTCTAACTACAATGTCAAGAATAGAATTTAAAACTTAAACTGAAGGTTATATTTTCAGAACTTTAAATTTAACAATTTTTTCATGCCAATATTACAGGTACAAGTAGCAATCATTAAACCAGAATGGGAAAAATCCAAGATTCAGAACCTTAACACTTTGGGATTTAAGCCCCTAGCTATACATTTCCTGAGCTACAAGCTCAAATTCACAAAGAGCACAAATTTATTCAAGGGCAGAAATCCCCTAATTCATGGAGCACTTGCTTCCAAAATACAATATCTAGCCTTCCAGAGGCACTCGTTACAATCACAAAATTTGAAAAAGAGCTAACAGGCTCTCAGTTTCTTACTGCCTACTCAAGGCAACATTACATCACTCTCTGGTCTCTCAAACCACCATTTACAAAATTGAACTTACTTTTACAGGGGTATTAAATACCCAAACTACTGGGCCTTCGTGGAATAAGAAAAACAGGTTAAATTAATGGCCCGAACACAAAATGAATGGAGGCGTATACTTGCACTTCTAGATATGAACACAAAAGAACTAAGGGGCTCTAGGCCGATGAAACAGGGGCTATTCCCAAACTACAGAGGTGACTCGTATAGAAATTTCCTTAACACATTACAGTAGGAAAAACAGTTAGAGAAAAACGTAGTCACCTCAAACCAAGATGACGGGGAGCTCGAGAGGGTAATTCACTCTCTATCCCCGATTTACAGTTAAAGATTTTATGAATTTTTTACATTAGCCGGCAGAAAGTTACATTTTTAGAAAAGTAGGTTACATAGTTAACGATTTGGACCTTCCCCTCGGGTTAAACTGCGGAGTTAGCCAAAAAGAAAGATGTTATGTGGCCATTACCTTGTAGATGTACTGCTGACCGATGAAAGAGGCCGCCCGCCTTCTGCTTTGACACACACTCTTAGATAGGTGACGATCAATTGGCCAAGAAACGTGAAAATCCGCAGTTTATAAACCCGTAGGGAAGGTTCGAGACCATTCGAGATTAAAATAGCCACACACTCTCAAGTTTATTGGTTAATTTCAAAGTTACACTCAGAATCGAAGAAGAGGCAGGTGATAGGTGGAAAATTGATTACAGAAATTAGGGATTGACTAGATTCAAAACTGGCGGAAATAAAAGGGAAATAATGCCAACCCAAAAACAAATGAACATCAATCAGTTAAAAAAACTTATGTAAAGTCGGGGGATGAGCCACTACAATCTAGGCTATAATTCACGCTCAGTAAAATGGTAGTTAGGGGAAGGCCTAAATGTAATTCTCAAGTACTTATATTATTAGTGGTCGTATTGATAAATACTACAACTAAAGTTATATAGAATTGCATTTCCGATCATTTATGTCTTATGTTACAGTTTTACGGTACCGGCTATGATAACACAGATATTCATGAATTTGTATTTTTGTTGCTAAGTCCATATCAACACCGAGCCACGAGAAAATGAGTTACCAGAATTTAACGAAAATCGCTATATAGAGTCGGGGAATAAGAAACTACAGTCTAAACTATAAACAATGTTGTTCACCCTGGATAAAATTGTAGTTTAGGGGAAGGTGATGCCTTTGCTAGCAGGATGTAGTGTTTACAGTGCACTATGTCTTCTGGTATGGGCTAGAATATATTTGTTACTTTCATTGATCCGTCTCAGTCTCACCTTTGGCTTTGACAATATGAAAGTGACTGAGGTATGAGCGATTCTAGTAACACCGTTCCTTATGCAGCCAGTCCCTGTTATGAATAGTGTAAAAATATCGCTCATAGGGTCGGTTGGTGCATACATTTCAGTGGGCTTGGCAGACTGATATGTAATAACAAAGTTTGACTCAGAGAGGAAAGCAACGGGAAACTACCTCACTCATCATTTCCCTAGTATTCCTCTTCAGTGACACCTAGGCTATCTATGACAGCTGTTGGTGGAGCTATGGAGGATCAAACCAGCCTTCGGGCTGAATATCCAACATATAGGGGAAGGCGCCTAAAATTTAATTTTAGAATAATTAAGATGTTGGTCCTATCGAAAAGTACTACATAACAAAAGTTATACAGGATACAATTTCCGATCAGTTTTACCGTATCGACTATGGTAAGAGTGGTATTTCAGAGTCGGAAGAAAACTAAATATGAAGGTTATTCCACTGAAGCTCAGCTTGTTGGATTTCAGCATGATATAGCAGATATCCTGGATTCAGGAGGCCAAATGGACTGTATTGCGATTGACCTATCTAAGGCATTTGATAGGGTAGATCATGGAAGACTACTGGCAAAAATGAGTGCTATTGGACTAGAAAAAAGAGTGACTGAATGGGTGGCTATATTTCTAGAAAATAGAACTCAGAGAATTAGAGAAGGCGAAGCTTTACCTCACCCTGTAATAATTAAGAGGGGAATTCCTCAAGGCAGTATTATTGGACCTTTATGTTTCCTTATATACCGGTATATATATCAATGAAATGTGTAAAGAAGTGGAATCAGAGATAAGGCTGTTTGCAGATGATGTTATTCTGTACAGAGTAATAAATAAGTTACAAGATTGTGAGCGGCTGCAGGGTGACCTCGATAGTGTTGTGAGATGGACAGTGGGCAATGGTATGATGATAAACGGGGTTAAAAGTCAGGTTGTGAGTTTCACAAATAGGAAAAGTCCTCTCAGTTTTAATTACGGTGTTGATGGGGTGAAAGTTCCTTTTGGGGATCATTGTTAGTACCTAGGTGTAAATATAAGAAAAGACCTTCATTGGGGTAATCACATAAGTATGATTATCAATAAAGGGTACAGATCTCTGCACATGGTTATGACGGTATTTAGGGGTTGTAGTAAGGATGTAAAGGAGTGGGCATAAAGTTGTGATAGTACATATATCACACCCCCGAATTATATGGAGAAGTTAGAGATATTGTCAGTATTCGATTTATTATTATTATTATTATTAGTATTCATTTGTATATTTTGTCATTTATATTGGTAAGCTGGAAGATATCCACATATGTAGGTATGAGTAATTTGTTTTGCACGAGTGGGAAAACATTGCTGTAATAACTCTGGTAATTTGAATGAGTCATCTGGCTACCCCAGTGTGTGTTTGTTGATGTACTTGTGTCAGGAAATTCCATTACTCGTGTATATATCCCAGCCTGATTAGATAAGCTTGTTGTTGTACCAGGAAAGTTTGGTGATTCATGAAAACTCCCCAGAGTTTGTTATTGTCTTGGGAGGAAGAAGTAGTTCAGGGCTTGGTCTTGATTTGAGATCACTCATGATTGGTGGGCAAGCACCAATCCAGACGTCTCATCTGAGAGGAGGGGGATGTTGATGTCTATAAAGGTTGATCATACGGCGGCAACCGACACATTGTATGGGAGATTGTATGAGAAACATTGTAAGGGTGATTGTGAAGGTGATTGTATAGGAACGAGAAGGAAGATAACTACAACGACAACTGACGGACTGTACGGGAAGGAAGTGGTGCTGAGACACGGTACTGGATTGACATGGCTGCAATGGACTGGACTTCAAACGTTCGTGGAGCGTAGTCGTGTTATGTTTGTGGAAAGTGGTTGATTGTGGAGAGTGCTTGCGCATTAAGTATTGTAGCACTTGTGGCGGCCTAGCATTTGCTGTTGGTGAAAGCTATCTCAGACTTTCCATAAATTTATATGTTGAGGATCGACAGACGTGTGTATATATCTTTACAACAAGTGTTAAAATATGTGAACACAGTAGTACAAGGTACAGTATCTGTGTGATGTGATAACTGCCGATTATGAGAATCGGTAAATCGAATTGATATAGAGACAGTGAAGGGTATTTATCGTCATACATGTACAGTGTTCATCGGACTATCTACAAATGGTAGCTTAGTTCTCGCTTTCGTTTTTCCACGATTTTCATTATTATTGTTGTTGTTGTTGTTGTTGTAAATATGGAGTCTTCCAGCAATATTTTATGTGTGTATTATATGTATAATGTTGTATGTTGATGAGGTGCTCATGCACGGAATTTGTTCAGAATATAGTTAGCTAATTTAGAATCAGTGTTATTGATAAACCTAGGTGCAGTTCCTACCGTATTAGTCGTTTTCAGGAGGTTAGGTAAGGCCTGCAGCAGATGTACCAGTACGCAGCATTATGTACACGCCCTGGGATATAAAGTTTATCATGCTCTTATCTAAATTCGAGGGATCCATTCTGGTGAACTCTGGCGCCCATACTACGGACATTTCGGTTAATTATGCTTATTAATTTTATTAAGTTTTTGAGTAATTTTATTTATATATTTTTATTCATGATTTTATTTATTAGTAGTCATCACCAAATGTTACAATTGGCTTCCCAACGTGTGGCTGAATGATTGGTACATCTGTTAGGCTTATAAGCGTAGGTGCACTTGTCAGGTGTGGATGGAATTCTACAAACTATGTCAGTGAAGTGTTTTATATATGATTTCATGTGTATTTTGGAGTATGAAGAAATGTTGTAGCGAGTCCAGTATTATAAAATTGAGAAGTAGAGAGGTTTTTAAAGTTGCTGGTACTAAGAATCAGGAGAAGAGAAGGCAAAAGAATTCCACCACATTGAGTTTATCTAATTTAAGTAAGAGTAGCAAAATGGCTGATAGTGGGAAGGATCTATTGGCAACGAAGGGTGAGGAACAGAGTAACCCGTCTCAAACTCAGAATGTAGGGGTTGTTAAGGAAACGGTTCAAGGGGAGGCTTTAACTTTTAGTATGATTAAATCGCTATTTAATGAAATGTCCAGTAAGATTGATAGTAAGAATGAAGAGTTGAAGGTTGAATTGTCTAGTAAAATTGATAGTCAAAGTAAGGAATTAAATTCAGTTAGTGTTGAATTAAATGTTGTTAACAGTAAAAGTGATGCATTGTCCAGTAAAATCGATAATAATAATGTTGAATTGTCCAATAAGATTGATAGTCAGAGTAAAGAGTTGAAGAGTGAATTGAGTTTTTTAAGCAATGAAATATACAGTATTAATAGTGAATTAAATTCAGTTAGTACGGAATTGTCCAGTAAGATTGAGAATCAAAGTAAGGAGTTAAATTTAGTGAGTGTTGAATTGTCTAGTAAAATTGATAGTTTAAGTAGTGCTGTGAATGGTAGAATAGATGAATTGAACCAGAAGTTCGACCATCAAAGCAGGGAAATTCAGGAAGTCAGTAATAAGGTAGAAGCTCAAAGCTTGGAATTGACTGAGAAAATTGAATGCCGATTTAATGTAGTTAGGAAAGAATTTGTTGAAAACAGCAAGGAATGTGATAAGAGAATAAAAATAGTGGAAGATAAAGTAGAAGAAATAGATAGAATTAAATCCAATCAGAACGTTTTAGCGAAGCGTATAGATGAAAAGAATGAGAAATTGGAGAAAGACCTTAAGTCGGTAAAAGATGACCTCAAGTCAGTAGAAGGAAATGCCAGAATGATAGTGGAAGAAGGAATTAAATCATGTCATGTGAAATTAAGGCAGGAGATCAGTCAAATCCAAGTAGGTAGCAATATATGTAATAGGTACGTATCTTGTACGAAGGACTCTGAATTACCCAAGTTTAATGGTCGGCAGTTTAATCCGATGGAATTCTTGAAAACGGTGGAGAAACGGTTTTCCAAGAATCTTGACGATGGTTTAATCGAGTGGAGTATGGTTGATGAGATGTTGGATATTGCATTTGTTGGAGAAGCGAGATCCTGGTTTAAAGTTTATAGACAGGGCATTTCGAGTTTGGAGGAATTTAGGGAGAAATTTAGTTCTAAATTTTGGAGTGATGCTATTCAGGGAAGGGAAAGAGATCGCGTGCTATTTGGCAAGTATAAACCTCAGGAAGGTGTATCTATGACGGAGTATTTCTTAGCGCATGTTCTGATCAGCCAGAATATTGAAGGTCTAGCATCGGAGAGAGATACAGTCCGCCAGATGTTGAGGCATTTTCCTGAGAAGGTCGGATTAGCTGCATGTATGCAGAATATTGTTACGATCAAGGAATTAGAGCAGCTGTTAGAGAGGTTTGATGCTTTGGAAGGGCAGGGGAGGACTAGGCAAAGTGAAGGTAGAAATTACGGGGATAATGGGAGACAAGGTAATCAGCTAGCGGGAGATAGGAATAATCAGAATTTCAGTCATTCTAGGCAAGGGAATCAGGGTGGTAATTCCGGAAGGGAAAACAGACACTCTAACCAAGGAGGTAATCACCAGGAATATTATGGCAGAAGACCTAATCAAGGGGAATCAGAAAGTAGGGGGCGTACGGATCAAAGACCTCCAGATCAAGTGCAGAGACATGATAATAGTGAACAGTCCACGTCAAGTAATTTAAACCGGAATCGGACTTCTTAGTTGGGTCAGATAGGCAGTCCGATACCGAAATTCCTATTCACGTGATGAAACAGGTAAGTTATGATTTAGACGTGAAAGAGGAATTATTGTATGACCATGTGTTTTGTGTTCAGGGAGATTTTGAGAATAGGGGGCGTGATGAAGGTAAGAAAGATGTGTCGGATGACTTACTTTGTGCTAGTGGTGATGGTAATAGCGGTGTTGCGATCGATAATCTTGTAGAAGTTTCTGAAATTGAAAGTGAAGTTTTTTGTGAAGTTGATGAAGGTTGTTTAGTAAGTGAAGTGTGTTCACAGAGTATACATCATGAGGATGTTTTTGTTGATTTAAGTGTACGTGAGAAGAGTAAAGTTAGGTCCATTATGTGTGAAAATGGTGACTTTGAGATTAATGAAACTTCTGATAAGAGAGTCGAAAGTAGCAGTGTTGTTGGCATGAAAGTGGTGCAAGTAGGAGCTGATATTGAAGGTGGTGAAGATGGATTAATTGTTGGGTCATTAAGTAGTAATGACAGCAATTTCAAAGTGTATTATGGTAAGAATTTCTGTGATAGAGTGAGCGTGTGTGAGAATGGAAGTTGCGTGAGATGAAAGAAAGTCTATTCAAGCGTGTGTGTAATGTTTTATTTAATTCTGAGAGATGTGTGAATGATTTGAATGACGTGCTGAGTGATATCGATGTGGAATGTGTGAAAAAGTATGTGATCTGTTTGCTTGCATTAATTATGAGTTTGTGGAAGAGTAAACGTAGTGAGATTCCCGCGCATTTCAGAAATAGGGATTTCTGTGTTATGAATGTTCTGAATGAAAGCTTGTATGATTCTTGTGTGACCGAATGGGATGAATGTTTGTGTGTGAGATAGTGGATTCCAGACGTAGTTAGTTTTATTACGGTACGCATTCCTCGCTTATCGATGCCAATGTTAAGTTTATGTATAGTTTTTCATTATATCAGGGTCCGTATTCTGTGGACAGTAGAATAGGCAAGTGTGCTTATAGGCTCCTAACCGCTGAAAATAAGGTCCTTGGGACATTTAATATCTATAGCCTTCGCAGATATAAGAGATAGGATCTGCACCTTGGATGTATATATTATCAATTTTGAGTTTAGTGTACTGTAATAAGAAGGGATTGTATTCAATGGTATATGCAACAACCAGAGTTGTGTGTATATAGCCATATTATTATTATTATTGTTTGGACAAATTGTATTTCGTGTGTGCGAATACAATGCAGTAGACGCAATGTATATATCATTATTACAGTAAATTATGTGTTCAGTTATGCCATTATAAGGTTATGTATGAAGTTCTGTTTTATGGTGAATCATAATATATGATATCATCGATTCACCAAGGGGGCGTTATGTGATAGTACATATATCACACCCCCGAATTATATGGAGAAGTTAGAGATATTGTCAGTATTCGATTTATTATTATTATTATTATTAGTATTCATTTGTATATTTTGTCATTTATATTGGTAAGCTGGAAGATATCCACATATGTAGGTATGAGTAATTTGTTTTGCACGAGTGGGAAAACATTGCTGTAATAACTCTGGTAATTTGAATGAGTCATCTGGCTACCCCAGTGTGTGTTTGTTGATGTACTTGTGTCAGGAAATTCCATTACTCGTGTATATATCCCAGCCTGATTAGATAAGCTTGTTGTTGTACCAGGAAAGTTTGGTGATTCATGAAAACTCCCCAGAGTTTGTTATTGTCTTGGGAGGAAGAAGTAGTTCAGGGCTTGGTCTTGATTTGAGATCACTCATGATTGGTGGGCAAGCACCAATCCAGACGTCTCATCTGAGAGGAGGGGGATGTTGATGTCTATAAAGGTTGATCATACGGCGGCAACCGACACATTGTATGGGAGATTGTATGAGAAACATTGTAAGGGTGATTGTGAAGGTGATTGTATAGGAACGAGAAGGAAGATAACTACAACGACAACTGACGGACTGTACGGGAAGGAAGTGGTGCTGAGACACGGTACTGGATTGACATGGCTGCAATGGACTGGACTTCAAACGTTCGTGGAGCGTAGTCGTGTTATGTTTGTGGAAAGTGGTTGATTGTGGAGAGTGCTTGCGCATTAAGTATTGTAGCACTTGTGGCGGCCTAGCATTTGCTGTTGGTGAAAGCTATCTCAGACTTTCCATAAATTTATATGTTGAGGATCGACAGACGTGTGTATATATCTTTACAACAAGTGTTAAAATATGTGAACACAGTAGTACAAGGTACAGTATCTGTGTGATGTGATAACTGCCGATTATGAGAATCGGTAAATCGAATTGATATAGAGACAGTGAAGGGTATTTATCGTCATACATGTACAGTGTTCATCGGACTATCTACAAATGGTAGCTTAGTTCTCGCTTTCGTTTTCCCACGATTTTCATTATTATTGTTGTTGTTGTTGTTGTTGTAAATATGGAGTCTTCCAGCAATATTTTATGTGTGTATTATATGTATAATGTTGTATGTTGATGAGGTGCTCATGCACGGAATTTGTTCAGAATATAGTTAGCTAATTTAGAATCAGTGTTATTGATAAACCTAGGTGCAGTTCCTACCGTATTAGTCGTTTTCAGGAGGTTAGGTAAGGCCTGCAGCAGATGTACCAGTACGCAGCATTATGTACACGCCCTGGGATATAAAGTTTATCATGCTCTTATCTAAATTCGAGGGATCCATTCTGGTGAACTCTGGCGCCCATACTACGGACATTTCGGTTAATTATGCTTATTAATTTTATTAAGTTTTTGAGTAATTTTATTTATATATTTTTATTCATGATTTTATTTATTAGTAGTCATCACCAAATGTTACAAAGTCTCTGGTAAGACCCCAACTAGAGCATGGTTCCAGTGTATGGGACCCTCACCAGGACTACTTGATTCAAAAACTGGAAAAAATCCAAAAAAAAAGCAGCTCGATTTGTTCTGGATGATTTCCGATAAAAGAGTAGCGTTACAAAAACGTTGCAAAGTTTGGGCTGGGAAGACTTAGGAGAAAGGAGACGAGCTGCTCGATTAAGTGGTATGTTCCAAGCTGTCAGTGGAGAGATGGCGTGGGAGGACATCAGTAGACGAATAAGTTTGAGTGGTGTCTTTAAAAGTAGGAAAGATCACAATATGAAGATAAAGTTGGAATTCAAGAGGACAAATTGGGGCAAATAGGCCTATTCGTTTATAGGAAGGGGAGTTAGGGATTGGAATAACTTACCAAGGGAAATGTTCGATAATTATGCAATTTCTTTGCGATCATTTAAGAAAAGGCTAGGAAAACAACAGATAGGGAATCTGCCACCTGGGCGACTGCCCTAAGTGCAGATCAGTAGTGATTGATTGATTGATTGATTGATTGATTGATTGATTGATTGATTGATTGATTGATTGATTGATTGATTGATTGATTGATTGATTGATTGATTGATTGATTGATTGATTGATTGATTGATTGATTGATTGATTGATTGATTGATTGATTGATTGATTGATTGATTGATTGATTGATTGATTGATTGATTGATTGATTGATTGATTGATTGATTGATTGATTGATTGATTGATATCGAAAACGCATAACATTGATCAACAATAACATTACATTGACCATTGTTTTTTGTGATGTTCTTATCCAGCCACTCGTCTCAGATAGATGGGATTACCGCTGCGTACCGAGTATAACAGACTGACTGAATATTGGCGGGAAATAGCTGGGGAGTTGGAGAACTTTTTTCTTTAGCGTGCCATTCCTCTGGTTCATACATTTTCTGATACTGCTGGTATGTAACACACTGGTTCATCACAGTATTCCAGCTATTCGATCCCTACTCTGACGCGCTCTTTTGAATGAGCAGTGTACACACTTAAGGCAGAGGCTCATTTAGTAGTAGTAATAGTAGTAGTAGTCGTTTAGAATAGGCCTATTCCACATTATAGCCACGCAATTCACTAAATAACTCAAAATTCAACCCTGAAAAGAGCCGTTTCTTAAGAAAAGTTTCTTCCTCTTCACTTTTATTAAATTCCACATTCATTTTATTCTAAATTAGCAGTGAAGAGAGGATTTCTCCTCTGGCTTAGAAGGAAAATTTGCCTCCAGGTCAGATTTTTCCGCCGCCAGTGTAGTGAATAGAGATTTTGCGACTCATCGGGTACTCCTAGGAAACAGATTAGTAAAAAGGCATACTTTTTGCCCTGAGACTCTCCACTATTCGGACCTCCCCCGCCTCCCCCCCACCGCGCCGAAAAAAAAAGAAGAATGTTCATGGATCACGGCTGTCTGCGGCTTGATCATTCCAGCTCTGGAACTTTGGTCTGTTAGATCGACAGCGTAGTACTGTTCGTTAAAAGTGAGAAAATGTATGGATATTCATTTGATCGAGTATTTCATATCAAAGCATTGCTTTTAATCGCGCCATTCCTACTGACGTCATTGTAATGACCTATGTTCATTTCAGTGGTGAAAACCACTAAGACAGTCTTTCTGAGGATGCAAAGGTGCAGGTGGTGAGTGAGTGCCTTCCATTATAATGAAAACTCCCCAACCTGATTGTGACTGATGGTAGGAAAGCGGGTCTGCCATTACAATTAAAATTCCCTAACCCACTCTTCATATGGGAAAATACGTTTGGTGACTTCCCCGTCGCGTTTCTAGGGTAACGTTAAGAGCTATGCAATTTAATACAATCTTGCTGACAAAGTGTTCACTACCTAACCTAGAATTCTGTATACAATGTAGAATTCGGTAGCGAAGCACGGGTACATCGGCTAGATTAAAGTAAAAAAGTGATTACTCCATCCTTGATCTAGGTAAGATGTTTCATATTCAGGCGTCTGTGAGTTGCGCATTAGACAAGGTCAACAGACTAAACAAAAACGATGGGAGAGGAGGAATGTAATAGAAAAACTCTTTTTTTTGATACGGTAAAATCCCAAAAGGTTGTCATGTCTTGGAAAGTAGTAGTCTGCTTAAAGGGTTGTAGCACTGTATTCAGAACTACACTTAAGAAAATGGAAATTGCAACACCATGAAGGCATTGGTCGTTTGTGTTTATTTTCAAGATATGGAACGATGCCATGTAGGTATGTAAACGATCAAAGTTTCAGACCCATTGGATTGTTGCTACAGGTCTCCCCACGTGATTGGTCTCGGAGGAATCAACTCCAGTATACGGACTCTGGCGTAGCGTAGTTGACTTGCAGTCTGTGCAGTGAAGTGTTCCCCGTCAAACATGCCTCGACGACAGAGAAGAGCACGCTATCAACAACTGTCGCCGTTTGAAAGGGCTCGGATAATTGGGCTGTGTGAGGCTGGATTATCGCTAAGGACTGTCGCTGCACGTGTTGGCCGACAGGCATCTACGGTACAACGTGTATGGCAGCAGTGGTCAAATGAAGGTACCCACACTCGTAGACCTGGCACAGACCCAGCGCGACAGACAACTGTGAGAGAGGATCGCCGCATCATTCGGATGGCCCGGATGGAACCCCATGCAACAGCAGCGCAAATTCGAGCAGCTATGGCACCCCACGTTACAGAACAAACAGTTGGTAATCGCCTGCGTGCAGCTGGCTTACCAGCCCGTGTCTCTGCAGAAGGTGTTCCATTGACCCTACAACAGCGACGTGTAAGGCTGGCCTGGTGTCGAGAAAGATCGACGTGGGTCGACGAATGGCATAGGGTCGTCTTTAGTGATGAATCGCGCTTCTGTCTTGCCCGCAGTGATCGCCGGAATCGTGTGCGCCGACGTACCGGGGAGATTGGCCGCCCAGATCTTATTGTCGAGAGGCACACAGGGCCAACACCAAGCATTAAGGTGTGGGGAGCTATTGGCTTTAATGTGAAATCACAATTAGTGCTCGTTGAGGGCACTATGACTGCTCAACAGTACGTTGATAGGGTACTCAATCCAGTGGTTGTTCCGATGATGGCCAACATTGCTAATGGGATGTTTCAGCAGGACAATGCCCGGGTTCACACTGAACGCATCTCCAGAGAAGATCTCCACGACATCAAAACCTTAGAATGGCCCGCCAGATCTCCGGACCTCAGTCCTATTGAGCATGTGAGGGAAATGGTGGTTCGACAACTGGCCAACCGTCCTCAGCCACCCACAACTCTGGAACAACTGACCCTTGCAATGCAGCAAGCATGGGCCACAATTCCTCAGGAAGCGATCCAAGGCCTTACTGACTCCATGCCTCGACGAATGCTAGCTCACAGCCGCGCGCCTCTACGCGCACGGCCAACTCGCCCGGTATGTGATAGTTTGAGGAAGCTGATTTGAGAGTAAGGTTTCAAAATTCTTTCTTAATATATAGTTCTTCATCTTATTTTAAATGTAAATTCTCAAACAAGTCTAAGGACTTTATATTCAAGATGTAACTTGAGGAATAGAGAGTGTTCACCCTCTTCTAATCCCATTCAAGTTCTTATTGGGGTGACTATGATTTTGTGCAAGTGTTTCGCCTCCTAGCATTTTGTTTATGGCCGTTTCCTTAAACCTTTTCTTTTGAGCACAGAGCCATTTAGAATGGGCACTTATTGCCTGTGTTTAATTTCTTTCTTCATCATCATCATCATCATCTGTTTACCCTCCAGGTTCGGTTTTTCCCTCGGACTTAGCGAGGGATCCCACCTCTACCGCCTCAAGGGCAGTGTCCTGGAGCTTCAGACTCTTGGTCGGGGGATACAACTGGGGAGTATGACCAGTACCTCGCCCAGGCGGCCTCACCTGCTATGCTGCACAGGGGCCTTGTGGAGGGATGGGAAGATTGGAAGGGATAGGCAAGGAAGAGGGAAGGAAGCGGCCGTGGCCTTAAGTTAGGTACCATCCCGGCATTCGCCTGGAGGAGAAGTGGGAAACCACGGAAAACCACTTCCAGGATGGCTGAGGGGGAATCGAACCCACCTCTACTCAGTTGACCTCCCGAGGCTGAGTGGACCCCGTTCCAGCCCCCGTACCACTTTTCAAATTTCGTGGCAGAGCCGGGAATCGAACCCGGGCGTCCGGGGGTGGCAGCTAATCACGCTAACCACTACACCACAGAGGCGGACTAATTTCTTTCTTTTTTACTCATAGTCTGCAGTGGACCAGACTGTCGAGCAGAAACGACAGTGAGCTCTGTTTTCTAGATTTATCTAGTATTTGGATAAGAGAATTGTGCATTGGAGATTCTGGAATATTATACATTTTGGAGCTCAGTTTCCTAGAGGTCCGCCTCTGTGGTGTAGTGGTTAGTGTGATTAGCTGCCACCCCTGGAGGCCCGAGTTCGATTCCCGGCTCTGCCACGAAATTTGAAAAGTGTTACGAGGGCTGGAACGGGGTCCGCTCAGCCTCGGGAGGTCAACTGAGTAGCGGTGGGCTAGATTCCCACCTCAGCCATCCTGGAAGTGGTTTTCCATGGTTTCCCACTTCTCCTCCAGGCAAATGCCGGGATGGTACCTAACTTAAGGCCACGGTCGCTTCCTTCCCTTTTCCTTGCCTATCCCTTCCAATCTTCCCATCCCCCCAGGCCCCTGTTCACCATAGCAGGTGAGGCCGCCTGGGCGAGGTACTGGTCATTCTTCCCAGTTGTATCCCCCAACCCAATGCCTCACGCTCCAAGACACTGCCCTTGAGGCGGTAGAGGTGGGATCCCTCTCTGAGTCCGAGGGAAAAATCAACCCTGGAGGGTAAACAGATTAAGTAAGTAAGTAAGTTTCCTAGAGGGTATTTGTGTGGAGCAAAGGTGCTCTTTGGAATAGCGTAACTCTTGAGCTACAAAACTCATTACTTCGAAATCATGATATCAACAATTTTCTCTATAACTACCATATTGTTTTAGGATTTCAAATCATTATTGTTACAAGAGCTGACGACCTCACATTTTTTCTATCAAACGGTTATTTGGTGTTGTTCACCAAAGATAAAATTTAAAAAAAGGGAAAATATAAAATTTCAAATTTTAGAGTTTTTAATTTTACTTTGACCTTTTCTCTGTCCACCCATACACCCCGGCACCTTCTTACACCTCTGCGTTCCACAAAATCCCCGCAACACAAGAATGATTATTACTAAATAACAATCGAAAAAAAATACATCGCTTCCTTAACGTAACTTCCATTAACGTCTAAAATTTATATGGTATAAGAACATCATGAAAATGTGAAAATAAAACCTGAAAGTTGTAAACTCGGCTTCCAAGTATAACTGTGGGTTAATTCCCTTGATGCGTAGAAAATCAAGTACCGGGCGAGTTGGCCGTGCGGTTAGGGGCGCGCAGCAGTGAGCTTACATCCCGGAGATGGTGGGTTCAAACCGCACTGTCGGCATCCCTGAAGATGGTTTTCCGTGGTTGCTCTTTTTCACACCAGGCAAATGCTGGGGCTGTGCCTTAATTAAGGCGACGGGCGCTTCCTTCCCAGTCCTAGGCCTTTCCTATCTCATCGTCGTCATAAGACCTATCTGTGTCCGTGCAACGTAAAGCGTAATTATGTGTGTGAAAATTAGGTTTTCATAATCGAGTTCCGATCTTTCATTTCATTAATGTTTTCTACCGATTAGGTACAGGCGCAGGGTATCAAACAAGCACCGAATGGACCCTTAAACGAATCGAAATAACCTGCAGTTATCTTGGACCGGTTATAAATTATTTTCTGCAAAGCATGGTGGTCTAGAAGTTAAACTGGAATTATCAAATAAATAAAATAAGATTGCACCTTCTTATGTCACAAGAGAACATCATGAACTTGTCCGGCTCCACTGCTCAATGGTTAGCGTGCTTGCCTTTGAATCCAAGGGGTCTCAGGTTCGATTCCCGGCCGGTTCGGGGATTTTAACCTTCATTGGGTGTGTGTGCCGTCTTCAGCAGATGTGCAGGTCGCCTATCAGGTGTCAACTCGAAAGACCTGTACTTAGGCTCTCCGGAGGCCACACACCATTAAAACCATCACGAATTTGATTAACTTACAAATGCTCAAGTACACATAGAAACTGAAACTCTTAAGTGAATAAAGTAAACTTCAGGATACGTTGATATTAATTAACACCAACAATCATCATCATCATCATCATCATCGTCATCTGTTTACCCCCCAGGGTCGGCTTTTCCCTCGGACCCAGCGAGGGATCCCACCTCTACCGCCTCAAGGGCAGTGTCCTGGAGCGTCAGACTCTTGGTCGTGGGATACAACTGGGGAGAATGACCAGTACATCGCCCAGGCGTCCTCACCTGCTATGCTGAACAGGGGCCTTGTGGAGGGATGGGAAGAGCGGATGGGATAGGCAAGGAAGAGGGAAGGAAGCGGCCGTGGCCTTAAGTTAGGTACCATCCCGGCATTCGCCTGGAGGAGAAGTGGGAAACCACGGAAAACCACTTCGAGGATGGCTGAGGTGGGAATCGAACCCACCTCTACTCAGTTGACCTCCCGAGGCTGAGTGGACCCCGTTCCAGCCCTCGTACCACTTTTCAAATTTCGTGGCAGAGCCGGGAATCGAACCCGGACCTCCGGGGGTGGCAGCTAATCACGCTAACCACTACACCACAGAGGCAGCACCAACAATAATTATTTAAATAAGCAATCGTTATAATTTAACAAGACGAAGAACGGCTAACTGGTTATCTCTTTAACTAATGAAGTTGTAAATTACATGGTCTGCACACAACAATATCTTTGTCTTCTAAGTGTTTCACCAAACAAAGTAAAATAAAGTTAACACGACATGAAATTAACACTCACGTGTGAACCTAATAAAACATTAAGCCACTGTTGACGAATCTATGCTGCATTCAAGTAACACATGATACGTGATACCACAAATAATATTTTCTTTTTGCAAGTTGCTTTGGGTCGTACCGACACAGATAGGTCTTATGGCGACGATGGGACAGGAAAGGGCTAGGAGTGGGAAGGAAGCGGCCGTGACCTTGTTTAAGTTACAGCCCCAGCATTTGCCTGGTGTGAAAATAGAAAACCACGGAAAACCATATTCAGGGCTGCCGACAGTATGGTTCGAACCCACTATCTCTCGAATACTGGATACAGGCCGCATTTAAGCCACAGCAGCTGTCGAGCTCGGTCCACGCAGATTTACAGTATTAAACCATCTGACATCTAATACTAACCAAGCATAATAACCTACGACAAGAAACAATACAACTAATTCAAAAATCAATACCTTAGTGGTTGAAACTAATCACCGTTAGGCATGTTTTACATGTGGGATGACACCTACATCACACTTGATTATGAAACTCTAATTCGGAGTACACATCACAGCTGATTCAGTAAGTCACGCCTGCATAACCTGTCGTAAATGTCCCTAAGATACTATCATAGTGTATACGGACATTAACCACAAAACCACCTCAATGATTGAATTTCAAATTAATTCACTACTACTTACAACTCCTATAGGAAGAAGAGTTGGAGATTGGAGTGATTTACCAAGGGAGATGTTCAATAAATTTCCATATTCTTTGTAGTTATTTAAGAAAAGACCGGGTAAACAACAGATAGGGTATGTGCCACCTGGGCGACTGCCCTAAATGCAGATCAGTAGTGACTGATTGAAGCCAGCGCTAAGTACACGGGCACTAATCAGACAACAATCTCAATGAAAGAATCTCAAATTAGCTCATTACTATTTGCAACATTCCGCCTCTGTGGTGTAGGTTAGTGTGACTAGCTGCTACCCCCGGAGGCCTGGGTTCGATACCCGGCTTTGCCACGAAATTTGAAAAGTGATACGAGGGCTGGAGCGGGGTCCACTCAGCCTCGGGAGGTCAACTGAGTAGAGAGGGGTTCGATTCCCTCCTCAGCCATCCTCGAAGTGATTTTCTGTGGTTTCCCAATTCTCCTCCAGGCAAATAACGGGATGGTACCTAGCTTAAGGCCAAGGCCGCCTCCTTCCCTCTTCCTTGCCTATCCCTTCCAATCCTCCCATCCTCCGCAAGGCCCCTGTTCAGCATAGCAGGTGAGGCCACCTAGACTAGATACTGGTCCTCCTCCTCAGTTTTATACTCCGACCCAAAATCTCACGCTCAAGGACACTGCCCTTGATGCGGTAGAGGTGGGATCCTCCGCAGAGTCCGAAGGAAAAAAGCAACCCTGGAGGGTAAACAGATTAAGAAAAAAGAAAGACTATTTGCAACAAAGAAAATACCTGCTCAGCCCTATCGTGAGTCTTTTTCCAAGAATAAAGATGAAATCATTCAAAACTGAGCAGTTAACTCATGGTCTCCCAACATAAACCCATGATAAACTCTTATCACCCGTTAAGATTCGCACTATCTTAACTGCCAATAGCTATTGACGAGGATCCAAACTATCTCCAATCTTCACCAAGTGAAGATTCAAACTATACAGCGAAACTCTACTATATACAATAAAAAACGTGTATGACCCTACCATAAAATTCGTCTACTCATCTCCTTCAAACACTCGGACTGTTACGCAATTTTCACGAGCGAATGCTTAAATCAACAAGTTGTGATACACACTATCGATATAAACCTGTCCAGGCGATAGCAGCGTCACCTGACGAGGAATGGCTGCTAGTCAGACACACGCACGGTGCATGTAGTATCAGTGAGCGTGCTGTCTGTGAGTAGAATGGGGAAGACGCGCGATCTATCAGAGTTCGACAGAGGGCAGATTGTGATGGTCCGGAGACTCGGCACGAGCATTTCGGAAACTGAACGACTTGTCGAGTGTTCGAGGAGTGCTGTGGTGAGTGTCTTCAACAAGTGGCAAAACCAAGGTGAAACCACGTCCAAACGTCGAGGGGTTGGGCGACCACCCCTTGTTACAGATGTTGGACGTCGTAGGCTGGGCAGACTGGTAAAACAGGGCAGGCGGTGAACTGCAGCGGAACTAACATCAGAATTCATTGCTGGGCAGAGTACAAGTGTGTCCGAACACACGGTGCACCGAACACTCCTAAGGATGAACCTCCGTAGCCGACGGCCCATGCATGTGGCCAATGTTAACACCACGACATTGGCGACTGAAATGAGCACGTGACCATCGTCACTGGACGTTAGCGCAGTGGCAGAGCGTTGAATGGTCTGATGAATCCCGATATCTTCTTCATCATACGATGGGAGGGTGCGAATCCGTCTTCGTCCAGGGGAACAGCTCCTTGATACCTGAACTGCGGGACGGAGACAAGCTGGCGGCGGCTCAATTATGCTCGGGGGAACATTCACGTGAGCATCCATGGGTCCAGTGGAGATCGTGCAAGTCTCCATGACGGCCGAGAAGTATTGTACACTAGTTGCAGACCACGTACACCCCTTCATGACGATCATGTTTCCAAACGGCATTTTTCAACAAGATAACGCGCCATGTCACAAGGCCAGGAGCTTGATAAAGTAGTTCGAGGGGCACATTGGCGAGTTGAAATTGATGGGATGGATAGGTCTTATGGCGACGATGGGAGAGGAAAGGCCTAGGAGTTGAAAGGAAGTGGCCGTGGCCTTAATTAAGGTACAGTCCCAGCATTAGCCTGGTGTGAAAATGGGAAACCACGGAAAACCATCTTCAGGGCTGCCGACAGTTGGATTCGAACCCACTATCTCCCGGATGCAAGCTTACAGCCGCGCGCCTCTATCTCCACGGCCAACTCGCCCGGTACTCGTCAGATCTTAACCCTATCGAACACATCTGGGTTATGATTGAACGTGGCGTCAGAGCTCATCGCCCCTTCCCAGGAATTTACGGGAATTAGGTGCCTTGTGTGCGCATATGTGGTGTCGACTCCCTCCAGCTACCTACCAAGGTTTAGTGCCATTTCGTCCAGGTGCCATTTCGTCCAGCAACAAACTTCCTTGAAAAACGCGCCATTTCATCCAATTTGGTTTTACAAATTATTGTACAAGTTAATGAGTGCCATCTCGTCCAGACGAAATGTTGACAAGGGTTCAGGCAGTCGGAGGTCAATGACCCCTGTGCTTACGTGCACAACCACAGGTTGTGAGATAACCACAACTGGCTGTGGGATTTCCCACCCACCCCTGCTGTGAAATTCCATTCTTCCCCTCCCCACCTTTGTTTATGAACGGAGACTTAATTCGTTCGAATGATCTCTATGAATTAACATCTTTGTTAATTATGTAGTTTTCAACCACCACAAGGGCCAACCTAGTTTATTACTTAACGGGTATCGGTATAGGTTAAGAATGAGAAGAAGTACGATGAAGTTGTGTGGCGTTGTGTTAACCGTTCTTGTAGTGGAAAAGTGTTTACTATAACCGTGAAATTATTAAAGAAGAGATCCATAATACGTGTGTTCCTGATGTGGCTGCACAAGAAGTTCACAAGGCTATGACACAGGGAAAGAAGAGAGCCCGCGAAGAAGCTGATAAATCCATTTCAGAGGTAGGTTTATATTTTTATTAGTGACAATATTTACGCCCCAGAACTGTAGGTCTCCACCCCACTGGCTTTTAAATGGACATACATTAATTTAAATTGAGTTTGAATTCCTTGCAAATCCTGAGGCTGAAAGCCGAAGTGAGTTTACATTCTACGAGCGGCGTCTTGCTCGACAGACAGACAGACAGACAGACAGACAGACAGACAGACAGACAGACAGACAGACAGACAGACAGACAGACAGACAGACAGACAGACAGACAGACAGAAATTGAGATAAAGTTCGATTCGGCTTCTACGATGTATAATACATGAAATTATGCCAAGATTTCACTATTCCAAGTAATGTACAGAAATAACTCTTATTTTATTTATATAGATAATATAGTTAGTTCCTTTTGGTTTCAGATTTTTGACGACGAATTCAAACCTCTTCTACACTCCGGATTTGAACTAGTTACCACAATTCCTCAATTATATAACCGCAATTCTACTCTGCATAGACAGCGAAAGGATGCTCAGTGAATTCAGGCTGAACCCAATCATCGAGATGAAGTTGAGTTGGATTCAAAAAGTTTGAAGATGGCAGATGGAAATAATTTCTTACTAGCTCACGACTGTGATGGTGAGCGGATACTTATATTCGCCATTTCCACAGGAAAAACTATATTAAAAGAAAATAAGAATGTTTTCATAGATGGCACCTTTCTCAGTTGTACACCATCCATGTAGATTTAGGAAGCACTGTGGAAGAAACAAACGTAACCCCCGTAGTTTTCGCATTACTTCCTCACAAGAGAAAGTCAACTTACATTCGCCTGTTTAACGCCATTCTTCGGGTGATTCCAGACTGGTCCCCTGAGATAGTAAACGCAAATTTCGAAGCTGGAGTGATCGAGGCAATCAACACTGTATTTCCTGCTGCAGAATTTCATGGGTGCTTTTTTAATTTTTCACAAAGTCTATGGAGGAATGTATAAAACCTTGGGCTTGCCAAAAATCACAACACACGCCAGGAAATACGCGACTCCGTGAGAATGTGCGCTGCTCTGGCCTTTTTAAACAAGACAAATGTGGAGGAAGGCTGGCTACACATCCACAGTGTTGCTGTAGCACATGAGAAACTCAATGAGTTTTTTGACTATTTCATTGACCAGTGGTTAGAAAACCCTCATTTCTCAATTGGTCATGGAATTGTACCGGCAGGCGACATCGTACCAACAACGCTGTGGAAGGATTGAACCATCGCTTGAATGCAATCGTAGGCAAACCACACCCTCGAATAAAACACCTAATTTTGACACTAAAGAAAGAAGCAGAATCTTCTGACACGAAAATCATTAGGATTGACCTAAATTTACAAGTCTAAAGAGGAAAAACAAGTACATTGTAATGGACAACTGAATAGAAAGAGCCATTGAAAGACTGGAGAAGTCACGAGACATTGAAAAGTTTTTGAGGAACGCCTCATACATAATTAAAATGGATTGAGAGGAACAAAAAAGTTACTGATTTGCATCATCGTACAATGCATTAGCTGCTGCATACATTGTACACACTGTGTATATTTGTAAACAGACACAAAATTTGACAAGGCTGAAAAGGCCGCTTTTTGCATTGCCGGATTTGGTTTGTGTTTTTAATCAAACCTTTGTAGTAATGTGAAAACTGGCTGAGCGCGACTTCATAGCAGTCTCGAGGAACGTAGTTAATAGTGAGCATATTATCTTATGTTTAATTCCGTTAGGAACCTTTTGTCCAGTGAACTACTTTTTTTTATTATAAGTCCAATTTTAATGATTGAGGTGTCAAATTAAAGAGAACTTTTCCCTAGATGTTTCGAAAGGACAAAGTCCCCATGTAATTTTAATGAATAAACAAATATTCCTGCTTGATATATGATAAGATATTTATTTAAACAGATGTTTTAGTAATGCAACTTTGGATATATTTTAGTTATCACCTGATTTGTGAAAATATTTGTTTTTATTCTCACCTTATAAGCATTTCATTGTAAAATATAGTTGACTGGTGGCAAACGAGCGGAGCGAGTAACGTCCATTATTACAAACATCAAAAATATTACTTACTGTATTTCTAACAAGGAACGCAATGAAATGAAACAGTTACTGTAGACCTGTCAAATTGTCAATCGTAGGTGTTTGGACGAAACAGCACTGGTGGGCCGGTAGAGAGTTAACCACCTGCCTCTGTTCGTGGAATTTGGACGAAATGGCACATGGTAGAAATGGCACGACACGCTACCAAGGCCTCATTGCTTCCATGCCAAGACGCGTCGCCGCTGTTATCCGAGCCAAAGGTGGACATACCGGCTATTAGGTAGGTGGTCATAATGTTCTGGTCGATCAGTGTATACGAAATACTTACGTTATAACATAACCGAAATACGTCTTCCTATCCGCCCACCAAGGATTTAAATCTTTGAGGCTTAGAATTATTGGATGGACACAAAAAATAGAAAAATAAAATAAAATGAACCACTTCAACATATAGTTTAACATAGAATCTGGAATTATGGGAAAAAGTCACTCTTTACAGCATTTCAGGCATCTGTTAAAAGTTACAGGGGCGTTCGGCGCATCTCCTGAACCAGGTTCCATATTGCACAACACTTCAGCACACAGGTGCTTCCTCTAACTACAGCCTGTATCAAAACTTCGTGCACCATCATCTCATCTCACTTCATAACTTTACAGGGCATTCAGCCTCCTGCTACAAACTCATCGGAACACATTTAACTCTGCCTGAACAAACGATCCCATAATACAGCAAAACTTCAGTCCAGTCCTTAAACTTCCTACATTTCGGCCTCAAATGATGATCTTAAATACTTCCAATTTAACACATATTACTTCCAAATTCTCCAACTATTTACATCTATTTAATTTCATCGGGATACTCGCGTTTTATTTTATGGGCAAATTGCATAGTTGTTATTAACGAATTGTTATTAATATTCTACTGACACGAAATATGGGCACAGAATTGCACAACGACCTAAGTTTTGGACAGCTACCTTTGACTGATAGCCGCACTGAAATACGCGTCATTTATTTTTTCACATTCGAATTTGGTTTACAAGGGCATTTAATCCTTCAAACATGTCGACTTTTGGCGAAATTTGCCATCATAGAAACGCTAAATAGATAAGTCATGCACATTCATATATTGTTACAGACCAGTCTGTAGAGCGTCCCCAACCACATTTGAACAGCGCCGGCATCCTTCAAGGTTTATACTCCATTGTAATAAATACCATAGAATCCATAGAACACATTTCTATCTCTCATTCTTCACGATTTCACACGTTTTACGAACTACACACAAAATGATGTATTCACAACACTTCACTAGGCTGTGTCATCATACCGTCTTTATATAATTCTTCTTGAGAGACGACTCGTATTTCACGCGATTCCGTGATCCGAATGACAAAGATCGTCTCCCTTCTCAGTCGAACAATATGTCAACAAACCTGTTATCAGGGACTATCTACATCCACGCTAATGCGACCAAATGGTTGTAACAGAAGTCAGACATAAAATAACAATCTCCCCTCGCTTGCTATTGACTCGAATGGTAGTGACGAAATGCAATGTAAATTTTTTTATCAAGCCTTTTCTCCTGACTAGACAAAGTTAACATTCGCTGCGGCCGATAAGAGGTTAACCGACAGTACTAACGTAATATGAATTTCACTGAGTTCAGTAAGGTATTACTTGAAAATTATTCCAAGTAGTATAGGCTCCTTCCGCATAGCAATGTGCTGCTGCGGGTGGAAATTACGAGAACTACTTAGAGGCACCTTCATCAACAGCTGAGCATAAGAAGCTGGAATATGTGTGATGTTTACATCCATACATTCAATCATTATACAGTGGCCCTCCATCGCTTAAACCCTTTCTGTGTTTTTGTCTGAAGCCATTCTTAGAATATAAGACCACACTTCCCTATGTGTTGATCCAGTCATGTTTGTGATGGAGATAGCCGTCGTGATGGATCACATTGGTGTGAAGAGTAGAACCTTGTGTCCCTGTACAGTGCGCGCAACTTTTAGAGATACCCGGGATCCGTAGTGCTGAATCGGTAGACCTCGGCTATCTTCGAGATTCGTATTGGCAACCTTTGAAACACAAACTATGAATCGATTATGCATCTCCGTGAGACATCTGGCGTACACTTTATGTACTAGTACTGTTCTTGTTTACACAGCAAAGCCAAAATATAGAATTCAGGCTAGGAACAAGATTCGCATCGAGATATCTTATATAATGTTATATAATGTGTGTATGGCACAGTTGTTGGCTTAAGATAATAAAGGTTTAGAAAATTATCGATCGATCACACAATCGATTCAATTTAGATTTCATTTCCATTCAGTTGGCAGTATTACCGGAAGCGGGAGAGCTCCCTCCTTACTCCTAAACCCGGTAAAACCAGGTATCACTAAAAGTTACGCGTACTGTATATTCTCTATCCTAAGGCTTCTTTGACACAGTATATGATACCTACGTATGCTTTTATCAGTTAATTTATTATCCCCTCCCTTTACAATTAATATATCATCCTTCATAGTTTAACCGAGCTCGATAGCTGCAGTCGCTTATGTGCGGCCAGTATCCAGTATTCGGGAGATAGTAGGTTAGAACCACACTGTCGGCAGCCCTGAAAATGGTATTCCGCGGTTTCTCATTTTCACACCAGGAAAATGCTGGGGCTGTACCTTAATTAAGGCCACGGCCGCTTCCTTCCCACTCCTAGTCCTTCCCTGTCCCATCGTCGCCATAAGACCTATCTGTGTCGGTGCGACCTAAAGCAACTAGCAAAAAAAAAAAAAAAAAAAAAAAACCTTCATAGTTTTGGCTTTACTCGATAAAACGACTAGTGGCTGGGTATAACGCGAAAGCGGGACCCAATAAATAAATTAAGAAGATGATGAAGAAGAAGAATCGTTTTACAATGCTGTCTTCAGATGATTATTTTTTAATGTCATAACATTCGGGCAGAACTATACTGTATGCTTGTTGCCGGCTGCATTAATAGATACTGTGATACAGAGGTTTCCTTCACGACCACACGAAATGCATTTGAAGAGACGGTGGCTTTTAGCAGTAAATCGCAAGAAGTAATTCGAGATTTGTTACATTTCAATTAATACAAAATAACTCTTCACAAAATGAGTTTTAACCATTTTACTATCAGGTTAACAATTACAAACAAATTATTATAGCAATGTTATATTTGCAAAGTATTATTATAGCCAGTATAATAATAGCAACAACAACAACAACAATAATAATAATAATAATAATAATAATAATAATAATAATAATAATAATATTAATAATAATAATAATAATTGTACCGGAGGTACGCCCGCCCAGCGCATTTAAATTAAGCACCTTGGAGAATGCCATCTGAAATATAAAGCTTATAACAACTAGTACAAGAAGTTTGAACATTTCTCAACAGATGACGCTGCTATAAACTTATGTTGTGCCCTCTGGTGCGAAGATGAACTATTAAAATTCAAGAGTAATTTTGTATGTTAAGGTTTCCTAAACTGAATTGTTTATACTTTGTTTTTGGTGTGTTTAAGTTTACGATACTTCTGTCTCTTCCCGCCAACTTAAGACGTTGGCCAATGAAAAATATTGTACATTTATTTTTCTGCGGATCAAAACCTTTTGATATTTATTTGATTATCCACTGAGAATTGGGGGTGTGTCTGGCCCTTGGCCCAGAGTTTTCTGGAAATTTCCCCTCTACTATGAACGCTGGCACGTTTCGGACCAGGTTGTCTTTGTGATCGCTCCAGGCTACAGTCTAGTGCAGGGATGGCGAACCTTTTCCTACTAGTGTGCCATTTTTACTCTTGTTTATTATTATCATATGTTGACTGTGCCACTTGTTGTTTTTTATTTCCATTACGGGATGTCTACAGCCTACAACCGCCCCCCCCCCACCCTCGAGACTTCCTCTCTAAATTCCCGATTATGTTTCATAATATGTTATTTATTTATTCATTTACTTATTCATTCATGTATTTATTTATTATACATATATCTTGTAAATACATTTGATTGCATGTTCCGTGGGGCTGTATCTCAATTATGGCCACGGTATTTTCCCCACTCCTAAGCCTCTCCTATCCCATCGACGCCACAAGACCTATCAGTGTCGGTGCACTTAAAACAAATTTAAAAAAATATTAGGTATAAAAATCAACATACATACATTATCATTATAGACTGTTATGCCTTTCAGCGTTCAGTCTGCCAGCCTCTGAGAATTTACTAAACGTCGCCACAATCCTCGATTTGCAACTAGTGTTGTGGCCTCATTTAGTTCTATACCTCTTATCTTTAAATCGTTAGAAACAGAGTCTAACCATCGTCGTCTTGGTCTCCCTCTACTTCTCTTACCCTCCATAACAGAGTCCATTATTCTCCTAGGTAACCTATCCTCCTCCATTCGCCTCACATGACCCCACCACCGAAGCCGGTTTATGCGTACAGCTTCATCCATCGAGTTCAATCCTAAATTGGCCTTTATCTCCTCATTCCGAGTTCCCTCCTGCCGTTGTTCCCACCTGTTTGTACCAGCAATCATTCTTGCTACTTTCATGTCTGTTACTTCTAACTTATGAATAAGATATCCTGAGTCCACCCAGCTTTCGCTCCCGTAAAGCAAAGTTGGTCTGAAAACAGACCGATGTAAAGATAGTTTCGTCTGGGAGCTCACTTCCTTCTTACAGAATACTGCTGATCGCAACTGCGAGCTCACTGCATTAGCTTTACTACACCTTGATTCAATCTCACGTACTATATTACCATCCTGGGAAAACACACAACCTAAATACTTGAAATTATCGACCTGTTCTAGCTTTGTATCACCAATTTGACATTCAATTCTGTTGAATTTCTTACCTACTGACATCAATATAGTCTTCGAGAGGCTAATTTCCATACCATACTCATTGCACCTATTTTCAAGTTCCAAGATGTTAGACTGCAGGCTTTCGGCACAGTCTGCCATTAAGACCAAGTCGTCAGCATAGGCCAAACTGCTTACTACATTTCCAACTAACTGAATCCCTCCCTGCCATTTTATACCTTTATACCTTTCAGCATATGATCCGTGTAAACTACAAACAGCACAGCCTTGTCTAACTCCTGTAAGTACCCTGAACCAAGAACTCATTCTACCATCAATTCTCACTGAAGCCCAATTGTCAACATAAATGCCTTTGATTGATTTTAATAATCTACCTTTAATTCCATAGTCCCCCAGTATAGCGAACATCTTTTCCCTCGGTACCCTGTCATATGCTTTCACTAGATCTATGAAACATAAACACAACTGCCTATTCCTCTCGTAGCATTTTTCAATTACCTGGCAAATACTGAAAATCTGATCCTGAAAGCCTCTCTGTGGTCTGAAACCACACTGGTTTTCATCCAACTTCCTCTCAACGACTGATCGCACCCTCCCTTCCAAGATGCCAGTGAATACTTTGCCTGGTATACTAATCAATGAGATACCTCGATAGTTATTGCAATCCTTCCTGTTCCCTTGCTTATAGATAGGTGCAATTACTGCTTTTGTCCAATCTGAAGGTACCTTACCAACACTCCACGCTAATTTTACTACTCTATGAAGCTATTTCATCCCTGCCTTCCCACTATACTTCACCATTTCAGCTCTAATTTCATCTATTCCTGCTGCCTTATGACAATGGAGTTTATTTACTATCCTTTCCACTTCCTCAAGCATATTTTCACCAACATCATTTTCCTCCTCCCCATGAGCTTGGCTGTTTGCAACACCACCATGATGATTTCCTTTTACATTGAGAAGATGTTCAAAATATTCCCTCCACCTCTCCAGTGATTCCCTGGGATCTATTATGAGTTCACCTGAATTACTCAAAACACTGTTCATTTCCTTTTTCCCTCCCTTCCTAAGATTCTTTATTACTGTCCAGAAAGGTTTCCCTGCTGCTCGACCTAGCCTTTCCAGGTTATTACCAAAATCTTCCCATGACTTCTTTTTGGATTCAACAATTATTTGTTTCGCTCTGTTTCTTTCATCTACGTACCAATCCCTGGTTGCCTCGGCCCTTGTTTGGAGCCATTTCTGATAAGCCTTCTTTTTACGTTTACATGCTGCTCTCACTTCATCATTCTACCAAGATGTTCGTCTTTTCCCATCTTCTCATTCCCATTAGCTTCCATATCTTCCCCACATTTACCAATCACCCTTTCGTATCCTTCAGTTCTATTCCCAACTCAAGCATTGAAATCCCCCATTAGCACTATTCTATCCTTGCTGTTGACCCTGACCACGATGTCACTCAATGCTTCATAAAACTTGTCAACTTCATCCTCATCTGCACCCTCACATGGTGAATACACGGACACAATTTTTGTCCTAATTCCTCCCACTGACAAATCTACCCACATCATTCGCTCATTTACGTGCCTAACCGAAACTATGTTGCGTGCAATGGTATTCCTGATAAAGAGCCCTACCCCAGACTCTGCCCTTCCCTTTCTAACACCCGTCAAGTACACTTTATAATCTCCTATCTCTTCCTCATTATCTCCCTTTACCCGATTATCACTTACTCCTAGCACATCCAGATGCATCCTCTTTGCTGACTCAGCCAGTTCTACCTTCTTTCTTCCATAAGCCCCATTAATATTGATAGCTCCCCATCGAATTCCATTTCGTTCGCCAAGTTGTTTCCAAGGAGTCCCTCGCCTGTCAAATGGAAGTGGGACTCCATTACTCCCATAGGTCCGAGGCTTGCTTAAAGTGTTCTGAGCTCGGTAAATTCATGAAGCAGGATGCTGCCCTACTTGCACATAGTCCAAGTGAGGATCTCTCCTCTAACGGGTTATGGCGTGACCACCGATAGAGAAGGCCTCAGCATTGCCTGGCGAGCTATGTGTGACGTCATCATAAGTGGTGACACTATCACCACCGTGCGCGAGGAATCTTGGGTTTTCTGTATGTACGGAATGTAATGGTGGTGAGAAAGTCGTGTTGAGTTACATTGCATTTACATGAGTGATATTTGCGTTTTTGTCAATTCTGTAAACGAGTTGCGTAATATAAATCAACTCAAGCATGCCACACTGCTGCTCGGTGTCCAGATGTGATGGAAATTACAGCAATGTGCAGAAAGTAACGGTCTACAACTTCCCAAAGGAACCAGAGTTACTACAGAAGTGGATAGGTGCAATTAAACGAGATTTTCCGCCAGCTTCATACAGCCAGGTAAGTTTAAAGAAACATTGTACAAATTGGACCAACTTGTTGAGTAATATTTCTATGCTTTAGAAATGTACGATGGAAATCATCACTTTCTCTGCCCTCTAACCTTAAAACAACTACCGGTAAAGAACATCTTAGTTTAACATTCTGAGTTCTTACCTAAATCTTTATTCGCCAGATTCCTGAAAAAAATGTTTACGTACAGTACCGGTACTTCTAAAGCTATTATAAAATCATATTATTTTGTTGGCCTATCCCTCATATCTGTAGATTTACTGTAATCGTAACCAGGCCTGTTATTACTTTGGCACTTCTGTTGTTAGAAAAGTGATCATTATAAAATAAATTTAATTTACCCAAATGTGTTAGCCTTGTTTCTGGTTACATAAGATATGCATACCATTATGAAACAAACCTAATAAACTTACGGTAGGCCTATTGCTATTGCCTAGTGTGATTATCATTGACCCTTCGAAGGATGTAATACCGGTAGTTCATGTAGTTAATTAGGCCACTATGGGATGTACAAAATTTGGTGATTTCATAACAAAATAATATCTACCTGTACCACTACAAGCATTTCATTTACTGTGCTTTATTGAACTTCAAGTGACAATATGGATTTTTTTTCTGATGTCACATGAGCTTATTTTGTTGGAAGAGTACTCAATTTTCTCTTATTTCTTGTTCTGAAAGACCTTTCACTGTCCCTATTTTGCAGTAATTGTTCATCAGGATATTAACTTAATACAAATCCATATAATTTTTCCAATATCCCCTTATATATAGGCCTATGATGTGTACAAAATTGATACCGGTACATAACAAACTCATCAATGGACCTTCGTTTAAAGAAAAACTTGGCCTTCATATGGCTTTATATATATTGGAAACTCAACTAAGCCTTTCTTGACCAATGTTGAATATGGTTAAATGTAATGTTAATACACTCTTAAGTAATTTACAGAAAGAAAAGAATATATGGTAACAAAAACAGCAGTGGAGTCATGAGTCCTGTTGGGCAGTCAATGCTCTTCATAACCCAGTATTGACTAAAACTTAGAAGCGCATGTTGAGATGTGATTTACATTAGTTATTCAAATAAAGAAACAAATATTAATTGTGGTGACTATAAATTAACTATAAAATAATGAATTACCAAATATTTATAACTGAAAAATACAAGAAGTTGAAATACCTGTTGAAATATGTGCCCTGTCGTGCTAAATTTTGTCTACTTCATGTCACAGGGCATATTTACAGCAAAAAAGTTTAAAATGTTGAAATACCTGTTAAAATATGTGCCCTGACATGCTAACTTTTGTCTACTTCATGTCACAGGGCATATTTATACCTGAGAAGTATAAAAAGTTGAAATACATGTCAAAATATGTGCCCTGTCATGCTAACTTTTGTCTACTTCATGTCACAGGGCATATTTATAGCTGAGAAGTATAAAAAGTTGAAATACCTGTTAAAATATGTGCCCTGTCATGCTAACTTTTGTCTACTTCAGGTTACAGGGCATATTTATAGCTGAGAAGTATAAAAAGTTGAAATACCTGTCAAAATATGTGCCCTGACATGCTAAGTTTTGTCTACTTCATGTCGCAGGGCATATTTATAGCTGAGAAGTATAAAAAGTTGAAACACCTGTTAAAATATGTGCCCTGTCATGCTAACTTTTGTCTACTTCATGTCACAGGGCATATTTACAGCACAAAAGTTAAAAAAGTTGAAATACCTGTTAAAATATGTGCCCTGACATGCTAACTTTTGTCTACTTCATGTCACAGGGTATATTTATAGCTGAGAAGTATAAAAAGTTGAAATACCTGTTAAAATATGTGCCCTGACATGCTAACTTTTGTCTACTTCATGTCACAGGGCATATTTATAGCCGAGAAGTATAAAAAGTTGAAATACCTGTCAAAATATGTGCCCTGACATGCTAACTTTTGTCTACTTCAGGTCACAGGGCATATTTATAGCTGAGAAGTATAAAAAGTTGAAATACCTGTCAAAATATGTGCCCTGACATGCTAACTTTTGTCTCCTTCATGTCACAGGGCATATTTATACCTGAGAAGTATAAAAAGTTGAAATACATGTCAAAATATGTGCCGTGTCATGCTAACTTAAGTCTATTTCATGGGACCGGGTAAAGCAGTTTTTCTTGTCCTTACAGCATTTGTTTCAAAATCATTGCACAGTCAATCATCATGTTCATAGCCATCACCATTATCAGGTTTAGCACCTAAACTTAAACAAATATTCTGTTTATAATAGCCTTCAAACTATTCTAGTAGCTGCAATATTTTATGATGATTAGGACTAGTCATCACCATTATCAGGATTAATACCTAAAAATTAAACATATTCTGTTTATAATAGCCTTCAAACAATTCTAGTAGCTGCAATATTTTGTGATGATTAGGCCTAGTCATCGCCATTATCAGGATGAATACCTAAAAATGTAACAAATACGGTATTCTGTTTATAATAGCCTTCGAACTATTCCAGTAGCTGTAATATTTTATGATGATTAGCCCAACAACAAAACTGAAGAGTAGGCCTACTCAGGAATAGGACCATTCAGATACCACTGTTTATTTGCCTATTAACCTAAATAATAGGGAAAATAAATAAATAAACAGACAAATACTAGTAGCTGTTCTCTAACATATTATGAGACTAACACAAAATTAATGAAAACTATACCTGAGCAAAAGTCTGTTCCAGTATTATTGTATATTTGTATTACAGCAAAAATATTAGGCTATTGATGGAGAAACAAAAAATACTTGCAGTCAGCAGCTTACAATTCTGTATCAAATACTCTGGTAAAATTATCAGCTGTTTCTTCATCGTCACGGTCTTCTAAATCCATTACGTTACCTGCACCTACTCAGATAGCTTCAGTTAATTCTCTTGTCTTGGGCCTAAACATTTTCAATATTGCACACGAATTGCAACTAGCACAACGTGCATAATTATTACTGCCCTTCAATAACACTAATACATGGAATTTGACACTAGTGTCACTAGCTGCCCACCAGGACTTGTCCCACTTATAATTCATAATATCATAAATATTCACCATTTCTAAGACCTGTCCAGTAATAGAAATATATTCCAAAATATGCTTGTTTCCAAAATATAATTTCATATGATTCTTTATACTCCCACGGAAGCTAATAAAAAATTTAGAATTGGTTACACTTTATCCATAGTCAGCTATATACCACAGCTTAGTTAAGTCCTGATAGTCAAGAAAGAGTTACATACATGTTATATTTGTATCTATTCGTATTGGAAAAGAAGTATGTAGATTATCTCCATTTTATTTTATTTTTTACCACTTTCAGGTATCTGAGCTTCATTTTACATCCCATGACATTATCAGGAAACAGGTGTGTATGACGAAGAAACAGGCGCTTGGAAGTCTTAGATTGAATTCTTTATGGTCATTATGTAAAATTTATTTTGAGAAAATAACAATTTGGTTGACATAATTGTATAATTTCCCTGTAATAAAATGACAGTATTTATTATAAACTGTTATTCAGTGTACTTACTTATGACCATCTACAAGACCCATCTTCCCAAATTCAGCAATCCTTGAAGAAGCGAGTCTTGCAGGAATTTGTTGAAGTACCCTGTTTACAATGCTGTACTTAGGATAATCGGTTTATACGAGTATTAAATACACAACATATTCTATAGCTATCATAATGGTACAGAATGTCTCTCTTTGTTGACATTTTTCTGCAATAAAACTATGTACAGTATGTAAATTCCTCGCAGGGTGAATATTCCCATAGGTACAGTACTGTATGTATCCACATTTTTGGGACGTACAATGGACCTTCTACTTAAGTGATCTGTAGTGGTAAGTAAACCATAAATTACTCGTATGTGAACTGAATACTGTTTGATTAATCAACAAACTCTCATATTCAATACTTTCTTCAGTTATGGCAGATTAAGAATATCTAACAACTATTATGAATGTATTAGAGAGTCAAGAGAACATGTTTTATTTTCAGTTATCATTTATTTATTAATTTATTTATTTATTGTGGACATACTGCTTACGTTTAGCCTACATTATTTTGCGTAAGAAATCTTGATTTGAATATGTACTTGAAATCATGTTTTATTTATGTTCTTTGCAGACGATATTTCAAAAATACTTTGTTAGGTTTATTTAGCTGTTACATTCTAAATTAATACATAACATAATTAAGAACGTGTGCAAGTGCAACGCTTGTTATTAATAGCTATATAGCAACTTCATGTTGCCTAACGGGAGAATGGTCTCCCGTCTCCGTGTAACCACCCGTGATGACGTCACGCTCGTATGCGGAGGCCTTCTCTATCGGTGGTCACGGTTATGGACCACCGGTGAATTGTATAGTCCTAGCCGCCTGAGCACAAGGAGGGCCACGACTCAGAATATGTCCGAGATGCCCACTCCCATTCCATAGCAACTGGTATCCCGACTCTCAGGATCACTTACTAGGCCACTCAGCCGTTGCCCATGGTTCACGAACTAGGACGTGACTACAGTAACCCACAAACATGAAAATCAAAAGTACCAATATTGCGAATGGACTTCACTTCCTCCATTAGCTTCATTATCTTTCCATGTTGTAGTTTGTACGCTCAACAATTAAACTAATTTCTCCTTCATCACATTTCCATTAGGAAATCTATAAATAAATAAAAAACAGCCATCCTTGTTTGTAAGGTCACATTCATGATTTCATCAAAACATACTGCTTATATGTGGGAGTTATCCAAATTAGCTTTCAACTGCTCCGCAACTTCTTCACTCATTTTCATTATTCTATTCTTGACAGCAGTTCAGCTAGGTGGCATTCCTTTAATTCTGTTAATTATTAGTTGTTTGTTAGAGAAATTTTTAAATAATGTGTCGAACGTCAATAAGAAACTTTCTGTCAACAACTCTGTTTCCCATGCATGCCGTACTATGCAGTGAGACAGATGTAAACAGCCGCACTGCTATTATTCCTTGGCCGGAAAGGTGATACAAAAGAACTAGTTTGTTTTGTGCAATGTTGGATATTTTATGAAACAAACTCTCTTCTTTCTTCATTTGAAATGGAACCAACATTTGAATGACCAGTCTCGAAATTGCGCTTTACATTAAATGTGGGGGATACAATTGTTTTCGAACACAGGCAACACATGTTTTTGTCAGTCCGAATTCCCTTAGCCAGAGTTCTTGAAAAAATACGGTCACCACCTTTGTTAAGTTTCTATTCTTTTCGGCACCGAAAACATGTTTACGATGTCCGTATATAAAACCACAAGAAAACGAGACTATCTCACTTGACTTCCGGACCTATCAGTGTAGCAGTTGCCATATTGCACGTCCGAATGGAACTGGTATTGAGATTTTCGATATTTATTTCTTACACGTGAAACACTATAAGATATGCATTGTCTGTAGTACAAGACACATATATATAAAATATTATGTTCATGTGGCGTGCCACCGAAATCGTGTTCGCGTGTCATCTAGTGACACGCGTGGCATAGGTTCGCCATCCCTGGTCTAGTGTGTGTTCGTAACGGAGGCGGAGGCACCTCGTCCATCTTAGGGAGGTCCACCAGCCCAAGGTAATGGTAGATCCAGTTTAACATCTGACAGTCTTTCAAAGCTAGCTCGAAGGGAAGGCTTCAGATCATTAGAAATGTAACTTCATTTTACTGAAATGTAAATTTCAAACAAGCCGAAAGAACTTAACCGAAATCAGGGAATAGAGAGTGAGTTACCCTCTCGTATTCCCTCTCAACTTGATTTTGCGGTGACTATGATTTTGTAACCTTTTCCGTCTTGTAATTTCTGTAACTTAAATATTTTTATCCATCTAGTCACCTCAATAGTATAGACTTAGCCTCTGTAACGTCGGGCCACAAGCCCAAGTAAGGTTTTATGCGTTTAATTAAAATTTTAAGGAATGCAAGAGTTCGCCTCCTTACCATTTTGGTTTTTGGGCCAGTAATTTAACCTTTTACTTTTACCAAAGGCCATGTAGAACGAGTACATGTTACCCCTGTTTAACTTCATTCATTTCATGTTAAAGGTATCAGACTGTTGAGCAGTTAGGATAGTGAATACTGTTTAATTTAGTTAAATATAGGTTGTGCCTTTGATAGGCCTGGAAGGTATGAATTTTCGAAAATAGGTTCCTAAGTGTAAATTGATAGAGCAAATGACGCTGTTATAAACTTATGTTGTGCCCTCTGGTGCGAAGATGAACTATTTACATTCAAGAGTAATTTTGTATGTTAAGGTTTCCTAAATTGAATTGTTTATACTTTGTTTTTGGTGTGTTAAAGTTTACAATACTTCTGTCTCTTCCCGCCAACAGGCACTGTTGATGTAAAAGAAATTAGGAGATCCGTCTCCTTGACTATTGATTTAAAGGAGCAGTTGTGCTCAGGTAAGAATTGTCATTGGGAGCTTCAAGCTCAGCTTGTTAAATTGCTATCTGATTATTCCAGATTGTATTTCTAGCTCAAGAGCTAATATTGGCCCTGATTTTGTCATTGTATTGGCAAAGTAGAAAATTTGAAAAGAAAAAAGGGGAAAGGTTAAGAAAAATAAAACTGCCAATTTTAAAGTTTCAATTCAGTCTTTCGATTTTCGTATATCCACGCATTCATGATCACACCTTCTTTCACCTCTGCTCTCCATAATATCTTCGTAACAGTAATAATAATTAAAATAATAATATTTCGTACTGAACTACAGACCAAAGTGTGAAATTTTATAGCATTCAGTCCCAACCTAACGAAATGGATTTGGAAAGGCAGTAGACAAATACAATTACAGAAATAGGCCTCCATTACGCAATAACAGTAGCTAATAGAAATACCGTATTTTACATCCGTAGAGTCATGTCCTCGTCCCGAGTTGGCCCTCGTGCACTAATGGAAATGAGCTGCATGCACCGTTTTAACCACATAAACACCGTCATGCTAATCCTAAGTGCGGTGCGGTTGTGGAAGGACAAATAGAGGGGTTGAATTCTTTTTATGGGGATACTTATATCTCAAAATCTGAAAATGTTACAGACGTGGAAGTAGGTATTAGGAATCTCTTTTAAGAAGAAGGAAACTAGTTTTTTTTTTTTCGACTTGAGAAAAGACTGTTTCTCACATGTACGGTTCTATGTCGCATGGTCAACTTAGCCCCAAGAGGCAATACCACAAACGAGACTTACAAACTCATTTTTCGGTGAGTTTTTATAACTTTATTGATTTTCAGATAATGTCTTAGTACAGTACTGAGGAACGATTACTTTTATCAAATTACGAAATCCACGCGAGCGAAGCCACGGGTAACTGTCAGTATATATATATAATGTCCTGACTGACTGACTGACTCATCAACTCATCATCGCTGAGCCAAAACTACTGGACATGCGGTGAAAAGTAGGGGGACGGGTGGGCATGAATTGTTCTAATGAGCATAACTATATGCCAGAAACTTAAAAGTTGACAGACGTAAACATTGGTATTTAGAATCTGCCTTAGAAATAAAGAAACACATTTTTGTTTTCGGAAAATCCCCCTAACGGGGATGAAAAACTGAAAAAGGTTTTGAATACCTTTTATGAGGATACTTATATCTCAAAAACTGAAGATGTTAAAGACATGACAATTGGTATTTGGAATCTCCTTTAAAAATAAAGAAACACGTATTTTTTGTTTTGTTTTTGGAAACATCAATTAATGGGGGTGAACAGGAGTGACAAAGTGGGTGAATTTTTAAAAAGGCTATTTCTACTGTATATCTCAGAAACGTAAATGGTTACAGACGTGAAAATTGTTATTGGGAATTTCCTGTAAAAGTAATATAGATAATTTAGTTTCTAAAAATCCACTTAAGGGGAACTGAAAAAAGGGTGAATTTTTAAAATGAGAATATCTACAGAACATCTCATAAACTTAACTTGTTACATACGTGCAAACTGGTATTTTTAACCTCGTTTAACAATAAAGAAACATGTATTTTTTGTTTTCGGAAAAACAACTTAAGGGGGATATAAAGGACTGAAAAGGTGGTTGAATTATTTTTATTATGATAGCGATGTGTCAAAAATTGAGGATGTTTCAGAGGTGAAAGATGGTATTTGAGTTTCCTTGTTTTCGAAAAATCCACTTGGGGGGGGGGGGGAAGAATTGGAAAATTAGTTTAATTCTTTGTATGAGGATACTTATATCCCAAAAACTAAAGATGCTTCAGACGTGAAAGTTAGTATTTACAATCTCCTTCAAAAATAAAGAAACATGTATTCTTTTCTTCGGAAAATCCACTTGGGGTGAAAAATTGAAAAATTAGTTGAATTATTTGTATGAGGATACTTATACCTAAACAAACTAAGGATGTTACAGACGTGAAAATTGGTATTTGGAATCTTTTAAAAATAAAGAAACCCGCATGTTTTGGGGGAAAATCAACTTGGGAGGGGGGTGGTGAAGAAGGAGTTGAATTATTTTTGTGAGGATACATATATCGCAAAAAAACTGAAGATGTTACAGTCATGATAATTGATATTTGGACGCTCCCTTATAAATAAACACATATTTTTTTGTTTTTGGTTAGTTCACTTTAGAAGGGCGAAAGGAAATGGAAAAATTGAATTCTGTTTTTTTTTGCTAGTTGTTTTACGTCGCACCGACACAGATAGGTCTTACGGCGACGATGGGACAGGAAAGGGCTAGGAGTGGGAAGGAAGCGGCCGTGGCCTTAATTAAGGTACAGCCCCAGCATTTGCCTGGTGTGAAAATGGGAAACCACGGAAAACCATTTTCAGGGCTGCCGACAGTGGGGTTCGATCCTACTATCTCCCGAATACTGGATACTGGCCGCACTTAAGCGACTGCAGCTTTCGAGCTCGGTTTGAGTTCTTTTTATGGGATACTTATATTTCAACAAGTGAAGGTTATAAACCTGAAAATTGGTATTTCGAATCTCCTTTGAAAATAAAGAAACACACATATTTTTCTGGAGGAGGTTGAAATCAATTTAACGGGGCTGGGGGGTGAAAAAGGAGCTTAATTCTTTTAAAGAGGAGACTTATATATCAAATACTGAAGATGTTACGGACATGAAAATTTGTATTTGGAATATTCTTTCAAAGTAAAGAAATATGTATTCTTTTGTTTTTGGAAAATCCACTTGGGAGGGGGGGGTGAATGAATTGGAAAATTAGTTGAATTCTTTGTATGAGGGTACTTATATCTCAAAAACTAAATATGTTATAGATGTGAAAATTGGCATTTTGAATCTCTTTTAAATATAAAGAAACACGTATTATTTTCCGAAAATTACTTTGTGCGGGGGGGATGAAAAATTGAATATTAGTTGAATTATCTGTATGAGGATACTTATATGTTGTGATAGTACATATATCACACCCCCGAATTATATGTAGAAGTTAGAGATATTATTGTCAGTATTCGATTTATTATTATTATTATTATTATTATTATTATTATTATTATTATTATTATTATTATTATTATTATTATTATTATTATTATTATTATTATTATTATGATTTGTATTTCATTTGTATATTTTGCCATTTATATTGGTAAGCTGGAAGATATCCACATATGTAGGTATGAGTAATTTGTTTTGCACGAGTGGGAAAGCATTGCTTTAATAACTCTGGTAATTTGAATGAGTCATATGGCTACCCCAGTGTTTGTTGTGATGTACTTGTGTCGGGAAATTCATGAGTCATGTATATATCCTAGCCTGATGAGATGAGCTTGTTGTTGTATTAGGAAAATTTGGTGACTCATGGAATATACCCCAGAGTTTGTTATTGTCTTGGGAGGAAGAAGTAGTTCAGGGCTTGGGCTTGAGAAGAGGATCACTCATGATTGGCTGGCAAGCACCAATCCAGACGTATCATCTGAGAGGAGGGGGATGTTTATGTCTATAAAGGTTGATCATACGGCGGCAACCAAAAACATTGTAAGGGCGATTGTAGAGGTGATTGTAAAGGAACGAGAAGGAAGATAACTACAACTACAACTACAACTGACGCACTGTACGGGGAGGAAGTGGTGCTGATACACGGTACTGGAGTGACACGGCTGCAATGGACTGGACTTCAAACGTTCGTGGAGCGTAGTCTTGTTATGTTCGTGGAAAGTGGCTGATTGTGGAGAGTGCTTGCGCATTAAGTATTGTACCACTTGTGGCGGCCTAGCATTATATGTTGGTGAAAGCTATCTCAGACTTTCCATAAATTTATGTTGAGGATCGACAGACGTGTGTATATATCTTTACAACAAGTGTTAAAGTATGTGAACACAGTAGTACAAGGTACAGTATCTGTGTGATGTGATAACTGCCGATTATGAGAATCGGTAAGTCGAATTGATATAGAGACAGTGAAGGGTATTTATCTTCATACATGTACATTGTTCATCGGACCATCTACAAATGGTAGCTTAGTTCTCGCTTTCGTTTTCCCACGATTTTCATTATTTTTGTTGTTGTTGTAAATATGGAGTCTTCCAGCAATATTTTATGTGTGTATTATATGTATAATGTTGTATGTTGATGAGGTGCTCATGCACGGAATTTGTTAAGAATATAGTTAGCTATTTTAGAATCAGTGTTATTGATGAACCTAGGTGCAGTTCCTACCTAATTAGTCGTTTTCAGGAGATTAGGTAAGGCCTGCAGCAGATGTACCAGTACGCAGCATTATGTACACGCCCTGGGATATACAGTTTATCATGCTCTTATCAAAATTCGAGAGATCCATTCTGGTGAACTCTGGCGCCCATACTACGGACATTTCGGTTAATTATGCTTATTAATTTTATTAAGTTTTTGAGTAATTTTATTTATATATTTTTGTTTATTGATTATATTTATTATTATCATCAAAAAGTTACAATGTAAAAAGCTAAAGCTGTTTCAGACGTGAAAATTGGTATTTGGAACCTCTTTTAAAAATGTTGGTTTTTTTTCGACTTGAAAGAAGACTGTTTATCACATGTACAGTTCTATGTCGCATGGTCATCTTAGCCCCATTGGCAGTACCAAAAACGTGGTTTTCAAAGTGTTCCAGGGGTAAATGAAACTCAATTTTTCGGTGAGTTTTTATACTTACATATCTTACTGCAGTACAGAGGAGCGATTACTTTTAAGAGATAAGGAGACCCTGTTAGAAATGTAGTTCATTACAGGGCCTCCAGAGTCAAGGAGGAAGTGGTTGACGAGTTAACTATATAGAGTCTACTTAGTATATAGCCGTCACCTTTGTTACAATTATTCGGGTGTTCAGCAATTTCTGTCGTCTTACGAATGATACTTGGTATAAAATGTTTCTCTTTATAAATGACAGAAGTTGCATCAAATGATTTGATGGTCGTTATGTATGGCATGTTCTGTCACAGCAGACTTCTCTGGCTGGCAAAGACGTAAGTGCTTGCGCTGTTCCGTAACGCTCCTTGCTACATGTTTGGCCAACATAAACCGATCCACAGGGGCAAGGAATCGTATATATTCCAGCACAGTTAAACCAATTGGATCTTTAACATATAGCAAGTTGTTGCCTATGATGATAATAGGCTTAAGAATGGTCTTGGTATTGTGCCTTTTGAGAATATTGCCAATCCTATCCGTGACAGATTGCACGTATGGCAAGAAGGCCAGGCTCAAAGGACGAGAATCACGTGACAATCTGTCTTTTGGCTTAGGATGTAGCACTTCGTCAATCTGTTTCTTTGAGTAGCCATTGCTCAGGAATGTTCTGGTTAGGAACTCGAGTTCACCTTTTAATTTATCCTCCTCACAACCCCCCTCCCCTCCACTTGCTCGGCTGACAAGGGTGTTAAGCACAGCACGCTTTTGGCAAGGATGGTGGCGAGAGGACCCGCAAAGGTATTTATTAGTATGGATGGGTTTACGGTAAACCGAGTAACCTAGAGTTTCATCTAATTTTCTAGGAACCAAAACATCCAAGAACGGCAAACATCTTCCACGTCCAGTCTTCTTGATAAATTTAATGTTGGGATGTATGCTAGAGATCCAAAAATATGGATAATTCGTGTTCACCATGGGGCCAGATAGCCAAGTCTACGAACCAAGTAATACTGTCAAATTCTGGTTGATTTAATTCTTCAGGCAGGAGCTTCGGAGCGCTACTGACAGAATGGCTTATCACCTTGGTTGAAGTTGACACCCGCATCTTGTTGAAGTGAGATCTTGAAATTGAATTTCTGTTAGTGTATCCTCTATATGTGATAAATCGACTTCAAATATTCAGCCCATGTGCCTCTCAAGGTCACTGTTTCTAAAGCCGACATTACACCTACCGAATACTCGGCTAATGTGATAAGTACAGTCAGTACTCGGCCTAGTAGCGAGCGAGTGATTTGGGCGAGACAGTGAATAGAAACATGGCCCAACTGCTCGGCCGAATGAGTACCCACACCACCTGCCCACTCACCTCGGCGCTTCACTCGCTCTTCACTCGGTCAATGTGATCAGTCAAGTCAATTGTGAAGGAGTGTTCTTGTGTTGTCTGGGCTTTGTGATTCGATTTCTTCAATGATAATGGCTAAATGGAGGAGTGAAACAACGCTAAAATTCATTCAAGAGTACAAAACACACGAATGTTTTTGGGACTTCAAATCTCCTGTGTACAAAGACTCAAACATGCGTGATGCTGCTAATCACAAGTTGGTAGAAGCTATAAATTTATCTGACTTTGGTGTACCAGATGTAAAAAATTAAATTAAAAACTGTTGTTGCTAATGTGATCTTCGACTTCCTCTATTATGGCAGGTATGATCACGCTGCAATAGCGTTTAAAAACTCTCATCATTTTCCTACTTCACATAATCATGTTCCCGCGCCCTTTAAACGTTTCAGTGCACTGACTCGTCCACTGTCTCTTCCTCGTGTAATCACATCTACTCCTCAATAAGTTACTCGGCCCAGTACTCGGTAGGTGTAATTGCGGCTACTAATATCAGATCACCGCCAGCCATAACACATAGCCTGAACAGGAGACTGTCAATTTACATATTAGCACTACAATGTGTACCGTTGGAAGGAGGCCATTGATCTTAGTACAACCACGGCCGACTTGATGCAGAGTACCTTACGTACCTTAAACTAGTGACTTCCATTTCAGCACACTCTATGTATACTAATCTGCAGCCCGTGAACCTCTCAAGGTCACTGTTGCTAGATTAAACATTTTCCGACGTAACTTCCTTTACACATTTTGTCGTGTCATTTCACGAAAATTTTCGGATGGTCCCCAGCCATAAGACATAATCACGTCAAAAACTTTCCTCAGTCCGAAGAGCCCCTTTTGAAAACGGTTAGTAATTTAGCAAACGTGTCTTTTATAGTCAGGAAGAATGCTTTCCGAGAGCCTACATGCAACATATATCCAGCTGAGTGACCTTTAATTATGTTCCTTATGTTTATCACCCTTTCCTTTGTACACTGGAGCTACTATAGCAACTCTCCATTTATTTGGGATACTCTAGGTACTGTAGGTATACCTTCAGGAATGTTAGCAATTCCAACTGCTTCCCTAGCTGTTACGAAAGTCCTGAAATGGGGGTGAATTTTTTTATTAGTATAGTGATATATCAAAAACTGAAGATATTACAGACGTGAAAATTGGTAGGTATTTGGAGTCTTCTTTCAAAATAAAGAAATAAGTACTTCTTTTTCTCGAAAAATCCACATTCAGGGTGTGAAGGAATTGAAAAATGAGTTGAATTATTTGTATGAGGATGCTTATATTTCAAAAACTAAAGATGTTGCAGAAGTGAAAATTGGTATTTGGAATCTGCTTTAAAAATAAACACGTGTTTTTGTTTTCACAAAATCCCATTAAGGGGGGTGAAAAGTGGGGGAAAAATTGGTTGAATACCTTTTATGAGGATACTCATATCTCAAAAACTGAAGATGTTACAGGCATGAAAATTCGTATTTGGAATCTCCTTTAAAATAAAGAAGCACGTATTTTTTTGTTTTTGAAAATCCAATGAATAGGGGGTGAACGGGAGTGACAAACCGGGTCAGATTTTGAAAAAATATATCTAGGCCTACAATATATCTCAGACACTTAACATGTTACAGAGTTGGAAACTGGTACTTGGAATCTCCTGTAAAAGTAAAGAAACGTAGATAATTATTTTCGGGAAATCCAATTAAGGGAAACTGAAAAAGGGGGTGAATTTTTAAAATGGGCATAACTACAGAACATCTCAAAATCTTAACATGTTAAAGATGTGAAAATTGGTATTTTTAATCTTTTAAAAATAAAGAAACATGTATTTTTTCGGAAGAAACCACAAAAGGGGCGGGGTAAAAGGGACTGAAAAGGGGTGAAATTTTTATTAGGATAGTGATATCGCAAAAACTGAAGATGTTACAGACGTAAAAATTTGTAGGTATTTGAAGACTTCTTTAAAAATAAAGAAATACGTATTTCTTTTTCTCGGAAAATCCATTTAAAGGGGGCGAAGGAATTGAAAAATGAGTTGAATTCTTTGTATGAGGATGCGTACATTTCAAAAACTAAAGATGTTGCTGAAGTGAGAATTGGTATTTGTAATCTCCTTTAAAAATAAAGGAACACGGATTCTTTTTTTTTTCGGAAAATCCACTTAAGGGGGTGAAAGAATTAAAAAATCAATTGAATTATTTGTATGAGGGTACTTGTCTAAAGAATCTAAAGATATTACTGACGTTAAAATAGGTAAGTGGAATATCTTTTAAAAACAAAGAAATATGCATTTTTGAGGGAAAATCAACTTAGAAGGGCGGGGGAGTTGAATACTTTTCATGAGGATGAATATATATCTCAAAACTGAAGATGTTGGGGTCGTAATAAATGGTATTTGGAAGATACTTTATAAATAAAGAAACATGTATATTTTGTTTTCGGAAAATTCACTTAACGGAGGAATGAGGAAGGAAGTGAAAAACGTTGAATTCTTTTTATGGAGAAACTAATATCTCAAAAACTGAACGTTACAGACGTGAAAATTGATATTTGGAATCTCCTTAAAAAGGAAACACGTATATTTTGGGGGGGGGGGGGGCGGGGGTGTAGGGAAAGTGAATTGTATTATTTTTATGAGGATACTTATATCTCAAAAACTAAATATGTTACAGACGTGAAAATTCCTATTTGAAATCTCTTAAAAATAAGGAAAAACGCATTTTGAGTGAGGAGAGGGGAGGTGATCAAATTAACGGGCGAGGGTGGAGGCTTCTGGAAAAGGAGTTGAATTCATTTTATGAGGATACATACATCTCAAAAACGGAAGATGTTACAGACATAAAATTTGTATTTGGAATCTTATCTCAAAGTAAAGAAACACCTAGTCTTCGAAAAAACCACTTACGGCGGAGGGCGTGAATGAATTGAAACATTAGTTGATTTCTTCGTATGAGAATACTTATTTCTCAAAACTAACGATGCTACAGACGTGAAAATTGGTATTTGGAATCTCCTTTAAGAAAGAAACACGTTTTGTTTTTTGTTTTTGGAAAATCGACTTAAGGGGGTTTGAAAATAAGTAAAGGAGTTGAATTCCGTGCATGAGGATACGTATATCTTATAAACTGAAGGTGTCACAGACGTGATAGTTGGTAATTGTAGAATTTGAATTCTTTTTATGAGAATACTTATATCTCAAAAACTGAAGGTGTTACAGACGTACAGGCGTGAAAACTGGTATTTGGAATCTCCTTTAAAAAAATGAAACACGTATGTTTTGCTTTCGGAATATCGATTTAAGGGACTGAAATGAATTGAAAAAGCGGGTGAATTTTTAAAATTATACCGGTTTATCTACAGTGTATGTTAAGAACTTCCAACATGTTAGAGACAAGAAACTTGGTAGTTGGAAAGTCTATTAAAAATACAGGAACAGGTACTTTTTGTTTTAGGAAAAGGCTCTTAACGGGGGGTGAAAGGGAGTTGAAAAGTGAGTTGAGTTATTTTATGAGGATACTTATATCTAAAAAAATGAAAATGTTACAGACATGGAAATTGGTATTTTAATCTCCTTCAAAACTAAAGAAACGTGTATTTTTTTCGACTTGAGACAAGACTTTTCTCACATGTGCATTATTTTCTGTGTCGCATGGTCGTCTTAGCCCCAAACGGCAATACCTCAAACGTGATTTACAAAGAGTTTCTGGGGTAAATGAAACTCTATTTTTTTGGTGAGTTATTATATTTTAGGGATTTTCAGATAATGTCTTAGTACAGTGCTGAGGAACGATTACTTTTATCAAATTACGAAATCGACGCGAGTGAAACCAGGGGAGAAGGGGGTAACTGCTAGTCTATACATATAAAATAACATGACCTGACTGACAGACTCATCATCGCCGAGCCAAAACTACTGGATATAAAGAAACGAAATTTTGGGGATACATTTATATTAAGGTGTAGGTGCTCACTAAAGGAGGATTTTTGGATATTCCGGCGCTAAGAGGTTGAAAAGGGGGGTGAATTTTTAAAATGACGATATCTATATCTCAAAAACTTAAAAGTTGACAGACGTAAAATTTGGTACTTGGAATCTCCTTTAAAAACAAAAGAAACACGTAGTTTTGGTTTTCGGAAAATCCCATTAAGGGGGATGAAAAATGGGGGGAAAGAGGGTTGACTACCTTTTATGAGGAGACTTATATCTCAAAAACTGAAGATGTTACAGACATGAAAATTGGTATTTGGAATCTCCTTTGAAAAAAAAAAAGAAACATGTATTTTTGTGTGTTTGGATAATCCGACGAATAGGGGGTAAATAGGAATAAAAAACGGGGTGGATTTTTAAAAAGACTGTATCTGCAAATTATCTCAGACAGGTAACATATTACAGATTTGAAAACTGGTATTTCGAATTTCCTGTAAAAGTAAAGAAATTTTTTTTTCGGAAAATCCGCTTATGGGGAACTGAAAAAGGGGGTGAATGTTTATAATTAGAATATCTACAGTATATCTCAAAAACTTAACATGTTGCATTCGTGAAAATTGTTATTTGGAATCTCCTTTAAAAATAAGGAAATACGAATTGTTTTGTTTTCGGAAAAGGGGGGGGGGGGGGTTGGAAAACATTGAAAGATTAGTTGAATTATTTGTATGAATATATATACCAAAAATCTAAAGATGTTACAAACGTGAAAAACTGGTATTTGGAATCTCCTTTAAAAATAAAGGAAAGCGCATTTTAGGAGGGAAGGGAATCAACTTGGTAGGGAGGGATGGAAACGGAGATGAATTCCTTTTACGAGAATATATATATATATATATATATATATATATATATATATATATATATATATCTTCAAAACTGAAGATGTTGCAGTCGTGATAATTCGTATTTGGAAGCTCCTTTAAAGAAACGGGTACTGTTTATTTTTGTATAGTTCACATACGTGGGGAGTGTGAATGGAAGTGAAAAAATTGAATTATTTTTATGGAGAAACTTATATCTCAAAACTGAAGGTTACAGACGTGGAAATTGGTGTTTGGAATCGCCTTGAAAAATAAAGAAACACTCATATTTTGGGTGGGGTGAAACCAACTTAACGGCCGGGAATGGAGTGAAAAATGAGTTGAATTATTTTCATGAGGATACTTATATCTCAAAAACTGAATATATTACTGAGATGAAAATTTGTATTTGGAATTTTCTTTCAAAGTAAAGGAACACGTAATCTTTTGTCTTTGAAAAATCCACTTAGGGGGTTAAATTAATTGAAAAATCTGTTGAAATCTTTGTCTGAGGATACTTATATCTCAGATACTAAACATGTTAAACACGTTAAATTTGTATTTGGAATCTCCTTTAAAAATGAGGAAACATGCACTTTTTGGAGAGGGAGGGATCAACTTTACGGGCTGGAGTGAAAGAGGATTTGAATTTTTTTATGAGGATACTATATCTCAAAACTGAAGATGTTAGAGGCATGAACATTTGAATTTGGAATCTTCTTTCAAATTAAAGAGACCGTGTTCTTTTGTCTTTGGAAAGTCCACTTAAGGGAGTTGAATGAATTGAAAAATGATTTGAATTCTTTGTATGAGGATACTTATATCTCAAAAACTAAAGATGTTAAAGACGTGAAAATTGGTATTTGGAATCTCTTTTTAAAATAAAGTGACTTGCACTTTTGGGGAGGGGGAATCAACTTGACGGGTAGGATGGGGGGTTAAAATGGAGTTGAATTACGTTTATGAGGATACTTATATTTCAAAAATGAAGATGTTACAGACGTGAAAATTAGTATTGGAATCTCCTTTAAAAACACATTTGTTTTTTCGGAAATTCGACGTAAGGGGTGTGGGGTTGAAGATAAGTAAATAAGGAGTTGAAATATGTTTATGAGGATACTTTATCTAAAAAACTGAAGGTGTTTCAGACGTGAAAGTTGGTATTTTTAATTTCCTTTCAAAACAAAGAAACACGTATTTTTTTTGTTTTTGGAACGGCCACTTAAGGCGGGAGAGTGGTGGAAAGAAGTGAAGAAAAGAAGCTGAATTATTTTTATGAGTATACATTTATCTCAAAAATTGAAGGGGTTACAGACGTACAGACATGAAAACTGGTATTTGGAATCTCTTTTAAGGTAATGAAACACGTATTTTTTGTTTTCGGAAAATCCAGTTAAGGGGCTGAAAGAATTGGAAAAGCGGGTGAATGTTTAAAATGGGTACCGGTATATCTACATTATATGTCAAAAAGTTAACATGTTAGAGACAATAATCTTGGTATTTGGAAAGTCCTTTAAAAATACCGGAACATGTACCTTTCTGTTATCGGAGAACGCACTTAACGGGGGGGGGGGGGTGAAAAGAAGTGAAATATAGTTGAATTATTTTCTATGAGGATACTTATATCTTAAAAACTGAAGATGTTACAGACATGAACATTGGTATTTGGAATCTCCTTTACAAATAAAGAAACATTTTTTTTGTTTTCGGAAAATACAGTTAAAGGGGGGTAGGGGTGGGGGAAGGACTGATCAAGGGGTTGAATTCTTTTTATGGGGATACTTGTATCTCAAAAACTGTAAATGTTACAGATGTGGAAGTAGGTATTTGGAATCTCTTTCAAAAATAAGGAATCTATTCTTTTTTCGACTTGAGAAAAGACTGTTTCTCGCATGTACAGTTCTATGTCGCATGGTCAACTTAGCCCCAAAAGGCAATACCACAAACATGGTTCACAAAGACTTTCTGGGTTAAATGAAACTCAATTATTGGGTGAGTTTTTATACTTTAGGAATTTTCAGATAATGTCTTTGTACAATGCCGTGGAACGATTACCTTGATCCAATTATGAAATCCACGAGAGCGAAACCGCGGGTAATTGCTAGTGAGAGAGAGAGAGAAAGAAAGAGATTGATTGTTTGTACGATCCAAATAAAGAATAAATGAATAAGTAAATAATGCCAAAAATCACAACGAAGTTATATGTAGGATTGTTATATACAGTATTGTTTGGTTTCAATGTCGAAAGTGAAATAAATAATAAAAATTTGGTTGCAATGAAAGGATTGTTAGTTTCTACACCAGTATTTATTTCTTGTGTGCTGTGTTGATCTTGTTACTGCATTACTGATGCACACACACGGTGGGACGACATCTGATGCAGAGTGGGGGGTCGTGACTATTGAAAGGGGAATTGTGAGGGCACGTGTGATAATTCCCAAGGGTGTCGATTGTTATATTATTGCTATTGGGGGATGGGAGCTGTTGTGGGTGAGGAGGTGGGGCTGGACAGTGGGAGGTGGTGTAATCACAGAGCTCACGGAGGCATCAACTTAGGGTGGGCGAAGGGATTGGTATAGGTGGATGGTGTTTGGATGAAATGTGGGGAGGGGGAGGTTGGCCTCTGAGGAGATGGTTTAGGGAGGGGTGGTACCGGTCGAGGGCTCGTCGGTAGGCACGCAGGAATTGGGTGAGAACGTAGGAGTCTAGTTTTGGAAAGGTAAAGATGTCGTAGAGGTCCTAGATGGGATAGCGGAATGGGAGCAGGAAGGCGTGGCGTACGGTGCGTCGTTCTATGGAAAGGAAGGGGCGACAGAGGTTAGGGTTGGAGTTAGCTATGACTGTTCAGGTGGTGAGTTCGTAGGTGATGGGAGGTCGGACAAAGGACTTGTTGGAGGAGGAGGGAGCTTTTGTGACACCACCGTGTGCCGGCCAGTCGGCTCACAAGTCGGGCACGGTTGGCCGTCTTGGATCTGAGTTGTTGGAAGTGGGGACGGAAGGTTAGGTGCTGGTCAAAAAGGATGCCGAGGTGTTTTAGGGCGGGTTGGGTACGAATGCGGGTGTCCGGACTTTGAGGTTAAGGTGTTCGGGATTGCGAGTGTTGCTGGATTTGCCGTAGATGCGGCGGAAGATTATGGCTTGGGTTTTATAGGGGTTTCGTTTCAGGTGCAACCGGTCACACCAGAAGATGAAGGTGTCGAGGTAAGTTTGAAGTGAGTATGGGGGGCCAGTATAGCCTATCATCTGCAAACTGTAGTAGTTGGATAGGGGGGGGGGAGGGTTGAGGGATAACTGCTACGAAGAAGATAAAGAGTAGCGGGGAGAGGGATAAACCCTGGGAGACTCCGTGTCTGAGGGGGGACGGGGGTTGAGAGTTAGTTGTTTAATGATATCTGGGTAGAGCGTTTGGTGAGTTATGAGGATATGAGGCGGATGTAGGAGATGGGGAAGGCGAAGAATCTGAGTTGAAAGAGGAGCACGGGATGCCAGAGCCGAATGCTAGTTGGAAGTCAAAGGTGATTAGGAGCGTCGGACGTACGCGTAGGTAGTTACTGGATGTGGTTTGGATGAGACGAAGGAGTTGGTCTTCGGTGGATAGGTTGAGTCGGAAGCCAAATTGGGAGGGGTGCAGGACATGGTTAGATTGCAGTTGGGGGTAGATACGGTGGACCAGGATTTTATCCAGTATTTTAGCTAGGACTGTGATCAGGGTTATGGGACGATAGGAGTCGAGTTCGGAAAGGGGTTTACCAGATTTAGGGAACAGGAGCATTGTTGTGTGTTTCGAGGAGGTGGGATAGAATCCTTCGCGAAGGGTGAAGGTCTAGATGTCGGCCAGTAGGATAAGAAGGAATGGCGGGGCATGTCGGATGTGGAGGTGGCGTTTTTTTATCGGGACCGGGGGCTGTGTTACGGGATTTGGACAGGACATATGGGATTGCGATTGGTGAGATGGGGATATCTAGGGGATGGTGAGAGAGGGTGTGGGTGTTTGAGGGAGTGAATGGTGGGGAGGAGGCTACGGAAAGATCGGTCATGCCGAAGTCGGAGTCAATGTGTGTGTTAAAGCGGTGGGAGAAATGGTGGGCGAAAATTTTCCGTTTCTCCTCGGTGTCGGCTGGAGCTACGTCGCGAATGATTATGGTATATTGGGGGATGGATTTGGTCCCGAGGGGGCTATTGATCTTTCGCCAGAATTTAGTGGGACGGGCGTGGAGGAAGTTCGGATTAGTGCAGGTTTGGGCCCAGGTTCGGCGGGAGTAGACTGCAAGGTAGTTTCTAATGGTTCTAAGAGTTTTCCGGTGTAGGTGAAGGAAGTAAGAGTCTCGGATAATCATGAATTCTCTACTACTACTACTACTACTACTACTACTACTACAACAAAAATGTTTTCATTCCTCCCCTGAAGGGGGAGGCCGGCCTCTTAGACGCTGACGCTGTCCCTCAGGCTGGGAGATTTGTTATGGTGAAGGAGATTCTCGGAGAAGTTGAGGGGGATGGCGGCAGTAGCCTATACTAGGTACTGTCCCGGCATTCGCCTTAGTGCAGGAGAATGGAAAAGCACGGAAAACGGGAAAACCATTCTCAGGACAACCGACGGTTAGGGCCAGCCGTAAGGACCAGCCCTGTCCCGTCTCCCGAATGCAGAGGCGTAGAGCCACAGTAGTGCAATGACCACCCCTCCTCTGCTCAGTTGGCCGGTCATAGTGCAGAGCTGTTGGACCACGGACCAGCCGTAGCCACCTGAGGGCCCAGGCCCACTCTGCATCTACCGACGCATGAACACTTTTCTTCGTTCTTCTTCAAAACTTTTCATTCCCCACCCTGAAGGGGTAGGGCGGGCCACTTAGAGGGTTACGCCCTCTCTCTGGCCAACAGATGCGGGCGGGTTGGGGAGATGTGATGGAAGAGGGAGGTGGTAAAGGATGTGAATGGGAGAGGAATTTTGCCTATGTCTAAATATTTTACAATTTATTTATTTATTTCATCTTTTGTTTTTAACATAACGTACATACAATCTACAGTTTGAACAAATAATATACTAGGAATTTTCTTGACATCGCCCGCCTGGAAGTGCATGTATGAAAATAGAAAACTGAATTTAAATACAAAACCTGAGTGGTTACATTTATGAGTGAATAAATGTATGAATGATGGAGCTTATTGGCTGGAGTTAGAGAATGCGGACTGCTTTTAGACGAGAGTTTCAAGAGGTGTGAAGCTTAAGTGGATGTTTAAACCCGAGTAGGGGGTTGAAAAATGGAGGTTGAATGTTTGGTTCGCCGCGGCTTGTAGATCAGTGAGGACTAACGATCTGTGGTAGGGATAAATATTCAGTGGGAAAATTATTAAAAGCGGAGAAGATCTGCAAATGTAGGTGGTGGGAAGATGGAGCGGTTGGGTTGTGTGGGCATGTAGATGGTTCGTATAGGAGCTATGAGCTCAGGTCGGTTTTGAGGAGGTGCAGGGCGGGTTCTGCAACGGCGTAAATATGCTGGATGATTGCCTTCACTAGTGTGACACAGGGTAGGGTGATCGGTGTTCGGGCAACTTGATGTAGAGTGCTGTTGGCTGCAATGACCGCATACAGGATGTTGTGCTTTGCACTGAGTGATAGGGTGGTTATTGTATGAGAGGCATCGCTCACACCGGATGGATTGTAGTGGCGGGGCTCGGGATGGCTCCACTTTGTGATGGTGTCTGTAGATTGAAACTCCGCTGGCCAGTACTCGGTACACGTATTCAGGTGTCGGCAGTAGGATTCGAACCATGTAGGTGGGTCCTGTTGAGTTCGTTATCCTGAATGCTTTTTTTTGTTAGGATGCCTTCGAATTTAAGTTCGGCGAGGATGTTATCTTCAGTAATAGAGGGGTCTAAACCTCGCATTACGTAGCTAAGGAGTCGATAGCGTGTAGGAGTAGGCGGAGCTTTAATGGGTGGGGTGGGAGGCGTTGAAGGAGGGTGCTTAAACCGAGATGATGAGATCCTACTGTAGTGAGCAGGTTGGCAGTGGCATCCCCGTTGGACTGGATGTTGACTCCGGCAGTAGTTTTCCGGATGTCTGCGATATCGTCCCGGCGAATGTTGAAGCGAATTCGAGTGGCAAATATGGCGTGAAGTGATTGGAAATCAGGGTAGGGATGGGTAAATAAAAAGGAATGAGTACCTGACGGAGTTGGTTGAAGAAACCGGGAGTGATTAATAGATCGTCTGGTGCCGGATACAGCAATGAAGGAGAGCTGGGGAGGAGTAGGTGTGGTAGTGATGGTTGTAGTTGCAGGTGGAAGGTCTCTCTGCTTGTTGACTTGCATGGCGAGCGGCGGGTCACGCGACGTGGCTGGTTGAGTGATCCGTTCCGAGGTCACTTCCAGGTGCCGTGTGGCTGGTACTTGTTCTGGAGTTGATCTTTGAGCCAAACTCGTAAAGTGACATTGCGGTCTTGAAGTATCTAAAGGTGGTGCTGGTGTGGCAGGAATATATCTGGCTTCATAATTAGGAGCAGCGTAGCTGGACATCGCAGCCGAATGAGAGGCAATTTCGGCAGTTTAGTTGAAGTCGGTAATGGTGCTGGTGGTGGTGGTGACGTTGGTCATCGAAGAAGTGATGACCGGGTGATAAAACGGGTATGGAAACATGGCAACTAATGTTCTGGAGTTCACTCAAAATACGATGAATCAGAAATGCGGAAGTTGTCGCTGATGGGCTCGTCCCGAGGTGAAACCTCCCGGATTTTCTTCAGTCCACTTGATCAGCACACTTTTTTTATTAAGGAGAGCCCTGTGTGACTGATGTATCAGTGTAGGAAACCGTTGCACGGCAAATGATGCATGCATTCTCTACTACTACTACTAAAATGTTTTTGTCCTCCCCTGAAGGGGGAGGCGGGCCTCTAAGAAGGTGACGCCGTCTCTCAGGCCGGGAGATTTGTTACTGTGAAGGAGATGCTCGGAGAAAGTGAGGGGGTTGGTGGCCGTGGCCTATACTAAGAACTAGTGATGGGAGTACTCGAGACCAAAATCTCGTAGAATTCAATTCTTACAATTCTCGAGACATCACGAATCCAGATAAAAGTATTCGAATACTTTCACTCGAGGCGAGGTATTCACTAATAGAGAGAAACAAATGTGGAATGTGTTCTCGGTTTCGGTTTGTCACAAGTAGTGAAGCAGTGGTGCTCCCAAACCACAGGGTGTTCCACAAGTAGGTATACTAATTTTTTGCTGCGCCAGCACCCGAGGTCATTGACCCCTAGTAGTGTACCTAGGCCAGTTCAAACTCAATGGTCATTGACCCGAGGTCATTAACCCCTAGTATAGTAGAAGGGCTAGGCCGATTTGAGGATTTTCATAAGAGAGTGAGCCTAACCTCACATTCGCAATCGTGTGGGCGTAACCTCACGTTAACGGCTAGTTTCCCTTTCCGACGCATAAGGGAACGAGCCTAGCTTCACATCCGCCATCTTGAAGGGAGCTATCCTTAGTTTCACGGCAAGATGCCTTTCCCGACGCCAATTGTACAAGTTGGCTGCTATACATCGGCTCTTATGAAACGGCCCAGGGATGCTTGTGCAAGATGGCGGCTATCCAATTGCACAAGATGGTGACTATACACAGCTTCTTATGAGACGGCTCAGGGACGCTTGCGCAAGATGGCTGCTATACATAGGCTGTTATGAGACTGCGTAGGGACACTAGCGCAGGATGTCGGCTACCTAATTACAAAAGATGGCTACTATACACAGCTTCTTATGAGACGGCTTAGGGGCGCTTGCTCAAGATGACGGCTATACACTGCTTCTTATGGAGAAAATGCCGGCAATGGGCGATTGAGCAAGATGGCGGCTACACATGCGCTCTTATAGAGAAAGATGCCAGCTATGGGCGCTTGCGCAAGATGGCGGCTATACATGGGCTCTTATAGAGAATGAAGACGGTTATGGCCAATTGCACAAGATGGCGGCTATACATGAGCTCTTATGGAGAAAGATGCCGGCCATGGGTGATTGCACAAGATGGCGGCTATACATGAGCTCTTATGGAGAAAGATGCCGGCCATGGGCGATTGCACAAGATGGCGGTTATATATGGGGTCTTAAAGAGAAAGATGCCGTTCATGGGCGCTTGCGCATGATGGCAGCTATACACAGGCTCTTATAGATAAAGGTGACGGCCATGGGCGGTTGCGCAAGATGGCGGCTATACATAGGCTCTTATGGAGAAAGTTGCCGGCCATGGGCGATTGCACAAGATGGCGGCTATACACAAGCTCTTATGGAGAAAGATGCCGGCTATGGCCAATTGCATAAGGTGGCGGCCATACACAGGCTTATATGGAGAAAACTAGCTTAGAGGCTAGTACGCAAGATGGCTGCTATACACAGGCTCTTATGAGATGGCTTAAGGGCTCTTGGGCAAGATGGCGGCTGCTCTTATGAAGAAAGATGCCGGCCATGGGCGATTGCACAAGATGGCAGCTATACATGGGCTCTTAGAGAGAAAGATGACGGCCATGGACGCTTGCGCAAGATGGCGGCTATACACAGGCTTATATGGAGAAAGCTAGCTTAGAGGCTACTGCGCAAGATGGCGGCTATACATAAGCTGTTAGGAGACGGCTTAAGGGCGCTTGCGGGAGATAGCTACTATACACCAGCTTTTGTGGAGAAAGCTAGCCCAGGGGCTACTGCACAAGATGGCGGCTATACATAGGCTCTTATGGCCTCTCCCGCTTCCGAAGGGACACAGCCGCCCTCCTCCTCCTCATCATCATTATCTGTATAACAAAAGGGCAAAAGTGCACCTCTTCCTAGCAAAAGCGCAAATGGGCAAAAAGGACACCTCCTCCTCATCTGTAGGGCAAAAATGGCAAAAGGGCTCCTCTTCCTGGCAAAAGGGCAAAAGGTCTCCTCCTTATCCGTTTGGCAAAAGTTCTTCTCTTCCGGGCAAGAGGGCAAAAGGGCTCTTCTCTATCTGTATGGCAAAAGAGCTCCTCCTCCTGACAAAAGGCAAAAGGACTTAAGGGCAAAACGGCTCCTCTTTCTCGCAAAAGGGTTCCTCCTCCTGGAAAAAAGGGCTCTTCATGGCAACAGGGCAGGACTCCTTCTTACAGTTACTGAGGTTAGCTCACTCCCTCCTCTTACAGACGGATGCTTTCCTGAATTGAACGTTACATTACAAACAAATATACTTACATTATGTAGCGTTGTCCTCGTCGCATAAGTTTTTCGATTGAGGAGGAAGCGATAGGAGGAGGAGGCAGTAAGGAGAAGGTAATACTTTTTCAGCATGCGAAAATATTGCAGGATAAGCAAATGCTGTATCCGACAAGACAAAACAGGTTCAATCTAGTTACAGAATGCAATTACGAAAATATAGAATTGACATGCTGTATGTCTATGTCCGACAAGACAAAACATGTTGACTATTAAACAGAAAACTTTTGTCGCTACTGTGCTATATGTTTCTATTCGTCAAGACAAGTTACAAGTAGCACACTCTAGACTTGATTGTAGAAAAAGACAAAGCATGTTGGCTATTAGTGTTCAGAACAGAAAAAAATATAACGCAAAACATTATAAGCTTAATCTCTCTGTTGATTCAATCGCACTCTTATGCAATCAACGCGCACACACATAGAATTGCAAATGTTGTATATCTCTATCCGACATACGTCTTCTTAATCACTGCAGATAAAATGATTACTATATATCAGAGGATACCTTTGTTCTAAGGAGATGGATTTTGCGGGATTCGAACCCATGCAACAGAAAAATATGTTTAGTTACCGTAAAAGAATAAAGAATCATACTACTGTGCAGATAAAATGATTTTACTACTTAGCAGGGGATACATTGTCCTACATCATTTATGTTAAGGAGAAAAATTGTGTTACAATAAAAATCATAGGATTGAAACTTTGTTTACAAGGGAGAGGAATAGAAGTGTACTTTCCTCTTAATTCAATAATCACTATTGTTATGCATATAAAATGAGCTGTAAGAGGGATCGGAAATTCATATTGTTAATTTACTTTGATTTTATGGACGACTACTTACGCGACACCCTTTTTAAGTCGACAGGTATTTGAATTGATGTACTTCTACGAATCGAACCTTAGCCTCATAAACTACGACATAGTAGGACGGAATGCTGACACTTACAACACGTGCTTTTGTGTCTAGAACACTAATAGTCTGACTGAAACCTTTTATGAATATAGATTTAAACACTAGAGTTATTTTATGGTCTACTCCCATGTTTACAAGACTACAAACGGGCGAAAGGATGAAAGGACTCTTCCTCCTCCTTACCGCGTCTTCCTCCTAGGGATAAACGTGTAATGGGCTAGGGTGCCTCTCCTCTTTTTATCCGGGCTTGAGACCGGCTCTACATCTAGAGGCGGAGTTAACACCCTAAGGAAGGGGGAATGTTGGAAATTAATCTATACTAATATAGCTACTCGATTGACTATATACTACAGAAAGATGACTTAGGTGAGGGTAAGCGCTGGGAATGTAGGAAGATGTTTAGGCTGTTGTACTGTCGAGAGAGAGCAATTACTCAATAATACCTACACGACGTAATTCTTGTTCTATTCAAATATTTCAAAAATATCCGCTTTATACTCTGTGTAACCAGCATCTTGATAGGCTCTTAGCAGTTGCAAATGTTTTACGAGTACGTTGGGATCTTTACAGTATCGTATGTCTACATAGGGTATCAGAGGCTTGTTGTGAACTTTCAGCCTATACGCAGACATTTGATGTGTAGGGACTTGTTTTGATGTAATGCATGCTTCAGCAGTAGCATTTCCAGGTACAAACTTAACTTGTTAACAATATTTTCGCATGCAGAAGAAAGTATTACCTTCTCCTTACTGCCTCCTCCTCCTATCGCTTCTTCCTCAATCGAAAAACTTATGCGACGAGGACAACGCTACATAATGTAAGTATATTTGTTTGTAATGTAACGTTCAATTCAGGAAAGCACCTATCTGTAAGAGGAGAGATTGAGCTAACCTCAGAAACTGTAAGAAGGAGTCCTTTTGCCCTTTTGCCATGAAGAGCCCTTTTTCCAGGAGGAGGAGCCCTTTTGCGAGGAAGAGGAGCCGTTTTGCCCTTTTGTCCTTTCTCCTTTTGCCAGGAGGAAGAGCTCTTTTGCCATACAGATAAAGAAGAGCCCTTTTGCCCGGAAGAGATGCCTTTTTGCCAAACGGACAAGGAGGAGCCCTTTTGCCCTTTTTGCTCTACAGATGAGGAGAAGGTGTTCTTTTTGGCCATTTGCCCTTTTGCTAGGAAGAGGTGCTCTTTTTCCCTTTTTCTATACAGATGATGATGATGAGGAGAAGGAGGGCGGCGGTGTCCCTTCGGAAGAGAAGAGGCCATAAGAGCCTATGTATAGCCGCCATCATGTGCAGTAGTCCTTGGGCTACCTTTCTCCATAAGAGCTGGTGTATCTCCCGCACGCGCCCTTAAGCCGTCCCCTAACAGCTTATGTATAGCCGCCATCTTGCACAGTAACCTCTGACCCAGGTTCCAGGAGTTAGTCTCATAAGAACCTGTGTATAGCCGCCATCTTGCGCAGTAGCCTCTAAGCTAGCTTTCTCCATATAAGCCTGTGTATAGCCGCCATCTTGCGCAAGCGTCTATGGCCATCATCTTTCTCTATAAGAGCCGATGTATAGGCGCCATTTTCTGCAATCGCCCATGGCAGGCATCTTTCTCCATAAGAGCAGCCGCCATCTTGCCCAAACGCCCTTAAGACATCTCATAAGGGCCTATGTATAGCCGCCATCTTGCACAGTAACCTCTGACCCAGGTTCTAGGAGTTAGTCTCATAAGAACCTGTGTATAGCCGCCATCTTGCGCAGTAGCCTCTAAGCTAGCATTCTCCATATAAGCATGTGTATAGGCGCCATCTTGCGCAAGCGTCTATGGCCATCATCTTTCTCCATAACAGTCTATGTATAGTCGCCATCTGGTGCAATTGCCCATGGCCGGCATCTTTCTCCACAAGAGCCTATGTATAGCCGCCATCTTGCGCAATCGCCCATAGCCGTCATCTTTCTCCATAAGAGCCCATGTATAACGGCCATCTTGCGCAATCGCCCATGGCCGTCATCTTTATCTATAAGAGCCTATGTATAGCCGCCATCTTGCGCAAGCGCTCCTGGCCGGCATCTTTCTCTATAAGACCCCATGTATAACCGCCATCTTGCGCAATCGCCCATGGCCGTCATCTTTATCTATAAGAGCCTATGTATAGCTGCCATCTTGCGCAATCGCCCATAGCCGTCATCTTTCTCCATAAGAGCCCATGTATAACCGCCATCTTGCGCAAGCGCTCCTGGCCGGCATTTTTCTCTATAAGACCCCATGTATAACTGCCATCTTGCGCAATCGCCCATACCCGGCCCTTAGCCGGCATCTTTCTCCAAAAGAGCCTATGTATAGCCGCCATCCTGCACAATCGGCCATAGCCGTCAACTTTCTCTATAAGAGCCCATGTATAGCCGCCATCTTGCGCAATCGCCCATGGCCGTCATCTTTATCTATAAGAGCCTATGTATAACCGCCATCTTGCGCAATCGCCCATGGCCGTCATCTCTCCCTATAAGAGCCCATGTATAACCGCCATCTTGCGCAATCGCCCATACCCGGCCCTTAGCCGGCATCTTTCTCCATAAGAGCCTATGTATAGCCGCCATCCTGCACAATCGGCCATAGCCGTCAACTTTCTCTATAAGAGCCCATGTATAACCGCCATCTTGCGCAATCGCCCATGGCCGTCATCTTTATCTATAAGAGCCTATGTATAGCCGCCATCTTGCGCAATCGCCCATGGCCGTCATCTTTATCTATAAGAGCCCATGTATAACCGCCATCTTGCGCAATCGCCCATGGCCGTCATCTTTATCTATAAGAGCCTATGTATAGCCGCCATCTTGTGCAATCGGCCATAGCCGTCAACTTTCTCTATAAGAGCCCATGTATAGCCGCCATCTTGTGCAATCGCCCATGGCCGGCATCTTTCTCCATAAGAGCCTATGTATAGCCGCCATCCTGCACAATCGGCCATAGCCGTCAACTTTCTCTATAAGAGCCCATGTATAGCCACCATCTTGTGCAATCGCCCATGGCCGGCATCTTTCTCCATAAGAGCCTATGTATAGCCGCCATCCTGCACAATCGGCCATAGGCGTCAACTTTCTCTATAAGTGCCCATGTATAGCCGCCATCTTGTGCAATCGCCCATGGCCGGCATCTTTCTCCATAAGAGCCTATGTATAGCCGCCATCCTGCACAATCGGCCATAGCCGTCAACTTTCTCTATAAGAGCCCATGTATAGCCGCCATCTTGTGCAATCGCCCATGGCCGGCATCTTTCTCCATAAGAGCCTATGTATAGCCGCCATCCTGCACAATCGGCCATACTCGTCAACTTTCTCTATAAGAGCCCATGTATAGCCGCCATCTTGTGCAATCGCCCATGGCCGGCATCTTTCTCCATAAGAGCCTATGTATAGCCGCCATCCTGCACAATCGGCCATAGGCGTCAACTTTCTTTATAAGAGCCCATGTATAGCTGCCATCTTGCGCAATCGCCCATGGCCGGCATCTTTCTCCATAAGAAGCCGTATATAGCCGCCATCTTGCGCAAGCGCACCTAGGCCGTCTCACAAGAAGTTGTGTATAGTCGCCATCTTGTGTAATTAGATAGCCACCATCTTGCACAAGCGTCCCTAGGCCATCTCACAAGAGCCTATATATATCAGCCATCTTGCGCAAGCGCCCCTAAGCCGTCTCACAAGAAGCTATGTATAGTCGCCATCTTGTGTAATTAGATAACCACCATCTTGTGCAAGCGTCCCTAGGCCATCTCATAAGAGCCTATATATAGCAGCCATCTTGCGCAAGCGCCCCTAAGCCGTCTCACAAGAAGCTGTGTATAGTCACCATCTTGTGTAATTAGATAGCCACCATCTTGCGCAAGCGCCCCTAAGCCGTCTCACAAGAAGTTGTGTATAGTCGCCATCTTGTGTAATTAGATAGCCACCATCTTGCGCAAGCGTCCCTAGGCCGTCTCATAAGAGCTTATGTATAGTAGCCATCTTGTGCAAGCGCCCCTAGGTCGTCTCATAAGGAGATGTGTATAGCTGCTATCTTGTGCAATTGGCGTCGGGAAGGGCATCTTGCCGAAAAACTAAGAATAGACCCCTTCAAGATGGCGGATGTGAGGTTAGTCTCCCTCTCTTAGGCGTCGGGAAGGGCAAATAGCCGTTAAAGTGATGTTCCGCCCTCAAGATAGCGAATGTGAGGTTAGGTTCGCTCTCTTATGCAAAATCCACAAATCGGCCTAGCGCTGCTACTGTATTAGCTGTCAATGACTTCGGGTCAATGACCGCTGAGTTCGAACCGGCCTAGGTACTCTTCTAGGGGGCAATGACCTCGGGTGCTGACGCAGCAAAAAAATAGTATACCTACTTGTGGAACACCCCGTGGTTTGGGAGCACCACTGCTCCACTACTGTCACAACATTCGAGAACAGTGATCACTGTAGACTGCAGCGCCATCTCTGGACGTAACCCAGAACTACCTCTGTATTCACGATGTCGAGACTTCTCGAATCCTGATAAAAGTATTCGAATACTTTCACTCGAGGTATTCACTAAATAGGGAGAGACCAATGTGGTCTCGGTTTCGGATTATCACAACATTCGAGAACAGTGAGGAAAGTAGCTCCATCTCTGGACGTAAGTTAGAACTACCCCTGTGTATACAGAATTGAGATGTCAAATTGGAAAATTACATGTATTATTTCCTGTCTACTGCTCCTGGCGGTTTAATCACTGAATCAGTCTCTTTCTGAAGTTTGAACAAAGAGTGTCATTCATTTGTTTTGGTAATGATTTGTATCGTATTAACATTAGTTTCTTATTGAAATTTATTTAGTGTTACATTTCTTTCAAACATTTTTTTTTTGCTAGGGGCTTTACGTCGCACCGACACAGATAGGTCTTATGGCGACGATGGGATAGGAAAGGCCTAGGAGTTGGAAGGAAGCGGCGGTGGCCTTAATTAAGGTACAACCCCAGCATTCGCCTGGCGTGAAAATGGGAAACCACGGAAAACCATCTTCAGGGCTGCCGATAGTGGGATTCGAACCTACTATCTCCCGGATGCAAGCTCACAGCCGCGCGCCTCTACACGCACGGCCAACTCGCCCGGTTTTCAAACATTTAGTGCATAATTAAGCTAGATTCGAAAAGATCTGAAGTTTGGAACTATTTCAAAATATCACAAGAGCAAAAAATATGTGACGTGTTTGGTATGTAAAAAAGTTTTTAGATATTTCGGATATACCTCAAACTTACAATTGCAATTGAATAGACTTCACCCATCTTTGGTTTTACAACCGTGTAGTAGGCCTACAGAATCTGATTATTTCGATTATGTGGATCGTACGCTATCACAGCCATCTACTAGTAGGGCATTAGAATTTAACACGCAACCATCTAGCAGTCACAGTAGTTTATCTGAGGTAAACCAACAGACATATCCTAGCACCCGCTCTTCGTCCCAATTCCCTGCAACTCACACACCACACATAACACTATCCTCCACCACAATAACACGCAGTTACCTACACATGGCAGATGCCGCCCACCCTCATCGGAGGGTCTGACTTACAAGGGCTGCACTCGGCTAGAAATAGCCATACGAAATTAAAATTAAACTTATGAAGCGCGAGGAACATACACTACCATGCGATACTTCTTTTCAGCGACTAAAGTGTTCCAGTAAATGAAAATTTAAGGACCATAAACTTCCAAATTTATATTAAACATTGAAATTAATGATCTAAGAACACTGTACAAAGTTTTCCTCACTTTATGTATGAAGAATAGGAACTTGAATCACTGGGTTTAATAGCGGGAAGTACAACAGCAGATACAAGAAATATGGTAGATAACTTCCTGTTTGATTGAATGTGGGTGAATGAGCATTTAGTTCTAATCTTTGAATGATGAGAAATAAAACCAAGTTATAAGAACTCTTCTTTTGTAATCCTATATCTTAAAATTAGTTTACAACAGTTTGGAAGTATATGAGTGACAGTGCTACGAACCACAAACTTAATATAACAGATCGTTCATGGTCGCCACCATGAGCTGGCAGAATGAACTGCCAATATTGCATTAGGGACACAATGAAGCGATATTCAAAGCCAACGTCATATTACAAGCACTTCTAGTCTAAATTGAGTGTGAATGCGATGCACGAGTGAGAGTGTCATATACACTGTATCAGCGAACGCAGTCATAGCAATTTACGTTCTAAAATGTTTGCATATATTTAGGATAGAGACTTAAAGAAAGTTTTACATTTATAATATATTGTGTTAATGTATTTCACTTTTTACTATTCTAGCACTGAGATTTTCTTCTTAATTTAGACATTTTATTTTAAGCATTAATCTTACAACATAATGCAGTGAGCTCGCAGTTGCGATCAGCAGTATTCTGTAAGAAGGAAGTCAGCTCCCAGACGAAACTATCTTTACATCGGTCTGTTTTCAGACCAACTTTGCTTTACGGGAGCGAAAGCTGGCTGGACTCAGGATATCTTATTCATAAGTTAGAAGTAACAGACATGAAGGTAGCAAGAATGATTGTTGGTACAAACAGTTGGGAACAATGGCAGGAGGGTACTCGGAATGAGGAGATAAAGGCTAATTTAGGATTGAACTCGATGGATGAAGCTGTAAGCATAAACCGGCTTCGGTGGTGGGGTCATGTGAGGCGAATGGAGGAGGATAGGAGACCAAGACGACGATGGTTAGACTCGGTTTCTAATGATTTAAAGATAAGAGGTATAGAACTAAATGAGGCCACAACACTAGTTGCAAATCGAGGATTGTGGCGACGTTTAGTAAATTCACAGAGGCTTGCAGACTGAACGCTGAAAGGCATAACAGTCTATAATGATAATGTATGTATGTATGTATCTTACAACATTCAATATTGTCTAACATTCTATTTTATATTGCTTGTACAGTATGTGGCAAAAAAAAAAAACAGAAGTGAAGTTGTTTTTTTTTTTTGCCAGTTGTTTTACGTCGCACCGACACAGATAGGTCTTATGGCGACGATGGGACAGGGAAGGGCTAGGAGTGGGAAGGAAGCGGCCGTGGCCTTAATGAAGGTACAGCCCCAGCGAAGTGAAGTTACAAACATGGTGTGAACATCAAGACACGTCATTATAACATGCAAAGTGACGGTGACAACACGTATCTAACTGCGTTGGTACAGCATGTTTTCAAAATATGCACCCACACGTGTCACGCATTGTTCATAACGGTCCTGTAGAATATCGAACATGTTGAACACAGAATTCCGCAACGACTCATCTTCTGACGTACTTCGGGGCATGCTGAAAGAATCAGTTTTCTGGTCAGGTGACCCAGCCAATCCCCGAATTACGAGAGAAGATACAATTATGTTGTGTCTTTGTGGCAACGTGTGTTCATCTACAGGACCGGTTAGTGCAGTGCTTGAGACGTGACGGTGCACGTTTTGAACACATGCTGTAGCAACACAACATAGCACAAAAAAAAAAAACCAGTAAGCCGGGATGAGTGGCGCTGGCCTTCTGATCCCAACTTGGCAAGTTCGATCCTGGCTCAGTCCAGTGGTATTTGAAGGTGCTCAAATACGTCAGCCTCGTGTCGGACGATTTGTTGGCACGTAAAAGAACTCCTGCGGGACTAAATTCCGGCACCTCGGCATCTCAGAAAACAGTAAAAGTAGTTAGTGGGACGTAAAGCAAATAACATTATTATTAAGAGTTTTGGTACATGAAGAGCGGACGCGTTGTCGATCAGTGCGTTGCGGCACGACCAGTTATGGCTGCTAGCTCTGTACTAAGGACACAGGTCGTTTCGAATAACCCCGTCAGCCATCCTCGAAATGGTTTTCTGTAGTTTACTTCCAGTCAAATGCTAGGATAATACTTTCCTCAAGGCGACGGCCGCTTCCTTTCCATTACTCGCCCGTGCAAGTACACCTACACTCACAGACAACACCCTCATACAGTGGTACCCCACATCGGGTGTACCGAGAATTGACGCGCCAAACATGACATCGGACACTCCCGGCACCGAAGAAAAAGAAAAGAGGAATGAACGTGTTGCTGTCGTCACCTTGCATGTTGTAATAGCGTATCTTGATGATCAGAGCATGTTTGTTATTTCAACACTCTTTGTTTTGCCACATACTGTATGATCAATAGTACAAATCTCAGTTACATGTATGTTTTAGATAGTTACTGTTTATTGTTTGTTGTTGCTATAAAGCTATGTAGAGTTTTTACCTTATGACGTTTAGTGCAAGAGAGGGTCAGGAGCAATAGGTTCACCGTGAACAAACAAACAAACGAACAAACAATCTAACTAACTCACTCTGTTACTGAATAGAAGCTTGGTAACGCTTATTCAAAATGTAAATCTGTTCATTCACTAGTAACACATTGGTGATGTATGACTTGGAACTATCTCATACAAAAGAGAGTATACTGAATTAGCGTAACCTCATTTCGGCAGGGCCAATGCAGGTCACAGGTTTGGAGCAATCTTCATTTGAGATCAAGGATCCAGTCTTCTTCCAATGGCCATAACCTGCTCACTCTAACTCCATTGAAAACAGATTCTGATATATGAAGAGCTGTCGAGGAAAAGTTATGCATACCACATAATGTAGTATTAATTTTTTCAAGGAAAGGGATATGAATGTTCATGTCTATGCAGTAGTATTGGATATGGATATCATTTTCGCGTAAAACTTAGCACAAGCAATACGTACAGCATATTGAACAAGTCTGTACGAGTGTGGTGCATTACAGTGAAGCGGGGAAAGCTGATTTCATTAAAGGCTTCTGCGCTGTATGACAAACGTATGACATACACGCTTAGTTAAATAAAGAAATTACGACAAGATAATAGTGGAATGGAAAAATGCAATCATCATCACTGTTGGAGTGACGAACTGAATGCTGTAGCACACATGTTGTAATACTAAACCGTGATGATTATTTTGGTAGTGGACTGTAGTTTGGTTATGCACGTGATTAGGCCGAGTCATTCACCAATATTACACGTAATCAAACTTTTATTTTCATTATTCATGTTTAACAATATGCGCAAAAACTATTTACACCTTAAAGAATAAAATGAAATGCCTGGATAGCTATAGATTGATTAAGTTTGAGGCCATGTGGCCGTGAATGCGTGTCTAGACGACATCTTGTCGCTGATGAAGTCTGTGGTCTGTCCTGTAGTTGCCGGAAACCAGATGCATTCTGGTCACTCAAACGAGACACGGACAAGAGCGCTCTGTATAAATTTTCTAAGAGGACGAAACAATCACATTCTCAGAAAGAGACATTCCAAGACCAGTCACCTACGAAATCCACGAGAGAATTCGTGAAAATTTGAAATAAGGTGAAGCGGACATTGAGACGTTGCAGCACAACGGAATTTTCCGATAAGTTTGCATCAATTGTAGGAGGCAGGAGACAGTTGACCATCTACTCAAGAAGTACGCAAGTGAGCAATATTTCGTTCATAGCAGTGGCTACCGTATTAAAATAACATTTGATTTGGCTGACGTAAGGAGAGGTTTCAACCTCCTCACTGAAACTTACCATGGACAAATGTGAGAGGTTTTGCGAAAATATGGGACTACACTTTCAGTAAGCGATGAAATACGGAGTTCTAATATTCTATATATGTGTTTAAAAACTTTGTTGACGTTTGGCTACATTACCATTTATTCATCTTAGACATCGATATAAAACAACGTACACAGAGCAAAACAGAAAACTTTACAACACATATTACCAGACAATCAAGGTTTTACTTACATATTATTCCAACTTGAAATTCTTTGTCCATATTCATTCGAGGAAGCACACATCATATTTTAATAACACTTTTATATGTTAATACCACACGAATAAAATAAATATTCATCGGTGTTGCTAGAAATTCTAAATTTTGTACATCCAGAAACAAGGAAAATTTCTTTAGAAAGGGAACTCCCAAACGTATCAATGTTTTCGTGAATTGAATTCTTGGCCCAGAATAATACGCACATTGCAGTAGAATGTGATTCAAGTCACTAGTTCCTGGGGATTGACACTTGAGGAACTGACGAATCCTATGCGGAAATGGTGTGCCGGAAATGTTCCATGGTGAATCCGCATACGAATTATAAATACTTTCAACTCACGGCTGTAACAAAGATCCGTAAAACATGGTTGTTGAGGGATGTTGGGATGAATGAGAGCATAGTCACGTCCTGACCGTCTTGTTGATATTTCCCAATCCGGTCGCCAGTGTTGATATGTTTGCTGTCAAACGAGGGGATAAAAGTCCATAGCCTATACGACAGTGGAGGCATGTTGCCAAGTCCATCATGAGCACCAGTTTTTAATAATTCGTCAGCTTTCTCGTTGCCAAAGATGCCAGAATGTTTTTTGGTCCAGAGAATGTTAATTGTAGATGTAAAATATGGTATAAATAGACATGTGCCTGAGTATTCTATTGAAGATTCTGAAATCTTTGGAGAACACTTTTCAAATCGGTTATTATGAGTTCAGACCATGGGTTCCTGCGCCAACAAAATCTTTTTTTTTTTTTTGCTAGGGGCTTTACGTCGCACCAACACAGATAGGTCTTATGGCGACGATGGGATAGGAAAGGCCTAGGAGTTGGAAGGAAGTGGCCGTGGCCTTAATTAAGGTACAGCCCCAGCATTTGCCTGGTGTGAAAATGGGAAACCACGGAAAACCATTTTCAGGGCTGCCGATAGGGGGATTCGAACCTACTATCTCCCGGATGCAAGCTCACAGCCACGCGCCTCTACGCGCACGGCCAACTCGCCCGGTCAACAAAATCTAAGAGCTTCTCTGATCGCTAAACTCTCACCACTGAAGGCGTATGCCGCACTTGGTAAAGAGTACATGGCTTTTTCTTCAGTTTGTAGACAGTAGTATGCAAATCCCACGACGTCCTGGTATTTAGCGGCATCAGTAAAGATGCAAAGATTATCGTAATCACAAAGACGCACACACGGGATGCTGTCAATTGTGTACATTGTTTTATTTACAAATTATGTACACATTATACACACACACACAATAATGAACCGCCATCTTGAATGAACACTTGACTGCTACATTAGCATGTCAACCGATTACCAACACAACAAAATCACAACATGAGTTCACACACTCGACTAACGACTTTCACTAACTACTCTCACTAACTCAACTCAACTAACCAAGACTGTCTCTTTATATATATATTTCCTGGCCGGGCTTCTAGAAGAATATGACACAATATGGATTCTCGTATCTTCTCGAGTCTCCAATAACCTATTTGCAAATGGATAGAATATTCTGTAAAGCTCAAGTGACAAGGATGAGTTCTTCTAGACCACGGATGCGAACTTATGACACGCGTGACACGTGAACACGACTTCTGTGGCACGTCACACAACACACTAACATATTTTAACATTTCAACATGTAATGAATAGGTCGAAAATCTAGCAACATAGCATATCTTAACACTTTAACAAAGAAGTATGTCTCAATTATATGGCCATGTTTTTTTACAAATTTTATTAAGTTAAAGCAAAAATATGCCTTATTCTTAAAGTTTACCTCGTTTTAAATGTAATTTTCATTGATGTTTGCAAAAACAAAATTTAAAAAAACAACTCATGAAACATTCAGTCGAATGGATTTATATGTAATTCAATCTAATACCTAAATGAAGTCAAATTGGGGGGGGGTTCATGATAATTTTAAAGGAAATTAACCGATGTCGCACTAAACAGTAAAAAAGTAATAAACAAGGCCTTAATTGACACGTTAGTCGGTAAAGGTTTGCCATCTCTGTTCTAGACTATTACCCTGTGCTGCACGACATTACATCGCATATATACATCATATTTACAGGTAATAATAAATTATGTACTATTAACACGTGTTCTTACATTAAATAAAGTCATATTAATATACATACAGCAGACATACCGTGACATAACCTCACATGTTTTGTCACACAAGACAGATCATACAACACACAAATAATAAATGATAAAACTACGACTCATACCAAATAAAGTCCGCACTGACAACCTGTCGTACATAGCTACATAGATAATAATAATAATAATAATAATAATAATAATAATAATAATAATAATAATAATAGAAGTAAACGACTCCATAGCCACACATCACAAGTAATAATAATAATAATAATAATAATAATAATAATAATAATAATAATAATAATAATAATAATAATAATAATAATAATACCTGCTAAACGAGATCGATATTTTCACAATTTACCAATGGATTTAGAGAATTGTTTCCAAGTTATGCTAGTCCATTACACACTTGCTTCAATATAACAAGGCCACACGGAAGTAATGAATTCCAGAGTATATCTGTGAGAAGAACCTCGGTATACGTTAAACAATGGCATACGTGCTGTGCGTATCATGCTTAGGAAACCATTCCTTCTTAGCAGACATACCAGGAAATAAGTTATGTTCACTAACCACTGATTCGCGTCAATTGCATTAATACACAAAGCGACGGCTACCCTTCCAAACACCTGCTACACCCGACAAACCAACCTGGACAGCCTTGACTTCAGCCTTCGGGAAGTTACCAACACAACGAATACCTCACACATAAAGACAGCCTACTCTAGATTTTCAAAAAGTGGAGACACGATCAGCTGATAAACCAGAATCACACAATAGTAAGATATAATCACAATAGAGGAAGAGAGACAAGTAGACACGCCGGCAAACAACAACCCTGATGAGTAGCGCTAGGATTCTGATGATTCTGCGTTATTGTTTTTTGTAAGACTGACACGTTGCTCAAATACAGTGACTCGCAATATTATTCGGACAGACATGATCTATTTCATTTTCCTTTGTATTAGTGATTTCAGTAATAATAAATCACTGATATAAATACAAGTTTCTGTAAGGAATATAAAAACTAAACATCCATCGTTCTTCTAATGAACACTGTCAATGAAAATATAATAATTATAAAACAAAATAAAACCAAAACCAATATTGCACAAAATTATTCGGACAATTTCTTTTTTACTTATGATCCTAAAGGTTCAGCGTCTGGTTGTCTTTCCTTTCATTTTAATTACTTCCCTGAGTCGACTTGGCATGCTCTCCACTAATTTCCTGATATAATCGGGAGATATCTTCTGTCACTCTTCTTGAAGTGGGTTTTTCAGCTGCTCTCTAGATGTGGTTATTGTTTTTTCTTATTTCTTTATCAAGTTTGTCCCAAAGGTTCGCAGTCACATTCAAGTCTGGTGATTAAGGGGGAGGATGAAGCACCATTGGGCAATTAAACAATACGCACATCCTTACATTCCAGACCCTATGCTTTGGGTCGTTATCTTGATAAAAATTAAAATGTTCACCAATCCACATATTTTCGGCACTCTTTTTCATGTTGTACCTCAGTATTCTAAGGTATTGAAAAGGGTCAATTTTACCCTCAATAAAAACCAATTCACCAACTCCGTTCGTCGTCGATATGCACCTCCACACTATTACATGTCCACCGCTATCCTTCACAGTTACTTTCAGATTTTTCTCTTGAAGCTCAGTATTAGGACGCCGCCAAACAGTTATCCTCTCATCAGACTGAAATATGTTAAATTTACTCTCGTCAGCAAATATAACGTCATTCCATCACTCATTGTCCTCTCTAACCTGCTCTTTGGCAAACAGCATTTTCTTCCTTCGATTTATTTGATTTATGAAGGGCTTCCTTCTTGCAATACGGCCATGCAAGTTACCTCTTCTGAGCACTCTCCGTATCGTTTTGGGATGCACTTTCTTTCCGGTGTCTGCGGCAGTCGCCATAATGAGTTTTGGAGCACTTAAGTTGGGTTCTGTTTTTTGTCTTTCTGGTGATATAACTCTCTTCTCTCAGAGAATAAGTTCTTGTGCGTCTCGTATTGCCGTAGATGTTCAATCCTATCTTCCTCCCGGAATCTTGTGATAATATCAGAGACTGTATTTTCTTCATTTGTAACATTTCAGCAATTTGACGACAACTTTTACCTTTGGCATGGTGGAAAAATTACTAGCTGCCGCTGTTCGATTGTACTCTCTCTTCCTCAGCGGGCGATTTTCTCTTAAGTTGTACACAGTACTCTAACTCACCGAATGTTTTCGTCCATACTGTCCGTGGCTCTTCTACACACGACCTCTGCATGGCAACTGACTTGTGTCCGAATAATTTTGCTGAAGCAGGTTAACTGAGTTCTGAGGTTCCAGGGACACAGGTTGTCTCCTATTAACTAAAAGTACACATTTCAATGCCGTGTTGAAACTGTCAAATTGGGTTCTGTCAGAAACTAGTTTACGTGTATAATATTTTCTCTGAACCATAGGGACATAGTGTGTAGCAAAGGCTACAATTAAGGTGTCCGAATAATTATGTGAGTCACTGTATATACAGGGTTATTCACCTAACATGTTACACGGAAATAACTTCTAAACCATTAAAGAGACCGAGCTCGATAGCTGCAATCGCTTAAGTGCGGCCAGTATCCAGTATTCGGGAGATAGTAGGTTCGAACCCCACTGTCGGCAGCCCTGAAAATGGTTTTCCGGGGTTTCCCATTTTCACACCAGGCAAATGCTGGGGCTGTACCTTAATCAAGGCCACGGCCGCTTCCTTCCCACTCCTAGCCCTTCCTTGTCCCATCGTCGCCATAAGACCTATATGTGTCGGTGCGACGTAAAGCAACTAGCAAAAAAAAAAACATTAAATATATCCGCATTCTGTTTTCATATTCGTAAATTGTACGCAGGGTGTTGTAAAATAACGTGCTATTTAGTCTCATGGGGTGATTAACAACCGAGATATTGATACTAACTCCATATTTTTAAATGGAACGGCACAAATTCATACAGCTGATTTAAAAGTTCATCTACGTACAAGTTCAAATATGTAAGTATTTTCAAAATCGGACAATTACTTTTTGAGATATAAATAAGAACAGCATGTGCGGTTTTACATGCCGCATCAGACGGTGTGAAGTGGGGCAAGGACATATTGAGGCGCAAGTTGCTTCCTGGCCTTCATTCCAGCCACAGAACGGATACCAGGCATGTAGTGTAAACATAATGGGATGTACCGTAACATACCCTGAGTGTGCAACGTTATTGTATGACTGGCAAACACACAACGGGGAAGGTAGATTAAAGTTGTATTGTTTTGTTTTGACATGTAATAGGCTGCGCTCAGTTTAGCGTTTCTTTTTTCCCACGGATGGGAATGGGAAGGATTTGGAAAGGAAGTCTGCTGTGGCCTATCACAAAGGTACCTATCCGGTATTTGCCTGGTGTTGAACATGGGACACCATGAAAATCACTTTCATGTTGGACGTGGCAGGACTCGAACCTACGCTCTCCCGAATGCACGCTACTACAGTCGCGCTGGAGCTCTGCGGAGATTAATGCGTGTAAAATAAAACAAAAATAATAGCGTGGTGTTATGATTATTTCTCAACCCATAGAGTAGTATGAACTGTACACTAAAACCAGTGACAACTATAGCTTTCGTTATGTTCCTTTCAAGACAACCGGGCGAGTTGGCCGTGCGCGTAGAGGCGTGCGGCTGTGAGCTTGCATCCGGGAGATAGTAGGTTCGAATCCCACTATCGGCAGCCCTGAAGATGGTTTTCCGTGGTTTCCCATTTTCACACCAGGCAAATGCTGGGCCTGTACTTTAATTAAGGCCACGGCCGATTCCTTCCAACTCCTAGGCCTTTCCTATCCCATCGTCGCCATAAGACCTATCTGTGTCGGTGCGACGTAAAGCCCCTAGCAAAAAAAAAGCTTTCAAGACAAAGTACTTATTTTATTCCTTTTAAACACATCAACCCTTTCTGTCCTGTCATGTGTTCGCCTGTCATACACAGTTTGCAAATCCATCACATATGTACGAAGTGCTTACATGCCTGGTATCCATTCCGTGGCTGAACTCACTCCCAGGAAACTGATTGCGCGTCAGTATGTCCTCGCCGTCTAATGCCGCATGCAAAACAGCGCATGCTGTTCTTACTTATATCTCAAAAAGTAATTGTCCGATTTTGAAAAAAAAAAACTTACATATTTGAACTTGTACTCAGATGAACTTTCAAATCAGCTGTATGAATTTGTGCCTTTCCATTTAAAAATATGGAGTTAGTTCCAATATCTCGGTTGTTAATCACCCCATGAGACTAACTCGTAAGTAGCACGTTATTTTACAAGACCTTGCGTACCATTTACGAATATGAAAACAGAATGCTGATATCTTTAATGGTTGAGAAGTTATTTCCGTGTAACATGTTAGGTGAATAACCCTGTATAAGTTTTATGAAAGAATGAGTTCAATGAAGTCTATTTGTTAGGTCATTTTTTGCCATTTTGGGGGGATAGGGAATTTTTGGAGGGAAATTGAAGGTCAGTTTGGTCATTTTTCTGCTATTTTTAAAAAAGAAGGTTAATTTTTAAATGTTTAGCTATTTTAATTCTGTATTTTACTAAGTTTCCGTGTTGAATATTTTGTATGATTTCATACAAGCATAACATACATTTTCCGGGAAATGGATACCCTCTTCCCCTATTCCCAAAAGTTTGCGTAGAATGGACCTGCCCATACAAGGAAGTACAAATGCCTCTCGCGTAGGTAGAAGGCTGCAGCTAGCAATGAGTAATTGAGTTCGTGGTATTTCTTGGAGTCGGAAGTGCTGTTATATTAGATGCGAAGTTACGATATGCCTAAAGTGAAGCAAAGGGTGTCTGTTAAATTAAAAACAATTTGTTTTGCAATATGGAGAAAGGACCTTCACCGCTGATGGGACAATATTTTACTGCAAACTTTGTGACGTGATTGTGGCGGCTGTAAAAAGGTTTACGTGAGAAACACAAACGTGATATGCGACGACTTCAGGATGAAGGAACATTACTACAACAGAAGCTTCTTGGAGAAGCCCATTCATCCTTTTCACCATTCTTTGAAGAACTTTGTAGAGTGTTTCTTTGTGCCGATATCCAATTGAGTAAGTTAAACCACGCTAAACTGCACAAATTTTTAGAGAAGCACATTGGCAAATCCATACCGGGAATAAAAAAAGGTATGGGTATTGATGGGCGAGACAACAGACTCTTGAGGACGATATGCAGCTAACGTGGTGGTATAAATGGCGTATGGCTTTTAGTGCCGGGAGTATCCGAGGATATGTTCGGCTCGCTAGGTGCAGATCTTTCGATTTGATGCTTGTAGGCGAACTGCGCCTCGTGATGAGGATGAAATGATGATGAAGACGACACATACACCCAGCCCCCGTGCCAGAGAAATTAACCAATGGTGGTAAAAATTCCCGACCCTGCCAATAACCGAACCCGAGACCCCTGTGACCAAAGGCCACCACGCTAACCATTTAGCCATGGAGCCGGACAATGTGGTGGTAGGAACACTGGACGAGGATGTTCCTGGGGAACACTTTCTACTCTACTGCGAGTATTTACAAAAAGTGAACTACTCAATTATCAGCAAAGTTCTTGATAAATCGTTCACATTGTTGTGGCCTGATGGCATTCGGAATGACAATGTGTTGCTTTTAGTAACGGGTTCAGCCCCCTACATAGTCAAGGCTGCAAATTCGCTTCACGCTCTCTGCTCTAAAATGATGCATTTAAATTGTTTGACCCACGCATTCCACCGGCGGAGGAGCTTCGCGGTCATTTTCCAGAAGTTGACCAATTGATAGGATGTGTAAAAAAGGTATTCTTGATGGCACCCTCTCGAGTTTCAACTTTCAAGTCAGAAGCTCCAGACATTCCACTTCCACCTTCTCCCGTTTTGACAAGATGGGGAAACTGGATTGAAGCCTGCACGTCATATAGCGAGAACTTGTAAGTGGTGAAACAAATCGTGGATTAATTCGACAGCATTGAAGCCGCATCAATCAATGCAGCGAAAGACTTATGGCAGATAGTGAAATAGCTGGGAAACTTCCTTACATGAAAGCAAATTTTGGATGTCTTCCTACTGCCATAACTGCTCTGGAAAAGTCGGAAGTGCCGCCAGTGCAGCAGTTACAACTTGTGCTGAAAGTGGTGAATGATTTGGATCGCGCTTGTGGCAAAGTGGGACAAGCTGTGTCTGAGAAGATGTAGAAGTATAAAGGGTATCAGACAATTGTTCAACTGCTAAAATTTTGGGGGTGAAACACTTTCTCTTTGTGATGTTGACGACAATGAATTAAATTGAAGTGACATTGTTTCCTTTAAGTATGCTTCTGTTGTGTCGGTGGAGGTAGAAAGGAGCTTTTCTATGTATAAAGCTTTGTAGGCTGATAATAGACAATCATTTTCATTTGAATTTTTTTTTTTTGCCAGGGGCTTTACGTCACACCGACACAGATAGGTCTTATGGCGACGATGGGATAGGAACGGCCTAGGAGTTGGAAGGAAGCTGCCGTGGCCTTAATTAAGGTACAGCCACAGCATTTGCCTGGTGTGAAAATGGGAAACCACGGAAAACCATCTTCAGGGCTGCCGATAGTGGGATTCGAACCTACTATCTCCCGGATGCAAGCTCACAGCCGCGCGCCTCTACGCGCACGGCCAACTCGCCCGGTCATTTGAAAATCTACACCATGTATTCGTTGTTCATTGCAACTCACACATTTTGGAATGAACAACTGGGACCTTCATGACTGAGAAATGTCTGTTATGTAAACACGTAAGTATTATTTCCAAAATTCATAACTGGAAATTGTTTTACAAATGTCTATGTTGCCAATATTAATAGCCTGAATTCATTTTGTTACCACACAAGAATATCAGAAAATCGAAGGTCATTCTTTTAAATTTTGGCTCATTTTCTGCATACTTTTAAGTCATAAATGCATTTATATTTTGCATTTTTGCTGTTTTTAGGTCATCATAATCCTACTGATGAGACAACAGAACCTGTTTACCCTACACATTTACCAGTGGAACAGTCACCAATACCATCGCCTTCTCAAAGTAATACCCAGTTAAATTTTAATGAAAAAATTAAAATTAAAACATACACCCTGTTTTTCAGTCTTTGACCGGGTCAGGGATGTAATGAATGAACCACATATAGGCTGTTATTACAATGGGGTCGCCACTCCCAAAGTGATTTTATGAATGAGTGATAAATGCTATGAGATAATAATGGAGAGTGTTGCTGGAATGAAAGATGACAGGGAAAACCGGAGTACCCGGAGAAAAACCTGTCCCATCTCCGCTTTGCCCAGCACAAATCTCACATGGAGTGACCGGGATATGAACTTGGGTATCCAGCGATGAGAGGCCGACGCGCTGCCGTCTGAGCCACGGAGGCTCTTAAATTTTAATATACATCTTTTTTGCTACTTGTTTAACACCTTCCCCGCGCCGGAAGGATGGGAAAGTGCTAGGTATGGGAAGGTAGTGGCCGTGGCCTTAATAACGTACGGCCCCAGCATTTGCCTGGTGTGAAAATGGGAAACCACAGAAGACAATCTTCAGGATTCCAGCCCACTATCTTGATGCAATCACAGCTGCGCGCCCCTAACTGCACGACCAACTCGCTCGGTAGTTAAAAGATATAGTAAGTTACTATCAAAGACACCCTCACAGAAAGAAAGGAAACTTTGTGAACCGGTCAGCGAAAAGTTACCGACACCTAACAATGACATGACTGGCTTAAAATAATGCCGGCTTTTGGTACGTTCGAGAAGAGAAAGAGACGTGAAAAGGAATGCTACCTCAAGATGTGCCAGATACACGTATACTAAGGACTGTTAAGAGAAAGAAGCCTTTTGGAGTTACTCCAATTGAAAAATAATACTTCACTGAGTTTGGTGCTTTAGCAGGTCATACACGAAATTATAAATTTGCTGTCTTTCAAGGACGAAAATAAAAAATAATAAATCTGAACATAAATTAAGTTTTCGTGATATTGCCTGGAAGGAGGCTAGTTTATTTACGATAGGGCTATCTTATTCTAGACTCAGTGAGTTTGATCAACTTTCACTTACGTTTCTTGGCTACAGAATTGGTGAAGAAGGACATTGCGGCCATGTTCGAGTACTTGGGAATTAAATATCACAATTTCTATAGAAGCCTTTTTTGTGAATATGAAGAAATGAAAAGTAATTGTTTGAGTTTTTGTTACATTAAGTATTTTAAACACATGATTGTACACAGAAGCACGACATTGAAATATTGTTTAGAATGGACTGTGAACGATTTTTCTAGCTTTTCTCCAAATCCTGGTTCTAATACATATACTCCGCTCTTGATTATGAGTTCTCATTAAAATGATATGTTGATGATGACAGACGTGAGCATTGACGGGAGAGTAGCTCAAATGGTCGTTGCCGTAAGCTAACATCATGTATAGATTACCCCCATTCTACCTCCTTATAGTGATTATTCTGCATTCTGATGTGTTGTGGCCAAGAGATGACAATGATAATATGGCCGTCAGATTACTGTTGCTTCTTTAGAGACACGTGCTGGGCAATGAGTAGGTTACGTTGCATTACAGAACGTGTTCCTGGTTTCGAATAACCTAGACAGTCTGGTCCAAACATAATCGTATACGAACTAACCACGGGGTAACTGGGCACTTCCTGTTCAAATGGAATGTGCGAATGTCATGCTGATTGACAAGCGATTCGGCATATAATCCAGAAGTGCGTCCTACATTGCACATTATAGTTATTTTATGTTGTACTCAGTGTGCCGAAAAGTCGTACGGAAAGATTCAAAATAATAATAATAATAATAATAATAATAATAATAATAATAATAATAATAACATACATATATTATCATTACAGACTGTTATGCCTTTCAGCGTTCAGTCTGCAAGCCTCTGTGAATTTACTAAACGTCGCCACAATCCTCGATTTGCAACTAGTGTTCTGGCCTCATTTAGTTCTATACCTCTTAAATCGTTAGACACCGAGTCTAACCATCGTCGCATTCCCTTGCTGTTTCCACTACAGCATCCCTGTATGCCACCCATTCACTTTCAATATCCTGAACCTGCTTACTGTCTACTGTTCGAAACTTCTCACTAATCATATCCATGTACTGTACTTCTGTCTAATTTCCTCGTCCTGGAGCCTGGAGATTTTCTACCCTTATTCGTTTGCAGACAGATTTCACTTTCTCTACCCTAGGCCTAGAGATACTTAGTTCACTACAGATCAGATAGTGGTCTGTATCATCGAAAAATCCCCGGAAAACTCGTACATTCCTAACAGTTTTCCTGAATTCGAAGTCTGTTAAGATATAGTCTATTATGGATCTGGTACCCCTACCTCTACTTCTCTTACCCTACATAGCAGAGTCCATTATTCTCCTAGGTAACCTATTCTCCACCATTCGCCAACACCGAAGCCGGTTTATGCGTACAGCTTCATCCATCGAGTTCATTCCTAAATTAGCCTTTATCTCCTCATTCCGAGTACCCTCCTGCCATTGTTTCCACCTGTTTGTACAAGCCATCATTCTTGCTACTTTCATATCTGTTACTTCTAATTCATGAATACGATATCCTGAGTCCACCCAGCTTTCGCTCCCGTAAAGCAGAGTTGGTCTGAAAACAGACCGATGTAAAGATAGTTTCGTCTGGGAGCTGACTTCCTTCTTACAGAATACTGTTGATCGCAACTGCGAGCTCACTGCATTAGCTTTACGATACCTTGATTTAATCTCGCTTACTATATTACCCTTGGCACAGGCCAGAGTAAAGTGTAGCTTCCACCGAAGTCCCAGTCAACATCCATGGCTGTGACAATATGGAAGCTGCTGGGGTATGGGTAGTGGAGTGACATTCAAAGCACGACTAGTGCATCTGAGTGTTATGAAAGGTGCTGCTCACAGGGTCAGTCGTGCTGCAATAGTATTTTCTGACCCAGTGAGGAAAGCAATGGCAAACTACCTCACTCCTCATCTTACCTAGTACGCCTCATTTTGGTGTTGCCATTGGTTTTTGGGGTTTCCTTACAACCCCATAACCTTTCGTGGTGCTATTTGAGGATCCAACCAGCCTCTGGGCTATTGACCTAACAGACACTATATTACCATCCTGGGAGAACGCACAACTTAAATACTTGAAATTATCGACCAGTTCTAGCTTTGTATCACCAATCTGACATTCAATTCTGTTGAATTTCTTACCTACTGATATCAATTTAGTCTTCGAGAGGCTAATTTTCATACCATACTCATTGCACCTATTTTCAAGTTCCAAGATATTAGACTGCAGGCTTTCGGCACAATCTGCCATTAAGACCGAGTCGTCAGCATAGGCCAGACTGCTTACTACATTTCCACCTAATTGAATCCCTCCCTGCCATTTTATACCTTTCAGCAGATGATCCATGTAAACTACGAACAGCAAAGGTGAAAGATTACAGCCTTGTCTAACCCCTGTAAGTACCCTGAACCAAGAACTCATTCTACCATCAATTCTCACTGAATCCCAATTGTCAACATAAATGCCTTTGATTGCTTTTAATAATCTACCTTTAATTCCATAGTCGCCCAGTATGGCGAACATCTTTTCCCTCGGTACCCTGTCATATGCTTTCTCTAGATCTACAAAACATAAACACAACTGCCTATTCCTCTCGTAGCATTTTTCAATTACCTGGCGCATACTGAAAATCTGATCCTGACAGCCTCTCTGTGGTCTGAAACCACACTGGTTTTCATCCAGCTTCCTCTCGACGACTGATCGCACCCTCCCTTCCAAGATGCCAGTGAATATTTTGCCTGGTATACTAATCAATGAGATACCTCGATAGTTATGGCAATCCTTCCTGTTCCCTTGCTTATAGATAGGTGCAATTACTGCTTTTGCCCAATCTGAAGGTACCTTACCAACACTCCATGCTAATTTTACTACTCTATGAAGCCATTTCATCCCTGCCTTGCCACTATACTTCACCATTTCAGGTCTAATTTCATCTATTCCTTCTGCTTTATGACAATGGAGTTTATTTACCATCCTTTCCACTTCTTCAAGCATAATTTCACCAACATCATTTTCCTCCTCCCCATGAGCTTGGCTATTTGCAACACCACCAGGATGATTTCCTTTTACATTGAGAAGATGTTCAAAATATTCCCTCCACCTCTCCGGTGATTCCCTGGGATATATTATGAGTTCACCTGAATTACTCAAAACACTGTTCATTTCCTTTTTCCCTCCCTTCCTAAGATTCTTTATTACTGTCCAGAAAGGTTTTCCTGCTGCTTGACCTAGCCTTTCCAGGTTGTTACCAAAATATTCCCACGACTTCTTTTTGGATTCAAGAACTATTTGTTTCACTCTGTTTCTTTCATCTACGTACAAATCCCTGTCTGCCTCGGCCCTTGTTTGGAGCCATTTCTGATAAGCCTTCTTTTTACGTTTACAAGCTGCTCTTACTTCATCATTCCACCAAGATGTTCGCCTTTTCCCATCTTTACACACAGTTGTTCCTAGGCATTCCCTTGCTGTTTCTACTACAGCATCCCTGTATGCCACCCATTCACTTTCAATATCCTGAACCTGCTTACTGTCTACTGTTCGAAACTTCTCACTAATCATATCCATGTACTGTACTTCTGTCTAATTTCCTCGTCCTGGAGCCTGGAGATGTTCTACCCTTATTCGTTTGCAGACAGATTTCACTTTCTCTACCCTAGGCCTAGAGATACTTAGTTCACTACAGATCAGATAGTGGTCTGTATCATCGAAAAATCCCCGGAAAACTCGTACATTCCTAACAGATTTCCTGAATTCGAAGTCTGTTAAGATATAGTCTATGGATCTGGTACCCCTAGCCTCCCATGTGTAGCGGTGAATAGCCTTGTGCTTGAAGAATGTATTCGTAACAGCTAAACCCATACTAGCACAGAAGTCCAGCAAACGCTTCCCATTCCCATTAGCTTCCATATCTTCCCCACATTTACCAATCACCCTTTAGTATCCTTCAGTTCTATTCCCAACTCTCGCATTGAAATCGCCCAGTGTTGACCCTGACCACGATGTCACTCAATGCTTCATAAAACTTGTCAACTTCATCCTCATCTGCACCCTCACATGGTGAATACACGGACACAATTCTAGTCCTAATTCCTCCCACTGACAAATCTACCCACATCATTCGCTCATTTACGTGCCTAACAGAAACTATGTTCCGTGCAGTGGTATTCCTGATAAAGAGCCCTTCCCCAGACTCTACCCTTCCCTTTCTAACACCCGTCAAGTACACTTTATAATCTCCTATCTCTTCCTCGTTATCTCCCTTTACCCGAATATCACTTACTCCTAGCACATCCAGATGCATCCTCTTTGCTGACTCAGCCAGTTCTACTTTCTTTCTGCCATAAGCCCCATTAATATTGATAGCTCCCCATCGAATTCCATTTCGTTCGCCAAGTTGTTTCCAAGGAGTCCCTCGCCTGTCAAATGGGAGTGGGACTCCATTACTCCCATAGGTCCCAGGCTTGCTTAAAGTGTTCTGAGCTCGGTAAATTCATGAAGCAAATGCTACCCAACTTGCACATAGTCCAAGTGGGGATCTCTCCTCTAACGGGTTATGGACCACCGATGAATTGTATAGTCCTAGCCGCCTGAGCACAAGGAGGGCCATGACTCAGAATATGTCCGAGATGCCCACTCCCATTCCATAGCAACTGGTATCCCGGCTCTCAGGACCACTTACTAGGCCACTCAGCCGTTGCCCATGGCTCACGAACTAGGACGTGACTACAGCAACCCACAAACATGAACCATTAATAATAATAATAATAATAATAATAATAATAATAATAATAATAATAATAATAATAATAATAATAATAATATTAATGTTATTTGTTTTGCGTCTCACAAACAAATTTTGCGATTTTCGGAGACGCCAAAGTGCAGGAATTTAGTCCCGCAGGGGTTCCTTTACTTGCCAGTAAATCTACCGACACGAGGCTGATGTATTTGAGCACCTTCATATACCACCAAACTGAGCCAGGGTCGAACCTGCCAAGTTGGGGTCAGAAGGCCAGAGCCTTAATCGTCTGAGCCACTCACCCCAGTTAATCCGAGAGATGCTTTTCAAAACATGTGAAAGGTTAGAAGAAGAAGGAAACAGGACGAATTCAATGCCAGATTAGAATAATAATTCAATAACTTACACTATAGGCCTATTGGATTCGGAAGAAAGAAGACGTTAACCTACAACAAGAATTCAACATTCCTACAATAGTGATTACAGTCAACAAAAATCAAACGATCAGCGTGATAATAAACCTGCAGCTCGTGGGGGGGGGGGAAGAGGGGGAAGTGTTTAACTTTCAAGAACATGGCGTTAAGCACCAGGCTGAAATGATTAAAGCTAGTTACATCAACACTTTTACTGAATTTTAGTTATGCGAGAAAACTCATTTAACACCAAGACCTCGCAAACAAATTCAACATTTAGAACTGAAAATGTCAAGATCATTCATGACTGCATTTTAATCACATTCACATTCAACGGCCATGGGGCCGGTTAACTGAGAACCTCTATTCGTTCTTCTTCTTCTTCTTAATCCGTTTACCCTCCAGGGTTGGCTTTTCTCTTAAATTGACCTGCACTTCCGCAAATTGTTTATCAATTTCCTTCCTAATCTCCACTTGGCTATCATCAAAACGCTGGTTGAGTTTACCTATCTCACCCCTAACTTCCTCTTTAAGTTCGGTGCAAATAGTGTGTGTCTCATGAACCACGTCCTTTAATCCAACCTTCAACTCATCACTAGACTCTTTACACCTAGCCTGGGTATCCTCAATACTACTCTTTAAATCGTCACTTCGAATTTTCATATCCTCCATTTGACTATTTAAGTTCTCATTTGTCTTACTATTTAAACTCTCATTCTGGACTTTCGTGTCCTCCATCTTACTATCCAAACTATCTATCTTATTATCCAAGTTCTCATTTGTCTTACTATTTAATCTCTATCTTACTATCCAAATTCTCATTCTGGACTTTAATGTCTTTAATGTCCTCTCTCAATTTACTACTCATTTCTTCCATCCTCTGCATTAGCAGATCCATCATCGCCTGACCTTCCATCTCACAATATCACAAAGAATACAATAATGAGTACGCTGGCTGTTAATGCAACCAGAATACTCCAGACTACTGAGGAAAGAATTCACTATCTACTGCGTTTTCACGTACAAACGCTATTATAATTTAATACCAAAACTGACAACATTCCAATAGTTGTCTTATAAAATTTTATTTATATGGCTGGTATCACAAATTGTTTAATAAAAAGGAAATTCTGAAGTTAATAAGTTACTCTGGATAAATATCCCAAATAGTTTCGCTTCCGTAAATTAATTAATTAAAGAACATGTTAACGCATAAACTTTGAATGTAATTCAGCGTTACCACTTCCAAAATTTATACTTGCAACATGACATAAGCTTCAATAAAGCTTTAAGTACTGGTTTCCTAAAATGCATTGTGACTGTTATTATTATCATTATCTACCAAGTAGTTACGCTCCTCGTTAAACGTGATAATATCTAGCACTCTCATTGGGCATAATTCGTTTAACTGTGGCTCAGCCATAGTTCTCACCCGCTTGTATTATTTATAATGCAGCTTAGGCCTCAACATTATTTCATATTTTCCTAACATTTATTTTCAATATATAATTCTATTATCGTTATCGTGGCATCGTATCGTTGTCGTGACTTGAGGCTCCTCATCGTTATCGTGACATTAAAGCTCCACGATTGGGCCGCCACTCTTACTGAGGCCCAAACGTGTAATATATCCTACAATTGGTCATCATTTTACTGATGTCAACCAACATGACTCGTAGTTCTTCCTTTGATGCACTTAGGCCCTCTCTTAAGTGACTTAAGCCACCACGTTGGTGCGACAATCTTACTGTCCTCCAACGTGTAATATTATCCTCCTCCTTATCGTGACTTAGGCCCAACGTTGGTGCGACATCTTTCTGATTCGGTCACGATCTGCAGGCGAACGCTGGGCGTTCCGAAGAGAGCCTAACTACTTGAAATGAGGAGCAAATATGTGCTTACTAACTTTTATTAAAATCGAAATGACACGACAACATTGTTATTTTAATATAAATCCTTGAGAGAAAAAAATTATAAATTATTTATTATTGAATGTTTCAAACGCAGTCACATTGCATAGCGTTGATTTATTTCTCACAATATCGAAGAGTTGCTTCGGTGAAATTAGTACATTAGTGGACAGCGAAACTGAAAAACTGAAAAAGGAAAGACATGAAAACCGGGCACCTATTACTCCAAACGAGAACTGAGAATTAATCCACACGATCCGTGGAAAATCTGACTTTCAACAAGTAGAACGCCTGATTTCCTCTCAATTAAGGTTATCCACCAGTCGAATACCCTTTACGGATACGGAACACCCGCCGAATGGACCCTTAATCGAACCAAATTGACTATCAGTTGCTTTGGATAGGTTGCGAAATATTATGGGAAAGCATGGTGTTCACTACAAGTTAACAGCATCATTCACAATTGAAATAAAATTCCACCATGTATTTGTCATTCATGACACCCTTAAGTGATAAGGTAATCCCGATGCTAAATGTGCATCACCCAAACAGCTGTTCGGAAGGAACCAACAACAACATGATCCGCGAGGATCTTACGTTACGTCGTTCTAAAGGAACAAAACTGCGAAATGCAGGAAACACTTATTCATCACGCATTTAGTAGAAATGCCAAACACTGAAGTTAATTAAAAAGTGGTAAATCACTTGAAAAGTATTATTACCAAACCGATTTTCAGGTTAGAAATGGTTATGTTACGCTTAATGAAATTACCAGTCCACATTGAAAAAATATTACCACTTTAAGGAATTCTTTCCTTAAAAAAAAACAATGACTACCTTTACAGATCCGTCTACTTATTGTCTGTCCCAACACACTACCTATAAAATGATTACTTAATCGAATTCAACTACGAATAAAATGAAAGTACGACAAAGATTGAAAATAAAATAATATTACTGGCTGACGAATCGAAACCGCATTCGCAACTCAAGTCTCACGCTAATACACTGAGTGTCAATATGCACACTATCAAAACGAAACGGACGTCAGAACGACAAAACAATTAAGTCCGTAAAATAAAATAACATATCGAAGTCATTAAAACTCAACACGCATGGAGAATTACAGTAAAAATATTTAATCTCCATCAGGTCGATATCCAATATTTGGGCAACCCTCATTCACCGATAGCGGCCCCGTTATCTCAAGGAACACCCTTCAACTGTTGGAGCTACGCACTAGTTGGCCTCATTATTGTCGATCTAACCCTCTTCATATTTCATATTTTACTGTAGAGGCTACCTTCGCCCAAGTCACTTCGCAAAACAAAAGAAACATCTAATCTGAGACTTGAGTATGTACAGCTGACATCCCAGACCTATCGTCGGGCTCACTTAAAATCTGTACATCCTAACACTAATCTCTATGTACACGATACCTTCCAAATTCTATCGTCGGGCGTGAACTAGGACATCTCATCATCAGTAACTCCAAGGATAACATGTGACGTCCTAAATCTATGGTCGAGCGTCAAAATGGATCGTACTACGTATCCCCTAACATATCAGGCGAACTAACAATTTCAAACCAACTCTGACATTTCAATACACATGGGACCACGTCTCTTACTATTAAACGAATGCAAGTCGAAAAATGCAGTAAGTCTCCATCTCGTTACAATACGTGAACTCGAAAATAAATATACGTGACGAACAATTCTCCAACTCAAACACAATCTCAGCCTGTGCAATGAAGTTTTTAGGGAAGCAATGATAACTCCCAACACGTGTCTACCATTTAGTGGATGTATTCAAAATAATAATCATCACTACCGCATTTAGAAACTCTCAAATCGCCTACCGTCAATTCCAAATATTTATATCAATGACATATCCAGTGAAACGAAATCCAATACAACACCAACCATGTATTCGAAATGCTTTTTTATCCTTGAGGTCGCATTATCTTAATATTCATACGGGCTTTACGTAACTAGTCACTTGACTTTTACTACCAAGATTTTTAACCTTTTACTAGAGTCGTTTTCACTTGGGATCTTACTAGAAATCCACGATGCTTCACACAGTAGTCGTCTCAAATTTCGGATTGGTAGCGGAATACTCTACAGCCTGTCACAATACAGTCTGTTTCACAAATACTTCCTCGGCAAACATAGCCTGTCTCAAACTCATTCTCCTCGCCTTATCCCAGCGGTATCACTTAAAATCCAGGCTTCATTTCATCTTCAATATTCCTATCCCTCTCATCTCCACATATATAAATTCTTCGCTGTCAACCCATTTTTCTTATATTTCCTAGACCCCTTTCATTTTTCAATCCTCTAGTGAAAACAACAACCATTATGAAATACACCTCTTTATTTTACTATTACTACGACTTTCGGACCTCGAGAATCCAAGAACACACCGCGACTTTCCGTATCACTGATATACACGATGTCCCAAAATGTTTATACTTCCCATGAATAAATATAACTCTATCGAATTTCACTGAAATATTCTAAGTGCCTGTGATCCTTGTAAAATATACAGGTTAAATGCCCTTTTAACATAGACAAATTTCTTTATCCCGCGGTAGACATTATTATTATTATTATTATTATTATTATTATTATTATTATTATTATTATTATTATTATTATTATTATTATTATTATTATCGACAAACATTTCTGAATTCAACTGATATTTGAAATTAAGATATTCGCTACGACTATTTTACAATTATAGCTTTCCTAAATTTACTCGCTTTGGACAATATCTCATAGAACATTAACACCAGATTTAAACGTCGCATTTTTACGGTTTCTTGACGTGAAATTTTCAAACAAAAATTTTCACACGCTGACCAAAATTATAACACTTTTCGCCTGATAATTACAAATATCAACCCGACAATCATCTTGAAAAGTATGTTGGGACAGAACAAAAAAAAATCTAACTACAACATAATACAAATATAGACAGACCTGCAAAATGGCGCCATCCTCAGTATTCTGGCTACATCGTCGCCAGATGACCTCGTGCCTTTAGCCGTACATTTGCACAAATAACATAATCATTTCCAATATATCACTCTTACAAACACTCCCTTTTTCACACGATATAAAATTACAACACAAATCACGTACTTTCCTCGTTATAATGTGTACCACGAACCTCTGCTCGTTCTGCAGTCAACTGCTACTGTCTGCTTTCGTCCCAGAGTTGTCTCTCTCTGTCACCCACAAACACACCAGGTGTTCAACAGGTAACGAAATCAAAACTACTCTGGCTAGCTTCCCAATTCTCTTACCACTTTCAAGCGCACATAAGGTGATACAGTAACATTTGCTGTGTACTTTAACAGACGCCTATACTTTCACAATTTGTCGGCAATAGTTCAGAAATTTTCTGTCACCTTCCCTTTCTAACCGACTGGGTGGACCTCAGCCACGAACATGTACTCAATCGTTTGTAGATCAATCTGGTACAATTTTCTGCTGACGACGGGCGTAAGCTACCGCCGCTTCAAAAACCAGATCGACACTGAAAAATATGCAATGGGGGGTTCCTCTTATAGTCTTAGGAGGGACGCTACACACACTACTAAGCTTGATTGCGTAATCTGCTAATTTAGCGTCCAATAGACCGATTTTTATGAGACTTGTCCCAGACTTCCGGACAGACATGTAATCATTTTAGATGTTAATCTCATCATTTTACCCCACTCACAACAGGTGAAATAAATTATTTCTTCCCGAACGTTTCGCGCGTTTTCTCCATCCATTGACCTTGGCACGTGGAGCTAGTTCACTGATCTGACGCTGACTTGTACTTAGGCTTAACTGCATTTATAATTTACCCTGGGGGATCTGTCTTCACGTAGGGTTTAAGAATAATATAGATTATTTATTTCTTTATTTACTGTATTGCCAAAATCCCTCGTTACGCAGAATTCCGTGAATTTAAAGAATAATCGGGCACTCGAAGTCCACCGAAGTGTCACGGTATTTCACGAGCCTGCCGCGGGTGAGATCCTTCCCACGCGACATCGAGGCTCTTAGGAGCGCAACATGGCTGCCCTCAAAAATAAAAGTAGCTTGTTGATTTGAAATAAATATTGAGAAAATAAAAAAATATTTTTATCTTCGTGGAATTATGGGTTCAGTACCACTTTTCAAATTTCTTGGCAGAGCTGCAAATCGAACCCGGGCCTCCGGGGTTGGCAGCTAATCACACTAACTACTGCACCACAGAGGCGGACACCTCTATTCATTGACAATCAAATATGCTTTTATATATATATATAAATGCTATTTGTTCGTGGCGTCGACCTATGGAGATCTTTTGGCCCTACTTGGACCATATGATATGAACCTGCGTGTAATTAGAATTGCGGAAGTATAGAGTGTTGAATGTGAGGAAAGGAACGTTAAGGACGGCACAAACACCCAGTCCTCAGTCCAGGGATATTAATAATTTACAATCAGAAACCTCTGACTCGGCCGGAAATCGAACCCGGGGCCGCCGGGTGACAGGCGGACGCGTTGCCCCCTACATCGCAGGGCCGGACTATCAAACATGCTTAGTAAACACAAAGAGAAAAAGGGAGCAAGTTAAGAATTTTCACGACTTAGTTCGGACTTCTTAGAAATTCATTACTATTGACTATGGTGAACAATTTGAGAAGAAAATCAGAGTTCATACAGCAGTTTCCAGAACAGTCCAAAGAATCCACACTCAGCTTGACTTTCCTAAAGAAGGAAGGTAAACGCTCGACATCATTGATAAGTCGGGAGGAACGTCAAAGTTCACACATTTATCTCCAAGAAAAATGTCAACATTGCACTGGTGTCCCAAAGGATCACAATTCTTTGTTCGAGTTGGATCCCACGAAATTTTGGAAATTACGGACTAGCCGTACACAGTGACCTACCATCTCACAAAGTTTCGTTGATCTGAAGACTCGTTCGTAACTCGGGTGAAGCTTTCCCTGTCCAATAGCTTCAGTTTCCAAGTGATAATGTCAAACTCAGAGTATCTGAATGCTCTCCATCATGCCATGGCCTTAGCAGCTCGTGGGAAAGCAGACAGACGGATGGGGGTCCTATGAAGCGAGTTCAAGAGAGTGTGCAATTTTTTGATTAGAGAATCTCTCGTTTTACAGTGATGCGGAGAGCGTGACGTAATTATGTTGACCAATCACTGCATACTGATGGTTCCAGAAGGAAGTTGATAGCACGATAGCTATGACCTCAAAGTCACCTGATGAGAGTCCTTCCGTACGAGGTGACCAGTTAAGCAGGAAGCTCGGTCGGAGTATAGTAAGTGCTGTTGTGTTGTGCGGTTTCGAGCGTAAATACGCCGGTGGTGTCACAGTGGGCGAGGCGAAGATACAACAGAACAGCAAGGTGAGCGGTTGTTACAGTATACGAAATAGCATTCATACCCACAGTCATCTCCTTCGAAGAAGAATTTCACGAGCAGAACACTAAAAACAGAAGTCTCTCCACTTTGCTAGTGAACGGGAGTATGTGTTTGACAGTAACTTGTAGGTTACGAGGAGCAACCTGCCAAAATAAAATTTCGGGCCCCTTCAAATAAAATATAACACTTAAGAATAACTTAATAAGAAATAACTGCAGCGGGTAGATAAAATGCAATATATTGTCAAGTTATATGATCAAAGGGATTATTCGTTTTTGTAAGATTATTCAAAAATGAGTTTTATTTGACTGGACGAGTTGGCCGTGCGGTTAGGGGCGCACAGCTGCGAGCTTGCATCGGGGAGATATTGGGTTCGACCCCCACTATCGGCAGCCCTGAAGATGGTTTTCGGTGGTTTCCCATTTTCACACCAGGCAAATGCTGGGGCTGTACCTTAATTAAGGCCACGGCCGCTTCCTTCCCATTCCTAGGCCTTTCCTATCCCATCGTCGCCATAAGACCTATCTGTGTCGGTGCGACGTGCAGCAAATAGCAAAACAAAGTTTTATTTGATTGCGTCCGTGTTTTAGTAGCTAAGATGTTGAACTGCCAACCATAAACCATTTAGACGTTCGTACTAAACTTTAATTGGTTACATTGTTCAATAACTACAGAGCTGTAATCTGTAACCCATACTGAAATCTCGGTTGTACGGTTATAATTTATTCGATTACAATACAGGCAAATTTACTGACAAAATTAAATAAAAAACAGTTCAAATTAAGTTTGATAAATATCAAACCGTACAACGCACAAGTTTTTATTTTCGCGCAAAGAGAGCTCTTTCGAAACTGAGTTGACTGGTTGTTACTTACTGGCGTTATACATTGTTGTCGAATAAATATGTGACAAAAGTTAAATGTTCTGCAAAATTTATACAAAATACGATCTCTGGTGCTCTACATATCAAGGAAAGATCAGTTCCTAACTAAAATGTGGTATTTTGGTATCAAATGTTATTGCTGTAATTCTTTTCAAATAATTTGGAACAGGCCTTAGGAGTATGTCGCGGCGCTGCCAGAGACTGCAGCTGTGCTGTGTTATACCAATACCGGAGAGCTCTATCTCAACAGCATTGAGTGGAGTGCGAACTACGACGGTGGTGACATCTAGCATGTAGGTGTGACAAGGCCAGAAAATGCATACTTTCTCTATGCTACAGTTCAAAGAAATGCGCCTCCACTCATTGGAAATATTTGTTAACATAATTGAAGAATCATAATAATTAAGAACGAAATTTTAAAATATTGAATACCTTCTTCATAAATCTCCAAACGAGCATTATACTAGCCGTGCCTTCCGCTAGGTCTTAAAAATTAAAAGCCGAATTCTTTTGAGGATCCACCCAGCCTCCCTGGCCTTTTCCCAGCTACTTGGGACCAGCACTTTGAATGAACTTAGCTTAGTTTTACGGCCGGATGCCTTTCCTGTCGTCAAACCTATGTGGAAGTATGTTCACACTATTGCGTGTTTCTATGGTGGTTTGTCGTGGGATGTGTGTATTAAAACGAACACAAATACGCAGCCCCCGAGCTACATGGATTAAGAGAGGCGATTAAAATCCCCGCTCACCCGGCTCTCTGAAATAAATACTACTACTACTACTACTACTACTACTACTTACACAGATACACTGACACAGATAGGTCTTATGGCGACGATGTGATACGAAAGGCCTAGGAGTGGGAAAGAATTGGCCGTGGCCTTAATTAAGGTACAGCCCCAGCATTTGCCTGGTGTGAAAATGGGAAACCACGGAAAAACATCTTCAGGGCTGCCGACAGTGGGGTTCTAACCCACTATCTTCCGGATGCAAGCTCACAGCTGCGTGGCCCTAACCGCACGGTCAACTCGCCAGGTAATACCTGCTGCTAGATCGAACAAGTGGCAATTCCTGTGTGTACAAATTGTAAAAATCAAACGATTTCTACTAATCCCACAAAACCGCCCACATCATTTTCGTGCAGAGTGACATTAAGCTAGATAGGTATGTATATTACTTTTTTTTTGCGAGGAGTCTGCGGGGCCCCACAAAGGTCCGGGCCTGCCTTCATTGCAGGCCCTACAGACACTAACGTTATGCCCCTGTATGTTACCCATACTGCATTACGCAGCGCACATTCGCGTCTTCCCCAGATATTACCATATTACGCATTAGGGTAAACCTACCTTATTTCGTAACATACTTTATTTCGTGATACGCGACATATTATTGATTCTCAAGTAAGGTAGGCGTTTTACACTGAGTTCCAACAGTCCTCAATACATAGCAGGAGTGCTTTTACACGGGGAAAATATTTTGAGCGGGAATTGCAGCTGGGTGAAGGACAGGCAGTTGATTGTATGTTGTGTGGATGGAAACACACTACTTGTTGGTCTGTCCCTGTAGTAAAAGGTTATTAAGGTATGTTGGTCAAGTAATTATTCAGACAAGTATATGCACTTATATTCTCTAAGGAACACACTTATAATATCAGTAGCTAGAGTTGGATTTAAGTGCGTTATTAATGAAATAATTGCTTAGGAAAATGACTACGACTCTTACGTTTTGTGTCCATTTCAGACATAATGGCTCCAGCGTTAAGCAAATGTGTAAAGAAGGAAAACAGCAACAAGCGCAAAATACGGGTCTTGTGACCAAAGAAGACCTTCGGGGAGAGCTTCAGAAAGTTTTGGAGGAAAAGTGGTCTATATACAAGGCTGCTAAACATTTCACCGTTCCGTGGAGTACTCTAAAAGAAAATATGACTATTGGAAAAATGGGTAGACCGTAGACGAGTGAACTGGAGATTAAGTTCGTTAATTTCATAGTAAAAATGCAGGAAATGGGGATCGGTCTGAACGTTAACCGAATAAGACATGTTGCGTATGCTATGGCCAAAAAACAGTATGCAAACAATGACAAAGTTCACATTCAGTGAAGTGAAAAATTGTGCAAGCTGGAAATGCTGCAGGTGAATTCGGTCCACTTCTAATCATTTTTAAAGGAGTGAGAATGTCGGATTCATTGACGAATGGTGCCTTCCTAACGCCTCAGTAACCCTCAGTAACCCTGTCACAGAGTGAATGAATTAACAGTGAACTTTTTTAAAGTGGTTCAAGGAATTTGTTCGAGGCCTTGGTGCAGAAATACCTGTGATACTGATAATGAATTCCCATGTCCGTCACTTGACACCAGAGGTACTGGAAATTGCATCCAAGAATGAAATCATCGTTGTGACTATTCCACCGCATACCAGCCACACGTTCCTGATCAGGCCAGAGCTGCCAACACACATCCAACTACACCTGTTTCTGATGAAGCCGGAAAATCCACTACACATATCACTACAGTGAAACCGGTATCTACAGAAAAACATAAGTCAAACCAGAAAAATGATGACATCTGCGCCACCTGTAACGACAGCTACAGTAATGGGAAGAATAAAAGTCCTTGGATTCAGTGTTGCTTCTGTTTGCGATGGTTCCATGAAAGTTGGTAGTCCATTCATTCATATGATGCTATTGTATTTATGTGTAGTATTTATGAATATAAGCCGCCTCTGTGGTGTAGTGGTTAGCGTGATTAGCTGCCACCCCCGGGGGTCCGGGTTCGATTCCCGGCTCTGCCACGAAATTTGAAAAGTGGTACGAGGGCTGGAACGGGGTCCACTCAGCCTCGGGAGGTCAACTGAGTAGAGGTGGGTTCGATTCCCACCTCAGCCATCCTGGAAGTGGTTTTCCGTGGTTTCCCACTTCTCCTCCAGGCGAATGCCGGGATGGTACCTAACTTAAGGCCACGGCCGCTTCCTTCCCTCTTCCTTGCCTATCCCTTCCAATCTTCCCATCCCTCCACAAGGCCCCTGTTCCGCATAGCAGGTGAGGCCGCCTGGGCGAGGTACTGGTCATACTCCCCAGTTGTATCCCCCGACCAAGAGTCTGAAGCTCCAGGACACTGTCCTTGAGGCGGTAGAGGTGGGATCCCTCGCTAAGTCCGAGGGAAAAACCGAACCTGGAGGGTAAACAGATGATGATGATGATGATGATTTATGAATATATCAGTGACAACAATACCGATATTGAAAATGAGTGAAAAGTGCGTGAAGTGAACTGTAACAATGCTCAGAAAACTTATCATGGAGTTAAGTACATTATCACGAAGTTAGGTATACTGTGTCACGGAATTAGATATGCTATCACGAAATTAGGTAGCATGCCCACTTCGCTTATTACATGTTATAACTCCAAATGTACCGGGCGAGTTGGCCGTGCGCGTAGAGGCGCGTGGCTGTGAGCTTGCATCCGGGAGATAGTAGGTTCGAATCCCACTATCGGCAGCCCTGAAGATGGTTTTCCGTGGTTTCCCATTTTCACACCAGACAAATGCTGGGGCTGTACCTTAATTAAGGCCACGGCCGCTTCCTTCCAACTCCTAGGCCTTTCCTATCCCATCGTCGCCATAAGACCTATCTGTGTCGGTGCGACGTAAAGCCCCTAGCAAAAAAAAAAACTCCAAATGTTTTGCATTCTTTGAACGTTCTTTATCATGTGTTTGTAGAATAATCTATAGGTACTCAGCATGTAAAATATAAAATTCCTAGATCGAGTATTTGTCCTGATATATTACTTACAATTCTTAATATCACGAAGTTAGGTAGGTTTACCCTATAGCGCGCAATACGAACGGGTGCCCAGCTGTGTTGAATATTATGACAACATAGGACGCAGTATAGAAACTTCGGAAGGAAAACCCTACAGTTTTATTTATTTGCTATTTTGCTTTACGTCGTACCGACATAGATATGTCTTATGGCGACGATGGGATAGGAAAGCCCTAGGAAGTGGAAGGAAGCTGCCGTGGCCTTAAAACCCTAGAGTTAAGGAGGTGAGGAAGTAGAAAGAGTTTTTAATTTTCCTCACGCTGAGTACGATATCTGATAGCCTTTGGTAATGTAATGTCTAAAGAAGACTGAAAAGGACCAGACCAGTTTAAATGAAACGTACAGTAGGTGAACAGCGGTGTCCGGTCCAAATGGGGCTGGGAGGGCTGCACACGTGTATTTATATTACTGAGAACATGCACGGACCTTCTCTTACTAGCATGCCATTACAAAACTTCAGTCATATTCTCTGTTGGCCAAGTGTGCAGCCACCCCCCCCCCCCCCCCCGTCTTATGGCAAGCAGATGCCACTGTAGGTAAGTTCCATGGTAATAATAATTGTACCGGGAGGTACATCTCTACGCCGCACATTTAAATCTTACGCCGAAAAGAACCCCTCTACAGGATAAACAGTGAACTTGAAAGCTAGACCTAGGCCTACTTAAACTTTTTCTCAGAAGATGTCACTACTGTAATTCAACGTAATTTTGTTATTGTGAAGTTTCCAGTTCTGTGTGAATTTCAACTTGTTTTGTTTTCCGTTCATCAAGAAGTTTGGACATTCTCTCATAAGTTAGATGCCACTGCTAGAAAACTATGATCACGCACCCTGGTGCGAAGTGAAAGAACTTTTTTGAAGAAGTTTTGTATTCATAAGGTTTTTTTACTAATTGATGTTCATTTATTTTTGGGTTGGCAATATTTATATTTTCTTTCCACCAGTTTTGAATCCAGCCAATACCTAATTTCTGTAATTAATTTCCAACCAATCCTGTATTTCTTCTTTGGTTCTGAGGGCTACCTTTAAATTTGACCAATAAAATTCTGTGGGTGTGTCTTGATTATTCACGAAAGGTCTCGAACTTTCCCCAAGGGTTTATAAACTGCGGATTTTCACACCTCTTGGCCAATTGATCAACATCTAACTTAGTGTGTGTGTGTCAAGCAGGGGGCGGGAGGTGCCTCTTTCATCAGGCAGCAGTACTCCGACAAGGTATGGCCACTTAACATCTTCACTTTTTTCTAGCTCCGCAGTTTAACCCGAGGGAAAGGTTCGAAACTTTAACTATGTAACTAATTTCTTTAAAATGTAAATCTCCTTTCGGCTCATGTAAAACTTTCATAAATCTTTAACTGTAAATCGGGGATAGAGAGTGATGCACCCTCTCGAGCTCCCCTTCATGTTGGTTTGAGGTGACTGCGTTTTGTAACTGGTTTTCTTCCTTCCGTAAAGTCTTAATTTTCTTTTTCTTATACGAGTCACCTCCATAGTTTGGGAATATCCCCTGTTTCATCGGCCTAGTGCCCCTTAGGTTTTAAGAATTCATATCTAGGAGTGCAGGTATTCGCCTCCTTTCATTTTGTGTTCGGGCCATTTATTTAACTGTTATTTCTTTTTACACGGAGGTCCAGTAGGTTGGGTACAAGATGCCCCTGTTTCATTTTTTGTAAGTTGTGCCTTGGTGGCAAGTAATTGTAAGTTTTCTGACATTGCCTTGAATAGGCTTGAAAAACTGAGAGCGTGTCAGCTCTTTTCAAGTGTTGTAAAAGTGCCTCTGGGAGGCTTGATATTTGAAGTTGGGAGCAAGTGCTCCAGGTATTAGGGGCTTTCTGCCCTTTGAACAATTTGGGCTCGTCTGTAAAATTTGAGCTGGGAACTCAAAATTGTAATACTAGGGGCTGTTAGGCCAAGCATGTTAAAGTTCTGGAATCTTGAATCTTTCTAAGTCTTGTTTCTAAATTGCTATGTCATTGTTATATCACTAAGTGAAAAGTTGTTAAAGTTTTGTTGTTTTCCGAAAATATAACCTTTGTTAAAATTTTAAATTAACTTTGACTTTGTAGTTAGATCCATTCATCCCAGCACCTTCTTTCACCTCTGCTGGTCTACGGGTAGCCCCGTAACAATAATAATAAAAATAATAGTAATAATAATAATAATCATAATCATAATCATAATCATAATAATAATAATAGTAATAATAATGGCGTGTGGACTCCGGAGAGGCCTAGTGCAGGTCTTTTGATTTGACACCCGTAGGCGACCTGCGCGTCGTGATCAGGATGAAATGATGATGAAAACGGCACATATACCCAGTTCCCTTGCCAGGTGAATTAACCAATTATGGTTAGAATTCCCGACCCTAACGGGGAACCGAACCCGGTACCCCTGTAACCAAAGGCCAGCTAACCATTTAGCCATGGAGCCGCACTCCACGGTAATAATCATTATGCCGGTAAGTCAACAGTAGTTTTGTAATTGCTGAAAAATAGCGGGGCGGCTTGGGGCAGTCAGCCCATGACGACGAAGAATTACCTTGCGTATGGAGTGTTAAAATGTAGCGGTAGTTCTGTTTCAATGTTACATAAAATACTTTATACAGAAAATGAGATTTTGAAAGCATGAATAGAATATCATGCTCTACAAGCCTATTTTACTAGCACGTACAGTAAATGAATATACCAAAACATTTCTGCGTCGTTTATACATTATGCCGTATGGAATCTTGGTTATGTATATATTGTATAGACTTGCATTAAATTAATACGGTCATTTTTTATTAGCATAAACGAGGAAAATACTGAATTCCTCATTTTTCATGCCGTGAACAGCCTATCTAATAATGGCAAGCGTGCGGCGATGTTCTGATGTCTTAATTGGGTTAAACTACGGATCGTGCACACCAACCTTAGTGGCATTATTAGGAAGTAGAATATATGTAAATCTTACTTGGACTTCCTTTCAGAGGAGAGATGAGTTCATTGCGATGTCTAGGAACCCACCATCTCGCCCCCAGAAGTACAGTACATTTAGTTTTATAACCTAACTAGCGAATGTACCTGTGCTTCGCTACGGTATTCTACATTGTATTCGAATATCGAAGTAAATAGTGTACATGCAGTAAATAAGATTATTTTAAAATTGCATGTCTCTTAGCGTTATCCGAGAAAGAGCATGGGGATGTCCCCGTACGTTGTTTCCAATGTAAAGTGTTTGTTACGGATTTGTGATATAACGGCAGGCTCACTTGCCTACTGGCAATCATAATCGAGTTGGGAAGTTTACATTAGAATCACAGGCCCCATTGCCTACTACGCGGACAGAATCGATTTGGGGAGTTATCGTTAACATGGCAGCCCCCCTTTCCTACTTCCAGACAGATTACAGTTGAGGAGTTTCTATCATAATGGCAGGCAATTACTCTACTATCACTCGAAATTGTGTTGTGCAGTTATCATTATAATGCCAGGCCCATTATCCTACTGCCAGCCACCTTACTGCCAGTCACACCAAGCTGGTGAGTTTCCATCAAAATAGCAGGCCACTATGCCTAATGCCAGTCACATTTTAGATGAGGACATTTCTTTATAATGGCGGACACCCTTGCCTACTGCCAAACACAATCGGGTAGGGGAGTTTTAAACAAAACTGCATGCTCACTTGCCTTCTGCAAGTCAAATCGAGAAGGGAACTATTCATTACAATTGTAGGCCTTCCTTACTAATGACAGGTACACAGGAGTTGGAGAAGGAACCCTTTCCTACTGCCAGTCAAAGTCGGTGTGGGGAGTACTGATTACAATAGCAGACCCACCCTTTCTCGATCGCTAAAAATCGACATCAGTAAATATATATAGATCGACATATGAAAGTATATGAGTGTTTACAATATTGAAGACCTTCATTTACAGATTAACTGCTACTAAACGTACGTCACATCGACAAAGGATTATACCATAAGACACGCCGGATTTAGTGGCCTAAATGGTTGGTCCTATGATATGTCATCTATTCATGGGTCAGATTGAGTTAGAAACGTGGAACAGGGTAAAGGTTTTGTAAGATTATCTCACATTACATTACTTTCCGGATAATTATGTGACAGCTACATACATAGCATTTGGCTCACATATGGCTACTGGGTGGGCCAATTTTCGTGAAGAGTTTGATGATTCTGTAATTCATATAAGTAACTGAAAGTATGAATTATGCATGTGAAAATTCCAAATTGACTTAATATCGATTAATAGAGAAAAATCAAACGTAAAAGGGATACAGATACGGCAAAAAGTCATAAGACCAAGGTTGAAGTTCATTCCAAACTGAACGGAGATTGTGCAATCCGTTATGTGATAGGAATTTCCGAAGGTCTGCACCATCATTAAAATTGCCTGCATATTTCGATATTCTTCGGGGATAAAAAGTGAAAAATTTAATGATCTAGGATGTTTTCCGTTCGTTACAGGCTAAAACGTATAATTTTGTCAAATTTCAGTTATCTTCTTTTTCTTCTGGAAGATTATGCCGCAATCTGGATTTTGGGCGAGGCGGGTAAAAATTAGGACTTTCAGGAAACTAAACCAAAAATTATGGAGATGGTGTAACCGTACAACAGGGTTACAGATTCCATTCAGTATTTATTATTATTATTATTATTATTATTATTATTATTATTATTATTATTAACCTGATTCATTAGATTTTATATATTCTGTTTCTCATCATTTAGACTGTAATAATTAGGTATCGCGTATATTATTGTATTTAATCATAGGTTAAGTGAATATGTTTGTAATTATTCTGTATTGTAGTAAGTGAGATTTGTTGGTTTCATATTGTCATGCTGTGGCTTGTAACTTTGGCTAGATGAGCTGGCATAGTATTTTGCAATCGAGGCTATGTTTAACTGGGAATGTTGTGTACAAGGAGATTTCCCGGTGACGCATTCGGTATAGTCATTCTTGATCCGCTTGGGTAAGCTTAGACAACGCTTGACTGATGACATCAGTGCGTGGACACGTGATTGCGACCAAGTGTCAGTATTCGCCAGCTACTGTATGTGGAAGTGGAAGGGATGAACAGTGAGTGGGGAGATGAGTCGTCATCGCGAGGTTATATAAAGTCAAGGCGACGGTGGGGAGAGGTATTCTGTTCTTACTCAGTTCATCATATCTATTCAGTTGTTAAGACTCAGTTCATAAGCAGTTCATATCGTGCAGATCATATGTAACAGTCAGATGTATCAAATGGAAGAAGTGGTCTTAGTGTGATGGTCAGAGCTAAGAGTTGTGTTTGAAGAAGTAATAATCGAGGAGGTCTACAAGTGGTGCTTGTATCCGAGCAGAGACGGGTACTATGCTGATAAAGAAACATCATCTTCTTGTGAGGATGGAATTCACAAGATGTTTCAATAATATTTTCCAATTATTTAAAATATATTGAGTGGACGTAATTACATTGGAGCTCCCTACACGCGTACATGGTATATAGGCCAACTCCTTGTTATATAAGAAGATAACAACAGACGGCTCCCGACTTCAGCCCACAGGTTTTCCCAAGAATTTCAAGTTCAACAGCGGTGTATGCAGACAACAGGTAATTAAAGCATCAGACATGTTATGCATTCATAACATGAAGAAGAGTGTAATCAGCGGCGATATCACATCTCACTTCAAGTTCATGCCAATAGCTTTTTTTGTTTAGATTAAATTTTCCTTTTCTTTGTACCGCAAATCTCACGATATATTTCTTTTGTTAAATTAAAAGACGTAAATGATTGTTCATTGTGACGTAAATTTAGTCATAAACTCAGTTTTATTTTTAATTATAATAAGTGATTCCAGTTCCATGTACAATCCTCAATTGTGGAAATGCAACAGTAATTTAATATTGTCCTGATCCATATCCCTGTATATTGCCAAATATGTGAGTTTATCACCTCACGCCTTGAGATAATTGATATAAGAGGTATGCTCTACCGAATTTTGTTGTTTTTCTTAAAAAAGCAACTGGCGCTCAAACAAATGTTATTTATATTGTTTGGGAGATATGAAAGTATAAGAGTAGTGGTCGGAGTAGCCACAACGTGTCGCCAGCAACGTGGGACTCGAAAGGTTCAGAAAAAGTGTTTCTGAATGGCAATATACATGGATCAGTTCTTTTAATGAGTACGCACATGTTAAATTCACCGAGTAATGTTAGGAAGGTCATTTTGTTGAAGTTTGTATTTAAGGGGTAATGTCAGAGGAATTGCAAGGGGAAATAGCTTTGAGATCGCGAAAAATTAGTAGGAAACCGAAGATGGACAAGGATAGCAATATGCAGTCAGGTGATGAGGCTGAGGTTATTGTGTCCAAGGAAATCCAAGGTGGTAACATAAATAGGAAGTTGGTGACTAAGGTGGGACCTGCTGAAAGTCAGAAAATAGTAGAAACTGAGGAAAACGCTGTCACGCAAGATCAAAGTAAAGGGGTGATTGACCTGGGTTTATTTAATTTGCTGATGTCCAAAATGACTGAGCAGAATAATGCTATGAGTGAGAAAATTGAAACGGTTATTAGTGAGAAAATTGAATCTCAGAATAATATTATGAGTGAGAAAATTGAAACGGTCATTAGTGAGAAAATTGAATCTCAGAATAATATTATGAGTGAGAAAATTGAAGCGGTCATTAGTGAAAAAATTGAAGCTCAGAGTAATGCCATAAATAGTATTAATAAGAAGATTGATGATGTTAGTAATAAGATAGATCATAAGGTGTTAGAAATAAGTAAGCAAATTAATAATTTAGAAAGTAAGGTAAATAGGGAGTGTAGTGATATCAGAGCTGAGATGGAATTGGGTCGGAGCAATCTCCATGCGGAAATAGAACAAATTAGTGAGACATGCATCAAACAGATTGATGAATTAGGCGCCAAGATCGAGTCTAATAAAGGAGAAATCAATGAGTTAGTAGAAGAAAGGTTTGAAAAGATAACCAATACAGTGGGGCAAGAAACTAGGAAATATATTAGTAGGGTAGAACTTGTGGAAAGAAAACTTGGAGAAGTAGGTGATCTAGGGAGTGAGCAGAAATCATTATCACAGAAGGTGAGAGAATCGGAAAAAAAGTTGGAGGAATTAAGAAAAATTCAAGAAAAGACTGAGGAAACAGTGGAAGAAAAATTTCTGAGTTGCCAGAGAGTACTCCAGCAAGAAGTGCGTGATAGTAAGAATGTACGTGAGATAATTGTAAATAATGGTTTAATCACTAGAGATCATGATTTACCTAAGTTTTCTGGGAAAGAATTTAACCCGATGGAATTTATGAGAGTAGTAGAGAAGAAATTTGCTGTTCAATTAAGAGACAATATTATTAGCTGGGAAACTGTATTGGAGATCTTATCTAATGCTTTCGTAGGAGAGACTAAGTCTTGGTTTCAAGTATATAAAAGCTCGATGTCTAGTCTAACTGAATTTAAGGAGAAATTCGTGGCTAAATTTTGGAGTGAAGGTGTTCAGAGTAGAGAGAGAGAGAGAGTAATGTTTGGCAGGTATAATTCTAACGAGGGTGTTAGAATGACTGAATACTTTTTGGCTCATGTTTTGGTGTGGAGAAATTTAGAATGTATTGGACCTGAGGCTGATATAGTTAGACTTATGACTAAGCACTATCCCGATAGAATAAGAGAAGCTGTTTGTATGCAAAGAGTGGAGACTATTAAGGAAATGGAGATTTTGTTGGAAAGTTTTGATGCTTTAGGTAGTAGCTTGAATAATAGTAGGACACTAAATAGGAATGTAGAAGGAAGGAGTAACCAATCTAATAATCAGGACAGGACTATGAATAGTCGTAACTACAGAAGAGAATATCAGGAGAGACCTAATAATAATTTCCACAGGGAGAGAAATTATCAAAATAGTTCGGAAAATTTCAGGACTGGGAGGCGTGATTATGGTAATCAACCAGAAGCTGGGAGGCGGGAGAATACAGGCCATAATAATAATAATAATGACGCTAGAGGAAATAGGCAACAGGGGAGGCCGACTGAGGTGTGTAACCAACAAGTCGTAACCGAACCAAGTACTTTAAACGCGCAACGGACTGTATAAACAGGTCACTGAGACAGTCCGTAAATGGTGAGTTCACGTATAAGGTAGATAAGTATGACAATGTCGACCAGCCTATAGTTGTAAGTGAACATGATTGTGACCTAAGTAGCAATAATTCAAATGTTTTAAGTGACGACTTGATCGTAGACAATAAATTTTATAAGTGTAATTTAAATTTAGATATAAGGCAAGATTTGTTAAGTGATCTTATATTATGTAATGAGGAGAATTTAAGTAGTGTTACTGTTACACCGACGATTGAACTGCTGATATGGGGCAGAAAAGTTAAGATTTTGTTGGACTCTGGTAGTGAGAAGTCATGTGTAAATTCCAAGCTGTATGAGGAAGTTTTGAGAGAGAAGTATGAGGTAGCGGAAATTCCAGTGAGGAATACGTTTATCGTAACAGCTGTTGGAAACAAGTCTCAAAGAGTGAATAAACAAATAGCTGTCCCCATTAACATAAGTGGAGAATGTATTTTCCAACCATGCTTAGTTGTGCCTAATTTAGTTTATGCCGTTATTTTAGGTAACGACTGGTTAACGTGTCACAAGGCTAAATTAAATTTTGATCTGTGTAATGTCAATCTTATTTGGGGAAAGAGTAGCAGGGAAGTCAGTTTACCATATGATGTTTTGTCAGAAATTAGTGCGAATAAAGTGTGTTCTAGTACGGAAGGATCTTGTGAAATTCCTAATATGAGGAAAAATATTGATGTCTGCCATGTGTCTATACAGAGAGATTCTAGTGATGAATTGTATGAGACAGTGGAGAAATGTAATTTAGCGGAAAGTCAGAAGGACGAATTGTGTGAATTATTGATATCACATAGTGATGTTTTTAGCGATCGGCCTGGTAGAACACATCTTTACGAACACAAATTTAATGTTATTGATAACTCAACTTTTGTAGGACCGAAATATCCCATTCCGTTAAAATACGCTAGCGCTGTTGAAGAGCAGATTGACATTATGCTAGATTATAATATAATTGAACCATCATGTAGTCCTAATTTAAATCCACTTGTTATTATACCTAAGAAGGATAACACGGTAAGATTGTGCATGATAATTTTTGTAAGACTATTTTGGATGAATTTGAACTTGGTGACAAGGTTTTACTCAGAGTGCCACTCCCGTCATCAGCAGAAGCTGGTCAATTTTCTAAGTTTTTCTTGTTATATCAGGGATACTTCACCGTAGTGAAACGGATTGGGAAATGTGCTTATTCATTAGAAGACAAGGAAGGAAATATCGTAGGCACATACAATATAAGAAATCTTAAGAAACATATCATGTGAGTTTGTTGATTAATTCCCATTATTATGTTAATTCACCATATTTTATGAAGCTGGCATTGCGAACAGGACTTCAGTGAAATTAGCGTGTGTTGTGATAATAAGTGAGGCACGGCAGTGCAATAAACTCCAGTGCTTGGAGACAGTGTATATAATGAAATGTCTTCGAGAATTACTTTTGAACACTCAATGAACGTTTGAAACGACAGAAGTGAGAAAGAAATGTAATCTGTATGTAAATAATACTGTATAATCAAAGTGAAAATGATAATTGATAAATGTTTTATATGTGTAACAACGAATATCCAGATGGATGATACTATGTACCAAATTTGTAAAGGGCATTTTTATACATGTATCTATGGTGTACCCGATTTCAGGTGATTATGTATATATTTCATGAATCAATCGATTCATTTAATCGATTATTTCATGAGGGAGGCGTTCTGTAACCGTACAACAGGGTTACAGATTCCATTCAGTATTTATTATTATTATTATTATTATTATTATTATTATTATTATTATTAACCTGATTCATTAGATTTTATATATTCTGTTTCTCATCATTTAGACTGTAATAATTAGGTATCGCGTATATTATTGTATTTAATCATAGGTTAAGTGAATATGTTTGTAATTATTCTGTATTGTAGTAAGTGAGATTTGTTGGTTTCATATTGTCATGCTGTGGCTTGTAACTTTGGCTAGATGAGCTGGCATAGTATTTTGCAATCGAGGCTATGTTTAACTGGGAATGTTGTGTACAAGGAGATTTCCCGGTGACGCATTCGGTATAGTCATTCTTGATCCGCTTGGGTAAGCTTAGACAACGCTTGACTGATGACATCAGTGCGTGGACACGTGATTGCGACCAAGTGTCAGTATTCGCCAGCTACTGTATGTGGAAGTGGAAGGGATGAACAGTGAGTGGGGAGATGAGTCGTCATCGCGAGGTTATATAAAGTCAAGGCGACGGTGGGGAGAGGTATTCTGTTCTTACTCAGTTCATCATATCTATTCAGTTGTTAAGACTCAGTTCATAAGCAGTTCATATCGTGCAGATCATATGTAACAGTCAGATGTATCAAATGGAAGAAGTGGTCTTAGTGTGATGGTCAGAGCTAAGAGTTGTGTTTGAAGAAGTAATAATCGAGGAGGTCTACAAGTGGTGCTTGTATCCGAGCAGAGACGGGTACTATGCTGATAAAGAAACATCATCTTCTTGTGAGGATGGAATTCACAAGATGTTTCAATAATATTTTCCAATTATTTAAAATATATTGAGTGGACGTAATTACATTGGAGCTCCCTACACGCGTACATGGTATATAGGCCAACTCCTTGTTATATAAGAAGATAACAACAGACGGCTCCCGACTTCAGCCCACAGGTTTTCCCAAGAATTTCAAGTTCAACAGCGGTGTATGCAGACAACAGGTAATTAAAGCATCAGACATGTTATGCATTCATAACATGAAGAAGAGTGTAATCAGCGGCGATATCACATCTCACTTCAAGTTCATGCCAATAGCTTTTTTTGTTTAGATTAAATTTTCCTTTTCTTTGTACCGCAAATCTCACGATATATTTCTTTTGTTAAATTAAAAGACGTAAATGATTGTTCATTGTGACGTAAATTTAGTCATAAACTCAGTTTTATTTTTAATTATAATAAGTGATTCCAGTTCCATGTACAATCCTCAATTGTGGAAATGCAACAGTAATTTAATATTGTCCTGATCCATATCCCTGTATATTGCCAAATATGTGAGTTTATCACCTCACGCCTTGAGATAATTGATATAAGAGGTATGCTCTACCGAATTTTGTTGTTTTTCTTAAAAAAGCAACTGGCGCTCAAACAAATGTTATTTATATTGTGTGGGAGATATGAAAGTATAAGAGTAGTGGTCGGAGTAGCCACAATGGTCATTATTACCCCTTAAACGGAAAGCTGTACGAAAATTTCGCCAAAATAATCAGTGTAGAGGCACACAGTCGTTACGATTTGATTTATATAGATAAGGAATCTGCTCCATGTAAAACACCTTTTGGGCTATGTCCGCTGGACTTAACCTGCAAAAGTGACCATTCATGATATCTCCCTTATTAATCCTCCTGACGAAAAAATGCACATGAAAAAAAAGGTTTAGAGGTGGAATTCCATCACGTTTGGTCGATTTCCAGTCAGGTTGGTCTTGTTCTGCATATATTGTGGAAGAGTAAAATCACCATTTCGGTTCCCTATAAACCGCCAGTCCATTCCGGAACATGAAATGTTATTTACGTTTAAAACCTACCTTTGAACAGGTGGATGCTAAATATAAATTTTGGTTCGAATGTCTTCAGTAGTTTTCAAGTTGTAAGGAATAAGCTTTACACGCACCCGCTCGTGAATTAAGTCCGATGGGACTTGTACAGAAAAACGGTCCGTTAATGATATCTCCCTTATTAATCCTCGTATCGAAATGATGCACAGGAGAAAAAAGGTATAGAAATTAATTTCTACCAAGGTAGGTAGATTTCCATTAAGTTTGGTTGTGTATATTTTGTGGAAGTGCAAAATCACTGTTTCGGTTTCGTATAAACCCCCAGTCAGTTCAGGGATTTAGAAATAATATTTGCCCTAAAACCTATCAAGAACAGGTGTATTCTAAATATGAGTCTTGGTGGAAATACATCCAGTAGGTTGTAGCACTCGTGTACATACGGCGTAATCAAGGGAGAAAATAATACAGTTAAGAAAGTTGAAAGTAATAGAAAATGGATTATAACTGAGGACAGCCGGATAACGACAAATATGTAAATGCCAAGTGAATGTATTGGAAAATCAAATGCCCCTCAATAAATTATGCTAGTGTGAGTTATGGATATAATAAAGCGGTAACAGAGGAGAAATTTAGGTCCAGTGATTCTTAGGTAAACAAATAATAAGAAGATGACTAATGGTGTTATTACTTATTCTATTCGAGGGCGGTTATAACATCCAACGATATTCTGCCAATATCCCGCAGATAGGCCGATTGACGCCTCTCTTGCCTTCTACCCAACGAACAACCACGAATTTAAAAGCATGATGAGGAAAATGGCAATACGTTACTTAACTGCTGGCATGCAGTCAGAGACGTTGCCATGCTAACCTGTAGGTTCGTTGTCGGTCTGTCGGTTACTCAATGCAGAGCATGAGACCAGCGGAAAATTGTAAATTTCTCCGTTATGTGAAGAGTAAGGTAAATTATGAACATAACGAAAGTTGTTTATAATGAAGAGACGTTTTACGTACGGTAAACTAAGTTTACAGAAAATCAATAGTATAAGAGAAAATGGAGGAAAACCATTCTGGTTTTCCTATAAACCCCCGTCTATTCAAAGATTTTAAAATAAAATGCATATCGAATCCTTCCCCGGGATGAGTATACTCTAAATATGAAGTTTGGTTGAGATCTATCCAGCCGTTTCGAAGTGATGGTGGAAAAACCATTCAGGTTTTCCTATAAACCCCCCATGTATTCAAAGATATTAAAATGATATGCATATCGAAACCTTCCCCGGGACGAGTATACTCTAAATATGAAGTTTGGTTGTGATCTATCCAGCCGTTTCGACGTGATGGTGGAAAAACCATTCTGGTTTTCCTATAAACCCCCGTGTATTCAAAGATTTTAAAATGATATGCATATCGAAACCTTCCCCGGGATGAGTATACTCTAAATATGAAGTTTGGTTGAGATCTATCCAGCCGTTTCGACGTGATGGTGGAAAAACCATTTTGTTTTTCCTATAAACCCCCCGTCTATTCAAAGATTTTAAAATGATATGCATATCGAAACCTTCCCCGGGATGAGTATACTCTAAATATGAAGTTTGGTTGAGATATATCTAGCCGTTTCGACGTGATTGTGGAAAAACCATTTTGGTTTTCCTATAAACCCCCCATGTATTCAAAGATATTAAAATGATATGCATATCGAAACCTTCCCCGGGACGAGTATACTCTAAATATGAAGTTTGGTTGTGATCTATCCAGCCGTTTCGACGTGATGGTGGAAAAACCATTCTGGTTTTCCTATAAACCCCGTGTATTCAAAGATTTTAAAATGATATGCATATCGAAACCTTCCCCGGGATGAGTATACTCTAAATATGAAGTTTGGTTGAGATCTATCCAGCCGTTTCGACGTGATGGTGGAAAAACCATTCTGTTTTTCCTATAAACTCCCCGTCTATTCAAAGATTTTAAAATGATATGCATATCGAAACCTTCCCCGGGATGAGTATACTCTAAGTATGAAGTTTGGTTGAGATATATCCAGCCGTTTCGACGTGATTGTGGAAAAACCATTTTGGTTTTCCTATAAACCCTCCGTGTATTCAAAGATTTTAAAATGATATGCATATCGAAACCTTCCCCGGGATGAGTATACCCTAAATATGAAGTTTGGTTGAGATCTATCCAGCCGTTTCGGCGTGATGGTGGAACAGACAAACAGACAGACAGACATGAAACGTAAAAACCACCGATTCGGACAGACAAACAGACAGACAAACAAACAGACACGAAACGTAAAAACCACCGATTCGGTCTTGAGTTGACCTAAAACGGATAAATATCTGAAAACTTGGCAAAACAAAGGAAATTACAGACAGCGGACTCCCTACAATTTTATTTATATAGATGAAGAGTAGTACTCGCCATTGTCAATCGCTGAAGTAGCCTTACAGGATGAAGCGAAATTCGCGCACTCGGGCGTCGCAGCACGACTCCTCACATGACAGCAATAAAAAAAATGTCCCTCACAAAAGTTCGTCCTGCGAGTATATCCGCCAGAAAAAGGACGTTGAAGAGTGGCAATCTGGCAACACTGTAACCAGATGTAGGGTAACTACATCTGTCAGCACGTATACGCCGTGCTGTGAAGTTGGGGCAGTGGATAGAGCTTTGAGTTAGCATGCAGAAGGTCGAGGGGATCGATCCTGGTTGGAGGCGTATGTTTTTTATTTCGTAAATGTAGTCGAGGTGGTATGGTATCTGGCATCTTAATCGTCAACAGCGATTGCAGCGGGTCCGCTAGAAACCATTTGCGCTTACATACTACGATCCTAGAAATGCACGAACATTCGTTTTCATTGGTCAGCTTTGAAAGACGCCCTTTCCACGTCGTGGGCGTGAATTTGTTCGCACCTCTTCATCTACTAGATGCGTTACAACGTGTTCATCGTTACTAAATTTTGTAAATGTAGGATACATGTGACCTAAGAAACGGTGTCTCACTGTATTACAGTATGTAATATCCGATGGAAATTAGCAAATAAAAAAGTGCGCCTCAAACCAGGATCCAACCCTCGACCTCCTGCATGCTAACCCAATACTCTTTCCACTGCAACAACTGTACAGCACGACTAGTAAGTGCTGGCATAGGTAGTTACCCTACATGTGGTTACAGTGTTGCCAGATTGCCACCCTTCAACGTTCTTTTTCTGCCGGATATACTCGCAGGACGAACTTTTGTGAGAGACATTTTTTTATTGCTGGCATGCGAGGAGTCACGCTGCGACGCCCGAGTGCGGAATTTCGCTTCACCCTGTATATTTGCATTCCTATTGGCCAACTTAGTCGGATGTAACGTCATTCCTGTTAATCATAATAATTAGATTATATTACCAATCCGAGCAGTACAAAAGCACAAACAAATAGAACTGATATAGGCGGGGACGTGTCGAATCCAACATAAAATGCTCTGCTATAGCCCTAGGCCAAACAGAAGGCGCTGTTATCGCCCTGGGACAATTTGTGTTTTGAAAAAGTACAAGTCCGCCTCTGTGGTGTAGTGGTTAGTGTAATTAGCTGCCACCCCTGGAGGCCCGGGTTCGATTCCCGGCTCTACCACGAAATTTGAAAAGTGGTACGAGAGCTGGAACGGGGTCCACTCAGCCTCGGGAGGTCAACTGAGTAGAGGGGGGTTCGATTCCCTCCTCAGCCATCCTCGAAGTGGTTTTCCGTGGTTTCCCACTTCTCCTCCAGGCAAATGCCGGCATGGTACCTAAATTAAGGCCACGGCCGCTTCCTTCCCTCTTCCTTGTCTATCCGTTCCAATCTTCCCATCCCCCACCAAGGCCCCTGTTCAGCATAGCAGGCGAGGCCGCCTAGGCGAGATAGTGGTCATCCACCCCAGTTGTATCCCGCCAGGACACTGACACACTGACCCTTGAGGCGGTAGAGGTGGGATTCCTCGCTGACTCCGAGGGAAAAGCCAACCCTGGAGGGTAAACAGATTAAGTAAGTAAGTAAGTAAGTAAGTAAGTAAGTAAGTAAGTAAGTAAGTAAGAAAAAGTATAAACGTAAACTTTCCACCACTAGCCCACATAGAATGCGCTGCTATTGCCCTTACCCTACCCCAACCAGTCCAGACCAATACTATTTGCACAGGGAAACCTAGAGGCCTAAGGCCGCTTCGCAGCTCTAACCTGGGGTCTTGTCCCCAAGTCACTAGTCATGTCCAGGCTCTACCCTAACCTGTCTTGTCCAGGCCCTACCCTAACTTAGGCCTATCCAAACCAATGGTCTTGTCCACCCCTACCCTAACCAATTCAGACCAATGGTCTTGTCCAGGCTCTACCCTAACCAGTCCAGAAGAATGGTTTTTACTCAGGAAACTAGAGGCCTAAGGCCGTTTCGCGGTTCTAACCTGGGGTCTTACGCCCCCAGACCCCGTTTGCTTGTCCCTAAATCACTGGCCTTGTCCAGGCCCTACCCTAACCTATCCAGACCAATGGTCTTGTCCACCACTACCCTAACCAATCAAGATCACTGGCCTTGTCCAGGCCCTACCCTAACCTATCCAGACCAATGGTCTTGTCCACGACTACCCTAACCAATCAAGATCACTGGCCTTGTCCAGGCCCTACCCTAACCTATCCAGACCAATGGTCTTGTCCACCACTACCCTAACCTATCCAGACCAATGGTCTTGTCCACCACTACCCTAACCTATCCAGACTAATGGTCTTGTCCACCACTACCCTAACCAATCAAGACCACTGGCCTTGTCCAGGCCCTACCCTACCCTATCCAGACCAATGGTCTTGTCCACCACTACCCTACCCTATCCAGACCAATGGTCTTGTCCACCACTACCCTAACCTATCCAGACCAATGGTCTTGTCCACCACTACCCTAACCTATCCAGACCAATGGTCTTGTCCACCACTACCCTAACCTATCCAGACCAATGGTCTTGTCCACCACTACCCTAACCAATCAAGACCAATGGTCTTGTCCACCACTACCCTAACCAATCAAGACCAATGGTCTTGTCTAGGCCCTGCCCTAACCAGTCCAGGTCAATGATGTTTACACAGGAAACGTTCTTGTATTTCTTCATCTTCCATTCTTTACTTCCATTCTTTCCTCTCCTCCTGGGGGCTTACGTCTCCTCATCTGAGAGAGGTTGACAGCCTTGTCGCCCGGCCCGGACTACGTCCTCCGCGAGAGGGCCGCGAGGAAAAAAGCAAAGACAGTCACTCCGCACTAATATTAGTGAGAAGGTCTGCAGTATTGATCTTAATTGATGATCCTACCAAGTTTTATTGCAGTCCTTGCCTTCGATGCACTATGTTCCTTTTAAAACTGCAGCAACAAATTACTAATATTTTAAAGTACCTAAACATTATTTTACTGCAGAATGACCATTACCACTACGATGAGATGTCTTAAAGGGTCAGTCTGGAGTTAGGAATGGATATTTCAGCCATTTTGCTGAAAACGCATGTTTGAAACTTTTAGGTATGGATGCAGAAGAGAGAAAAATACATGTAAGTTCGCTTCACTTTTTTCGAAATTCTACAGTAATTTTACACGTCCATTTTCATTTTTCTTCTATTAAAATCCATTTAACTTTACAAAACATATCTGATTTTTCTCCTGTAAAATTTTATTAACCTTTGTAAAACAATTATGGTATATGTATCATAGTCATATTAGAAAACCTGTATGTGGAATTTTTCATCACTGGATTTTTCAGGTAGTAGCGTTCGTTATATCCTAAATGGCAGGGTAAAAAGTCATTCCTTTTAAATTCAGTAGGCCTATATCCTTGAATATAAATTATACACAGAAATATCATTATACAGTGTTTTTAAACATGTAATACAGTATATGCTAAGTTCAACATTTTAAATCAAACTGAAATGGAACTTTACGAAAATGCATGCGATATTTGAACCATACCTGCACTTTCACAAAAGCGATGATAACCACGTATTCAGATTGCAGGGTGTAATGATTACTTTTATATTTTTGTATGTATGTATGTTTAGTCCTCAGCCCGCAGGCTGGTTGGATCCTCAACAGCTCCGCCATCAGCTGTCATAGATGGCCTAGGCATCACTGAAGAGGCGTACTAGGGAAATGAGCAGTGAGGTAGTTTCCCGTTGCTTTCCTCACCGAGCCAGAATTTGCTATACATATCAGTCTGCCAAGCCCACTGAAATGCATGCACCAACCGACCCTATGAGCAATATTTTCACACCATTCATAGTAGGGACTGGCTGCAGAAGGAATGGCGTTACTAGCATCACTCATACCTCAGTCACTTTCATATTGTCAAAGCCAAGGATAAAGCTGGGACAGATCAATGAAAGTAACAAAATTGCTCTAGCTCATACCAGAAGACATAGTGCACTGTAAACACTAGGTCCCGCCAGCAGAGGCAATTTATATTTTTATGTTAATAAAACTGTTAAGGTGTATAAACAACGTATTTTCGTAGGAATTACGAGATTAATCTTAAAATGCGGCTTCTGATTTTGAGGTTGTTTTTACTACAAACTTAAAACATTAAACTCTGATTGGGGCTACATTTCATAGACAGGTGCATACCGCCCCAGTCTTTCTTGTGGACCTTTATATGCTTAACAATTCTTGCCCATACAATTGGGTCTACCGTTGATGGTTTACATCCTTCGCCGTCCAACGGTTTTCTACACTGATACATCAGTCACGTAGGACATTCTCTATTAAGAAAGTGTGTTGATCAAGTGGACTGAAGAAAATCCGGGAGGTTTCACTTCGGGACGAGCCTATCATCGACGACTTCCGTATTTCTGATTCACCGTATTTTAAGTGAACTTCAGGACATTAGTTGCCATGTTTCCATACCCGTTTTATAGCCCGGTCACCGCCTCTTCGACGACCAACGCCGCCACCACCACCACCACCAACACCATTACCGACTTCAACCAAACAGCCGAAATTGCCTACCGTTCGGCTGTGATGTCCAGGTACGCTGTTCCTAATTATCAAGCCAGATATATTCCTGCCACACCAGCTCCACCTTTAGATACTTCAAGACCGCAATGTCACTTTACGAGTCTGGCTCCAAGATCAACTCCAGAACAAGTACCAGCCACACGGCACCTGGAAGTGGCCTCGGAACAGATCCCCCAACCAGCCACGTCACGTGACCTACCGCTTGCCATGGAAGTCAACACGCAGAGAGACCTTCCACCTGCAACCACAACCACCACGCCTACTCCTCCCCAGCTCTCCTTCATTGCTGAATCCGGCACCAGACGCCCTATTAATCACTCCCGTTTACTTCACAAACTCCGTCAGGTACTCATTCCTTTTTACTTTCCCATCCCTCCCCTGCTCTCCAATCATCTCACGCCATATTTGCCACTCTGCTTCGCTTCAACATGCGCCGGGAGGATATCGCAGATATCCCGAAAACTACTGCCGGAGTCATTATCCAGGTCAACGGGGATGATGCTGCTAACCTGCTCACTACAATAGGATCTCACCATCTCGGTTTAAGCACCCCCTTCAACGCCTCCCACCCCCACCCATTAAAGCTCCGCTTACTTCTACACGCTATCGACTCCTCAGCTACGTAATACGAGGTGTAGACCCCTCTATTACTGAAGATAACATCCTCGCCGAACTTAAATTCGAAGGCATCCCAGCGAAAAAGTTATTCAGGATAACGAACTCAACAGGAACCCCTACATGGTTCGAATTCTACTGCCGACACCTGAAGACGTGGACCGACTGCTGGCCAGTGGAGATTCAAACTACAGACACCATCACAAAGTGGAGCCATCCCCAGCCCCGCTACTACAATCCATCGGGTGTGAGCGATGCCTCTCATACAATAACCACCCTATCACTCAGTGCACAGCACAACATCCTGTATGCGGTCATTGCAGCCAACAGCACTCTACATTAAGGTGCCCCAACACCGATCACCCTACACTGTGTCACACTTGTGGAGGCAATCATCCAGCATATTCACGCCGTTGCAGAAGCCGCCCTGCACCTCCTCCAAACCGACCTGAGCTCATAGCTCCTATACGAACCATCGACATGCCCATACCATCCAACCGTTCCCTCTTCCTACCCACATTTGCAGATAATCTCCGCTTTTAACCATTTTCGTACTGCATATTTATCCCTACCACAGATCGTTAGTCCTCACTCATCTACAAGCCGCGGCGAACCAAACATTCAATCTTCATTTTTCAACCACTTACTCGGGCTTAAACTCCCACTTCAGTTTCACACCTCTTGAAACTCTCGTCTAAAAGCAGTCCGCATTCTCTAACTCCAGCCAATAAGCTCCATCTTTCATTCATCTATTCACTCATAAATGTAACCACTCAAAATTATGATACAAACTTGTTGGTGTGTCAGTGTGCTAGGAAAAAAAAATATTTTTGTATTTAAATTCAGTTTTCTATTTTCATACATGTCCTTCCAGGCATAGCATGGCAAGAAAAGCCCTAGTATACAATTTGTTCAAACTGTGTATTGTATGTACGTTCTATATTGAAGAAAAGAAAGGGAAAAAAAGAAAAGAAAAGGTGAAATAAGGAAATAAATTGGGTAATACTTAGGCTTAGGCAAAATTCCTCTCCCATCTCCGCCTTCTTCACATCCTTTACCCATCTCCTTTTTCCATCACATCTCCCCAACCCGCCCGCATCTGTTGGCCAGAGAGAGGGCGTAACCCTCTAGGTGGCCCGCCCCACCCGTTCAGGTTGGGGAATGAAAACATTTATAGAATAGTAGATTGTTTAGGCACACATAGCATCAGGACTCAATAAGGCACATCTTCTACAAGTGGACTGCAATCCTCTACACCATCCCAACTTATTTTGGGTTTGGCCGGGTGACGCCGCAACTTTAACTTCGCACCCAGCCGCCACAATAAAGCATATCGGCCTGGCGCCAAGTAGGAAGTCGGCCTGCCCAACATGTTCACCTGTGTTGTCCTGGACGTCCACCCATCAATCTCCGAAGAGACCATCCTCTCCGACCTCCGCAAGACTGGAGTCTGTTGTGCAACTCGGCTCTACGAAAACTCCGTACCAGGAACAGACGTACTTCTCTATCTCAACTCTTCAACCTCCCGTGACAACCTTCTATCTTCTGGAGCACATATCCGCCGACGCCTCCATCGAGTGGAAACCACTCCGAGCGATCTTCTGGTACAACTAACTGACTATTCGACTGATTTCCCTGCACCCGCTGATTTAACTACCGCCACCACGCCACCTCCGTACATCCCCCCGCCACCCCCTTTGTCCTTCCTTCACTAATTCTACCACCACCACCACCACCACCACCACCACCACCACCACCACCACCACCACCACAACCTCCTCTGTTCACAACTCCCTCACAACTTCCATTACTACTACGCTTATATCCCATCCTTCCCTTATGATGACAACATCTTCCTCCACCCCTCCTACCCCTACCCCATCAAGTCAACAACAAGCACCAGCAGCTGACACTACCACCGACACAGCACGCCAATCATCTCCACCACCACCGCCCGATTGCACCTGCGTCGTCCGCGGCGTGGACCCGCTCTTATCAACAGACGACATCGCTCAGGACCTCCGCCTGGCAGGAACAAAAATTCGCAGAGCAACCCGGATTTTTAACGCTTCAGGACCTACATACCTCGTGAGACTCCACCTACCGACTCCGGACGACGCCCAACATCTCATCGCCAAAGTAATCCATCTTCAATGCCGCCATCATCAGACTGACCCATCTCGCTCTCTTCCCCAACCTTCTAACCGCCCCATAACACCCCGTTGCCTTCCCCGGCCAGCTCCTCCTTACCATCCACCGAGTCCACAAATCCGTTCTTACCCTCCACCCGGTTTCTCTCCCACAATACCATTACCATCAAACCTCCTTCATCTCTTATTCACTTCCTTGTATATCTTCTCTTGTCTATTTCACATCCTCGCCACCGAGCTCGATAGCTGCAGTCGCTTAAGTGTGGCCAGTATCCAGTAATCGGGAGATAGTGGGTTCGAGCCCCACTGTCGGCAGCCCTGAAGATGGTTTTCCGTGGTTTCCCATTTTCACACCAGGCAAATGCCGGGGCTGTACCGTAATTAAGGCCACGGCCGCTTCCTTTTACTTCCTAGGCCTTTCCTCTCCCATCGTCGCTATAAGACATATCTGTGTCGGTGCGACGTAAAACAAAATAGCACATCCTCGCCCATTACCTTATCCCTCGCACAAACCTCTCCTTTGTCCCACAGCCTTTGCATCTTCCCCCCTACCCAATCATGCTTTCCTACATGCTTGTAACCCAGTGAATTATCTTTTGTAACATGCCACAATCAGTCTTGTATTTTTGTAACTGCATAAATGAAATAAATAAAGCAATTATACAATACCTAGGCATAAGCACACTTCCTCTCCCATCTCCTACCTCTTCACATCCTTTACCCACCTCCTTATTCCATCACATCTCCCCAACCCGACCGCATCTCTTGGCCAGAGAGAGGGCATTACCCTCTAGGTAGCCCGCCCCACCCCTTCAGCGTGGGGAATGAAAACATTTATAGATAGATGATGGTTTAGGCGGAGTAAGCCAGCAAATTCCTGAGATGGACGATTTTTCATTGACAATTTTAACTAAAATCGCCCCTCTCCGACTTCCTTGTGGCATAGGTTAATACCTTGTACAATAATAATCCTGTGTAACGTTATTAAACTTAGCCGAGTACCCTTGCATAATTTCAGTGCGTTTAGGTTCCTCAGGGCCATTGCCGGCACTCATCTTTCAATTTAAAGACTTGGGCTGTGTTTTTGTCGGAATATAATCAATCAAATCGAATGTTGCGGTTAAAAGCAATGCATCGTTCGAAATATTCTATCAATTGAAATTGGAACGGATTCCCAATTTCCACGAACAATACAACGCCTTCGATCTACCAATGCCAAGTTCCAGTGCTGAAATAACCTGACCGTGGGCAACGGCGAGGACTGATTTACAGTAGGCGTTACTGTGTTCTGTTCAGTGTGTAAACTTTATCATTCCTGTCAGCGCCTCCATATCGGAATGAATGAATGTACAATTGAATGAATACTGGTATGCATTTAGGGCCTCTCTCTTTTAGTCCACACTATGGCACCGTTACATTGGGATTGTAACGGTTATGACAGGCATCTTGCTGAGCTGCACCAGCTCATTAGTGCGTTCGCGGCGAGTATAGTTTGTATTCAGGAAACCAATCTCAGACAAGGTCATCATACAGCCTTCAGGAATTTCAGACTATACTCGACGGAACGATGTTATGCTTACCGGGTGACCGATGGCGTTAGTATTTTTGTTCATTCTGATACCTATAGCGAAGAGGTTCCAGTAAGAAACCCACTGGAAGGAGTTGCGGTGCGGGTACCGCTGGCAGTGTGTAATGTTTATTTTCCACCAGGCCAGCTTCTTAAAATGAATGTTGTAACTGATCTTATAGTTCAGCTTCCACCTCCACTCCTTTTATCGGACGATTTTAACGCCCACCACCCTATAAGGGGCTTTGAAACGCCTTGCCCCAGGGGAAAGGAAGTTGGAAATATTAATAAGAGAGCTGGGTTTATGTATTTTGAATACAGGTTAACCAGCTAATTTCAGCGTACGTTACGGCATATACTCTCGCATAGACCTTAGTGAATGCAGCTGCGCACTGGTTTCTCTGCTTCGGTGGAATGTATACGCTGATCTCTGTGATAGTGACCATTTCCCTATTATTCTTACTTCGTTGAAACAAAAATTGATCGAGACTCCTCCTCGATGGATTCTTAAACGTGCTGATTGGCCAAAGTTCACAGCACTAGCTACCTTTACTGACACAACTGGCCGGAGCGTAGACGGCGATATAACTTTCATAACATACGTTATTCTTGCTGCTGATGATGAGGAGGAGTCCATTCCATCCTTTTCAGGGACACCTCGCCGAAAACTCTTTCCTTGGTGGAACGAAGAAATTGCAGCAGCTATAAAAGAACGCCATCGCGCTCATAAACGCTATCGTAGGGAGCCTACTGTGGTGAACTTGGTAACATTAAAAAAACACCGCGCTAAGGCGCGAGTTTTTTTCGACAGGGTAAGAAAGCTTCGTGGGAGAGATATGTGTCGTCAATGACGTCACATACACAGTGATCTCAAGTGTGGTTTAAACTTCGACATATTTCGGGTATACAAGGACCACCTTTACTACCGGGAATTTCAATTGCGGGCAATATTGTCACAGATTCACCTTCTATTGCTAATCATCTAGCCAGTCATTTCACGGATGGGTCTGGTTCTGAGAACTACCATTGTTATTTTTTATCTTTGAAGCGGGAGGCAGAACGTCATAAACTCAGTTTTGCCATTCAAGCTTCAGAGGACCACAACGTACCCTTTACGGAGTGGGAACTCCGCAGCGCCTTGGCGCTTTGCAAGGAGACGGCTCCCGGACCAGATAATGTCCAGAACCAGATGTTGAAACACTTTATAGTGGATAGTCTTTGATATATCTCTCGTGTGTTCAACCGAATCTGGGTAGAGGGTGAGTTTCCATCACAGTGGTGAGAGGGCATGGCAATTTCTGTCCTTAAACCTGACAGAAATACTAAATAAGCAGGAAATTACAGACCTATTTGTCTTACAAACTGCTTGTGTAAGCTTTTTGAGCGGATGGGGAATCGCCGACTTGTATGGTGCCTGGAGAAAAGAGGTCTTTTGTCCGATTACCAATATGATTTTCGAGCCGCTTGCTCGATGACTGACAACTTGGTACGCCTAGAAAGTTATATCCAGGACGCTTTCCTCCAAAAACAGCATTTGGTGGCTGTTTTCTTTGACTTAGGAAAGGCCTATGGCACCACATGGTGATACGGCATCCCTTCAGTTCTGCATCAATGGAATTTCATAGGTAACTTGCCGGTATTTATTGCGAATTTTTTGTCCCTCCGCCTATTCCGTGTCCGAGTAGGAAGGGCATATTCGCAATACCATGTTCAGCAAAATGGAGTACCACAGGGTTCGATTCTTAGTGTCACTCTGTTCGCGATTGCCATAAATGGTGTTGTCGCTTCTGCTAGTTCAGCAGTAATACCGTCCTTATATGTAGACGATTTTGCTCTGCGTTATAGCTCACATAATACCATCGTTGAGCGACAATTACAGCAAGCAATTAGGAGAGTGGAACAGTGGACCTTAGAACATGGCTTTCGATTTTCAAACTACAAAAACCTCTGTTGTAATCTTCTGCCGGAAGTGCACTCTTCACTCCCACCCTGAACTTGATTTAGGGAATGTCGCTCTTCCGGTAGTTGACACTTACCGTTCTCTTGGGCTCCTTTTCGAGAGAAAAATATCGTGAGAGCCACACGTGCGGCAGTTAAGAGCGAAATGCGCTAAGAAACTTAATATCTTGAAGCTTCTTAGCGGCACTAATTTTTTTTTTGCTATTTGCTTTACGTCGCACCGACACAGATAGGTCTTATGGCGACGATGGGATGGGAAAGGCCTAGGAAGTGGAAGGAAGCGGCCGTGGCCTTAATTAAGGTACAGCCCCGGCAGTTGCCTGGTGTGAAAATGGGAAACCACGGAAAACCATCTTCAGGGCTGCCGACAGTGGGGCTCGAACCCACGATCTCCCGATTACTGGATACTGGCCGCACTTAAGCGACTGCAGCTATCGAGCTCGGTAGCGGCACTACTTGGGGGCAGACTGCACGGTGCTCCTACGATTTTATAGGGCACATATTTTATCAACGTTACAATACGGCAGTGCAGTATTGAACCCATAATTCCACGATGAGAAAATTATTTTTTATTTTTCTCAATATTTATTTCAAATAACAAGCTACTTTTATTTGTTTGAGGGCGGCCATTTCGTGAGTCTGGCTGTCTCGTGGGAGCGAGCGCCCCGTGTCAGGCCGAGCCGCAAGCTCGTGAAATACCGTGACACTTCGGTGGACTGCGAATATTCAACAATATTTTATATTCACGGAATTCTTCGTAACGAGAGACTTTGGCAACACAGTAAATACAGAAATAAATAATGTAAATTATTCTTAAACCCTACGTGAAGACAGGACCCCCAGGGTAAATATAAATGCAGTTAAGCCTAGGTACAAATCAGCGTCAGATCAGTGGACTAGCTCCACGTGTCAAGGTCAATGGATGAAGAAAACCCGCGAAACGCCCGGGCAGAAATAATTTATTTCACCTGTTGCGAAACTGAAAAGAAACTGGAAGAGCTACTCAAAGTACGACAAGCAACTCACGAAGAAACTTAGAGAAAACATCAGGAGATGATCAAAGAAATTTGCAGAGTGTACCTACGCAAGTTAGTACAGAAATAACTAATATCATAGAGAAAAGGCTGGCCGAATTCAAAGAAGAACTATTTCGAAACACGTCCAGCATACAAAATTAAATCAATCAAGAAATGAGAGTCGCCGAAGAAGGGATAAGCTCATTGAAAGATAACCATAAGACTAATTGGCAACAATGTCAAAAATCGGAAAGATAACATAAGATGTGTATGAGAATCATCAAGTGCTTCAAAGACACTTATTTTTAATTCGAAATCAGATGACTGACAAACTTGAGATTTTCACGCAAGGAATAGGAAACCACAAAGAAAGCGTAGCGAAGAAATTTGACGTAATATCGGAAGATATTTCATTTATCCGAATGGAATGCATGACCACGCGTGGATAATAATACATTCAAGGTCCTTTAAATGACCGGCGAAAGCCAACAGAAAGCCATGTTACAGGGAGAATTTCTACCCAACCATATTCTGGAAAGAAGCCACCGAGGGAATAGAAAATGCGACTATGCTAAATACCAATGGCACTCAAGTCATTAACATATATAAAATCGCATGAGGACCGAACTCAAAAGTTCGGGAACGGCCTTGATACCACTCCCAAGAAATGTATCCATGATATGGAGCATTACTTCAAAGAAACCGAAATTTCCAGTGATCGCAATTTAAAGGTAATGGAGACATATTTAGACGGAGAGGCACTCATACCATATCTGGCATTTTTAGTGCTTATCGAATTTTAACGAGTTTAATACTGCATTCTTGAATAAGTTCTGGAGCGTAGAAATTCAGCAAAGCCTCAGACTTGAACTTTATTCCAAAAAATACCCACTCGCTATGCCGAATACTTCACTTTTCAATCACACAGAGTGAAACAGCTTGACTCACCCTACTGAATTAGAACTGGTTTGAGCGATTGAAAAGCTGTTTCCATTAGATATACAAAGATTGCTGACTACTGAAAATGTTCAAACTGCATTACAAGCAGAGGCAATCATACGACAACTCGACAATATATACACAGCTGAGACCAATGGGGACACAAACTCCCACAATAAACACTATGTCACATCAATGTATAAGCAATGAGTGAGCAGAAGAGAGGAGATATAAAAATCCGATTGGCGACTATTATCCAAAAAGAAAAGATTGTTCGAAAAAAGGAAAGAGGATTATGAATATCGTCGTGGAGGGAGTAAATATGAGTTTCATGGAACAAGGCAAAACAGTAGATGAAAGCCACATAACAGGGACATCCGACAGTACGCAATACATACTATTACCCAGAAAAAAAACAGATCCCAGAAACCAAATCATCAAAGAAAGAATCATTAGCGCACGTCCGTGACCTTAAGGAAAGTTATAAAAGGATCATTGGGAAGAAGCAATAGGAAGGCAGGATCTAGAGACTGATTGTATGGTAGCAGAATCGTTGGAATTACAACGGGGTGGACGTCGAGAACGAGAAAGCGGTCAGTTGAACGGAAATGCCACGCCATACAGCGAAGCAATGACTAACATCGGAAATTAAAAAAACCCGTTGGGACAAAAGCAACTATAAACATTGAATCACAACATGACGACATGAAATCCACAAAAGATTGGCTAGTTACTCAAACAGAAGCTTGATAAATTAACCCAGATGAATTACTTGAAGACCAAAATAGCCCTGAAATAAACATAAAAGGAGGATTGCCTATCATTTTGTTTCGAATTGAAGGTATTCAAATATATTCTCTTGTGGACACTGGATCGACCATTAGTGTGATCTCTGATAGATTATTACATGAAATTCAAGAACAAGTCAAAGTTCCAACCACACCTGTGTCTAACACGAAGATAAAGGGAATTATTCCGGAAAAGCCTGTTACGTGTAAATTCCAATGTTACGCTGAAATCCATATTGGCGAGGTATAATTCTGACATTCCATCGTCGTAATGAATAAGATTAGATACAATGTCATTATTGGAATAGACATTATCCGTGACAATGAAATGATTATTGATTTAGAACTTGCCGAAATTATATTTCCTAAGTTTGGAGGTGTTAATAAACTGGAATTTAATTCAATGAACAGCCATAGGCAAGATCTGCAACGCATGTTATCCACAGATGTTAAATTGGAAAGTAATCGTAAATTCTTTCGGGGGGTATCTGCGCCCTCACAACATTTTGGATTGCCATTAGATTAAATTGGCGGTGGAGAAATTATACTAATTAGTGAGATTATTAAGATTAAGAGTATTAAGATTATTAAGATTATTCGTCTACTGATTTCATTCCACGCCATCTCGCCACTGACAACTCGAAACATAGCACTTGGTTGAGCAGCTCGTCGACTTACTCCCAAGTCTTTCCAGCCAAATGTTTGCAACATTTTCCTAACACTACTTTTTGTCGAATATCACACAGAACAAACCGTGCTTCTTTCCTTTGGGTCCTTTCCAGTGATCAAATAAAGAAATCCTGGTTGATGGTCCCATACACAGGAGCCATACTCTAAATGGGTTCTTACTGCATACATACACGCCATCTACTTCACATCATTGCTACAACCCTAAATAATCTCATAACCATATGACGACATATAGAACCTTAATTTACAATCCCGTTTATGTGATCACCCCAGTGAAGAACTTCCGTTATGATAACACTTAGGTACTTACAGTGATCGCCATAAGGTACTTTTAATTAATTGACACAGCAATTAAAACTGAGAGGACTTCTCCTCTTGGTGATCTGAGAAAGAAAGAAAGAAAGAAAGAAGGAAAGAAACCAACCAACCAACCAACCAACCAACCAACCAACCAACCAACCAACCAACCAACCGAAGACCGTGGGTTCTAATGCTTTGGCATGAAGACGTCAGTCAACAACCAGCTCCTTAAACTAAATGTTAAATATGTGGTTATTAGAGTTAAAGGCTAGTTATAATTTGAATTAAACAGTATTATTACAAACTAATAAAAATTTGTTTTCTAGCGGTTTAACGTCGCGCTAACACTTCGAAGTTTTTATGCGACATGAGGATTGGAAAGGGATAGAAATCGGAAGTTACCTTCCGTCCGTGGCCTTAATTAAGGCACAGCCTTGTGTGAAAATGAGAAACCACGGAAGAACATCTTCAGGACTGTCGATGGTAGGATTCAAATCCACTATCTGCTGAGTCCAAGCTAACAGCTAGGTGACCTTAACCACACAGCCAACTCGCTCGGTTATACAGGATGTAAGGGATGTATAGGAAGAGTATTTGCTACGTAATGAAACAGCTTTCAGCATCCTGTCAACGTCAATATTTTCCGTTTTGCATCACGACGCATGCGTGGTGAATGTTAGTAAACAAATTTATATTCACTGCACATGGGTGACCGTCGGACAAACTGTCGTGGTGCTGGTGTCTGTGTCTATGACAATTATAAAATGTTTGTAAACATCGAATTTCATACTGTGGGCCTTAACCTTCGTACATATGACATGGCGCACAATGTGGAAATTGTGGGGACACTCCCGAATGGACACTGACGACGCCAAAACTACTAGAGTATGTGATCGATGTGTCCGCCGCAGATATGCTTCACAGTGAGGAATCTGTGATGTCCAAATACAGTACGAGCTAACACTTGCAGTTCCGACAATATGGATTCCCCTGCAGCTCATCTTCCACTTCGATTTGACTTTCAGACACTTGGTATGGCCCCAGGTGGTTTTGATCACATAGTCAAAGTGTTCACCTAATTGATCCATTATTTGTACTCTTCGTATCTTCTATCTATCGGTTTTATGAAATACTAATCATGATATGTGTTGTTCGGTACTGAATTGTAATTTAATTTTCCTTACGATAAATATGTGTTAAATTGATGTTATCCTTGCCTGACGGTTATGCTCCATTTGTATTATCTTCAAACATTCTTAAAGATGACCCTTCATGTGTGTTTAATATTACGCAGAGTTCAGTCATTACTTGTTTCATGAATTTGAAAATTAATTTGGAGCTTAATACCTTAAAATGATTATGATATCTCTGAAAGTTGCGTAGAAAATATTTGACAACTGTAACATGTAGGTCTCCCTCTTTAGTATTACTTAATCATGTTAAGTAAAGTAATGCATTCTATACAGCTAATGTGTTTGTCACGACAGGCTGCTTGACCTTGCGTCTGGAGTAACTCCCAGCTTAAAGGAGCAAGTCCTTGTATTGCTGAGCGTGTTCTTACCTATTGTGTTACCTTACATAAAAGCATCGTGCGGTTTTTAATTTAAGCTAGATTCCTACAGATTCAGTAATACTATTTTTCCACTTATTTTTAATTAAGATGCACGTAAGTAGAATAATAGTGTAGCTATTTTATTACTTAGTACAGTGTCTTTCTTGATTTACGGTCGTGCAATCCTTATGTAGTACAATGCATTCTTTTCCCGCGATGTCTTTTATTCCCAGAATACGTTCTCTTATTTTTGTTGATATTTTCATAATATTTCATGTTGCTGTGAAGAATATTAAAGCATGGGTAAGGAATGCAAGTGTAGGGACTGCGTGTACGAGCGGGCATCAGGTATGAGGGAAGATACAGAGTTTAAGGGAGAGAACGAGGCTTCGAACCGGGGACAGGAATGAAGGTAAGTAATGTAAAGGATACGCTAGCTAGACAAGAGGGAGGAAAAGGAAGGGGAGAAGTTGTGGAAGACAGGTGGGCTAATGTTTAAAGCGGAGGGAAATTATGGCTAAGGGACCTAGTCCTGGAGAGACTTCGGGAGAGGTATCCTTGAGAAATCAGTATGAGTCACTGCTGGTAGAAGGAAGACGAAAAGCAGAGAGTAGGTTGGGAACAGGGAAGTACTAAAAAGGAGGGGGAAGGTAAAAGAGAAAGAAAAGGTTGGAAAGGGAAACACAGTGTAAAGAATAGAAACAGGACGGTGGAATAGGGTCAAAAGCGGGGGAAGAAGGTTCTGCAACCGTCAGGGAAAATAAAGGACACTGGAATGGGAGGTTTTCTAATGAGATGGATGAGATTGTGGCTCTGGTCATGGGGAACTCTATTGTTAACATGAATGGACTTTTTAGAAGATATAGTTGGAATTCCATAGGACACATTGCCCAGGACGAGGAATTATGTATTATCTGCGCACTTTTTATCGATAGATTTGTGTACGGGTTTGAGGAGTAAGGAGGGAGCAAATCCGGTTCCAGTAGTACTGCCAACTGAATGGAAATGAAATCAGAATTGAATCGATAATATGATCGATCGATATGAATTTTGCTAAACTTTTGTTATCTTAAGCCAACAACTGTGTCACACACACATTATATAACATTATATAACATTTCTCGATGCGAATCTTATTCCTAGAGTGAATTCTATAGTTTGGCTTTGCTGCGTAAATAACAACAGTACTAGTACGTAAAGGGTACGCCAGATGTCGCACAGCGATGCATAAGCGATTCATAGTTTGTGTTTCAAAGGTTGCCAGTACGAATCTCGAAGATTGCCGAGGTCGACCAATTCAGCACTAGGGTGTAAATCTATCCAGAAAAGGTGCGCAGATAATATTGGAATCATGATCTAAAGGAGATATTCGATGGATTTCAAACTTCTTTTAAACCAATTGATAAAAGACTGGGTAAACCGTTGATAAGAAATGTGCCACCTGGGTGACAGACTTAAATGCAAACCAATGGTGACTGACGATTGATAGTTTAAAAACCACATTTATGTAATCATTTACTCATGTTTCCGTGTTTTTCGTATTGTCCATTGTTTTCTGGGTTTGCGTCACTATTTGATGCTTATCATTGTTTTGTTCTACTTCTTATCTCTTACATCATCCGGTACTTGTCTCTTCTGGTTGGGTGATGAGATCGGTTGGGTCTGACGAAGCTCAGCGAACGCCTTTGTATTTTTGTAAGTGATGTTGTATAGGTACGTCATTTAGTTTATTTATTGCAATTTTATTTTAAGCAGCCTCTGTGGCTTAGGCGGCAGACTCTCACCGCTGGAACACCGAGGTTCAAATCCCGGTCACTCCATGTGAGATTTGTGCTGGACAAAGCGGAGGCGGGACAGGTTTTTCTCCGGTTTTTCCTATCATATTTCATCACAGCAACACCCTCCACTATCATTTCGTTTCATCTGTCCGTCATTAATCATTGCCCCAGAGGAATGCGACAGGCCTCGGCAGCCGGCACAATTCCTATCTTCGCCGCATGTTGGGGCTTCATTCATCCCATCCCTGACCCGGTAATTAACTGGAAAACAGGTTGTAAGTGTTCATTGTTCAATTATATTTTAATATTTCATTTCATTATTTTTAACTTTATTTCCACGTATTCATGAAAATTATTGACAGAGAACCAAAATGTGTCATTTTATTTTGAAGTCAGTTAACTGTATTGTTATTAGGGTGTTGTACTTTCTGACTTATTTGAATTCTGGTTTTGATTTTATGCCATTATTTTGTATTAACTTATGATACATTTTGATAAATAAATAATTTACTTGTTGCATTCATTAGGACATCGACATCAACTGAAAGTTTCACGGCCTTCTCATCCTGTCATCATTTTAACAGTTTCCTTTTTGGTTATGGGTTTGAGATGGTTCCATTTACAAGATCTTGGGAACAGTGGAGATGTATGGACAAATGTCTATTCAATACTCGATGACCTGCAAATATGAGGATTTTAGATACTTAAAATAAGAATGGGCTGAATTCATCAGTGCGCCTGAAGAACTGAAAAAAGTACAAGCACAAAAATCTGGAGAGGCGAGAGGATTGATCTTCAGGTTTCTCCCTTTCAACATTCCTTTTACTTCTTGGTTCCTAAATTAATGAACAAACATAATGAATAAGTATTGCAGTGTAGTACGGTCTAGAAAGCCAAGAATAAGGTCCGCGAGAAGATTCGTCGTGCTGACTATACGACACTTCATAATCTGAGCAGCGGTCGCTTGGTAGGCTGTAGCGCCATGGGATTTTATTACAATATAGTTAAAATAATGCAGTATTGTACACGCCATATTGTTTTCTCCAAAGGTACCTTTATGATCCTGGGGACAGTGGAAATATACGGCTAAAAGCTTATCCTCTAATCGATGGTCTGCTAGATATGAGGCTCTTAGATTCTTAAAATAAGAATGGGCTGCAATCAACACTACCCTTTAGGAACTGGAAAAAGTCCAAGAGCAAAGTTTTGCCGTTGGAAGAGAAAGCACATTTTGTTGCGTTACCTGTTACAAAGTTTCAAAGTTGAGTACTGCGGAAGCTACCGCCATGCTCATCGTACAGCGTATGTACCGCAGAGAAGTATATATTCCGATTTTAACTTGCCCATGCTTGCCCGAAGAGTAGGCAGGCACGCTAGTCGCACGTAATCTAATGTAGAGGCTGGCTGCTGCATTGCTTTCCAAGCCAAGCTCAGCCCCACTTGGGCAGGCTACATGATACACTTGCTTTCTTGATTCCTCCTTCCTACTACGCTAATCAACGTAGCAGTTTATTTTACTTTTGATTTTTTCTTGCTCGTTGTGTTGATATGTGACTCGCGCGAATGCATACAGAAACGGGGTTACTTGCGTGAATTTGTATCGGATTAGTCAACACATTGTTTTATTTAAATAACGGTTATTTAGTATTAACTTACTAATTAAAAAGTTTTATTTAAATTTACTTCTAATACAGACGTCTAATGTAACTAATTAACGAAAAATATTTCACTCCGTCAAATATATTCACCTTAATAAATACCAGGATCTCTGAATACAATATTTAAATATTTAAATAAATATAATTAAAATTGAGGTAAATATGACTATACAGTAAATGTAATATATTATCGAATTATCGTCCGACTCGTTGGCTGAACGGTCAGCGTACTGGCCTTCGGTTCAGAGGGTCCCGGGTTCGATTCCTGGCCGGGTCGTGGATTTTAACCTTAATTGGTTAATTCCTACGCACGGGGGCTGGGTGTATATGTTGTTTTCATCATCATTTCATTCTCATCACGACGCGCAGGTCGCCTACGGGTGTCAAATAGAAAGACCTGCAACTGGCGAGCCGAACCCGTCCTGGGATATCCCGGCACTAAAAGCCATACGACATTTCATTTCCTCGAATTATCGAAGAATATTAGAATGAAACAGGTACATAGTGTAGATATAAATGTTAAATATATCAAAAAGATTGATTGTGTAGCGAAATTCTTCAAATAGATTCAATCAATTTGGGAATCCCCTCCCCACAAAAACAAACACAAACATTTGTAAACCTGAGCACATATTTTAGGAGTGTAATGTTCCCACTTGTTTCCTTAGTTTGTGATTTCCTCGTACATACTGCATCCCAGTACTTAATGCAAGGACAAATGATCTTCTGTGCGTATTACTACGAGGTCATTTAGGTTGCGTGCACACCGAGCGCGCTTCGCATAGTGTGTCGCGTGTAGCATCTATGCATAGAGCAAGGCGTGCTTCCTGTTCATACCGAAATCTCTACGCCGTGCACTCAGATTAGTTTGGCGCAAGGTTATTTAGGGTGGTCACAAACTAATGCCGTTATCCAAGTTCACTAGAAACAGTTTATTGATGGATAACAGTTACTTAAAATTGAAAATTAGAAAGAAGAAACGAAGTGGGTTCATGAATTTAATGAAGAATGAATTACTTTCGGAGATTTCTGTCGTTTGTACAGAGATACAAGACTTTATCGCGATAAATTTTATGATTACTTAAGAACGAAAAAAATACCTTTGACCTTCCAAGCCCTGCAACTGAAATGTGGCGACAAGTAGCAGAGAAGTATTGGGAGAAATTGAATGTTCTCAATTGTCTAGGAGCACCGGGCAGCAAACACGTGGAAATTACATTTCCGGCTAAATGACGCTCTTTATATAAGAATTATAAATAGTATTTTTCTATATTATTACAATTAGCATACAAAATTTATCATCGTAACAGAAGTGGAGTAAATGTGTGACAAATATAATAATTCATAAATAGAAATATTGACTTCCAAGCCCACTACTAGCCTGCAGAGTGATATTATTCTTCATGCTACCACCCTCCATGGGCAAAATTATAAACCGATATGACAGAGTGTGGGAGATTCCATGCACTTTGTCACAAAGTGACCGGCTCCATGGCTAAATGGTTACCGTACTGACCTTTGGTCACAGGAGTCCCGGGTTCGACTCACGGCAGAGTCGGGAATTGTAACCAAAATTAGTAAATTCCACTGGCACGGGTGCTGGGTGTATGTGTGTATTCATAATAATTTCACCCTCATCAAGACGCAGGACCCCTACGGGAGTCTATTCAAAAAACCTGCACGTGGCAAGTCGAACTTCTCCTCGGAAACTTCCGATACTAAACTCCATACGCAATTTCATCCTGTCACAATGTTAAACCCAGTAAAGTGTGACAATAGAAGTAATATTACTCCATATTGTACCAGGAACTGTTTTAGCCAGGTACATTATTTTAAAGTTGCCAGAATATTTGGAAAAGGACGGCAGTAATATGTGTTCATGTGCCCGACATCTTATTTGAGCTCGATACGAAGTTCCTCGTGGCAAGCAGGACACGTCACGAGCGATGTACCTGCGGGTGACATCAGTGCCACACGTCGTATGCCTTTCTCTCGAATAAAAATTTGCTAACTTTTTAACCGATGGAGATACAGAAATGTGATGTACCTCGTCGTGTAGCTAGTGTTCTGAAGGCAAACATATGTCAATCTCAACAAATTCCATCAAGGCGTTCAAGAGATAACAGGCGAGAAAGAAACCACATTTCTTCTCGTGGCGTGGCGAGTAACCTTGGCCTTACGGAATAAAAGCCGCGGTCCAGGCCGAAGCGAACCAGTTCCAATTCTTCGCTCACAGCTCTGGCTCGTCAAGTCATGCTGCTCGCGACAAACGAAGTCGAACTCAGTGTTCATTCTACGGGAACGTCATGAAACTTGTATTATTTTCGACACCAAGGTGACACTTAGTTTATGTGAACAACAGTGAGTAACCAGTGGATTTTCTTGAGAAATTGTTGGACTTACAATTAGTCAGGGACATTTGAACTTAGGAAATTAATGTGTTTATAATATTGAAGTTACAAAACTTGTAATATCTCGCCAATATTGGATAACCTGTGCTACGAACAAGAGCTATTTTTGACAATACGAACGGTGTGCAGTGAGTGTAAAGATAAACTATGCATAGAAATGTGTTTTTCATTTTCCAACTATTGCAACTTACGAAAAGAAACAGTGCTTCGACACATTTCTCATCTAGTGGATGGTGATTATTTCTGAAGCAGTTATAATCAGTTCTAACACACAAATCAAATTGTGCTCGTTTCAACATAGGACACTCTATCAGTGACCTAGTCAGATGGACTTTCTCGTGTTAAAGCCACGCTTTTATTAATATGAGAAATCCTGACTCAAGACGACGGAGATCGACGGAGAACGACGGAGATTGATGCACATCAACGCGGAACGTGGGCTTGGTACTATGAGGGACGGTTCCTGGGGCATGGTACAATGGAACATCGTGGTGCTTGCTGTTAGCTGAATTCCAGATTGCTGCTTGCAGAGAAGTATTCAACAATTCGAGCTTAACAAGAAGACATAATTCAGGTGATATAAGTGTCTTTTCATTCAGAAACATAATTCTGCTTTTAAAGGAACTCTTATAGACAATGTCATTGCTGACAAGGAACTTTAACTCAGTTCAAAAGCTCACTTAACTAATATTTTGACTATAAACTTATAGACTTTAAAAATTAACGTTTTATAATACTTAAAAATACAGACAGACTTTCGGAAGATAGTGTGCTCTCGTAATATCGTATGCTCTCACTTGTTGAAACTTTAGGACTTCAATTCAGTGCTTTATTTATAGTGAAGGCGTACAATAAACTCTTAATTAGCAATATTCATATAAAGTGTATAATAAGTTACGTAAAATAGGAGAATACTTAGAACTTTCTACCAGAAGATCGAATTTAATTTCAAGTGTTTTATATTTGAATATAAATAGTTTGAGAAGTTTACGAGAAGGAATTACAAAATTTACTTTGTTTAATTTATGTAGAAAACATACTCTGAAATTACAAGTGATAATGGAAAGGATTTTAGGATTTCGTTGAAGTGGAATATTAACTTGCTTTCAACATGCTTTATTATTTTGCATCAAGAAAATCATGATGGAGATAGCTAGTTGAAAAGAACATTATTCATTTGGATTTTTACACGAATATAATTTTTTCGATATTTTGTTGTTGGAATGTATTTTCCAATAAATATCTTTGATCATTACAATTCCGCGATATAATAGGGTAACTTTTCATAAATTGAATAAATGGGAGAATGTTATGATATATATTATTTCGCCTTGCGATCCTCCCTCTCTGTACCCTCTCCTAAGGACTAGGCACCCCTCAGAACGACCTCATGCTCTTTGAAATCAAGTTTTCCTGGTACAATATGTTTACTGTAGGAATGCGATAAAACTGTTGTAGATACTTAAGTCCACTTATTTTGAAAAACAGTTACATTTTTATCGTTTTTGTGATTTGGGTTCCAAATTTCTTCTCTTTGAACCACTGCATGAATAATTTCTTCTTCCATAGCTTCAGAACCAGAAATAACGCTAAGCAATTAACCAACACTGCGCGTTGTCTGGCGCTTCGCTTAGCTTAAGGGTACGTTTATGCTGCAGCTTCGCTGCTGGCATATCGCCAAGCCTCGCTGCTCGATGTTAAGCGATGATGAACCAAACCAATGGAAATCAACTGGTGCTTTTACCCTAGAGCCCGGCTTATAGCTGCGCTGCTGGCTGCTATCCTCGCCGCATCCATGGTCTCAAACACGTTTAATTTTCGAGCCTGGCACATCGCCGGCTATTCTGTAACTTGGACTGTGATTGGTTCTTTCAAGGTCACCCGCTCTCTCACTCTTCCTCTCTTCGCACTCCATACACACGTTCAGTGATCACTTCCTCACTTGCTATCTGAACCTGTCTTCGAAGGCAATGCAATTTGGAACCAGCGGCATGCGGATCATCATAAGAGATGAAAGGAGTGACGAGCAGCCAGTAGACCTCGTTCTCCGTTTCATGAGGGAAAGTGGCTTGTTTTATCGTGTTTAAAATTTAAGTTTCTATTTGTTTTTCTTTTATTGTTAACTACTATTTTAAACTATTGACTATATGTTTATCTGCCTTTGTGCATTTTTAATTTGAATTAAATATATTATTTTACTTCTAAGTTAGTGCCTTATTCAGTTTTATTACATTTTACTCTTTTTAATTTTAGAGGAAAATAAGGCATTGCGAATTATTAGATCCACTGATTATTTTAAATCCATAATAATTTTCCTCATCATTATCATTTTTCTAATCCTAGTCAGTGGGTTAATTATAACTTTCAATTAATTTCGTCTCATCTCGTACCATCAGGGGCCGATGATCTAGATGTTAGCCCGCTTTAAACAACAAGCGTCATCGTCATCGTCATCATCATCATCATCATCATAATCAAACTACGGAATGAAGTGGCAAAAGAATGTGGAACGATTATATCAACTTTGTTCTTTTATTCTTGCTATTTAGGAGACCTCTATCATTAGAAGCAGGTGATTTCTATGAAGTACCTCATTTTTTATGGAACGTTCGACAGTTATTTTTTCAAACTGTAAATACATTTTGTTTAGGAGACCGAACTAATCTCAAAATGAGATACTTCATAACCCCTTATTTTACAGTATTCAAAAGTACACTATTAAATTATGAAATGAAGCATTTTTAACTTCATTCTTCAATCAAATCCCGCAGTAGAAATTCACTGAAAAATCCAGGAGAGGCATTTTACATTTTTATTACTCATTCAGTACACCAAATTATTGTAAGATACATTCGTCAACAGAACTGCGACTCACTCGTTTAAAAAATTCTGAATTGATTCCGCACTTCAAAAGCTTCAACTGGAGCTGCGTTGTTTCTCCTCGACGGGGTAGCTCTGGGAAGTACGTCTTCGTAGTCTAAGTGTTCAGCCCCTCTATATCTATGATCAAATTCTGCAAAATACAAACAGCCCTAACTATCAGTTCCACTGTTTTGAATTTTCGACTACACCTGAGAGCTGCCAGCAGCATGCGCGCGGGACTGCTGCAGGGTAAAAGCTCCATGGCGAGCGGCCAGGCTATAGTCAGCAGCGAGGTGCTAGGGCGAGCATCCATGTGCCAGCAGCGAATCTGCAGCATAAACGTACCCTTAAGGTAGGTAGGCGTAGTGCGTAGCAGAGCGCGGATGGTGTGAACACCTGGCTTAGGTACAAAGCACTGGTTATGCTTAGCGTTACACAACACGCGACACGCTATGCGAAGCGCGCTCGGTGTGCACGCGGCCTAAGTCTTTGTGCATCAAGACGTGAACGTTTTTCGCTGATTACATTTCCCGAGCAAATGAAAACCCTCTCGCTGGAGGCACAGGTGACGGGTATGTTCAACACTATTTTCGCTACATATAAAAGCCGGGGAATCATTTGGGATTTTTTTTATTATCACAATAGGCTATACCTTCGTCGCCAATAAACCCTTCTTGTCAGTACCTACTGACCTCATCATGTAGCTACAGTGACATACAGCGACACACACGTCACAACAATAACGAACTCCACATACACTCTTGTCTATTAGGCAGTCGAAACGGGTGTCACGAAGCACGTCATGCTTAAGGAAAGCCAGCCAGGTCTTGGTCCGCTATGGCCAGCGTGTTCAATACGTGTGCACTCTTGCTTTGCTGACGCGCAAGCTAAGCTGTTTTGCTTGTTGCCGTGTTGCTTGGGGCAAGCAAGCCTGAAGTAGAATTGGTGTACCGTCGCTTCTTCCTCGCCGGCCCATCGTCAAATATATTCCACGAGGGGCACTCATCAACAATCTGGCTAATCTAGTTGTTAATCTAGTTGTTGAACAAAAACGGTAATGAACTGGACTATACTTCTTGGCATAGTTACCTTCCCAATACCTCCTAGCTTTTTGCCATAGAGAGAGACTGGCTGTACCGCGTACCCATTAGCCTACGCTAGCAGCCAGATAAGAGAATCAAGAAAACTACGAATGTGTGTGAATCGTTTTACTCGCATTTCGGTACAAGCTTAATACCTGTCACCCATATTCATATGTTTCCGCGGAAGAGCTGATGTCTTATCAGAACACAATCTAAATTTCCCCCCTTTATTGGCAAATCGTTTTTGTTCTACCTATTCAGTACACTACGATTTCAGCTCTAATTAAAATAGTACAAGTTCCGGTCTAATATAGACCTTCATCAGTTACAAAACACATACAGTATGTATGTCATTGTGCATCAACAATCTTGGAAAACCTCACGAAATCTGAAAATCTACATCAAATACTCTTACTTTTCTACTGAAACTTGTCATAATTAAACACCTTTTCTACCTAACAGTTCAAAATAATGAATTAAAAACTACATCAGTAACACAAATCCAATCAATCATTCAATCAATCAATTATCTATCTATCTATCTATCTATCTATCTATCTATCTATCTATCTATCTATCTATCTATCTATCTATCTATCTTTCTTTCTTATCACCACTGATCTGCATTTAGGGCAGTCACACAGGTGGCAGATTCCCCATCAGTTGTTTACCTAGACTTCTCTTAAAAAATTTCAAAGAATTTGGAAATTTATTGAACATTTCCCTTGCCAAATTATTCCAATAAACGAATATTTGTCCAAATTTTTCCTCTTGAATTTCAACTTTATCTTCGTATTATGATCGTTCCCACTCAAACTTAGTCGTCTACTAATATCATTCCAGGCCATCTCTTCACTGACAGCTCGGAAGGTATCACTTAGTCGAGCAGCTCGTCTCCTTTCTCCCAAGTTTTTCCATCCCAAACTTTGCAATATTTTCGAAACTCTACACTTCGATCATAAATCACCCAGAACGAATCGAGCTGCTTTTCTTTGGATTTTTCTAGTTCTTGAATCAAGTAATACTGGTGACGGTCCTATATAGTTTGCCTACCATCTAGGTCATCGGCCTAGGTCTCATACACAGGAACCATATTCTAACTGGTGTCTTACTTCAGACTTATATGCCCTCCCCTTTACATACTTATTACAACCACTAAATACCCTCACGCCCATGTGCAGAGATCTGTACACTTTATTTACAGTTCCGTTTATGTGACAAACCCAATGAAGATCTTTCCTTATATTAACACCTAGGTAGTTACATTGATCACCATAAAGAACGTTCAGCCCATCAACGCAGTAATTAAAACAGAGAGGACTTTTCCCATTTGTGAAACTCGCAACCTGAATTTGAACCTCGTTTATCATCATATCATTGCCTGCTATGCATCTCACAATATTGTCGAGGTCTTTTTGCAGTCGCTTGCAAATTTTTTACTGATTTATTACTCTATACAGTATAACATAATCCGAAAAAAGCTTCATCTATGATTCCAGTTCATTACTCATATCATTTATATATATATAAGAAAATATAAAGGCCCAATAATACCGCCTTGAGGAATTCCCCTCTTATTAATAATTACAGGATAAGATAATAGCTCTTTTGTGTACCCCAATTGCACTAATGTTTGCCAGTAGCCCTCCTATGATCTACTCTACCAAATGCCTTACATAGGTCAATTGTGTTACAGTCCATTTGACTTCGCAAATCTGAGATATTTGGAGTCCTACAAGTTGAACTTCAGTGGAATAACATTTCCTAAACCCCAATTGCCTTCTATCGAACCAGTTATTCATTTCGCAAACATGCCGAATATAATCAGAAATATTGCTTTGCCAAAGCTCTCATGAAAATCATGTCAAACTGACTGGCCTGTAATTGTCGGCTTTATGTTTATCACACTATCCTTTATACACAGGGGCCACTACAGACACTTTCCATTCATTTGGTATAGCTAATTCGTGCAAACAGTAATCATATAAGTACTTCAGATATGGTACTATATCCCAACCCAATGTCTTTAGTATATCCTCAGAAATCTTGTCAATTCCAGCTGCTCTTTTAGGTTTCAATTTTTGTGTCTTATTGTGCATGTCGTTATTATCATAGGTCAATTTTAATACTTCTTTAGTATTAGTCACCTCCTCTCCATGGCTAAATGGTTAGCGTGCTGGCCTTTGGTCACATGGGTCCCGGGTTCGATTCCCGGCAGGGTCGGGAATTTTAACCTTAATTTGTTAATTTCGCTGGCACGGGGCTGGGTGTATGTGTCGTCTTCAACCCCATTTCAACGTCATCAAGACGCGCAGGTCGCCTACGGGAGTCAAATCAAAAGACCTGCATCTGGCGAGCCAAACTTGTCCTCGTACACTCCTGGCACTAAAAGCTATACTCCATTTCATTTCACCTCCTCTATTTGAACATTATCCTTGTAAGCAACAATCTTTACATACTGCTGACTGAATACTTCTGCCTTCTGTAGATTCTCGCATACTCACTCCCCCTTGTTTATTAACGCATCCTGAAATATCATTCTTGGAACATATTTCTGCTTTAAAGTGCCTATACACTTCCATTTTTCACTAAAATGTGTATGAATGCCAAATATGCTCGCCATCATGTAGCCCTAGCTGACTTCTTTGCTAGTTTCAAATTCGTAGTAAGTTCCTTCAATTTCTTGTTACTTCCACAACCATTTCTAAACCTATTTATTTCTAACCTGCACTTCGTTATTAGTCTTTTTACTTCTCTGTTATAATATAGCGGGTGTTTACCATTCCTTACCACACTTAAAGGTTCATACCTGTTTTTACATCCTGCAACAATTGCGTTAAACCCATCCTACAGTCAGTGTACATTTTCATCTACCATTTCCACCGATCGTAATTACTTTTTCTAAATTCCTTTCTTTCTGTCTTATCAGCCGTATCATACTGCCGAATTGTCTTACTTTTAAGACTTTCCTTTCTATCACATTTATTTTTAGGTACGGCAAAAACAGGTTCGTGATCACTAATTCCATCTATTACTTCAGTTTCTGTATAGAACTCATCTAGTTTTACCAGCACCACGTCCAGAACATTCTTCCATCTAGTTTGTTCCATCACTTTCTGATTCAGCTCTCATTCCCAGATTAACTTATTTTCCATTTGTTGGTCATGCTTCCTGTCGTTCGCATTACCTTCCCAACTGACATTTGTTGAACTGCTACAATCACAATCCTTCACGTATCGTTTCCCACATAGCTGAATATCTTATCAAATAATTCCGAATCAGCGTCTGCGTCACCATTTCCAGTTGTGTGCACTCCAAAAACGTCAAGTTGCCTATTACTTTTAGAGATGAACCTTACATATTGAATTTCATGTTTGTAAGCAAATGCAAGCATGTTCCTTCAAGTTACTGTTACTTCTCTCACTGATGAAGTACTGTACCCTTTAAAGACCTTTCTGTAACTTGGATTCTTTTTATCTTCGTGTTATGCCTCGGCGCTACTCAAAATACTAACGTGACTCTTGTCCCAGGGTGCGAAAAGCCCTCCACTTCGTATTCTTCAGGCTACATCCGGATCACTTCGCTATGACTTAGCTACGAAATAAACATACTGATTGTCATACTTAGAACGGAATTTTTTAACTAGAAATGAAGCTCAGATAAGCTGAATTTAAACTGGAATAAAATTAAAAAGTGAACAAATACGAAAAGTTAACAAATGATTACGTTAATTAAAATTATTTGACTTAGAATTACATTAACAGAACTGACTTAAATTGATTAAAGTATTAATTTGAAATATAATAAAATGTCTTCAATTACAAGTCCGAATTGATTATCGGAAGTATTTATTTATATTTTAATTTGAGCTGAAGTCTTAATGTATTGATCAGGTAGAAGAAAAGCTGTTTTCCAATAAAAATATGTGAATTCTAATCGGTCAATACGGAACAAACATGTAGTTTAAAAGTAGGCCTAAATCTATGTCAAAATATACGCCACCGAAAATCCGCACACAAAAAATAATTCTTAACTATAAATAAGAAATAACGTTCAGAACCAAATCATTTCCCATGAGTAGGGGCAAATGTATCACTTCATATTTGCTGAAGGCATTTGCTCTTATTTTTCGAAGTAGAGTTAAAAATTAGTGAGAAAGGAGAAAGAAGTAATGTTTTTGGTTTGCACGTCCCACTAACTAACTTTTTACGGATTTTTACAGACGCATAGGTGCCGGACTTTTGGTCTGCAGGAGTTATTTTACGTACCAGTAAATCCACCGACACGTGGCCGACGTATTTGAGCACCTTCAAATAACACCGGACTGTGCCAGGATCGAATCTGCCAAGTAGGGATCAGAAGGCCAGCGCCTCAACCGCCTAAGCCACTCATCCCGGCAATAAATAAAAATAAGGTAAGGTAAGGTAAGGGTTATTCTGCCCGAAGGCAGGTCCGAACCTCCGCAGAGGTGTTCCTGAGCCGAAGTTTACGTGCGGTAGGGTGTCCAGTTCCTTTCCGCTCCTCCTTTCCCTTACCCCCACCAACAGCGCGTGGCAACCCATCCAACTCCTGACCACGCCCAATGTTGCTTAACTTCGGAGATCTCACGGGATCCGGTGTTTCAACACGGCTTCGGCCGTTGGCTAAATAAAAATAAATACACATATAAATAAATACATAAATAAATACATAAATAAATAAATAAATAAATGACCCGAATATGAATTTTATTGAACAATTTGTACTGAGTAAGTACGGACGAGTCCGCCTCTGTGGTGTAGTGGTTAGCGTGATTAGCTGCCACCCCCGGAGGTCCGGGTTCGATTCCCGGCTCTGCCACGAAATTTGAAAAGTGGTACGTGGGCTGGAACGGGGTCCACTCAGCCTCGGGAGGTCAACTGAGTAGCGGTGGATTCGATTCCCTCCTCAGCCATCCTGGAAGTGGTTTTCCGTGGTTTCCCACTTCTCCTCCAGGCAAATGCCGGGATGGTACCTAACTTAAGGCCACGGCCGCTTCCTTCCCTTTTCCTTGCCTATCCCATCCAATCTTCCCATCCCTGCACAAGGCCCCTGTTCAGCATAGCAGGTGAGGCCGCCTGGGCGAGGTACTGACCATTCTCCCCAGTTGTATCCCCGACCCAAAGTCTGAAGCTCCAGGACACTGCCCTTGAGGCGGTAGAGGTGGGATCCCTCGCTGAGTCCGAGGGAACAACCGAACCTGGAGGATAAACAGATTAAGAAGAAGAAGAAGTACGGACGATTTGAAATATTTCTATGTGAAATGAAATAGATGTTGTTTCCTCAGTGTAATTTACATTTCGTATTCTCCACTTTCCAGTGTAGTTTGCATGGTAATCATTTTCTGCTTACTTCTTTCTAATGCAGTTTCCCATTTTTCAGAGCAATTTACTACTGGCCACTTGGACATGTCATAAATGTGAACAGAAAGAATATTTTCCTGTGTAAAATGGTCCTCAAGGTGAGCTTTTCAGAAATCCAAATGTTGTGAAGATTGTTGGTTTACATGTACTGTAGTAGATAAGTTCAGCTCTGAGTGCGTTAAGCGAAGATATCTGATTATTGACCTATTACAGTTTTGAGCCTACATTTATCAATTGTTTCCTATCACCTTTAACCGCTCACAGGCATTCTCTATACCAATCCACCAGTCGCAATCCAATCAGCGAGGTGTACGGACGTGAAGTGCTGATTGCGAGTTAATAGTGGGTATATGAGGAATACAATTGAACAATACATGTGTACTATCGGGGGTGACATTGCAGGATAACAATCAAATACATCCAATATGTCGACAGTCCCCTTAATATAGCGCAAGTGGTGTTGACGTCGTTGATGGTTATGGCTCTGATAGTGATTGGTGGTGTTGAAATAAACCCCGGCCCTCGACTATCCTTGGAAGGACACTGAAAATGTAAAGAAAGCAATGAAATGTGCGTGTCAAGTGGACAAGACCAGGGAAATATTATTAGACCAGAGCAAGGTGCTTAAGGACATGAAGAGCTACCTACAAGAAGAATTCAGCGGCATAAAGGTGAGCCTGAATAAAAATAAATCCGACCTAGAAGAAATTAAGAATCGAGTAATGGACTTAGAAGAAAGGGTCATGAGACTCGAAATGAAGGAGCTATCATGAAATTGGGAAGATAGGAAGATAAATATAGTTATGTATGACCTGGAAGATTCCAATACGGAGATATTTAATGAGATGATAAGCAAAGTGACATTGCTGATCAAGGAAAGGGTTAAAGGTAAACTGTAGTGAGAGCGATATTGGCAAGCTTTTAGAATAGGAAAACACGCCAAGGAGACCTGTAAAAGTGTGTATGGTATCGAGTCTAAAAGCGCTCAGGGTTTTGGAAAACTTGAAAGGGACTAAAATATGGATCAGAAAAGAACTGGGTTCGGATGAGATGGAAGACGTGAGAACGCTACACCGTCACTTACCCAGAGCACGCAATTCAGATCTCAAAGCCATCATTCGTGGTAATAGACGTGGTAAGAAGAGATTCGTGGAGCAAATCTTGGTCAGTCAAACAGAGGATATGAAAGGACGTTCTGATGTGTCTGCTGCAAGTATCGAAGTCAACACCAGGTCGAGGAAAACATCAATTGTCAATCTGACAAACAGGTCAGCAACCAGGAAGTGGCGGCGTTCACATGCGTGGAGAGCCTCGTCAGCAGTGCAGAACTGTGGAAACAAGAGCAAGCAGACGTAAGATACCCTTAAACTTGAAAGATTTGTAGGGTAAGAAGCAGACAAGGAGTGCAGGTAGGGACAGGGATAGAGAGGACAACATAATTAGCTCCCAAAAAGGAAGAATCATACAGCTAGAAAGAACACGAGTCACACGTAGCAAGGCCGTGAATATGGCGGATATGCAGACAAGTTGTTAATTAGTATGGAACATGGGCTGTGTAAATATAGAGGATGTATTGAATAAACTGGGAAATGATGAGGCGAGGGAATGAATGTTGAGAATGAGATTGTGGGGAATACAGAGACATGGCTCCCAACGGGATGTAAACTACACATACCGGGTTATTACATCTGGAGTAGAACAGAAAAGGGCATGTAAGTGTCGTTACCCTGGGGGCATATCCGTGTGTGTAAAGGATTCAGTAGCGAAACGGGTAGAATTACTGGAATCGGCCCTTGATGAAGTAATCTCGGTTAGGATAATTAAGAGGGAAGAGGGAATTAAATATAGGATTGTCTTACAACCATTCAGAGAGATCGTCCTTTGCAAAGAAAAATTTCTTTGATGACCTCATAGGGGAAATACAAATGAACCAGATAAAAGGCTAGAAAATGAAGAACCAGTGATAATTATAATGGGAGATGTTAATGCAAGGGAGCGTGAGAAAAATCCGGTGTACGGTAGAGAAACAGACGAGATAATAATAGAAAGAAGGAAGAAACAGGACAAAGGATGTAATAAGAATTGACGGAAGCTATTAGAAATGTGTGCAATAGAGGAACTATACATACTAAATAGTTGTTGTTGTTTGAGCCATCAGTACATAGACTGGTTTGATGCAGCCCTCCATGCCACCCTAGCCTGTGCTTTTTTAATTTCTACATAAGTGGTGCATCCTACATCTGCTCTAATCTGCTTGTCATATTCATACCTTGGTCAACCCCTACCATTCTTACCCCACTACACTTCCCTCAGAAACCAACTGAACAGGTCCTGGGTGTCTTAAGATATGTCCTATCATTCTATCTCTTCTTCTCGTCAAATTTGGCCACAACGACCTCCTCTCACCAATCTGATTCAATATCTCTTCATACGTGATTCGATCTATCCATCTCACCTTCAGCATTCTTCTGTAACACCACATTTCAAAATCTTCTATTCTCTTTCTTTCTGAGCGAGTTATCGTCCATGTTTCACTTCTGTACAGTGCCAAGCTCCAAACGAAAGTCTTCAAAGACATTTTTCTAGTTCCTGTATCAATGTCCGAAGTGAGCAAATTTCTTTTCTTAAGAAAGGACTTCCTTGCTTGTGCTAGTCTGTATTTTATGTCCTCTTTACTTCTGCCATCGTTAGTTATTTTACTACAAAAGTAAAAATATTCATCCACCTCCTTTAAGACTTCATTTTCTAATCTAATATTTCCTGCATCACCTGACTTCGTACGACTGCACTATATTACTCTTGTTTTGGACTTATTTAGGTATTTTCATTCTGTACTCCTCACCCAAGAATCCGTCCATGCCGTTCAGCAACGTCTCCAGATCTTCTTCAGTCTCAGGTAAAATAACAAAATCATCGGCAAATTTCAGGGTTTTGATTTCCTGTCCTTGGATTGCGATCCCTTTCCAAATTCTTCTTTGATTTCCTTTACTGCATGTCCTATATAAACATTGAAAGGAGGGGAGAAAAACTGCAGCCTTGCCTCACCCCTTTCAGGATTGCTGCTTCTTTTTCATAGCCCTCGATACTTATCACTGCACGCTGATTTTTATATAGATTGTAGATAATTCTTCTTTCCCGGTACCTGATCCCGATCACCTTCAGAATCTCAAATAACTTGGTCCAATCAACATTATCAAATGCCTTTTCTAGACCTACGAACGCCATATATGTGGGCTTGCTCTTCTTAATTCGATCCTCTAAGATCAGACGTAAGGATTGCTTCACGTGTTACAACATTTCTTCTAAAGTCAAACTGATCTTCTCAAATTCATTTTCAACTTGTCTTTCCATTCTTCTGTAAATAATACGTGTTAGTATTTTGCACGCGTGAGATACTAAACTAATGGTGCAGTAGTTTTCACACTTCTCAGCACCGGCTTTCTTGGGAATAGGCATAACAACATTCTACCGAAAATCGGATGCCACTTCTCCTGTCTCATACATCTTGCACACTAAATGGAATAACCTCGCCATGCTGGTCAGAGTGAATGTCATTAATTCCAGGTGCTTTGTTCCTATTTAGGTCTCTCAAAACTCTGTCGAATTCTGACCTCAAGATTGGGTCACCCATTTCATCAGCATCAGCAGCCTCTTCTTGTTCCAGGATCATATTATCTACGTCATTACCTTTATACAACTGTTGGATATGTTCCTGCCATCTTTCTGCCTTGTCTTCTTTCCCTAGAAGTGGTTTTCCATCTGAGCTCTTAATATTTATACACCTAGTTTTCCTTTCTCCAAAGGTTTGCTTGATTTTCCTGTATGTAGCATCTACCTTTCCTAGGACCATACAACTTTCAACATCCTTGCACTTCTCCTTCAGCCATTCTTCCTTAGCTGTCCTGCACTTCCTATCCACTTCATTATTTAATCGCATGTATTCTTTTCTGCCCTCTTCATTTTTTGCATTCTTGTATCATCGTAGTTCATCGATCAGGTCTAATATCACTTGAGTTATCCATTGATTCTTTGTTGATCTTTCATTTCTTCCCAACATTTCTTCAGCAGCCCTACTGTCCTCATTCTTCATGACTGTCCATTCTTCTTCTATTGTGTTTCCTTCAGCCTTTCCATTTAGTCCATGTTCCTTGAAACAATCCTTCACACCCATTTCTTTCAACTTGTCTAGATCCCATCTCGCTGGATTCCTTCCCTTCTTCAATTTCTTCAACTTCAGATGGCATTTCATGACCAACCAGTTGTGATCAGAGTCCACGTCTGCTCCTGGGAAAGTTTTGCAATCCAACACCTGGTTTCTGAATCTCTGCCTAATCATAATGAAGTCTATTTGATACCTTCCAGTGTCTCCAGGTCTCGTCGATGTGTACAGCCGTCGTTTGTGGTATTCGAACAAAGTATTAGCAAGGACTAAATTCTGATTGGTGCAGAATTCAACCAACCGACGCACAGTGCGTAATTTCAGGAATCTAGCCGGCCAAAAATCGTATCTCGGAAACTAATAGGCCGATTTACATAAAACTTAGTATGTAACTGCTATTATTGGAGATAATTAAGTGTGTTGTCAATCAAGTACAAAGAACAAATTAGTACGCCAGGAATAGAATTAGTAACCTTTCTTTCTTTCTTTCTTTCTTTCTTTCTTAATCTGTTTAGCCTCCAGGGTTGGTTTTCCCTCGAAATCAGCGAGGCATCTCACCTCTACCGCATCAAGAGCAGTGTCCTGGAGCTTCAGACTCTGGGTCTGGGGATACAACTGGGGAGGACGCCCAGTACCTCTCCCAGGCGTCCTCGCCCCTGCTTTGCTGAACAGGGGCCTTGCGGGGGGATGGGAAAATTGAAAGTGATAGACAAGGAAGAGGGAAGGAAGTATTAGTAATCTTTATAATTTCAATCATTTTTCGTTATAGCCTTAAGAAATTAAATAGATGTTAATAGTGGGGCATGCTGTTTAGAATGTTTAAAAAGAGATACAGGAATACATGTATTTGCCAAACAATTTATTCATTAGATGCAGTTACATCAGAATCGCTATCGTCACTGTCATTATTTCCTTCTGCAGATCCAGATACAAAAGGCTCAGACAGTAAGTGGAGCACTTCTCGTGAAAGCGGAATCGACTTCCTCCTCCTTGATTTCCCTAAGCTGGTAATATAAGGGTCCGATGATATAAGCAGCGTATGGAAAAGCTCGGTATATGTGTCTTTCTGAAAGGTTTCCTATTATCTTTATTCCTGGTCTTCTGGGCTTCCTCGTAGAGTTGTCCAATAGGTATAATACAGTGCCTAATGACCTCCTCTCCATGAACCAGGAATTTCTGCAAAGTTACAGGCATGTAGTACAATTTGTATTTTTGTAAGTACAATTGTATATTTTCCTTTTTACATGCCAAATGTCACTTTATCAATGGCATACCTACATGAAAGAGTTTCTACGATGGCACGTAGATGGTTTATTGAATTTATATCTACTCCAGTAATATCTTCAGAAGTGGAAGCCTCTCTGAAGAATCTTCTAGCCGTTTCCATCATTGGTATTGCTAGCACTTTGCTTCGGATACCAACCAATAGAAGCGTTTCCTTCCTGAATTTCTGTAGTGAAGTCATCTACAGTATTTATTTATTGCGTGTGCATTTTAGGCTTTAAATCAGTGCGTAAATGTATTGTGTTGAGTGAGAGTTGTGCGATAAGCCTACGTGTGTGATTTATTTCTTTGACATATATACTGTGATCTTTTTTAGTCATCTGCAGTATTTACTTATTGCGTCTGTTTTCTAGCTTTTATTGTCTGGATAAATTTATTAAATGCAATTAAATACACCCCCGCCCCTCGAGCCCATAAAATTATTTGTCTATTTTCTCTCGCAATTTGCCTTATATTTCATTCAGTGCTGAGGTTTCTTATGTGCCGTAGTTTACCTCTGAATCTGTAGAAACCAAAAATGACCCCTGTAAACCCCACGTCCCCTTTAGTTCATAAAAGTAATTTGTAGCTTAGTTTCTTCAGCCTTTTGTCTTGAACTTACATACTGAATTTCACAAATTTATGTGCCGCCGTTTTCTCGTGATGGCGTTGAGCGGAGCCGTTCGATATGGCAACCCTGTTGTCATAAGAACAATACTGTTTTCTTAACATGGAATGAGCTATAGTACTGGCAGGCTCATCCTGACATTGTTGTGGTGCACGTCCTTCTGCAAGGCTCATTCTCTGCTCGAACCAACTTTTATTGTACTTCAGCAATTTGTCCCTTCTTCTACTATATTTTGTCCAGCGTGATAGAATTTTAGCACACAAACTACTGACAGATTTCCTTATTGACTTGTATATATCCTCAGAACAATCCTCAAATCCTAAATGTTCAATTATAACATTCGTAATATCATCGTTCCGCTTATATTCCCTGCTGTTCCTCAACAGCTCGAAAACCGACCTCCGGGTTACAGAGTACATGGCTTCTGAAAACAATGAATTACTCTCATGGTCGCGCCTGGTCGCAGCAAAAAGTCACAGTTTTCTATTCATTGAAGTATAGATAACTCATCTAAAAGACTTTCATTGCGGAAATCAAAGGCAATCCATTTTGAAAATCAGCTCAAGTTTGTATAATTAGATAGCGCTTGGACACCGTGTACCTGAATTTTAAGTGCATATTTCGGACAACAATATAGTAATTTTCAAAAAATGCTACATAATATATAAAACACATACCTTCATTTAATATAATCACATTGCAAGCTAAAGAAATATTTAGTTCTGACGTCTTTACTGAGCCCTCATATAATAATAACTGCGCGCTGGCCTCGCCAGAATATGATGCCCTACCGGAGGAGAGCCGCTTTAGGCCTTCGGTGAGATTAGGTAATTAGACAGCGCGACTTTTCAATACTTAATTACTGTACCCAAGAGTCTTATAAACACGACTCACAGAAAATACGAACCAAAGACAAGGGTTGAAAATATTATTTTTGGCCGGCTGGATGCTAGAAATTACCCACTGTGCGACGTCCTCTTTAGTTCCTTTGTCCCAATCTGAATTCTCCTACTGTATTACCTTCTCATCCTTGGCCTACCACTGCATTCCAGTCTCCCATCACAATTAGATTCTCGTCAACTTTTCATATTGTATTGAATCTTCTATCACTTGATATATTCTTTCTATTTCCTCATCATCCGCTGAACTAGACCTGCACTATTGTAGTGTGCATTGGTTTGCTGTCTATCTTTACAACAATAATCCTTTCACTATGCTGGTGACCGGATCCCGTGAGATCTCCGAAGTTAAGCAACATTGGGCGTGGTCAGGAGTTGGATGGGTTGACACGCGCTGTTGGTGGGGGGTAAGGGAATGGCGGAGCGAAAAGGAACTCCGGCCCAGGAACACCTCTGCGGAGGTTCGGACCTGCCTTCGGGCAGAATAACCCTTACCTTTCCTACTATGCTGGTCATAGTAGCTTACCCCTGCCCTATTTCCTTATTCATTATTAAACCAACTCCTGCATTTTCCCTGTTTGATTTTGTGTTGATAATTCTGTAGTCGCAAGAGCCTCCGTGGTTCAGGCGGCAGCGCGCCGGTCTCTCACCGCTGGGTTCCGTGGTTCAAATCCCGGTCACTCCATGTGAGATTTGTGCTGGACAAAGTGGAGGTGGGACAGGTTTTTCTCCGGGTACTCCGGTTTTCCCTGTCATATATCATTCCAGCATCACTCGATAACTGCAGTCGCTTAAGTGCGGCCAGTATCCATTATTCGGGAGATAGTGGGTTCGAATAACACTGTCGGCAGCCCTGAAGATGGTTTTCCGTGGTTTCCCATTTTCACACCAGGCAAATGCTGGGGCTGTACCTTAATTAAGGCCACGGCCACTTCCTTCCCACTCCTAGCCCTTTCCTGTCCCATCGTCGCCATATGACCTATCTGTGTCGGTGCGACGTAAGGCAACTTGTAAAAAACATTTCATCTGTCATTCATTAATCATTGCCCCAGAGGAGTGCGACAGGCTTCGGCAGTCGGCACAATTCCTATCCTCGCCGCTAGATGGGGGCTTCATTCATTCCATTCCTGACTCGGTCGAATGACTGGAAACAGGCTGTGGATTTTCAATTCGGTAGTCACCTGACGAAAAGTTCTCTTCTTCCTGCCAACGTACTTCACTTATACCAACTACATCTAACTTTAATCTATCCACCTCCCTTTTCATATTCTCTAATCTACCACAACGATTCAAACTTCTAGCATTCCACGCTCCGACTCGCAAAATGTTAGTATCTATCTTCCTGATGATCGCCCCCTCTCGTTTAGTCCCTACACGGAGATCCGAATGGGGGACTATTCGTTAGTCTGGCCTCTCGACAGATACCCATTCGATATGGTTGCACCTGCGGCTCGGCTATATGCTTCATTGGGACGCGCAAGCCTCCCCACCGCGGCAAGGTCACGTGGTTCGCAGGGAGGACTAAATGGTTATATATAAGGAATAAATTTTCAATATATCAAGTAAATAATATTACACCAGTCTTGGGGCTAGTTTCAGCTACTTAGTGGCCATCTTCAGCCAAATAAAATTATACAGAGTATATAATAACTAAAACATAATTATGTATACCAGACAAAGACAATGTTGCAGGAATAACAGGAATATTAATTATAACAATAAAGTACATATAATAACAAAAATTATGGTTATGATCTTTTTGTCATAAGTTGTCTTTAAGTTGACTTAGGACCTCAGGCAAAGAAGGAAATCTGTAAATCTTAGCCAGAATTTGGAATGAATAAACATACAGAAAAGAAATTAAAAAAGAGAAAAATTATTTATGAGACTCACCTCTAATGTCTGCTGTAGAACAAGCACTGACTTGCTGGAGGAAGCAGGCAAGCCATGTAAACAAACGAATGGATAGGGAACAAGCACTGACTTGTTGTAGGAAGCAGGCAATATAAACAAAGGAGTAGATAGGGTGAAGGGGGAGGGGGTTAAAGAAGGGCGGGGAAGGGAAGGGGGAGGGGCGGGAGGGCCAAGAGGGGATAAGGAAAGAAGGGGTGTCTAAGGTGGGGCTGAAGGATGCGGAAAGAAAGACTGCTGCTGAGAGGGGAATTTAAAGAGATTATAAAAGAAAGAATTATTTTTATCTGAGACATGATTACTAAAGATAGGAATTAAAAAGTCAAATAAAATGTTCAATTTCACTGAAATTTCATTTAGATTGAAGTTAGGATGGAAAAACTCAGATGGATAAAACAATTTTCCGTAATATTGAGCATGAGGCCTTTTTGTATAACTTTGAGAATTTTCATGTCTTGGTTGATGTTAGTGAACTTATGGTTAGTATCACCCATGTGCTGTCACATGGCCGAAAATCGGTTATATTTCAGAGCGTTAACATGCTCTAAGTATCTTGTATACTATTATTTACTTGATGTATTGTATTTATTTCTTATAATTGCACTTCATACTTAACAAAAATGAAATTTATAGCTTATAATTACTAAATGGTTGGCGGCCGGGAAATGAAACAGGAAATTTCACTTATATTGTAGATGCAGCAGGCAGTACGATGGATTTAGCTGTAGCTTCTAGAGAAGCACTGAAGTATATTAAAGACATTAATGTAAGTGACTGGGCAGCATCTCATCATTTCCCAGTTGCTGACAAGTTGCAGAGAATTGAAAACAAAAACAAAGGAGAAGCAACATGTTACAAATGTACAGAAACAGTCGGTAAGTTATAGGTGGAGAGATGAATGTAGAGACGAATTTAAGGATTATTTCAGAGGCGAAACTTTCGAAATCTTGAGGATAGGTATTGAAAACATGCTAAAATATAATAACACTGGTGAATCAATAGAAACTGTGGAAAGAGCCATAGTTATAGCTGGTAGCAAAATGGTTGTAAAAAAGAGAAGGGAAAAGAATCAAAACTCTTGGTTAACGACGAATGTAGAAGAAAGAAATCTGAAGTGATAAGGGATCTAAAAATTACAGAAATGAGGGATCACAGGAATCAAGGGTAAAATTCTGTATGGAACGGAGGGAGTACAAAAATTTTATTAAGTAGAAATAGGAAAAATTGGCAGGCCAAATATTGAATAGATTGAATAGACATACATACAAGAAAAAAAATGAAACAAACATGGAACAGAACCAACCAAATTTGTTAAGATAATAAGAATAATAACCAAATAAAATAATAATGCATGGATAGAGTATTTCAAGGGATTATTAGGAGGTCACAGAACCAACCAAATTTGTTAAGATAATAAGAATAATAACCAAGTAAAATAATAATGCATGGATAGAGTATTTCAAGAGATTATTAGGAGGTCACTATGAATGGAAACCGAGAGAAAATGATATTGTTATACTTAGAACTATGGGGAACACAATACCCTTATTAAATTATCCAATAACGAAGGAAGTACTGGAGGCAATAAAAAGGGGAAGCGGAGAAAATCAGGTGCTATTAGTGGAATAACTTACAAATTTTTGAAAGACCTAACAAGGGACCTGTCCATACTGTCATATAGAAATCGACAATGAAATTTGGTAGAGAGGATGACGGGTCCGTAAGAAAGCAATGTACAAAAATTCAGCTGCCATTTCGATCTGTAAGGTCCTGAAGTCGATACGGAAATGTCTAATAGAATTGCAGGCGTTTGGGTACAGCTCGACGTGGACAGCCCTCGTGACCAGCTGAAGCGACCGGATTACCTTGAGCTTTCTGCGTTAGTCGGTTGACATATGTTCCTTTGAAATAACAGTCATGAATCCGGCTAATGTTCTAGAGTACGCTTTATGTTATTTCCGTGTAAAAGGTTTCCCCTCTTCCTATGAAATAACTTCGGAATAAACGGAGATGGGTCGACATGGGATCGGACTAATTGAAAATCATCCCACGAGTGCCAGCATCGTCTCGGAGTCGTTGACAGTGGAAGCAGCGACACCTCATCTGCATTATCTGAAAGAAGGCAACACACCATTGCCAGGAACAAGATGTGATATGGATCCGATTTTGAGCCCCGAGTCTGATTTCCGTCAACCAGTGAAGAGACATCGCAGTCACCTAGCAAATCTACTAGTTCAAGTTATGCATTCAGTCCACAGAAGAAATTGAAACAAACAGCAGATCTTGCGTACAAGAGAAAAGCTGTAAATTTATGGTTAAATAAGGGGCGGGGGGGGGGGGTAGGAAGCGGCTTTCATTAACCACTGTTCGCAAAAGTTGTAAGGTGACGTCACTACGACAACTGCACAGGTAGAAGAACCAATTAGAATCTACATCAGTAAGCGCATTGAACACAGGAAATTGATGCATACAAAATTATTTTCTCGCTTTACAGAAGCAAGAAGACTGAAGCCGAATCTATGTGATGAAGACCTGCGACTGTGGGCCCAGAAAATTTCAAGAGAGATTTCAATGGGGCGAAATAATTTCAGTGCATGTGCTGGTTGGTTGAGTCCTTTTAAGAAAAACTTAAGGATAAAAAAATAGAAAAATTACGAAATTTGTATCCCGTACGTATCTGCAAGAAGAAAACGAAAAGGATAAGGTCGCAAATAAATTTGTGGAAGCAGCAGCTACAGAGCGATTTTTAGACTACACCCCTTCTTCAATATACAATACTGATCCGAGTGGTTTCGTGCGCGAAATGAAAGCGAAAAGGACTCTATCGTTTGTTGGTGAGAAACTTACAGAGACAGTTGCTCAATCAGTTAGTGCTCTCACCCGTTCGTACACAATTATGCCTACAATTAATATGGCCGGTACGCTTTTCTCGAAATTATTCATTGCACTACAGGAGGCAATTGTAAATTTCGATCCGAGAGTTTCCAAAGAAATGTTTCATGCCAGAATTATTGAGAAATGCGTTTATTTCTGCTTCCCCCATTTGGAGGCTGCCAAAAAGACAAAGCTTACATAAAAATCTGATTAATAATTACAAGGGCCGTTTAAAATGTGTCCAGAAATGATAGGTAAGTTATAGTAAAGCCTAAATAATACAAAAAATTGTATCAATCAATAATTTTGAAATCCGTGAGAAATTCCCCATAAGACAAAGATATAACTAAGAGTATAAATGACTTTTACTATTGCTAACGACCCTTTCATGGCTGCTAACCCAACGTCCTTAATGAAACAGGGAAAATGGGGGAAAAGGAATTAAAGTATTGGTCTAAAGAATCCTTGTTCCCATTTGCGGAAGAGAAGTGTTTGCTACTGCTAGATTCCTGGACTACTTATGGTGGTAAGAGCTGTCTTGAAGACGTTCCTCCAGGCCAAGAAATTCTCCAGGTTCCTCCCGGCACTACAGGGAAAATACAGCCCTTGGACAAGTTTTTCTTCCGGTAGTGGAAGGCTTCGTATCGCCGCTTAACATACATTGTGCCGACTTGTGAAGACTTTCAGGTTGATGTTTATCAGAGAAACAGCACACTGAAAATGCATTCCTTCATTAATTTTCAATTTTCTTCCCCACGGTTCAAGGACATGATTAAATATTCGCGGTTCGCAACCAGTTATACAACGGAGTGACCTCCCGAGTTCGAAGTGCCTGCGAAATATTGCCTTCAAACAAGTAAAGAAAACTGTGCAGAACAATGTGGCCTCACCGTGCATATTCGTTGTGCGTTGTGCATGGCGCCAAAATATTTGTGTTTCTATCATGCGATTAACGCACCTCAATTATGATTCACATGCGTTCCGTAACAATAAAATGACCTTGGCGCGTGGCAGCCTGCCAGTCCGTTCTCCCTCTCTCTCTCTCTCTCTCTCTCTCTCCAGCAAAATTGCAACTCCACTCCGCCGTGCGTCGCACGAGCCAGCAAGAAGCAAGGGTTGTCCAATAAGCTGCGTTGTCACGCGGAGTTTGTATCAAGATTTTGAAACCTTCTAGTTCCAAATGGCAGCTAAATTTTTGTACATCGCTATTTTATATGTCATTGTCGGTTTCGATATGACAGTATGGACAGTTCCCTTGTAAGTAACAACAGTTATATTCTGGGAACTGTAACAAAATAATTAACATGAATTTTATGGAAGGAAAATCTCGAGTTTCTGGCAAGGAGTAACATGTCCCATATTCAAAAGTAATGGAGAGAGAGCCAATACAAATAACTATAGAGACGTTACTATATTGGACACACTCAACGAGATTTATACTGGGATACTGGTAAAAAGTGAGCGGAGGATTGCTCTGTACTCTCCGTGTATCAGTCTGGGTTCAGGTAAGAAATGAGAACTTCAGACAATATATTACTATCAGAATAATAATAGATAAATACTTAAAAAGAAAGGGGATAAATTGTATATTACAGCAGTAGATTTAGAGAAAGCTTTTGACGCTGTAAGCAGAGGGGCAGTCATTGCGAAGCTGGCTAAAATAGAAGTGTAAATAAAAATGATTAATGCCATAGATGAATTATATTCACAGGGTAAATGCACAATTAAAGTGAAAGAATACTTAGCAGTGGGAGAATTATGTTCAAAAATTGGTCAATCAGGGGTGAAAATTATTACTGGTATTTTTCATACTTTTTACAAATTATATTTTGGAAAATGAAGAAAATTAGTATGACAAGCCCATGTCTTAACAATAAGGATATTTCTGGCCTAGTCTTCGCAGACGACATATTTCTGTTATCAATAACATCAGTTGGCATGCAAAGAAGCATCACAAAAACTGCAGAATATTATAAAAAATGTAATTTAAAAATTAACATTAAGAAAACGAAAATGATGCTATGTAAAAGGAATTAAATAGAAAAGAAAGGTGGTGGTTAGAAGGTGTAGAAGAGGTAGTCAATGAAATATAATATTTAGGAATAATATTAACATCTAATGGTAAGTGTAAAGAACAAATAAGGCGAGCTAAACTGCAAGGAGTGGCAGACTTATTTAGCACGAAATGTTTGCAGAGGAAGGTGCCAAATATTGAATATAAACTACAAAAAAATCTAAATTCACGTGCAAAAGCCAAAGCTGTGTACAGAGCAGAAATATAAGGCACTGAAGAAGGTAGTAAGGAACAAGAGGTTGGTAGATAGTAAGTTCTGCATAATAATATTAATAATGATGGAGCTACCAGAATGTACGGCTAACAGTGGAGTTAGAATTCTTTGTGTAGCTTTAAGTATGTTACGGATTGACCTGTGGAAGGCAGAGGTGAAAGAAGGTGCGGGCTGGATTGGGTCTAACTACAAGGCCGAAAGATGAATTAAAATTTCCATAAAGGTTATATTTTCAAAATAGAAAAACTTAACAAATTTCACATAGAATTTCAACAAATAACAACAAGCCAACAAATCTGGTACAAGACCAGGAAAAGCCAAGATTTAAGACGATTTAACAATCTGGGCTTCGAGCCCCAAGTTCTATAATTTCTGAGCTCTCAGCTCACAACCACAAATTACCAAAGGGCAGAAAACCCCTAATTACATGGAGCACTTGCTCCCACCTAGTAATGTCAAGCCTCCTAGAGGCAACTTTCAAAACACCAGAAAGAGCTGTCCCGCTCTCAGTCCTTTAAGCCTATTCAAGGCAATACCATACTTTACAATCACTTGCCATCAAGGCACAACTTACAAGAATTAAACAGGGGTATCTCGTACCCAGCCTACAGGGCCGTAAAAGAAAACAATAGGTTAATTTAAATGGCCCTAAATGCAAAAAAAGGAAAGGAGGCGTGAATTAGCACTCCTAAACACACATTTTAAAACCTAAGAGGCACTAGGCCGATGACACAGGGGCTATTCCCAAGCTAGGGAGGTGACTCGTATAAGAATAAATTTAACACATTAGGGGAGATTAGAAGAACGGTTCCGAAAACGTAGTCACCTCAAGCTCAAAATGAAGGGGAGCTCGAGAGGGAAAAGCACTCTCTATCCCCGATTTACACTTAATGTTATGTGAAGTTTTACAAAATTGTACATGTTTAAGAGATAGGTTACATAATAAAAAGGTTTCGGACCTTCCCCGATGGTTAAACTGCTGAGCTAGCAAGAAATAAAGATGTTAAACGGCCATTACCTTGTTGAAGAGCTGCTGCCGGATAAAAGAGGCGCTTCCCGCCTCCTGCTACACTTCCATACACTAGGCTAGATGTTGTTCGAGTGGCCGAGAGACAAGAAAATCAGCAGTTTTTATACTCTCGGGGAAGATTCGAGACCTTTCATGAATAAAACAGCCACACCCACAGGCTTTTATTGGCTAGCTAAAAGTTACACATCAAAATTGAAGAAGAAAGACACGATTGGTCAAAAGTTAATTACAGAAAAATTTGATTGGCTAACTTCAAAACTGGCGGAAAGAAAGGATAAATATTGCCAACCCACGCATGAAGAACGAAATGTAGTAAAACCAAAACTTATGAGTCCAAAATTTCTTCGGGAAGGTTCCCTCACTTCGCACTAGGGTGCATGATCATAGTTTTTAGGCGGTGACATCTATGAGAGAATGCCCACACTTCTTGATTAATGGAAAACAAAACAAGTTGAAATCCACACAGTATTTACAACTTGGTAATCACAAAATTTTACTGTAGTGACACCTTCTGAGAAACTTATAAATCGGTCCAGTTTTTAAGGTTCAGATTTTCTCCAGTAGAGGAGGATTTATTGGAGCAAGATTTAAAATTGCGGCGTAGGGGTGTACCGCCCGGTACAAAGTATACAAGCAGATATAGATAAAAAAAGTAACCAAATATTGGTTAAGATTAACGGGTGAAACGGGAGGGAAATACTAAATGTAGTATACCAACATCAGTTGAAACATTTGCACGATGAGTATAGAATAGGAATGAAGACGCTTGGCGTAAAGACATCCAGTACGAAAAGAAATAGAGTAAGAAAGTAACTACTCTTAGAGTGAAAGACATTGAGAGACAGATGATTATGCCAGAATGTAGAACCAAAAGAACATTACGGGAATACCGTGAAATCAGCAAAAATCTGTCTATAAAGAAAGAAAGACTTACGAATAGAGAAATAGGGGGTGTAATATGGTGGCTAATGGTATCTATAAGAATAAGGGCCTAAAATGGAAACATGAAGAATTAATGGAATAGGCACACTTGCTGAGAATACGTAGGGAAACAGAATCACTTAAGATCACATACCTGAGTAGCGACTGTAAAGCAAAAACAGAAATAGAAATAATTTTCTTCGATTATACAATTGTTAAACAAAGAATGGATCGCACCGGGTAGGACAGCAAATTTTTCGTGATACTAAAAAACAATGTGCCAAAACAGAATTAAATAAACCAAGCACAAAGTTAACTTTAAATGTTATGGTTGTACTGTTGTTGTCATTGTCGTTTTCATTAAGGTAACTATGTGTTAATTGCATGTGCAATTCGGTTACAATAGATGAAATGCTCCTTCCTCAGTTGCTGGAGTTCCGTAGCTGTAGGCTGAGAGCATCCACCCACCCACCCACCCACCCACCCACCCAACCACCCACCCGCCCATCCATCCATCCATCCATCCATCCATCCATCCATCCATCCATCCATCCATCCATCCATCCATCCATCCAAGCTCTCTCCCCAATTGGTGGTTATCCATTACTGGGAGAATGCATGCATTCAGATCCTTCATGCATTGTCCCTTTTGGATTATTTTCGCCTTAATTGCTGGAGTTCTGTAGATGTAGGCTGAGAGGATTCAACTCACTAAATTCATTCAATCACTCATTCATTAACGAATCCTCTCTCCCCAGTTGGTGGCCATCCTTGTTTGGGAGAGAGGAGTGTTCATCAACTCGTGAAATACAATCAGGAAATTCATTCACTCAGTAATAAATAAATAAATAAATAAATAAATAAATAAATAAATAAATAAATAAATAAATAAATTCATACATTCATTCAATTAATTCATAATGTCTAATTTAAGCTATTCATAACACTGTTCAGACTCGTAGCGCAAATACTTGCACTAACACGAGTTATTATGGGTAAGGTTCATGTTGTTTTAGTCTATATAACAATGTTAACGTCTAGGACAAAAAGAAAAAACTTAGAAACCACAATTTAGAAGTCGGGTGTAAATAATGAGCAGGCTTAATTACAATATTTAATGTAGTAATAGATAAATTATTTGTAACATAACCATCCGTGTATCAAAATAATTTGGATTGCAATAAATGATTATTCTCTCCCCAGTTCTTATTACTACATTAAACATAAATATTGTAATTAAGCCTACTCATTATTTACACCCGATTTCTAAACTGTAGTTTCTAAGATTTTTCTGTTTGTCCTAGACGTTAGCATTGTTATATAGTCTAAAACAACATGTATCTTACCCATATTAACTAGGGGGTGGGAGTATTCTATTGTATTCTATACCAATCCAAGGTTCTCTAGGTGCATTAGTTCCAAAGGTATTTAACTATTTTACTAAGCACGGTAATAGCTCATTAGAGGAGCTGCCTAGCTGAAGTGGTATCGTAAAGGTGAGGTCGATTCACTCGGAAGGATGTGGGTGCGATTCCTTGCCACGAAGTCGAAATAATTTAAAAACGAGGTTTCCAACTTTTTGAGAGGCATATAGCTCTGAGGGTCACTCAGCCTGCAGCAAAAATGCGTACCAGGTTTATTTCTGGGCGCAAAAGTGGCTGGACATACAGGAACCATGCCGTGGTTATAGAAAGTGAAAGTCTTTACCTTCCACTCTTCCACGGACCTTCATGTCCTATATGGATATGGCTTTCCTTGCTTTCCTTCCTAGTAGTTCTGTAGTAGTAGTAGTAGTAGTAGTAGTAGTAGTAGTAGTAGTAGTAGTAGTAGTACTTTGTGTTGGGTCTTGCAATATATCAGGCTGATATATTACACTCTTTATGTAGCAAGATCTGCGGCATCTTCATTTCTCAGGATTTCCTCGGCTGCTCTGTAAAAAGTATACTTACCGCAGACGACTCTCTTCTCGGGGGCGTACTACGATGCCAATTCACGCGTTAATCTATTTACAATATAAGGCATACTTAATTGCTAAATTGACTAATCTACAACGTCAGTTGAATTTCAGTTCCGAATGATTCATTACCATTAAAATTCTGAGTCTTACCATGACTTTGGTAATCATTTCATGGTCATTCCCTGATATACAGTAAAATCAATGACATCTCACGTGCTACCTCCACAAGAAAATTTATATCCAAACCCACACAACAGAAAAGAAAAATATCCAAGTTAAATTAAATTAACTTCTAATTGGACCATCAAATATTCAACATCAAACCATGCGCATCTAACCGTCATTTGCACACTTAAAGAAATGGCTCCGGTATATTATCGTGACATAATTCCAATTGGTTTCTCTGGCCTGACACTGGCGCTACTCCTATGAAGATATACTAATTCCTCATTATCAAACACATTAACGAAATTGCTACTCATTCGGACTATCAAAATGTGATCACTTGACTTTCCACGAAATTACTATTATTGTTGTTGTTATTCACACAAAATTTTTGTTATTAACATCATACTGACTGCTACTAATGAACAATTACGTCATAAACATCATTAGTACTTGATTATCACTTTGGATCCACTATTGACTTCATTAAGCTGCTGCCTCCCTCAAGAATTGTTATTACCGGTATTGTTATTATTATCATGAATATTATTGCGCGTGAATTGCAGAACTATATACAAGCTTATGACTGTGCCCCTATTCCAACATAACTAACATTGACTACATTATAAAGCACTAAATTCTCCTCTCGACAACTCACGTTGTAATAAACTGCCGTCTGGGACGGTAATCAGATCACTCACTAATTCTGTTGAAAGTCAGACTCCATCCTTGCCCGGTCAGCCATCCTGGGTGGTTTTTCCTTGATAACGGATTCAAGGGACATTTTAATATATGCGAAATATTCAAACATGGTGATTTTCATGTTGTTGTTTGAGTCACCAGTCCATAGACTGGTTTGATGCAGCTCTCCATGCCACCCTACTCTGTGCTAACCTTTTCATTTCTACGCAACTATTGCATCCTACCTCTGCTCTAATATGCTTGTCATATTCATACCTTGGTATATCCCTACCGTTCTTACCACCTACACTTCCTTCAAAAAACAACTGAACAAGTCCTGGGTGTCTTAAGATGTGTCCTTTCATTCTATCCCTTCTTCTCGTCAAATTTAGCCAAATCGATCTCCTCTCGCCAATTCGATTCAGTATCTCTTCATTCGTGATTCGATCCACCCATCTCACCTTCAGCATTCTTTTGTAACACCACATTTCAAAAGCTTCTATTCTCTTTCTTTCTGAGCTGATTGATCTGATTGATTACAAACGATACACATACTCGATGTGCTTATAATATAATTAAAATTACATTACACACGTTAAAATGCACTTAAATACTTAATGAATTGGATATTAACACTCGGATATAATTCCGTCCTCGTATGACAAAACACGTCTTTCCCTAGTCAGCTGGTTTCTTAAGTAACTCACTTCCCCAAAGTATGCTAAAGCGTCGAGGTCCGGCCTAATTACTGCTGTCTGTGACAAGGTCGACTTGCAATGTGATTTTCTGGCGACTGTTCACCCTGGAACTGAGTAAGACTGCATTCCTTTCTGACTTGCTATTACCCTGGCTCCTACAGGAAAAACATGACGGAAGTGTTTATGGTGTTAGGACTCAAGGTAAAAAAAGGGGCAACCTCCTATGGATGCATAATAAATATAGAAACCAACTGGAGAATTATGGAGTGAATACGACCCCACCGCAGGATAAAGACATGAAGCAGATTGTAATAGAAAATAAAAGATGTTATGAAATAATGGAAGGAAAATTTGGATAAAATGGGTGAAGTGCTAATGAAAAACATGTCACTTATTCTTGGATCACAACTACAACAAACCGAATATCTGACAAACAACAAGAAGGAAATATCCTACGCGAATATCAGCTCTACAGAAACTACCACTAACATACTAGACGCAGAGAGCCAAAAGCGCGTGCGGGCAGATCGTCGGTTATTCAAGGAGTAACAAATAAAGAATTTGAGAGAGTACAACGTACACAAGAGAGCGCCCAAAACAGAGAGCACAAATCCGTGTCCTATGAGAGAAGAAACGAGGCAGACACAGAGCGTCGACAATCGAAGTAAGAAGACACGGCAAGGAGCGAAAAAAGAAGCTGGAAGATTATGTGCGGCAGAACGCCTCGCATGGTTTTGTATTGGAAGACTGAACACTCCTGCAAGGAAAGAAGACCTAACAGCCTACTTAGAGGAAAACGGAATAACAGACATCAAGGAATGTACACTCCTAAATTCTGGATCCATATCGACAAAAGCTTTCAGAATAGGCACTCCATATTCAGACATGGAAATGTTGACAAAGAAGACTTCTGGCCAGAAGATGTGACATTTCCGTAAAAGCGACAATAATTCTGAACGAAATACACCGTTGTAAATTAAGCGGATCCCTTCAATACATAGAAGGGACAATGAACATGGCGAAATCCTAATAAAGGACTTCGCAATCAAAAAGGCATACGACTTAAGGACTTATATTAAATGCTTAATATGGAATATAGAAGAGTTAGCAAATGTACTTGGTACATTAACTTATGATAAATTCTCCGAATATGTTGTAGTGTTTCTTACGGAAACATTTGCAATGAAAGAATCACACATAAATAAGAAATACGCAATCCATGTGTTAGCAACTCGAGGTGAATCTGGGAGACCAAAGAAAGGGCTGGCATGTTCCTTATCAGCCAGAATGTCCCTTTTCAGTTCAGTGTATAAGACAAATAGTATGCTAATGATTAAAACAACATTCATAACCGTGATGTGCGTTTATTTTCAATCTGAATGGAAAGACTATGACATTATAAACGAATCTCTAAAGTAGAAAAGGCAGATCATCTTATGATTGCTGTTGATCTAAGCTGTCGGATAGATGTTGCAAACAAGAAAGCGGAAATGGTGTAAACTACCTAGAGAGGGAAGGATTCTCATTGCTTAACGAGGAAAGTGAGAAGAAATATATAGGCCCAAACGGATGCAGCACTATTGATCTTATATTCAGTAGTACGATAGGTCCAAAAGAACTGAAACTATCGGTACTAAAAGAAGCAATAAGGAAACATCTACCAGTATAAATTATTCTAACAGGAAACTTAGATCTGTCAACCAAAACCAACCTCAAGGAACCACTATCACGAGAAATGGTCAAGGATATATTGGAGGCCTATTCTGTAACAGTGTCAATAATTTTGAACGAAATCAATCGTGGTAACTTAAACGGATACCTTCAGTACATAGATGATATAATCAAGCAAACGCCAGTACCACGAAGTATCAAGGAAAGAAAGTCTAAGCCATGGTTCAAACATATTTGTTACAAAAGAAGAAAAGAAACAGTAGATGCCCTTCATAAAGCCAAAGAATGCCAAACACACGAAACACTTGCAGAATACTCCAAAAGAAGGAAACATTATAAAGCAATAACTAAGGAAACAAAGAAAATATTCCAGAAAAATCTCAGAAGAAAATATAATAAAGAAAGCAGAAGAGGAACCTTTCTCAATCCTGAAGCAGAGACACCCAAAATATACCAGGCGGATTCCACTAAAAACCTGGGAATATCATTTCACTAAACTTTTAAACAAGCGAAAGAAACCCGAGACTTGACTGAAGATGGCGACTGGGATACAATACCAACTGAATCCTTCACAACAGACGAATTGGAAGAAGTCGTCCGTAAGAGTAGTGCCAGAAGAGAAGGAAGGCCAGATAACGTATTTTACGCACATATCAAAGACAGCTGGGCAACACTGACGGAACTTATCACAGAATTCATGAACCAATGCCTCATGCATGGAAAAATACCAAACAAATGGCGGGAATAAACTTTAAATGTTATGTACAAGGGCAAAGGAGATGTGAGTGACACGAAAGCCTGCCGTGGAATTGCTTTAGAGTGCCCATTATTGAAGCATTTAACAAAAACGTTAACCACCGGACTGAGAGGTACAGCAGATGACAAAATACCAGAAGAAAAATTCGGATTCAGGAGAGGTAGATCAACAACCCAGTCAATTAATTGTTTAAAATAAGATATACAAGAAGCAATTGAGCCACAAGAAGGAAAGTTATATGCAGTGTTTGTCAACATTCACAAAGCCTTTGACTCCACAAGCGGGAGCCCGATCTTTCAGAAACTGGAAGAGATAACAGAGAAAAACTCCTTTACAAAAATGATAAAAAAATACACTGACTGAGCAAATGTCATGGGATAGCGGAGCACTGATGCGCAGGTGTGTTGTCTGCGCACCACACGCCCCCTGTGCCAGCGGCAGTTATATAGGAGACATTGTGAGCAGTGGCTGCGCATGTGACAGATGTAACATGAAACGTTGTCGTGAGCTGACATCGTTCGAACGGGGTATGGTGGTCGGTGCCCGACGGATGGGAAGTGCGACTTCGGAAGTGGTGCGGGAATTCGGCTTCACACAATCAACCGTGTCCAGGGTGTATCGTGAATGGTTGAATGCGGGTGTAACCGTGCACAACAGACGAACGACCGTCCGTCCAGCCACCCTCGATGACCGTGACCGGCGACATCTGAGACGGATCGTCAACAGTGACAGACGGGCAACCATGCAACAAATCACGGCTCAATTCAACACAGGCCGTGCTAGACACCTCTCCCAGTGGACAATCCGTAGGAACATGGGTTCTATGGGGTATGGGAGCCGGCGCCGCACACGGGTACCACTGTTAACCCAACGTCATCGGGCACAACGACGCGCATTTGTCGCCAGCCACCAGGGATGAACACTGGAACAATGGCGTAACGTGATATGTTCCGACGAATCACGATTTCTGTACCATGCCGATGGGAGGCACCGCGTGTATGGCGCAGACCACATGAAGGGATGGATCCCGCCTGCCTCGAATGTGTGGTCCAGGGCGCTGGTGTCTCTGTTATGGTCTGGGGTGCATTTTCCTGGTATGGAATGAGCCCCCTAGTTGTTCTAGAAGAGACTTTGAATGGTATGTTGTATGTTGAGCTGCTCGGAGACCATCTCCACCTATTTTTAGCCTTCCAGCGCCCAGACGGTTCTGCGGTGTTTCAAGATGATAACGCGCAGATGCAGAGGCGTGTCTCCAAGTACGCAGTATGCCAGCTTAGCATTGGCCAGCAGGTATTCATCGCTGATCGCGCGGAATTTGAAATGTTGCAACTTTTAGGCCCCGTTGTTAACGCTCTAATGAATGTTGGCACCCAAAATTGATGCCGACATCATTTTTACGTGTACCTCAATGTGTTTTCCAAGTTTCATCGCGATCGGCGACTAACCCATTGCCGATGTTTCCTTGTAAGTATACGAACATTAATGACACAATAATCTCATTGAATGAATATAAAACTAATTACCTAATATTTACAACAAAGAAAGCATTTGCTCAGTCCTATCTTGAGTCTCACTAACACTCAATCATCGACCCTAAAACCCGTCCTGGGATATCCCGGCACTAAAAGCCATACGACATTTTCATTTCATCGACCCTAAGCCAGGACTAAGTATACGAACATTAATCACACAACAATCTCAATGACTGAATCTCACATTTAAACACTACTATTTACAACCAAGAAAGTACCTGCTCGGCCCCATTGTGAGCCTATGTCCAACAATAACAATTAAATTCAAAACTGAGTAGTTAACCCATGGTCTCCCAACACTGTCCATGATGAACTATAGTCACACGTGAATATTTACACAATCTCAACTGCCAATGACTACTGATGAGGATCCAAACTACCTCCAATGTAGTTATTTACTAAGTGTGAAGATTCAAACTATGCAGTGAAATTCCAGTATATACAAGATCAAACGTGTATCTCCCTACCATACAAACTGCCTACTCATCTCCTTCAAACACTCGGATTAGTACGCAATGTTCACAGACGAAAGCTTAAAATCAACGTGAAGTTGTGATATGAACGAAATCCTTACATCATACATCTTCCCTTCTACTCTCCAAATAGTTACATCTTTGAGACCTAATGGCGATCTACAGTCCATATACTAGAGTTATTAAACGGACACAAGAATATGGAACCACCTGGACCAATGGTTCAACGTAGAATCTGGAATTATGGGACGATATCACTCTTTACAGCACTTCAGGCGTCAATCAAAAGTTACAGGGGCTTTCGGTGCTTCTCCTGAACCAGGTTCCATATTGCATAACACTTCAACACACAGATGTTTTCTCTACCTACAGACTGTATCCAAACTTCGTGCATCATCATCTTCTCATCTCACTTTCATAACTTCACAGGGCATTCAACCTCTTGCTAACTCATCGGAACACATTTAACTCTGCTTGAATAAGTGATCTCATAATACATCAAACCTGAAGTCCAATCCTAAAATGATGACAACAATACTCGCAATTTAACACATATTACTTCCAAATTCGCCATATATGTAAATCTATTTAATTTCCTCAGGATATTAACGTTTTATTTTACGAGAAAACTACATTTATATTATTATTATTATTATTATTATTATTATTATTATTATTATTATTATTATTATTATTATTATTATTATTATTATTATTATTATTATTATGATTATTATTATTATTATTATTATTATTATTGCTGAAAATAATATGGACACAGATTAAGTTTTGAACATAGCTACCTTTGACTAGTATCCGCACTTAAATACACACCATTTACATTGCCTAGTGTCAATTTGATTTACAAAGACATTTAATCACTTAAAAGACGTACATTTTTGGCTATATTTATGCTAAAAACACAAGACATGCACATGTATTTACTCAATAACAACAACATTGTTACAAACCTGTCTGTAGGACATCCTCAACCACACTTCAACAGCGACAGCAGCCTCTAGGGCTTCTACTTCATCTGTATATATAAAATAACTTGTCCTGACTGACTGATTCATCATCGCCGAGCCAAACTACTGGATATAAAGAAATGAAATTTTGAGGATATATTCATTCTTAGATGTAGGTGCTTGCTAAGAGAGGATTTCTGGATATTCCTTCGCTAAGGGGGTGAAAAGAGGGGTGAAATTTTAAAATGAGTGTATCTATATCTCAAAACTTTTACAGATGTAAAAATTGGTATTTAGAATCTTCTTTAAAAATAAGGAAACACGTATTTTTTGTTTTCAGAAAATCCCAATAGGAGGTGTGAAAATGGGTGAAAAGGGGGTTGAATGCCTTCAATCAGCATACCGTTACTGATATCTCAGAAAATGATGATATTACAGACCTGAAAATTGGTACATTTGATCGCCATTAAAAATAAAGAAACACGTATTTTTTGTTTTTGGAAAATCCAATTAATGGGAGGGTGAAAAGGGGGTGAAGTTTTAAAATGAGTGCATCTATATCTCAAAACTTTTACAGATGTAAAAATTGGTACTTAGAATCTTCATTAAAAATAAAGAAACACGCATTTTTATTGTTTTCGGAAAATCCCAATAGGAGAGGTGAAAAGGGGTGAAAAATGGGTTGAATGTCTTTAATGAGGATACTTATATCTCAAAAACTGAAGATATTAAAGACCTGAAAATTGGTGTTTGGGATCTCCTTTAAAATTAAAGAAACACGTACTTTTTTGTTTCTGGAAAATCCAATTAATAGGGGGTGAAAAAGGAGGGAATTTTTAAAATGACTGTATCTCTATTTCAAAACTTTTAAAGTTTATAGATGTAAAAATTGGTATTTAGAATCTCCTTTAAAAATAAAGAGACATATTTTTGGTTTTCGGAAAATCCCTATAGGAGGGGTGAAAAGGGGTGAAAAAGGGATTGAATGCCTTTAAAGAGAATACGTATATCTCAGAAACTGAAGATATTACACACCTGAAAATTGGTGTTTAGGATCCCCTTAAAAAATAAAGAAACATGTATTCTTTTGTTTTTGGTTTTTCAAATTAATGGGGGGTGAAAAACGGGGGAATTTTAAAAATGAGTGTATCTATATCTCAAAACTTTTAAAGTTTATTGATGTAAAAATTGGTATTTAGAATCTCCTTTAAAATAAAGAAACACGATTTTTTTGTTTTTGGAAAATCCCAATAGGAAGGGTCAAAAGGGTTAAAAAATTGGTTGAATGCATGTAATGAGGCTACTTATATTTCAGAACCTGATATTACAGACCTAAAAATTGGTGTTTGGGGTCTCCTTAGAAATAAAGAAACACGTATTTATTTTTGGAAAATCCAATTAATGAGGGATGAAAAGGGGGCGAATTTTGAAAATGGGTGTATCTATATCTCAAAACGTTTAAAGTTTATAGATGTAAAAATTGGTATTTAGGATCTTCTTTAAAAATAAAGAAACACATATTTTTTTGTTTTTGGAAAATCCCAATAGGAAGGGTGGAAAAGGGTGAAAAATATGTTGAATGCCTTCAATGAGGCTATTTATATTTCAGAACCTGAAGATATTACAGACCTGAAAATTGGTGTTTGGGATCTCCTTTAAAAATAAAGAAACATTTATTTTTTCGTTTTTGGAAAATCCAAATAATGGGGGGTGACAAGGGGGGTTAATTTTTAAAATGAGTGTGTCTACATCTTAAAACTTTAAAAGTTTACAGATGTAAAAATTGGTATTTAGAATCTCCTTTAAAAATAAATAAACATGTATTTCTTTTTTCGGAAAATCCTAATAGGAGGGGTGAAAAGGGGTTGAATGCCTTTAATGAGGATACTTATATCTCAGAAACTGAAGTCATTACAGACCTGAAAAAAGGTATTTGGGATCTCCTTTAAAAATAAAGAAACATGTACTTTTTCTTTTTGGAAAATCCAAATAGTGGAGGGTTGAAAGGGGGATGAATTTTTAAAATGAGTGTATCTATATCTCAAAACTTTCAAAGTTTACAGATGTAAAAATTGGTACTTAGAATCTACTTTCAACATAAAGAAACAGGTATTTTTTTTGTTTTCGGAAAATCCCTATAGGAGGGGTGAAAAGGGGTGAAAAATAGTTTAATGCCTTTTATAAGCATCCTTATTTCTCAGAAATCTCCTCAAGGAGATTGTTCACCTCTGTAATAAGGTCAATAATGCACGGAAGTATGTCATTCGTATCGCCAGAAGTCCTGCGCACTTGCCTAAGGGCGACAATGGTGCTGGTCATACTGTCATCAATGACAACGGCAGCAGATGTAATTTACCGCCAGGGAGAGGTTCAGTACCGCCAAGGCACCCAAGACGACACCACGCCGGATCTCCTCAAGGATTTGATCCACATTAAAAATGCTTATAGGAAAAGATGGCAAAGATTTAGGGACCCAACTGACCGCGTGGAATACCTGGACCTATCCCGGGAAGTACGAAATCGATTGCTGGAGGAAAGATTGAAAAATGGGAGGAACGTTGCCGTAATCTTTCCGAAAACGAGTCAGATCGCGAATATCGGTGGGTTGTATATAAAACGATAAGCATTCAATTATAAATTTCAGTATAATACCGTAGCGAAGCACGGGTATCTTGCTAGTCTTTATATAATTCCTCTTAGTCCTCTTGCGGGACGACTCGTATTTCATGGAAATCCGCGACCTGACAAAGACTCTAATTTTTCATACGGACAGTAGGTCGACAAACTTGATATCGGGGACTGTCCACTCCCAAGCTAATGCAACAGTATGGTTATCCCAGAAGTCAGACATAACAATAACTATGTTCCCTCGCTTGCTATTAATATTTAATGAAGTCTTTCCTCCACACAGACTCTTGAGTCCTGAAGGACAATTTTTATGGATTCTTGAAACACATTGGAGGTTATAGGCCAGTATGAGGCAGTAGAAAAGGGAAAGTGTCTTTTAAAAATGTGATGTTACATTTTGTGCTACAGTAGGTATCAAATTTGACATCTCAGGACTTGAGTAAGTAAATATGGTAATAACTAGCAAATAACATATTTCATAATTATAGCACATCACAGGATATCTTTAACACCAAATATTGACCAGACGTTCAAAATGAGGTAGCACAATGAAATTATTTAGAAAATAAAAGTAAAATATATGTTTTTAAAATTAAGAATTAAATTTGAACATTACTTATTGCACAAATGATGAAATAAATATCTGTAACCCTCTAATTTTCAAAGAAGATTAGATTTTCTATAGTAAAACACACTGGAGAAATTACACTAAATTACAGCAGACAGTAACATGAGGTGACACACTACAACTAATTAGTAAACAAAAGTAAAATATTTAAAATGATTGTAAATTAGGCTCAAAATGGATAATACTTTTTACCAGAATTGCGAATATACTGTAACTCTACACTTTACCCTTCACATTTTGAACACAGCTTAGAAAATAATAATTTACAACCTAAATTGTGAAACTTGTCTGTTACAATTTTCTCTACACTTGTTATTTCTTGTGAAAGTCCATGAAGCAGTTATGAGCAGAACTAAGACACAAGAACACTTTACATTTGGTGCAACATACAAACGTCAGACTTTTACATTATGGATTTCTACATTTGAACCTGTTTTTCTGCTCTTTATCCTTCATTTGGGACAAATGCTGGGCACTATATAATTTCATCTTTGGGGATGGCAAGATTGTTGGTGCTCTTGGTCTCTTCCTTTCAGAAGTTCCTTCATCTTCTTCATTTTCAGGATCAATTTCTTCATACTCATTCAATTCAATTCATTCAATTCCGCAGCTATATCCAGCTTGAAAAGATAGTATGTAAGACTATCCTTCGTACGCCGTCCATTTTCTATTGCAACCTGACGGTACTCTAACCAAGATGCAGCAATAGCAAAATCAAAAAAGGTTGAATTACCCTCACAGTCCACTTTTTGTCCTAGACTTCATGCCATACTTTCTTGTTACCCTGTTCAGTAAGTCCACCCGGACCCGACCCATTTTAAGGTTATACATTTTCACCAAATAAGGTCTTGACCAACGTCGACATTGCTCAACTGGTTCTGCACCTAATTCTGTCGATGACATAAAGACAGGCTTGTTATCAAACCATTTAACTACCGCGACTTCTTTCTTACAACCTGATCGTAATAACCCCTGGACTCTTTCTTCATGTCCAAATTTCGCTTGAATTCAATAGAACGTGGCAGACGACTGACCATTATTGTACCACAAGCTTAAATGCTTCTGTGATCTAACAAGCTATCTAATAGTGTGACTGAGGTGAAATATCTATCTATGTAGATCAAGCAGTTGGATGGTAGTGTATCTGACAGCTTTAGGACTACTTTACCACCAATGTCAATTTTATCTGGTAAGGGGACTCTTTCTGAAATAATTTCCTTTCCCTTTCCCTCATACAACAGGAAATCTAGGGGTAAACCCTCTGAAGTAGCTGCAATAAAGTTTTTTGGTCCTATTTGGTGGGGTTTTCCTTTAACATACTGTCTCATTCGAACCTTGCCAGTGAGTGGAATCATCTGCTCATCAATGCAAACATTTCTGGGTCTTGGATTTTCCAGGCAAGCATTCCTTATTTCATTTAACATAGGTTTACCATTCCAAAAGCTATCCCGTTCTGTTCCTCTGAAACTGAATTATCGTCTATTACCTTCAGGTTATTTCTCAGTAAATAAAACCTGTCACGAGATATAGCATCAGCAATTAGTGGATACCTTGCTTTCTTTCCCAGAACATTCTTAATCTGGGAAAGCCTAAGAGTGAAGCAACTAGACTTGGCTCCTCAAAATTTCCTGATCTCATCTGCTGTACAATCTAATAATTTGCCTGTATTTAAAACATGTCTGATATTCATGTTTGAGCTCATGTCTTCAAAGAATGACGGTTGGATATCGCGACTGAAGTATTCAAAAGGTTTCTTCACAATGGGAAGACCATCTGAGGAAGGATTTTCAGTCACAGAATCAGTCAGCAGGGAAAATTAAACTGGAAGAATAATAAGAAAAATTTAAGTTACTCATAGCTTCTGAGATTGTCTTTTACCAGCAAGAAGTACCACAGCTGAAGATAATCATTGTCACTATAATAAATATTATAAGAACTATTTTGAAATGGGTAACTTACTCATTTTTATGCCACCAGCCTTCATTTCTCTTACGACCCATCGCTGGGGACACATGTTCTTCTTCACAATCATGTCCATCAGATTCATCTACATGCTGAGGCTGTCGTGAAACAATAACATTCTCATCATCATCATCACCATTGTCATCTTGAAAATCAATGTCGGCGTCAGAATCATTAGGATCAATTCTCACCATCAATTCTTGTATCTGATCATCAGTCAGTCCTGAAAAGGATGTGACACCTAAAAATGCTTAGAATTAATAATCCTACTGGTACAGACTTACCAGGAAAAATTACACGAGAATACTACGTTAAAGAACTAATATATAAAAGAGCCTAGTAACAAGAAGAAATAAATTCCACTCCAACACGTGTTTACACAAAGAAAATAATAATCAATTCCGTTGGTATCATATGTGACACCACGGAGAAAATCCTTCTCTTTCACAAGCGATTGACTTTCAAAACCACTACGTAATTCCAGAAATTCAGGTAATTTATTTACCATGAATTAACACTAATTTAGTAAGAATATTATAGTATTTACCTTTGTTTATTCTTGCCATGCTGTTGACCAGGCCTCCCGCTGTTTACACTCGCACGTGAGCACTGCAGCAAGCGAACACAAGTGAATAACGCGTGCCGCGTACCTTGCAGGAAATGATACCACAGGCCGCGCGATGTTTGAATGCAGTGGAACGCAGTAAATAATTAAAAACCGAAGGTATCATATATGATACCTCCGGACTTAAGAGGCTAGACAAAGTTAACACTCGTTGCGTCCGAAGAGATGTCACCAACAGCCTAACGTGATGTTCATTTCACTGACATCCGCAAGGTATTACTCGGCCGTGCAAGTGGCTGTACGGTTTGGGTTACGTAGCTATCAGCTTGTATTCGGGAGATGAAATGAAATGCCGTATAGCTTTTAGTGCCAGGATATCCCAGGACGGGTTCGGCTGGCCAGGTGCAGGTCTTTCTAATTGACGACTGTAGACGACCTGCGCGTCATGATGAGGATGAAATGATGATTAAGACAACACATACACCCAGCCCCCGTGCCGTAGGAATTAACCAATTAAGGTTAAAATCCCCGACCCGGCCGAGAATCGAACCCGGGACCCTCTGAACCGAAGGCCAGTACGCTGACCGTTCAGCCAACGAGTCGGAAATTCGGGAGATAATGGGTTCGAAACCCACTGTCGGGAGCCCTGAATATCCTTTTCCGTGGTTTCCCATTTTCACAACAGACAAATGCTGGGCTTGTATTTTAATTAAGGCCAGGTTCGCTTCCTCCCCACTCCTAGCCCTATTCTTATGCCATCGTCACCATGAGACCTATCTGTGTCGCTGCCACGTAAAGCAGATTGTAAAAATAGGTTTAGTGCCATTTCGTCCAGGTGTCATTTCGTCCAGCAACAAATTTCCTTGAAAAACGTGCCATTTCGTCCAGCTCGGTTTTACAAATTATTACACAAGTTAATGAGTGCCATCTCGTCCAGACGAAATGTTGACAAGGGTTGAGGCAGTGCAGGTTAACGCTTATTACGTGCACAAACACAGGTTGCGGGATTTCCCACCCACCCCTGCTGTGAAATTCCACGTTCCTCCTCGCCCCACCTTTGTTTATGAACAGAGACTTCATTCGTTCGAATGATCTCTGTGAATTATGATCTCTGTGAATTATCATCTTTGTTAATTATGGAGTTTTCAGCCACCACAAGCGGCCAACCTAGTTTATTACTTAACGGGTATCGGTATACGGTTAACAATGAGAAGAAGTGCGGTGAAGTTGTGTGGCGTTGTGCTAGCCGTTCTTGTAGTGGAAAAGTGTTTACTGTAAACCGTGAAATTATTAAAGAAATCCATAACACGTGTGTTCCTGATGTGGCTGCACAAGAAGTCCACAAGGCTATGGCACGGGGAAAGAAGAGAGCCCGCAAAGAAGCTGATAAATCCATTTCAGAGGTAGGTTTATATTTTTATTAGTGACAATATTTACGCCCCAGAACTGTAGGTCTCCACCCCACTGGCTTTTAAATGGGCATACATTAATTTAAATTGAGTTTGAACTCCTTGCAAATCCTGAGGCTGAAAGCCGAAGTGAGTTTACATTCTACGAGCGGCGTCTTGCTCGACAGACAGACAGACAGACAGACAGACAGACATTGAGATAAAGTTCGATTCGGCTTCTACGATGTATAATACATGAAATTATGCCAAAATGGCACTATTCCAGGTAATGTACAGACAGAACTCTTATTGTATTCATGTAGATAGTATAGTTAGTTCCTTTTGGTTTCGGTTTTTTTACGACGAATTCAAACCTCTTCTACAATCCGGATTTGAACTAGTTACCAGAATTGCTCAATTATATAACTGCAAGTCTACTCTGCATAGACAGCGAAGGGATGCTCAGGGATTTCAGGTTGAAGCCAATCATCGAGATGAAGTTGAGTTGTATTCAGAAAGTTTGAAGATGAGAGATGGAAATAATTTTTTTACTGGCTGACGACTGTGGTGGTGAGCGGATACTTATATTTGCCAGTTCCACAGGAAGCACTGCATTAAAAGAAAATAAGAATTTTTGTCATGGATGTCACCTTTAAGAGTATTAGCAAACAATTTTGTCAGTTGTACACCATCCATGTAGATTTAGGAAGTAGTGTGGAAGAAACAAACGTAACCCTCGTAGTTTTCGCATTACTTCCTGACAAGAGAAAGTCAACTTACATTCGCCTGTTTAACGCCATTCTTCGGGTGATTCTGGACTGGTCCTCTGAGATAGTAAACGCAGATTTCGAAGCTGGAGTGATCGAGGTAATCAACACTGTATTTCCTGTTGCAGAATTTCATGGGTGTTTTTTTTCATTTTTCACAACGTCTGTAGAGGAATGTACAAAATCTTAGGCTTGTCAAATTACAACACGCCAGGAAATACGAGACTCCGTGAGAATGTGCGCTGTTCTAGCCTTTTTAAAGACGACAGATGTGGAGGAAGGCTAGCTACACATCCTCAGTGTTGCTGTAGCACATGAGAAAGTGAGTTTTTTGACAATTTAATTGACCAGTGGTTAAAAAACCCTCATTTCCCAATTGATGCATGGAATAGGGATGTAGGCAGAGAAAGTTCGCGCCAGATAGCGCTCGTGTACTACTGGGTAAGCGCAATGCGATCGTCTTATGTTTCTCCCAGTCAGCTGCGAGTAATGTATAGAATGTGATCGAGTTTTCTGAACTAAAACCGATTGTATCTTCTCTAATTTTACTCCAAGACTATATTAATTAATTGTATAGGTATGTCCCCTAGTATGTTACGGACGATTTTCAGCGTTTAAGCATTAAACAGCTGGCAAATGAGCTACGGACCAGAGACGCTAAAACTAGCGGGAGGAAGCAAGAATTAGTACAGCGGTAATTAGAAAATTCTAACACGCTTTTTTTATCCAAATAATGAATAGGAATCTTTTCCTAAAATTGCAATTACCGGTACTTGAGTATTGTAAATTGATTAATATACCTCCGCAAGACTTAAATCATGTTTATAGAGGTTTAAATACGCACTTGCTCCCCTTGCTTATAGACTTCGATTCATGTAGGCCTACTTTTTTAAGCTTGATGGCTTACATGAAACTGCAGATACAGCCTTGTCCACCACCAAAGGTATGTGAATTACTTGAGTTTCCCAGTGCCGGTTCCTTTGAAGATTTAACCATCAGCCAAAAGGTGAAGATCACTATCACAAATTTGCATTTGATGGATTATTTCGTATTTAGAAAATCGGAAATAGATGGAGCACCTGTTTCCAACTACAAATCATTGTGTTATGCTGGATACCGACTCTTCAGTGAAAAGTTTGCTTTGTTTATAAAAGGTTAATTTCAATCGGATGAAATTCTTTTCTTTTTTTTTTTTTTTGCTTTACGTCTCACCGACACAGATATGTCTTATGGCGACGATGGGATAGAAACGGCCTAGGAATTGGAAGGAAGCGGCCGTGGCCTTAATTAAGGTACAGCCCCGGCATTTGCCTGGTGTGAAAATGGGAAACCACGGAAAACCATCTTCAGGGCTGCCGACAGTAGGGCTCGAACCCACTATCTCCCGATTACTGGATACTGGCCGCACTTAAGCGACTGCAGCTATCGAGCTCGGTGGATGAAATTCTAAAACGCAGTGTTGTGAAATCCGAGTACACAAAATATAACACCTATAATGTGAAGCTTGTTTTAGGAGTACCTGGTGACATTATAGGAGGGGAATGTGAATGTTTTGCTGGAGCAGGCCCCAAGGCATGTTGTAAGCATATTGCTATTCATTAGAGCACTTCCCCAAGACTGGTATTATTCAGTGTCCAGAAACACGCAGCCAAAATTTATAAACTTTTCAGCATCCCCCTACCAAACAGTTGAGGCCAGTTAGCCCTCTGAAAGTGGAATGTTTGTCCTTGGAACAAGTTTTGCTATTATAATCTCAGTTGCACCAGTTATAACTATAGTCGAAGGGCATTTCTGTCTAAAAGCAAGGGGGCTGTTTTCAAGGACATTTTCTCTATCAGGCCAAATGTTCAACTCTTTAAATTGGCAGTACATGAAATTAATCCAAACGTTAAATATTCTCCCAACATTAGTTTTATGGATTCCGAAGTTAAGGCCTAGTTCCTTGTCAGATTTTTCGGTCCGTAGCTTCATAACTGTCAAGAAGAAACACAGTCTGGGTTCAAGAGGGAATATCTGTAAATTGTATCTTTTTCTCCCAGAACAGCAAACACCAAATTACAATGTTGGACGTCTAAAAACCCTGCATAAAGCAATATGGAATCTGGATTACGCAGTTTGCTCAACAACCAAATTACCTGTAGTATTTGTTCGGGTATATTCATGACTTTTTCCCGTACTTCAAAGGAGGTGATTTCTGCATATTCCGATATTGTAGGCTTATCGTGGTAATCCGGCAATTATCTAGTGTATGACATCTTCCTTGTTTTTTTTCTGTTCGTGGTCCACGGAAAAACGATGGAACGTCGCCCGGTTTTAATTTTGCTCTCTCACCTTTAAATACAAACGTATAAATTCGGTGGTTGTTATCGAAATGCCTAATCAGTTTATAGGTAGAAAATAGGAATTATTTCCCTTCGTAAATCGCACTTACCCAACAAAGTTTTCGTGAAGTCATCGGGTTGAAAATGATGGGAACACACTTTAATATTTTCGGTCAGATTCTTCTCACCGAAATTTTTCCTTCAAATAGCATGTAACCATTTCTTCCTCTTTCCTTTATTTTGTGGAAACTGGTGAAACGAAAATGGGTTCCCCAATTTTTGCAAAGAGGAACGCTGCAATGGCTCGGCATAGTCATGAAAATAACCATTTAAATAACTTAAATTCGTGGATATTTAGCGGCACGAGTACACAGGAGACATATGACAAGCGCATTCCGCTTACCCAGTACAACAGCAGTGCGCTCTATCGGTGCTAGTTCTATACATCCCTATTGTACCGGCAGACGACATCGTACCAACAACAATGCAATCGTAGGAAAACCACACCCTTGAATAAAACACCTAATTTAGGCACTAAAGAAAGAAGCATATTATTCTGACACGAAAATCATCAGGATTGACCTAAATTTAGAAGGTCTAATAATAATAACAATGCTATTTGCTTTACGTCCCACTAACTACTTTTTCGGTCTTCGGAGACGCCGATGTGCGGGAATTTAGTCCCGCAAGAGTTCTTTTACGTGCCAGTAAATCTACCGACACGAGGCTGACGTATTTGAGCACCTTCAAATACCACCGGACTGAGCCAGGATCGAACCTGCCAAGTTGGGATCAGAAGGCCAGCGCCTCAACCGTCTGAGCCACTCAGCCCGGCGATTTAGAAGGTCTAAAGAGGAGAAACAAGTACATTGTAATGGACAACAGAATAGAAAGAGCAATTGAAAAATTGGAGAAGTCACGAGACACTGAAAAGTTTTTGAGGAATGTCTCCTACATAATTAAAATAGATTAAGAGGAACAAAAAACTTGCTGATTTGCATCATCGGACAACGCATTAGCTGCTGCATACATGGTACACACTGTATGTATTTCTAAATAGACATAAAACTTGACAAGGCTGAAAGGTCGCTTCTTCCATTGCCAGAATTGGTTTGTATTTTAAATCAAACCTTTGTAGTGATGATGATGATGCTTGTTGTTTTAAGGGGCCTAACAGCGAAGGTCATCGGCCCCTAATGGAACGAGATGGACGACATGATCTATGATAGTTAAAATTTTATAACGTATCCACTGAAATGAAATGTCGTATGGCTTTTAGTGCCGGGATATCCCAGGACGGGTTCGGCTCGCCAGGTGCAGGTCTTTCTATTTGACGCGTATACGCGACCTGGGCGTCGTAATGAGGATGAAATTATGATGAAGACAACACATACACCCAGCCCCCGTGCCATTGGAATTAACCAATTAAGGTTAAAATCCCCGACCCCGCCTGGAATCGAACCCGGGACCCTCTGAACCGAAGGCCAGTACGCTGACCGTTCATTCAGCGAGTCGGACAATGTATCCACTGTCTAGACTTAAAAGAATGGTGATGACAAAAATGAGTATGAGATTAAAACAATCAGTGGATCTAATTCGCAACGCCTTATTTTCTAATAAGAGAAAATACAGGAAAAAACGGAATAAAGCATTGCCTGAACCTTTGTAGTAATGTGAAAATTGGCCGAACGTGACTTCATAGCAGTCTCGAGGAACGCAGTTATTAGTGAGTATATTATATTTAATTCTGTTAGAATTTTTTTTTCAGTGAACTACTTTTTTATTATAAGTCCGATTTTGATGTTTTAGGTGTCAAAATAAAGGGAACTTTCCCTAGATGCTTCGAAAGGACATGATTTCCCTAAATTACCTTAGGGCTCCCTCCTAAAAGCCCTTCAAGTCCCTATGTAATTTTAATGAAATAAACATATTCCTGCTTGATATAAGATAAGATATTTATTTAAACAGATGTTTTAGTAATGCAACCTTGGATATATTTTAATTATCACCTGATTTGTGAAAATATTTGTTTTTATTCTCACTATGTTGTTTACATTATAAGCATTTCATTGTAAAATATAGTTGACTGGTGGCAAACGAGCGGAGCGAGTAACGTCCATTATTACAAACATCAAAAAATTACCTATTTCTAACAAGGAACGCAATGAAATGAAACAGTTATTGTAGACCTATCAAACTGTCAGTCATAGGTGTTTGGACGAAATAGCACTAGTGGTCCGGTAGAGAGTTAACTGCCTGCCTCTGTTCGTGGAATTTGGACGAAATGGCACGAGTCCAAGAATAACTTTTCTATTTTAAGTTAAAATTGAACTCCCTTTACCTGACAATTATTCTGAGTATCGATTTCACTTCTTGACAGTCCGTCTTTCTGATCACAGTGCAACATAGGTGAAAAAGCGACAGAGACACTCCAGTACAACGCTCTCGAAAAAAATAACTCAAGGCTGCACATGCCACGACCAGCCTGTATTGATGTCTTGTCGGCCCAGCAGTAATAGTAATCTAAATTCCGCCAAAATGTCGCACAATAATTGCATAATGACGGCCGATTTTCTCCTCTGCTGGATTTCACAACTAACATTTATGTTCACGTTGTTCTTAACCCTGGAGTGGTCGCATGGATTTTGTCAGTACTAATGGTCGCACCGGGTCTCTCAGACCCATTTTTTCTCAGTGTTTTACTATTAGATTTTTATACCTTATTTCCCATTACAGTATTATAGGACACTATTTAGTTTATTTTAATGTAGTTTACATGACTAAAATATTTAACTATCCTGTTTCTTAACCAAAAGTATATTTTTTATAATTACACTGAAAAACTTATTGTTTTCTGTTAACTAGTGAAAGGTAAAACATGGTAAGAGTAAAATGCAATGTTAATTTTTTTCACTTTCTCCTGCATTTATATGCACAAAGCAACACTTTCATCTAGATTCCACACAGTGTTAATAAAGCATATTTTTGAGAATTTCACACTTGAACTATTGGAAAAAGATATGGATTTTTTAAGTATGTGTGAATTATATGTCATAATTCATAAAATAAAAATCAAATTAATTTTAGAAACACATCCCAGTACAGGGAAACATCACTTTAATAAATTTCTATGCACATTCTGCAGCCTAGTTGTCCATGTTCTCCGCAAATGAAATTTTGGCACTCGGGGCAGATGAAGGATGTCTTCCTGCCTTTGTTTGTTGTGCTGAAATGACATCTCTTTCTTTTCCTGGGAATTTCTGTGGCAGGTGCTTGCACAGGGTAGTTACACCCAGAATTAGCTTCATCCATTGTTACACAGAAGAAAAAGTGTACTAAACTAACAATGCGAAGTTTGACAACAAAGACTAACGTTGACAGTCGCACTGGGTCTGCGAGACCCTGAACAGCCTGTACGCTCCAAGTTTCCAAGGCAACTGAGAGCGGGCTACTGTGTTCGGTTGAAGGTCGGGAGCCAAGAAGCTACCAGGGAGGCGGAAGCATTCGGTGCATTCCAACAAAAGGAACACCAATACGTATGTCCGTCCGGGTCTCGTAGACCCATCGCGACCACTCCAGGGTTAAAATTCCTGCCATCTCAGAATTCATAAGCACATAACTTTCCTGGCACTTTGAAAGGTCATGACGATCAGTAGCGCCGGTTGGGAATTAAAAGTGAGGGAGCAAAAAATGTGTACAGAAAACGAAAAGTACCCGCGTTAGTGGAATATAGAGGGCGGTGGGGGTGGGGCGGCCTACATGCATGAAAACTGAATAAAACAGCTACAAAGTGGTAGTTTTTTTGATGCTCTCTGAGCGAATTTCCACATAGAGGTTAAGGTTTTACCAACTTAAGTGCGGTAATAATAGTTTCTGAGATTTTGATTCAATACTAGACTATAGAAAACAACTTTCACCAAAGGAATAATATGCACATGTATTACAATTAAATAGAAGTACTGTGTGATTATGAAATTAAAAATCATTTAGTATTTGACTACTCACTAAGAAACTAACAGACACTAAAGAGACTGCCAGACAGACAAATGTGCGCGGCAAGTCGGTGAATCATACCTCAATGTCCATGATCTTGGCAAAAATATATACCCCTGCTACCCTTCCTCACAGCACACGCAAAGTCTCCACTATTTACCGTGGCGCTGTACAAATCGATTAGTCGCGACGAACGGTATTTTATGCTTATTTCCCCTAATAATTAACTAAAGAAAATAAAGTAAAGAATTTGCTGATAAGACAACAGGGCTTTTACAAATTGCTTTTCTTTTAATAATTCCTAGTTTCAGCCAGCTAAAATGGAACAAAAAATTAATGCTTTCTCTATAAAGTGGGGGGGGCTAAGTCCCCTTTAATCGCCGCTACTGTTGACGATTAAAGCGTTACCTGCACTATATTTTCCTCCTCCCCGGGATCTACGTCACAAAAGGTTAACAAACTGGACAGTCGTACCTTCCCGCCTAAACCTTTCTCATACTTGAGATTTAAACCAGCGTCCCTGCTGGGAAATCACCTTATAATATTAGCATCCCTCCTTGCTAATCATGAATTTAACATATGCCAAAATATCCTGATTTTCATAATTAAAATTTCCCGATCCATGACGACTCACGAAAATTTACGAACAGACTTAGAGAATGGCAATCTAAAGTAATTCAGCTGTCTAAAGAGGCCACAGAAGCACGCGACTAGTAGCGAAGAAATCAAACGTACGTGAAATATAAAAATATCGATCGCCTGCCCGCTCTGGACATGGCGTTCAGAAGCTGTGACACGCGCAAATGATATAATTATGGTACGCTGTCTTTGGCTATTAAGGACAATGTGTTCATTATTTATTCTTAAAATTCTTGAGAAAATTCCCGATCGGCGCGTTAGGGATGATGCTCTGGCTAACAGATCAAAATCTCAGAACCAAGCAGGAAAGTCAACAGAAACTGCGCTTTTCCAAGTAGTACTGAGAGTACAGAGACTGGAGAAAATTCTGGAATTCACGGAGGTGATTTTGCAAGCATTCTTGGATAGAGAGGATGGTTTTGACAACACATCCTTTCATTCTTTGACGATTACGTTCAGGGAACGTTGACTGGATGAAACCTCATGTAGGTGGATTGAGTCAATGCTCCAAAGCTGTGTGGTACACGTATCTCTAATGGAAAGCAGCGTAGCAGCTTGAGTTACTGGTGGCTGTCCGCAGGAAGGGCTGTTCTTTCCTTCGTTATGGAGTCTGGTGATAGACAGGCTGCTGATGAATATTGCCAACAGTTTACACTACAACATCTTTGGCTATGCCAACGATACCGTTATCCTTGCGTAAGGAAAACTCTCAAACACGGTTAAGGGACGAATAAAAAAGAACATAACATTGTTTCAATATGGGCATAAGACTATAAATTGTTCCCTTCAACAGGAAAATGAACTTAGTGGAATTGGGACTTCTTTTTCTGAATGGTGACGAAATTAAAATTCGGGTGAGGCTATGTACTTGGGAGTAATTATTCATTCCAAGCTTATCTGTAGCCAACATTTAAAAAAAATCTATAGAAAATTCACAACCACTTTTGTGGCAATGTTAATTAATAGATGGAGTCTTAGACCTAACATGATAGGCTACACTGGTAGTATACTACGGTAATAAGACCATTCATATTATGTGGTGCTGTAGTTTGGTGGACTAAAACACACTCTAGTTCAGCTGAGAAAGATTCAAAGAGTGCCTTTCCTGACTACTACTAGAGATTTCGGAAAAACCCGAACTCCGGCGATGAAGGTTCTGCTAAACCGGACTCCACCAGATACTTTAATCATGGACGAGGCCAAGGTAGCACTCTATACAATGCAATAGGGCTTAGAATTAGACCTAAACATTCCAGATTCTGCGTCGCGAATGTTTTATCTAAGGGAAGTTGTTGGTGATCCCATATAAGAAATATGCCATCAGACTACACAACCGTAAAATATGATTTTAATGAGAAATTTAAGGTCATCATTGACTCAAACTCCTGGAAGAAAGAGCTTGTTTTTCCTGAGGGATCCTGGATCATAAGGAGACTTGGAAACAGACTAGGGGTGTATGGAATTAGCCCAATAAGAAGTCTAAACTTCTCCTTGGCAAAGTATGCCACAGTACTCCAGACTGAGATATGTGGAATATTACAATGCGCATACGAAAACATGTGAAGAGTATTTACAAGCTAAACGATTCTTATGTTTTCGGACAGCCAAGCAGCACATGGGGATTTATTTAGCCACAAGTTGACTTCTAAACTTACAGTCTTAATGCACTGTCGAACTTAAGAGAATGTAACGATGTCAATCTGTAGAGGGTACCAGGTCAAGGAGGCATTGAGGGAAATGAAAAAAACGGACGAACTTGCTAGACAAGGATCATCATCATGCTTAACAGGACCTTGGAATGCCTAAGTATTCGCTTAGAAAATTCATCAGGAACTTGTCCAAAAATGAATACCTTAAAATGAGGAAAACAACCACAGGCATCAAACAAGGGAAACTTCTTAATCAAGAACCATAAAAACTGAAACACTACTGAAGTTCAGTAGAATTATGTTAAGATTCTCAGGGCATGCACCTGTGAAGAACCACTTAAATCAAATGGGAATTTGAGGAAACAGTCTAGAATGCAGTTTATGCAGGAAGGAGTTAGAAACAAGCTATCCTACAATCTATACATGCAAGAGCTACAACGTATTCGCGAATACTATCATCGAACCACGGGAATTAAATACAAATTCATTACTGGGAATGTATACTCTGACTAAGAACACAGGATTTGTGGACTGGTGCTAATTCCAAGGAGGGTTCTACAATATGCATATAGACCGCAGTGCTTCGGAAGGAATGCTGACGGGCTCTTGTTAAACAGAAAGAAAAGAAAGTAGCTTGCGTGAGCCATCTGAAATATAAGATAGCATGTAAATGCTCTATCAATCACTACTACAGAACTAATCTTATTCAAGGAGAAAGCTGTTTAATTTAGTGCCCTTGGGACTCGAAACTAAATCCCTCGCACTGGATATTGGCTATTAAGTGAATAGCTAATAGGTGCGTCCATAAACGGCGAACTTAAACCTTTCAGATTTGATATATTTTCTCCATCCATAAATGTTTTTTGTTTAATCATACGGGTATATGGGTGACAACATTTCTGACCACATAATACGTAGTAAAATTCGTGCTGTATAGGTCAATGTCTTTCCAAACCAAGAACCAAATTGAAATATTCTGCGTTTGGTCCTTCTACAGGAAGTCTTAACAAACGTTTGCATAACCAGGAAATTTACTGAGAAATTCAAAGTGAAAGTAATATGTGTTGTCCCTTTAAGTGGTTATTAAGAACTTACAAGGTGAATGAGTGACCAAATAATTACCTTTAATGATAGGTGAAGAAATGGAAAATTGTTTATTAATAAATTGAAAATACACAGTTAAATTAGAAATGCCGTTAAGATGGTCTAATTTCGCTTTATATCCTCGTAACAGCATATCGAATGAGACGAGCGAACAAAAATCTTCCCATGACAGAAAAGAACTTGCTACCTTGAGTCGTGTTTAATGAATCGGTTATCCATCGGTATTTATTTTGATGGCTATATTCGGCGTATTAATTTTTTCCTTCTATATTAGTGTTTTTGTTCATATAACTTTAGGTCCTCCATATGAACAAGCACAATGTGCGCATTCCATTTTGTAGTTTTCGTAATGCTCCCCGATCTTTCTATCGACAAGATATGATGGCACAGATTTCGTCCTGGCTCATCGGGAATACAACATGTTGACTTGTAAAGACTAGATTTGCCCCTGTACCTCATCGAACAATAAAACGATTATTCCAACCCGGTAACACAGGAAGAGACTTCATTGGATGGAAACTAAGGTACTATGGTACTATTGTACGTAACTGTTACCATAGGTCTGATACTGGTACGTCAACGACAACACGATATCCTATCAATCTGTGTTCTTTAGAATATTACATAACGATGGTTATCACTTTTTTTTATATAAGGTTTGTTACAAGAACCAACAGTTCCATTAACATTACAAGATCATTCTAAGATTGTACGTATGTACTGAGGACTGAGTGGCTCAGACGGCCTGAACCGTAGTTGGTGGTTTCAATCGTGGTTCAGTCCGGTGATATTTGAAGGTGCTCAAATACCTCAGCCCCGTGTCGGTAGATTTACTGGAGTGTTCAGGAACGGCGGGAAATCTATCCAGCGCCTTGTCATCTCCAAAAAAACCGTTAAAGTCGTTAGCAGGACGAAAAACCGATATCATAACCTTATTATTATTATTATTATTATTATTATTATTATTATTATTATTATTATTATTATTATTATTATTATTGTTTAGAAAGTCGTCTGTGGTCTAAGGGTGAAAGAGATCTAGATCATAATACACATACGTACTCCTTCCACATCTTGAGACATCCCCTAGCGACTGACCAGTGAGTCTATGCCTGCCTAACAGAAATCTCACGTTCCAGAAGTAAGAAAATCTCAGAAAATGACTACAGAACTAATCTTATTCAAGGAGAAAACTGCTTAACTTAGTGCTCTTTGGGACTCGAAACTAAATCCCTCGCACTGGATATCGGCTATTAAGTGAATGGCTAATAGGTGTGTCCATGAACAGCGAGCTTAAACCTTTCAGGTTTGATATACTTTCTCCACCCATAAATGTTTTTTATTTACATTGTCTACTGGCAGGATGTAAAATTAGTACTATCCTTCGCACGTTGTTATTAATTTGTCCCTCTACCTTCCTTAAGACCAGATAGATGACACATTTTTGCTACGAGGGCGAATCAAGAAGTAAGTTACACTTAAAAGTTATGATCATTTATGAAACCACCTACACGTAGGTAACACGGCTCTGACAACATCCAATATAAGTTCACTTTTCCACATAGTGCCCAAGAGACTATAAACATTTCTCAGAACGGTCAACCAACTTTTAGATTCCGGATGCGTAGAAACCGCCTCCAGCACTATGTAACCACCTGGAAACAGCTGCTTTCACCTCCTCATCGTTTCGGAATCGTCGTCCACCGTCATCCCATTTCAGCTTGCCGAACACATGATAACCGCATGGCGCTAAGTCCGGACTTTATCGAGGATGTTGCCCACATTAATTATATTGGCAGAACTGACCACAAGTATAAAATTAGAAGGAATTTTAGCAGAAGCGATTGGGGTAAATTTTCTTTCATTGGGAAGGGCGTGAAGGCGTGGAACAGTTTACCAGGGGTAGTGTTTGATCCTCTTCCAAAATCTGTACAGATATCCAAGAAGAGAATAAACAGCAACAGAGAAAATAAATGAAATGTTAGAGGGCATTCGACCAGTGCAGGTTATTGTAAATAAAAAATGTGTGTGAATAAATTAATTCCATCCCCTGGTCTATGGAGTTTGGACAGCCGAAGTAGGGGACTGCCTGTAGGGGTGAAGTACAGTGGGGACTTTGAGGGCCCTGGGACCGCTACGGTAGCTGTGAAGGCCCTTCAGGAACTCTGAAAAGTGGTGGCAAGAGAGGCTCTGGTTAAGACGCAGCAGGTTGTTATGCTACTTAGGTTCCAAAATGGGTAAAAAATAAATAAATAAATAAATAAATGCAATATACATTTTAATCTTATACCAGTTGTATAGAATTATTTGAAGTAATTCCACATACTGTATATGAGTTGACTATGTTTGTAAGTACAGGAGATATTATAAGTAGAATTTAGTAAACAATATACATTTATTAAGGATGAGCTGTGTGCTTAATAGAAAAAATTGTTAGCATAAATTGTATAATATTGTATTCTAGGAAAATTTCCTTCTCTTGTTAATTTAAAATTTAGTGCTTGACAATAATGTATTTTAGTCTACCATTTGCCACCAAGGTTATTGTAATTTGTTATTTGTAATCTGTGATTTGATTTGATTTGATTTGATCTGATTTGATTTGATTTGATTTGATTTGATTTGATTTGATTTGATTTGATTTGATTTGATTTGATTTGATTTGATTTGATTTGATCCTTCCCACATCTTGTCCTTTCTCCTCCTATCTTCGCCATAAGATCTATCTGTGTCGGTGCAACGTAAAGCAAATTGAAAAAAAAATGCGTGACTCAAACCGCGTAGCCAACTTGCCCGATGTTAAAAGATTTTACACCGGGCGAGTTGGCCGTGAGCGTAGAGGCGCGCGGCTGTGAGCTTGCATCCGGGAGATAGTAGGTTCGAATCCCACTATCGGCAGCCCTGAAGATGGTTTTCCGTGGTTTCCCATTTTCACACCAGGCAAATGCTGGGGCTGTACCTTAATTAAGGCCACGGCCGCTTCCTTCCAACTCCTAGGCCTTTCCTATCCCATCGTCGCCATAAGACCTATCTGTGTCGGTGCGACGTTAGGCCCCTAGCAAAAAAAAAAAAAAAAAAAAAGAAGATTTTACAACAGGTTGGAATTTATAGAGTAAAGGGAATTACTGTGGGATCCCAGGGCATCCCATGTACTGCAACAATCCACGCCGCCGGGCTTAGTGGCTCAGGCGGTTGAGGCGCTGGCCTTCTGGCCCCAACTTGGCAGGTTCGATACTGGCTCAGTTCGGTGGTATTTGAAGGTACTCAAATACGTCAGCCTCGTGTCGGTAGATTTACTGGCACGTAAAAGAACTCCTGCGGGACAAATTTCCGGCACCTCGGCGTCTCCGAAAACCGTAAAAGAGTAGTTAGTGGGACGCAAAGCCAATTACATTATTAAAACCCACGCCTGGGAAGAACTGGCTTCTGTATTGGGAACAGTACCGGGCGAGTTGGCCGTGCGGTTAGGGGCACGCGGCTGTCAGCTTCAATCCGGGAGATAGTGGGTTCGAACCCCACTGTCGGCAACCCTGAAGATGGTCTTCCGTGGTTTCCCATATTCACATCACGCAAATGCTGGGGCTGTACCTTAATTTATTAAGTCTACGACCGCTTCCTTCCCAATCCTAGGCCTTTCCTATCCCTTCGTCGCAATAAGATCTATCTGTTTAGGTGCGACGTAAAGCCAATTGCAAAAAAAAAAAGAACTAGGAGCAGCGGAGGAAGAATACCTCAAGAAAATATCGTTTCTACTTTGTTACTTCAAGGCCTCTGTAATACACTGACATACCTTTGGAATAATGGTACTGATTGCTTGCTTGGAGGTTTTGAAGATATGCTGTATACTGGCGTACGAATCGCCGATCGCCAAAAATCTTTATGCTACTGCTAGTTCATTTTTGGACTGACACAGCTGTTGGCAGCGAACTCGAAACTACAAGTAACTAAATGGATCAAGAGGCGCAATGGTGATTCGTAACTCGCTGCTCGCAGGGTAGCAGCATATTCCATCACTCCTTTCTCTTTCAAGGCGAAGAGATCGACAGAAAGACGATTCTGATGGACGCAGCAGAGAAGTATAGACCTATTGTGGCTCATGTTTATTAAGGGACCTAACATTTGAAGAAATTATTGGACAATGTACAAAATTTATTCGAATGGTATCTGCAGATTTTGAATCATCCATAAAATGAATCGGTCCTAAAACTTCCAAGGTGAATAGCAAGAGAGCAGCTATCTCAGTTCAAGAAAGACTGGAACTAACATTGAGAATTTTCGTGATCGATGATTCGGATACCCGTCTCCATTACCTCTTCTTTCAGTAAGCAATCAGTACATTTTCCGGAAGTATGTGAGTGTACGTATGACAGACGTCATGAAAGAAAATATCCTCTTTTTTTTTGGCTTTAAGTCGCACCGATAGAGATAGGTCTTATGGCGACTATGGGATAGGAACAGGCTAGGAGCGGGAAGGAAGCGGCCGTGGCCTTCATTAAGGTACTGCCCCAGCATTTGCCTGGTGTGAAAATGGGAAACCACGGAAAACCATCTTCTGGGCTGCCGACTCAGTGGGATTCGAACCCACTATCTCCCGGATGCAAGATCACAGCTACGCGACCCTAACCGCACGGCCAAATCGCCCGGCAGAAAACAACCAGGTAAGACATTATTTATTTATTTTGATCATTGAAATTGCATGTAGTGTTAAAATAATGTTATTTATTTATTTATTTATTTATTTATTTATTTATTTATTTATTTATTTATTTATTTATTTATTTATTTATTTATTTATTTATTTATTTAATGTGTACCCTCTTTAGTGGTGAAATTAGGCCTCTGTCTTACAAGCTTAATGATATAATGATAGCGTTTATTAAGAAATGTTTCTAAAATCCTAGAGAAAATTTCAAAATTCGTACCTTACGAAAGTATGGATTGGAGTGGGGTTTGTAGAAAGATGAAAACAATTATTTTGCATTATGAACAACAGAATTTATTTTAGCTTGAAGTTTACACGACAAATTTGAATGAGAATTGAACCTAAAATCTTTATTTGTATGCGTTTAACAAAGTAAATAATAAGGACAATTTTTAAGTGCAACTCGGGCTGGACAGTCAGACTTAGAATTATTCCTGTGGGCGCTGCTGCAGCTGAATTCCAGAAAGAAAAATGATCTGACTACCAGCCCAGTACGGTATATCATCCGAGTCAGGGCTGACGTTGCAGTAGGGATGCAGGTATGTGCAGCCTTGGCTCGCCAGAACATCCCACGAGAACGCTAGAGATCACCTTCGGACTGGTTATGAAAACCCGTACGGTCACGGAAGGTTTCCCTTTCAACCTGGCTTATTATTTATATTTAAAAATAAATCAAATCGCCTGGCGCTATCGGCCCCTACGGGCCTGTGGCCTTCCAAGCGACCACTGCTCAGCCCGAGGGCTTGCAGATTATGAGGTAAATGCGTGGTCAGCGGAACGAATCTCTCGGCTGTTATTTCTGGATTTCTAGGTCGGTGTCGCCATCTCACCGTCAGATAGCCCCTCAAATGTAATCACGTAGGCTGAGTAGACTTCGAACCAGCTTTCAGGTCGAGGTCAAAATCCCTTACCTGGCCGGGAATCGAACCCGGAGCCTCCGGATATGAGGCACGCACGCTACCCCTTCATCGCGGGGCATTGTTAATATTTAGAACTTTATTATCCTGAATGTAAACGAAGGGATGTAAACTAAACTTACCCATACTTTAAATAATTCTTACATATGGAAATTCAGGTTTCATATTTTTATAATCATATTCACGAATCATCTAGCGATGTGCCAGTAGTACGTAATGGAATCATATTATAATTAGTGCGTATTCCTTTCTGAACTATAATTAATAGGCTAATGTGATAGGCATAAGTAATCATGAATACTATACATAAATATGTGAATATAATACCTACCTCTTGGTTGATCATTTCATCTTTTAGTCGGTTTATTTGTGGTAGTCGATCATGATCTTTATATTAATCGTAATTATTATTATTATTATAATAATAATAATTATTATTATTATTATTATTCCTCTTCTTCTTCTTCTTCTTCTGTTTACCCTCCAGGGTCGGTTTTTCCCTCGGACTCAGCAAGGGATCCCACCTCTACCGCCTCAAGGGCAGAGTCCTGGAGCTTCAGACTCTGGGTCGGGGATACAACTGGGGAGAATGACCAGTACCTCGCTCAGGCGACCTCACCTGCTATGCTGAACAGGGGCCTTGTGGGGAGATGAGAAGATTGGAAGGGACAGACAAGGAAGTGGGAAGGAAGCGGCCGTGGCCTTAAGTTAGGTACCATCCCAGCATTTGCCTGGAGGAGAAGTGGGAAACCACGGAAAACCACTTCCAGGATGGCTGAGGTGGAAATCGAACCCACCTTTACTCAGTTGACCTCCCGAGGCTGAGTGGACCCCGTTGCAGCTCTCGCACCACTTTTCAAATTTCGTGTCAGAGCCGGGAATTGAACCCGGGCCTCCGGGGGTGGCAGCTAATCACACTAACCACTACACCACAGAGGCGGACAATCGTAATCCTTACTACGATAAATGCTATAGTGTCGTTTTAGTTTGAATCTTTTCAATCGGTTAGAGGTTTTATGACGAACTAAGCGTTTGGCCAACCTTTGAGCTTCTACAAAAAAGTAAAATACTTCCCATTCCCTTCGAAACGATAACGAAGTCGGGAGCCTTCGCTTCGAACCTTCCGCAGGAAGCTCCATTATGTTAACTGAGAATAACTACTAATGCAACCTACAGTCACACAGCTGGGCTGAGTGGCTCATACGGTTGAAGCGGTAGCCTTCTGACCCGACTCAGCAGGTTCGATCCTGGCTCAGTCCGGTGGTATTTGAAAGTGCTCAAGTACGTCAACCTCATGTCGGTAGATTTACTGGCACGTAAAAGAACTCCTGTGGGACTAAATTCCGGCACCTCGGTGTCTCTGAAACCGGTAAAAGTATTCAGTGGGACGTAAAGCCGATAACATTATTATTATTATTATTATTATTATTATTATTATTATTATTATTATTATTATTATTATTATTATTATTATTATTATTATTATTATTACACTGATACAGTGCGCTGGAGCACAGTGGACTAGGGCTGTCTAAAGACATAGACCCTTCCAATGGACTGTGACGTCACACTCCTATGCCAATGCAATGTGCTCGCTGCCACTTTCCCAAGCTTCTGCACACCACTGTAGTAAGGGAATGAGTGCGGAGAGTAGAGGCAGGAGAAACGGCTGGAATAGTGGAGGATGTTGGTGTTGGTGCGTGAATCAGGAAATGGAGAAAAATAAGGCGTTGAAGCAGAATAAGGTGTAGGAAATGGAGCGGTAGTGGAGTAGGGAGTACTAGCATTAACCAGTGTAGTAAGCGGTTGTGGATAAGGGGTAGAGTAAAGATTTAAAGGGTATGTCTTATGAAGAGAAGGAGAGAAAGTACAGGTACATGGAAGAGACTGAGAACAATAATTAGCTTCAAAATGTCCCCGGTCTGCACTAAATAACTGGGTGCTGATACCCTGTTGCACTGCATTTCTAGTGACCGAGGAATAGTATTTTAATTTATTGGAAAAAACCCTTCGGCATTCACAATCTCTGGTTGACAAAGAGGCTTAAACATTATTTAATAATTGGAACGGTTCGTCCACCACTTTTCATTTTTGGACAGAGAGGTGGTGGACGAGAAAATTCACTCTCGCCTTCTTGCATACCTTCCGCTGCAGTTTCACAATATTTTCTAGCCGATTTGTCACCTCTAATCCAAAATTCACCCACGTATCATTAAAATATATTAACGCTTATTATTGTTACCACTAATTATATCATTAACAGTCAGAGTTGCATATTGAAATGCCATTTATGTTTCCGTTGCCATCAACGCCTGAAGGATGGTTAGCTGTATGTGAAAAATACTTCCCACATTTGTTTGACGGCAAACATGCTGTCTTGCAGACGTCATTTAAAAAGAATACCCCATGGCGCGGCAGCACCGAAGGGCCATACCCTACCAAGCGAAAACTGCTCAGACCTGTAGTTGGCACGATTTTTGAAAACTGAAAATCCACAGCCTATTTCCAGTCATTTGACCGGGTCGAGAATGGAATGAATGAAACCCCATCTAGCGGTGAGGATAGGAACCGTACCGGCTGCCGCCAATCAATCAATCAATCAATAAGTGAATGAATGAATGAATGAATGAATGAATGAATCAATCAATCAATCAATCAATCAATCAATTACTACTGATTTGCATTTAGGGCAGACACCCAGGTGGCAGATTCCCAATCTATTGTTTTCCTAGCCTTTACTTAAATGATTTCAAAGAAATTGGAAATTCATTGTACATCTCCCTTGGTAAGTTATTCCAATCCCTAACTCCCCTTCCTATAAACAAATATTTACCTCAATTTGTCCTCTTGAATTCCAACTTTATCTTCATATTGTGCTTTTTCCTGCTCTTAAAGACACCACTCAAACTTATTCATATACTAACGTCAATCCATGCCATCTCTCCACTGACAATTCGGAACATACCACTTAGTCGAGAAGCTCGTCTCCTTTCTCCCAAGCTTCCGCAGCCCAAACTTTGCAACATTTTTGTAAAGCTACTATTTAGTCGGAAAACACCCATAACAAATCGAACTGTTTTTCTTTGGATTTTTTTCAGTTCCTGAATCAAGTAAACCTTGTGAGGGTCCCATACACTGGAACCATACTCTAGTTGGCGTCTTACTAGAGACTTATATACCCTCTCCTTTAAATCCTTTCTACAACCCCTAAATACCCTCATAATAATGTGCAGATATATGTACTCTTTATTTACAATCCCTTTTATGTGATTACCCCAATAAAAATATTTCCTTTTATTAACACCTAGGTACTTACAATGATTCCTATAAGGAACTTTCACTCCATCAACACAATAATTAAATCTGATAGGAGTTTTCGTATTTGTGAAACTCACAACCTGACTTTTAACCCCGTTTATCATCATACCATTGCGTACTGTCCATCTCACAGCATTATCGAGATCGTTTTACAGTTGCTCACAATCTGGTACCGTACCGTATTTATTACTCTGTACAGAATAACATCATCCGCAAAAAGCCTTTTCTCTGATTCCACTTCTTTACTAATATAATTTATATATAAGAAAATATAAATATCCAGTAATACTTCCTTGAGGAATTCCCTTCTTAATTATTACAGGGTCAGATAAAGATACACCTACTCCAATTCTCTGAGTTCTATTTTCCAGAAATATAGCCACCTATTCAGTCACCTTTTGTCTAGTCCAATTGCACTCATATTTGCCAGTAGTCTGCCATGACCTACCCTATCAAATGCCTTATATAGATCAATCGTGATACAGTCCATTTGAAATCCTGAATCCAAGATATCTGCTATACCTTGCTTGAATCCTACAAGTTGAGCTTCAGTGGAATAACCTTTCCTAAACTCGAAATGCCTTCTATCGAACCAGTTATTAATTTCGCAAACATGTCTCATATAATCAGAAGGAAGGCTTTCCCAAAGCTTATATGTGACACATGTCAAGCTGACTGTCCTGTAATTTTCAGCTTTATGTCTATCACCCTTTCCTTTATACACAGAGGCTACTATAGCAACTCTTCATTCATTTGGTATAGCTCCTTCATGCAAACAATAATCGAATAAGTACTTAACATATGGTACCACATCCCAACCCATTGTCTTTAGTATATCCCCAGATATATCTTATTGTACATGTCGTTGATTTCATAAGTAAATTTTAATACTTCTTTAGTATTAGTCACCTCCTCTATCTGGACATGAACTCCTCTGGGGCAATGGTCAATGTCTGTTAGATGAAATTAAATGCAGCTATGACAGTCAATGGGATAATTAGTGGTAACGATAATAAACATTAACATCTTTTAATGTTATGTTGGTGAATTTCGGATTAGAGAATCGGCTAGAGAAGATTGTGAATCTTCAGCAAAAGCTATCGAAGAAGGTGAGAGTGAATTACTGGAATGAAAATATGACAAGCAAAACCGGAGTACCTGGAGAAAGAATATAAACAACAAATCAAAACGTACGCAACTATATTAATAATAATTTAAACATATTTTAAATGAAAGGTAATTCCATATAATATATCAAAATTAAATGAGAAGAAAGAGAAATTAGCTTCGGAGAAAATTAAAAATTAGAAAAATAAATATACAAACAGATGTAAATTGACGAAAACTACTTTGGCATTACATACGTCATATTTCAGTGCTGAATTCTTCCAGTACCATGCGTTCTTCACTTTGATGTAAATACAGTTCAGCATTTTTTGAAATTAAAGGGAATGATAAATTAAAATGTATGTCTGATTTGCGTAGATTTTTTTTATATACTTCACACATTTCAGCGATTAAAACGATTTGCTTCACAACATGGATAAAACGTTTATTCACTGAGGGAAAATATCGTTCTTCAAAGCACAAAACCGCTGAAGGACAAGAACGTACTCCACATCTTCGTACACTGCTGTTTTCACAAAGATGGGCTCTCCTTCATCAGTCCCAATCTTTCTACAAGTTATCTTGGCTCAGTCCTATCCATTTCTGCTTTCGATCTATTTTAGTTCCACTCCACTGTACAGATTCTCTGTATTTGGACTAGGTAATGCCTTATCCCTTATTGTGCCTTTTGAGAATATCCGTTTCTTGCACATTGTACCTTAGCCCATGGTATTAATGATAAGCTCAGAACTTGATTTAGTACTGCTCGGTGACTCATGCTTACATTCGACCTTACTGTGTTGTTTACCGCTGGTAGCTTATGAGCCTTCACGGTATTAAGCCTAGGTCTTATTAACCTTGTTTCGAACTCACCAACTACAGTGTGTATCACACACATCAAGCCCTATAGTGGAAACGATCATCTTAACTGATCCCTGGGACATGAACACTCTAGATGTCTTGTGTTCGTAACCAATACTACAGTCAGAAAGGCATTTCTGTGTGATGTGGTCGTATAGGTGAATGGGATCTGAACTCTGTCTGTCCATTGATAATGTTGATGATACGAGACATAGTGAGCGTATATTTCATATGGTTCGAGATTGCCTTAAAACTAACGTGGAGAATGTTCATATTTCTGCTGATATCTATGTTCTGTGCATCATGTTTTAAAATTTTACTCAGTTTCATCAATACAGGATTTGGGATATTCACTGTATTTTAGTCTGTGAACATCAGACTAGTCAAATGTCTGTTAAGCTGGATGTTGCTTTAACAATGAATTTCGTTATGGGTTCTGTTCTTCATTTGCAAAGCTTGTATCTTAAGTTTCCGAATATTTGGGCTATATTTTGTGTGTGTAAATTGAAATACGTAAGTATAACACATGATTCTTTGTTTTACATTTTAGCAGCAGTATGTTTTTCTTCCTTGAATATATGTAGGAGATTACTAAAGAGAATGGTTGTAAATATTAGCAACTAACAGGTGCCTTACAGCATGACGTTCTTCACTGAAATCATGCCAGTGGCGGGAGGTGTAGTCTGAAAACTGTAAAATTAAGTGGAATCCTGAGTGCTTGTGTTGTGTCGCATTAGGTAGGAAGTGTTGTGAATCAGTAAATGTAACAAACAAACAAGTGTGAATCAAAGATAGAGTGCTATATTTTAACCCAGTGGGTCGCTTTGTTCCTTCCAATTTCATCCTTTGTCGTTGTATTTTACAGGTTCTATAAATCATTTATTGAGTTTTTATCCTACACTCCTACATGAAAACTTTGAGGTTGCTAAATAAAAAACAAGCTCACTGGAAGGTGAGAGGAAATCGATTTTCGAGTGGCTACTCAAAGACGGTTTGCGGCTGAACAACACATTTCGCGATAGAAACATACATATGGTCTACAGCGACTTCAAGATAAAGCTAACGGTAGCCTACAGCAAATGCTTCTGGGGTAAACTCGTTCAAAATTGTATGTGAGAAATTATGCACTACATTTATATGTGAAGATATTCCACTGAACAAGTTGAATAATTCCAAGCTACACAGGTTCTTGTTAAGAGGAGACCGGAAAGAATTTCCAGATCCCAGTACAATGAGACGCACCTACGTTGGCCGGTGCTACTATGGCACTTGTAAGAAATAACGATAAGAGTCAGATAAAAATTGGTATCCACAGATGGGAGAATAGATTCTTTATGAATATTCATAGTGAACGGTAGTTTTGGAATTCTGGAAGCAGAGAGTCCTGGAGAAAAATTCCTACTACATTGTGACTATTTGGTCAAGGATAACCACTCGCCGATTTTTGCTTATATGTGCTCTTGGAAGTGTACGTTATTAGACAACTATGATTTCGATTGACACACTAGCCCTTAAAGTTATTTAAGGACTGGTCTGCACAACCCACTAGGTCTCATTTTGGCTATTGTCAACTTCTTCGAATTACTTCTACTGCACGTATTGCACCCTTGCTTACCGAGAGCCAACGTCTGCCTCTGGCTCTTTCAAATGTAGATTCCTCCAATCTCCGGGGGTTCCGAGCTCTTCAGACACTTGTTGACGTAATCGGCGGGTAGCATAAGGAAATCTAATTACTACTTGAAATTTTTTTAAAGTGGGCTAAAATGGATTTATTATAAAAATAAATTATTTACGTCCCATAGATGAGAAGCATTGAATAATAAAAGGAAGTTTGTTGTATTAACAAAACAGCTGATATAACATTGACATAAATTTTAAAAATATGAAGACTTCAGGAATTATTTTATTGATATTTAGTTAAGTTAAACAGAATTCAATAATAAAAACTATGAAAAAAGAAAACCTGAAAATCACTATCGGATTTCAAGTAATACCGTTGGTCGATTCACTTGATCCGTGAAGATTCAGTTTCCGTAACCGGACTCCGAATTTTTCTTTAGTTAAAGTTATCCACCGATCACAAAATACCACGTAGGATATCATCAGCCACCGAATGGTCCCTCATTCGAACCGAAACAACCTCGGGTTATATTTGAACAGATTAATTATACACAAAAGACATTTAATTCACAAATTAATTTGCTTCTCGGCAAGGCATGGTGCTCCAAAATTCACTATTATCAAATCCCTAATAGCTCTATAAAAATACATGATCGCACTATCTTTTTCTTAACGAGACACCCAGAAATAAGGCTACCTTATTAATTAATTATTTAAAATTACATAGAATAATGTTCCACTGGACTGCAATATCTATAAAAAATGCCTAAGGACTTGAGTTTACATATAAGTTAACACACAAATAACTTTCAGGTTATGTCAGTTTATAATAAATTAATTTAAGTTGAATAAACCAATATGCACGGATTTCTGAAAATTAATCTTATCGATTCACTGAATAATAACTGAAATAATTTAATCCGACCGTCTATGAACGGTACCAATAAGCTGAACTGAAACGACTAACGTCAATGATCGGTGTTGTAATAATCACCATCCTATCTGTTCCGTTCTGTCTGTGGAACGCAGAGAGGTGAAAGAAGGTGCTGGGTTTGAATGGGTCTAACTACGATATCAAAATTTGAATTAAAACTTTAAATAAAAGTGAAATTTCTTTCAAACAAACAAACTTAACATATTTTCACTAGGTGAAATAATAATGAAATCTCAGGTACAATGCTAATTCAGTTACAAGTGTGAAACACCCCAGAATAGAGAATTTAACAATTTTGGGCTCCGAGCCCTCAGTTACACATTTACAATTTCAGAAGAGGAATAGAAATCTCCCAAATTCAAGAGTACTTGCTCCAAAAGTTACAATATTTAGCCTTCCAGAGGCACCCCTCAATTTCTAACAGCCTACTCAAGGCAACATTACACACAATTTTAAGATCTCTGACCTCTCTGGGCGCAAGTTACAGTTGATAAAAGTTAGTATACAGGGGTATATAGAACCCAACCTACTGGGCCTTCCTGGAAAAAGAATAACAGGATAAATTAATGGCTCGAACACAAAATGAATGGAGGCGTATACTTGCACTACCAAATGAAGAATAAAATCCTAATGGGGCTCTTGGCCCAGAGATACAGGGACTAATCCCAAGCTACTGAGGTGACACGAATAAAGGTTAATTTAATACTTCAATGCTGACACCTTCTGATTAATGTCCCAACATCTTGTAGTAGCAATTTCACCTTTTGGTCGATAGAGGAGTTCATTAAGGTGCTTCTTTTGAACGAGCGGGGTTGGGGTGTACCTCCCGGTAGAGACCTCCCCCACCCCACAAAGGGCGACACAGAAGAAATTTGAAGGAATAAATTTTCCATTTAAATATTTTTGATGTCTTTTCCGAAAGTTGATTTGTAGGAAATTTGGAAATCCAGATTTAAAGTCCCCTAGTGATCGTAGAAGTTAATTACACGCTGATAAAGTTTGACGGAAGACCTGCCGCCGCTGCCGGTACCCAGGTGAGGTCGCCCGGAACCCCCCCATACCCTCAGATACACCGCTCCCGCTACTATGAGAGGGGTGGTCGTGGTGATGGTCGCCGCAGATCAGATGTAGATGTGCAGTCCCCAATTGGCTTGGCGGTATAGATACCGCACTTCAGCCCTTGCCGGAAAGATGGACTGCGGCGCTCCGTCCAGAAGGAGACGTCACTAGAGCGAAGTGGGCCCATTCTCCACTCTGGTATCTCTCGCCAAATGTGGCAGCACGGCGGCTGACGGCTGAGGGGGTACTGAAACGGTAAGATCTAGGCAACAGAGAAGTGTTGTTGGAGCCTTGAGTGTACCATCTTTATTTGTGAGGCAGAGGGGCGGGCGACGTAGAAGGTGAGTGTGTGTCGAAAGTGGGGAGATGCAGGAGACGGAGGCTTGGTAATTGCCACCAGGTAATTGACCACAGGAATAATCAGAGGGGAAGATTGTACATATCAGGTAATATACAAAATTCTATCAAAGCGGGGCAGAAGGCCTCGAATCAATCATTAACAAAATTCAAAGAAACGTAACCTTCGACTCATGCCAAGTTTTTATGGCTAACGTAAGCAACAGCGAAATTACAGAGGTTTCACCTGAGAGAGTTGAACCATAAGGATCCTCTCTGTGGGTGGATTACTGACCAATAATGTAACTGGTGTGAGAAAGTCTAAAAGGAAGCATGGCCCATGGAATCTGGGGGCAAGCTTGCCCGCAGGAACAAAATTTCTTACCATGACTTGATCTCCGACTTTTAAATTGGTGGGCCTCCGTCCACGATCATATCTGTCTCTAACCTTTTCATGTGAAACCTGTAGGTTGCTTTTAGCCTTCTTCCATAGATCTCTAATATTATCGGGATCTATTGTCTCTGGTAAGATATCATTAAGTGACCAAAGGTTAGAGAGCGGAGTGTTAGGAACAAATTTAAACATGAGAGAAGCTGGAGTGAACTTATGGGACTCATGAACCGCCGAATATAAAACAAAGGCCAACCAATGCAGGGACCTATCCCACCTCGAATGATCTTCATGATAAAACGCAATTAGAGCAGATATAAGATTACGATTGACCCGCTAAGCCAGAGATGGTTGAGGGTAATAAGCTGAAGTAGTTACATGTGATATAGACAGATCAAAACAGAATTTACGGAATAAGTTGGATGTGAATGCCTTAACATTATCAGAAACTATATATTGACATGGGCCAAAAGAAGCAAATATGGTATTCAAACAAGAAATAGTAGACTGAGCGGTTGCCATGTTAGTCGGAAATAACCAGGAAAATCTAGTGAAACCATCTACACACACCAGAATAAACGTAATGGCGTTCCCCTTTGATTGTGGGAAAGGTCCGACGTAGTCTATATATAGACGTTCCATGGGGCCAGACGCTTGATGTGATGACAATAGACCTAGCTTAGTGGACAAGGTGGGCTTACTAAGCAAGCAAGATTTACAAGCTTATACCATTTCTCGAATTTCGCCGTCCATACCCTTCCAAATGAACATCTCTCGGATCTCTTCCCGAGTTTTGAAGATGTCTAAATGCCCCCCTAATGGGGTCTCATGATAGTACTTGAAGACCATAGGCACAAGCACAGATGGAACTACTACTTGCATCTTCTGATCATGCCTCGACGGGCAACACAAAACCCCGTTTCTCAACACATAAGGGACTACATGTTCCCCAGAAGAAAGGGTTTCCATTATAGGAGCGAGCATAAGATCTTCACGTTGGTATTTTTCAATATCCCGAAACAACAATGGGGCATCAGTTAGAATGGCCTTAACGCCCTTAGGTATGGACGTGGGAATAGAAGAACTATCTTCCTGTTCGGTGGTCTCCACGTCATGAGAAAACATGCGGCTTAGTCCATCCGCAACAACATTTTCAGATCTTCGAATATGCCTCACATCAAATTGGAAGGCAGAAATCCTGATGGCCCAGCGGGCTATACGACCAGTACGACGTGGCCTAGCTAATACCCAACTTAAGGCTTGGTTATCTGTTTCTAAGTCGAATTTGACATGTTCCAGGTAGAGGTGGAACTTCTCTAGAGCAAACAAAACTGCCAAACCCTTGAGTTCATAGATGGAATATTTGGCCTCTTGAGCTGATAATGATCTGAAAGCATAGGCAATGGGTCGCCTTCCGAGTTCCATTTCCTGAAGGAGGACAGCAGCAACCGCCGATGACGAGGCGTCGGTTTTGACAATGAATTTCTTCAAGAAAGCAGGCATTGCAAGAACAGGGGCGTTACAAAGGGCTAATTTCAGATCTTCGAAGACGGCTTGCTGAGACGGCCCACATTCAAATTTGATACCTTTACTACGGAGTAATTTCAAGGGCACCGCTCTGTTGGCGAAGTTAGGAATAAATTTCCTGAAGAAATTCACCATTCCTATAAACCTGGCAATACATCTGATGTCCTTAGGAGGTTTAAAATCACGGATGGCCTGTGTTCTCGAATGATCAATGGAAACATCATCGGGCGACACAATATGCCATAATAATGACATGGAAGGTTTAGAAAAAGCTACCTTAGATAATTTGACAGTCAACCCAGCCTTACGAAGGCGATTGAGCACTTCCTTTAGATGATCTAGGTGTTCTTCAAAGGTCTCAGAAAATACGACGACATCATCAAGGTAGTGGTACAGGTATTCAAATTTGATGTCCGAGAAGACCCTATCTAGCAGTCTAGTGAGAACAGCTGCCCCCGTGGGGAGCCCGAAAGGCACGCGGTTGTACTCATACAAGTTCCAATCCGTGGCAAAAGCTGTTAGATGTTTCGATTCATCAGCTAGAGGGATTTGGTTGTACGTCTGATTAAGATCAATGATGGTAAAGAACTTGGCTTTCCGAAACCACGAAAAACAAGAGTGATGATCAGGAAGGGGCACAGATTGTAACACCACCTTACGGTTCAAAGCCCTGTAATCAATCACAGGCCTGAAGCCACCTTGGGGTTTCGGCACAAGAAAAATGGGCGAAGAATACGCCGACTTCGAAGGTCGAATTATACCATCCTTTAGCATCTGATCGATGATTTCCTTAAGGGCCTTAATTTTAGGTGGGGATAGCCTATAAGGCGGAAACCTAACTGGAATCGAATCCGTAACCTCAATCTTGTATTCGATAATGTCAGTAACACCAAGAGTCTCAGAAAATACATCCGGAAAAGACTGACACAATTTGCGAATACTTTCAGCCTGCTCCTCAGGTAGATGTCTAAGGTCTAGCAACATCTCATCCTGGGTAGGCGAAACAGATGAACATGACACAGAATTACACTTTAACAAGGGAATTTTACAATATTAGCAAATTTGAAGGTGCACGACTTGCTTTGAATGTCGAGCACCAGACCGGTATAAGACATGAAATCAGCCCCCAATATTACAGGGCAAGACAATTGTTTAGCCATAAATAATTTTATTTTCCAGATGAATTTAGAAATACGAATTTTAGCAAAGATGACACCTAAAATTTCTAATGGAGAAGTGTTAGCCGAAACGTATTGGACAGGAGACGAAAAATAGTCAGGGACATTACAAATAGTTTTTAATTTAGAATACCATTCAGCCGAAATTATAGAACACACGCTCCCTGAGTCTAATAGAGCAGTAACGGGTTCAGAATTTATTTCATTATTAAGGAATGGCACAAACGCGGGGGTCTCTGCCGCAATTCTGAGGCATTCCTTGGGGCCTTCAAACGATAAATTACAAGAACATTTACCCTTACTAGAGCTTTCACTGGGTTCAACAGGGACTGAGCCTTGGAAATATGAACGTGTCGACTCAGCCGATGGCACTAATCACTTTCTATTATCGGTGTTCACGGAGGTTGCACCAGAAGTTGCGCAGGAGGGGGTGCTATTGACATTAGTGCAGTTCTTGGCGAGGTGAGGAAACGAGCCACATTTGAAACAGCCTTGAGATGACCCTGCTCCATTCTATCTCCCACTTGATTTTATCAATGGGCACTTATTGCGCAAATGTTCCGTTCACCCACAAACATAGCATTTGCGGGTGGTGAAAGTTCGGCGAGATGGAGGCCGAAAACTATTAGAAGATAGAGGGGGCTCTTCTACAACTTGTAAGGTGTCGGCATACCTTACTCCTTCTGCTGACACCGCCATAGCCTCTAACTCGGCAAAAGTTTGGGAACGAGACGCGAAACATAAGTAAGACATATAAGGCGGAGAGATACCTTAAACAATAGTTTGCACTATTTTGTTTTCAAAAAAATGAAGGGCGAACACCCTGGTGTAGAATTTAATGTCTTGGATAAAATCCGCCAGATTCTCATCCAATCGCTGTACTCTAAAATAAAATTGTTGTATCAGAGATGACATCGCTCTAACCGGAATGAAATTTGCCAAAATGTGGGCGTGGAAGTCTTCTATGGATGATCTATCAGCTATGGCCTTAACTATTTTGTCTGAGAGGACGCTTACGGAATATGGATACATGATCTGTAGTATTTGAGAATGAGAGCGAGAAAATGCTAAAGCGTGATCTTGAAATTCAACAAGGAACCTGAGAAATGAAATGACCTCGTTAGTGGAGTTTACTGAAATTAAAAATTCCCTTCAGCAACATAGCTAATGGATGCGGCAAACTACTGAACCCAGGTGACATAAGACACAATTTGCGAATACTTTCAGCCTGCTCCTCAGGTAGATGTCTAAGGTCTAACAACATCTCATCCTGGGTAGGCGAAACGACATAGACGGTTGAGAGGTGTCTAACACCGCATTGTTCTAAAAGAAAGGTGGGACCTGTTTCGGATGACCAGACTCAGTTTACAATGGGGCTGATGTTTGTTGAGTTGCCACAGATTTTCTACTTTCTACCACTTTGGATGTATCCTCCTCAATTGCTATGTTTATCATAGCGACTTGGTCGGTTTTAGGAACAGCTGCCCAAGTCAACAACTGACTAACCGTATTTGACATTTCTGAAAGATGTTCAACAATATTACTAGCCTCCTTAGCATGATATTCTTTTAATTTTAGAGACAATAGGTCCCTAGCCCTGTTATAAAAATGAAATAGTCTAGCCTGTTCTATCTTAAGTTGGTTAGCAGGAGGATCGCTTACTTTAAAAAACTCACTATAGATGCTAGTTCAGTGGTGTTGTCAGTGATAGTGGATAGAGCCTCATCAATTTCCCTTTCCCCCAAAATTGGGATACAAATTGGCAATTCTAAGGATTCTTTGAGCTTGGCAGTATCTGCCACAACCGTGCCTCCAGATTGGACCTTTCTAATGAGTAACTCGTAAATCAATTCCTCCTTGCGCAAGTACGCGGGAGCGAGGATTTCGCGAGGGCCAGGCATATTGACAGAAAAGTTAATGATTTGGAAAATTTCCAGCGACCGAGAAAATTCTTAGTGTTCGAAACAAATCCTACTTTTAGCCATCAGAAGGGCTTAAACTAGACCCATTCAACTACGCTCTGGTACCACTTATTCCGTTCTATCTGTGGAACGCAGAGGGGTGAAAGAAGGTACTGGGTTTGAATGGGTCTAACTACGATATCAAAATTTGAATTAAAACTTTAAATAAAGGTTATATTTCTTTCAAACAAACTTAACAAATTTTCACTAGGTGAAATAACAATGAAATCTCAGGTACAATGCCAATTCAGTTACAAGTGTGAAACACCCCAGAATAGAGAATTTAACAATTTTGGGCTCCGAGCCCTCAGTTTACACATTTACAATTTCAGAAGAGGAATAGAAATCTCCCAAATTCAAGAGTACTTGCTCCAAAAGTTACAATATTTAGCCTTCCAGAGGCACCCCTCAATTTCTAACAGCCTACTCAAGGCAACATACACACAATTTTAAGATCTCTGACCTCTCTGGGCGCAAGTTACAGTTGATAAAAGTTAGTATACAGGGGTATATAGAACCCAACCTACTGGGCCTTCCTGGAAAAAGAATAACAGGATAAATTAATGGCTCGAACACAAAATGAATGGAGGCGTATACTTGCACTACCAAATGAAGAATGAAATCCTAACGGGGCTCTTGGCCCAGAGATACAGGGACTAATCCCAAGCTACTGAGGTGACACGAATAAAGATTAATTTAATGCATTACGGAAAAGAAGAAAAACAGTTACAAAGTAATAGTCACCTCAAACCAAGTTGAAGGGGAAATCGTGAGGGTAACGCAGTCTCTATCCCCGAATTACAGTTAAAGATTTTATAAAATTTTTACATTAGCCGAACGAAATTTTACATTTTAGAAAAGGTTGGTTACATAGTTAGAAATTCGGATCTTCCCTCGGATAAATTTGCGGAGACAGCAAGAAAGATAGAATTTTGGTGACCATTACCTGGCTGTTGTTGTGCCCGCCGAAGAATGAGGCTCCTCGCCTCCTGTCTTAACACACACATTCAGAAAGACGACGATCAGTAGACAAGGTAGTCAGAAAGGCCTCAGCATATATACCCGAAGGGAAGATTCGAGAGGATTCTGGATTAATCCGGACACACCCTCTCAAATTTATTGGTAAATTCAATGTTTTACACCGAGAAACCAAGAAGAAGCCTGTGATAGGCTGAAAAATAAGTACAGAAAATTAGAGACTGGTCACATTCAAAAAATGCGAAATGAGAGAGAAGTGTTGCAAACCTAGAAATATATATTTTAAAAAATGAAATTTGATTTACTTGAGAAAACCTATAAACACAAAATGTCTTTCAATAACAAATAGTTCTTTCTTGCACCAGAGTGCGTGACCTTATTTTTGTACCGCAATCTCTGGAGAAAAGTTCATACTTCTTGAGGTAAACAAACACAAGGCGAATACATTCTGTCAGTTTAGGAAACTTCACAATAACACAATTACTCAATACTTCAATGCTGACATCTTCTGATTAATGTACCAACTTCTTGTAGTAGCAGTTTCACCTTTTGGTCGACAGAGGAGATCATTAAGGCTCTTTTTTGAATGAGTAGGGTTGAGGTGTACCTCCCAGTACACTATCAACAGCAACTAACACGAACTTATTAAACAAATGGTCTTCATTAGAATGTAGAAAGCATACTCATTACAATAAACATGACCACTACTGTGGTAAGGAACACGGATAAACGTTCACTCATATAAAGAACGATTTGTTATTTATTTCAGTAATCACAACCATCATCTTGACCATTGAAGAAATGTGCTACTCACAAGCTATGACCAGTGCTATCATAAACCAAAATGAATTTTTATCACAAACACTTAGCTTTTAATGTGATCCCCAATAAAAAAAATTAACGATTTGTTGTTTATTTCAGTAATCACAACCATCATCCTGACCATTGAAGAAATGTCCTACTTACACTCTATGACCAGTACTATCATGAACCAAAATGAATTTTTATCACAAACACTTAACTTTAGTATAATCAACACCAATAAATTTAGCTGACGCACTATCATCGCAGACTGAACTGATTACATATTGATTATCCACAAATATTAATTCACACTAGAATAAACTAATCACAATTCCTCTCACACTGAACTAACCATCTAATTGATTTCATGAATGTTAAAAATAACTATCATCAACAAACACTGACTTTAAAACTTGTGACCTCTCTCCCTTAGTGGATGCATTTCTTTGCTGTTGCAAAATATGTAATATAAGGACATCACATAATCATTCTGCATCGTTACGTTCTTTCAACCCTAAAATTATTTACATTACTCACAACTTCGTGTGGCCCACTAACCAACTAATGAATATACAAATGAGTCTAGCCGCAATCATTATGTCTTTAACAGACAACTGCTGTACAACTCCAAATAACCATGGATCCTCAGAAAACCTGAACTGAGGCCATCTAATAACTAAGTCACAAATCCCAACTTGAGTGCGTGACAGATGAGTATCGACATTTACCCGTGCCATTCGATAAAATCGCCACAACACGCATTAATGATCTACTGCCACAACAACTAACTGTGTCAAAATTTCGCCGTAACAAACTCTACCACCTCCCAAAAACCATTAATCCAGTGTACAAAATATCATCTCTATCATTTATGAGGTTTACATAATATTATTACTTCTTTCGACCCTCTTAATCTTCCAGATAGTCATCTCATAACGGGCTCACAGTATTCTAAAAATATCTCATCCTTCCGCTAGCAGTTTGTCAGTCCTATCCCGTACCACCTGTCGTTTTCCTACCCTTGGTGAATCTACATGAAAACAAGCCATATTAGAATATACTCATTACAGATGAATCTCATAACAGCTAGCCTTCTGAGATCACATGATTCCTAAAATCAATTGGTTCTCGAACGCTCGACATTGAACTGCCTCCCACGGCATTCTAACATACTGTATTATTTCCCCGGGGCGTTTCCTCGTCACGGCATTGTAACACATTATTTCCTCGGGGTATTACATCTTCCCGGCATCAACATATCCTGAGTTCGATTCTCCCTCGGGGCATTTCCACCCCGGAATCCAACTAAACTCATTTATTTTAACTTTGTCCCATGCTGGTTCGTCTTTTCTCATCCTGGCTATTGGATGTCTATACGATCTCAGATAAATTTCTTGTACAATGTTATATGGCCTACCTTGATCTCTTTTCATTTTATATTTCATTTTAAATTCGTGCTCATTTCATGGATTCGTCATCGTACTGAAATTACGTAACTATTGAAACAAACTTCTAGCAAATATCAAACTTTAAATGATAGGAAAATCACGCCGATCTTGACTTACTTTACACATTAAGATACTGTATCTCTATCTCATACCCACAAAACCAAAATTTTCAAACGTTGAACTATATCTTAAATTATACTTTGACACGGAATCTTGACGCACAAATTCTATAACGACGGACTGTCATAAAATTTATCTTTACCCGATACCTTTTTTAGTCCGATTTAACACAGTCGTCTGAAATTTTAGGATTTCAACATAAAATGTGCGTACATTTCTCAAGACATCTCTGTGCCACACATCACTTAATATTTAAACCAAAGCAAAGGAAAACATCAAACTATCGGCCTGAAGCTTCCGCCCGTGTTTACATAGAATATGACGATGCAAAATACACTTTAAAGAAAAAAATCATGTCACCACCTGGATTTCTGCTGAACAATGGCATGTTCTCAGACATTGCCATTCGCCGAACAACTAATTAAGGCTTAATACACCATGTTGATACATACTATACAAACTTCACACATTTCTTCTCGGAGATTCTTAATTAACAACATTATTTTTTTCTTACATTCTACACACGTAACAAATATATGTGAATCTTCAAGTTTATCTCACAGGTTTCTTCTTGAATACTCTTACCTCTATGTAATATTTATATGAAACACTGTACATTTACCACACATAAATTAGTATCAATTCATGTCTTAACCATATTTCAATATTTACATCATCCGACAAATTTAACAGGTAAAGGACTGTATTAATATTACCGTGCCGAGATATGCCGTTAATTTATAGTTTCATCACCAAACGCGGGCAAAATTAATATTCACACGAATATGAGTATTTATTTTATTTCACACTCCACCAGTTCTTACCATAGGCTGGTATTTACTCTTACCGCAGCAAATCCTGAATGTTCAATTTACCACGCGCACAGTGCGATATAGTCCTGGACTCACGCACCACCAAGGGAGGAATGCTTCTTGCCTCCCTCGTCAGTCTTAGTATATCTGAGTTTTGGCGCGCGAAAAGTGGTAATTGCATCACATTACACAATGTTATTATCCTACGGGTCTGATCTCTGGTGTTGGTATCCCTAATGTTCAGAAAAATTCGAGGAATATGAATCTCATGATTTTATAATTGTAATTTGCCTCTAAGTAGCCTAAAACACTGAGGCGTGGTTTGAATATGTACTTTTCCTCCTCCATGATGACATACACGTATAGCTTCGAATCTTCCCACGGTCTAGCATAATCTTTCCATTTTTGGCCAGGAGAGATTTGATTACATGAAAATTCCCTTCAATTTACTGGACGTTCCACTGTACCAATCCAAGTTTTAGTTTACATCTGGATAATTATCGTATTTTAGAAATTAGTCACGAGTATGCTCGAATCCATCCGAAATTCTCCCCTAGGATCTTATAAATTTGGATTCCTTTCCTGCCCAAAGATAATTGCAATTCAACTTCAGCGCTCGTGTCTCGTGGGTACGAAATATGAAGAAGGCACAGGGGCTCATCAAGTAATGATGCAAAAATGGATGCTCCTTTCACAACAACGTATCTCACGGCTAGGTTGGCTAGTAAATTTAGGTATCCCTTTTGACGACTGTGAATGATGGGTTCAATATATCTTGGTGTAATGAAATATTTAGTAATCAGGGTGGCACTCTCGTTCCCAAATTTGACGTGACAGTGTGCTTTCCGGAGTTATTTACATACGGTCGTAAGTTCATGTGTTCGAAATGCCTTGAAATAATAGAGTATTCAAAACATGCCGTGGAGAGCCTGGAAGAAACCTTAAAACAAATGTACATAGTGTAAATAGTGTGATTAGTGTAAATAATACTTCCTTGACATTATAGTCTTCTAGAGATATTAGGTCGTATTACAAATGTTGGAGGCTGACGCATTTCGATCTTGCTACTTAGATCGTCTTCAGAGCAATAAGAATGAAGAATGAAAAGCGTTAATGGCAATTGTTACTCCATAGTAACTAGACTCAAGAAAGGGAGGCCCTGTTAGAAATGTAGTTCTTTCCAGGACCTCTAGATTCAAGGCTAAAGATGTTGAAGACTTAATTATTGAGGGTAACCATGATCTACTCAGTATATAGCCGCCCCCTTTATTAAAACTATTCGGGTGTTCAACAATTGCTATCGCCTCACGAATGATTCTAAGTGTAAAAGGTTTCTCCTTACAAATGACAAATGTGGCATAGTTTGGTCATTAAGTATAGCATGCTCTGCCACAGAAGTCTCCCCTGGCTATCGAAAGCCTGCGATGTTATTTAAGCCTCGTTGATACCTTCCTACATGTTTGGTAAATATAAACAGATACATAGGAACAGGGAATCATATTATGCCGTTGTCCGTCTTTTTAATATGCGGTTCTGGGAGGAACAAGTTAGTCTAGCTCCAACGGTGGGTAGAATTACCAAGTTTCGACCCCGCTCTCTCGCCACCCCCAAGCAACCAGTCAGAGACGAGTCAAGTGCTCATTGGCCACCTTGACTCCTACCACTACTTTCGTCATTTCTTGGCTTACGGCGGTATGGGAAACAACCAGAGAGATGTATGCAGATTATTCGATTTCCACAGAAATCCAGGGATATCTCCTCGTTCGAAATATCTGGAAGGGCTATTTATGGCAGGCCGGACGAGCTTCAGCGGTTCAGTTTTGTGTCCAAATCTGCCAGCGATTGAAACAGTTAATTTCTGTGAGTGACAGGGTTGTGAAGCACCTGAAGTGCTGTTGTGTGTGGACTGACGATGAATGAAGAACACTGCAACTAAGCGACGAGGAACGACAGTGCAGCTCAGCACCAATGTGGACTGCCGCGTGAGTGTGAATGGAAGACTGTGATTGCGCGTACCCAAACTGTGAACCGTGTGGCCGCTAACAATTATACAGTGAATTTAATCGTGATCTGCCATGGTGGAAGTGGCAGCTGTATAAATGTGCGTACTGTAATTGTTTTAGCTCGTAACTATTAGAATGAATAACTAGTGTGACTGAACTGTGAGAACAAGAGAGTGTGCGCGTGAACTACCTGAAGTGTTTGTCTGTGTTAGTGTGCAAGCACAGGTAGTTAGTCAATAAATCTTAGAGTAAACGCTACCAGTCATGTTTTGATACACCTACCACCCCTGTCACGTTACAATATATGTTCCATCACAGCGTACTTCAATAGGAACTTTAACAGATCGCAAGCAAATGCCTATGATGACATTAGATTTAAATATGTTCCCGATATTGTGCCTTCTCAGAATTTTGCCAGTCCTACCCGTGACAGATTGTACGTATGGCAAGAAAGACAGGCTCAAAGGAGGAGAATCATGTGACAGTCCGTCTTTTGGCTCAGGAATGAACACTTCGTCAATCTGTTCAAGGAGCAGCCATTGCTCAGGAATGTCCTGGTTAGGAATTCAAGTTCACTGTTTAACTCATCCTCCCCACAAACCTACCTTGCTCGGTTGATAAGAGTGCTAAGCACAGCGCGCTTTTGGCAATGATGGTGGTGAGAGGACCCGCACAGATATCTATTAGTATGGGTGGGCTTTACGGTAAACCGAATGATCTTAGAGTTCCATCAGATTCCCTAGAAACTAAAACATCCAAGAACGGCAAACAACGTCCAGTTCAGTCTCCATGGTCAATTTAATGTTCGGATACAATATAAACTGTAAAAATGATCCAAAATATTTATTCGTGTTCACCATGAGAGAGACAACAAATGTGTCATCGACACATCTCAGCCAGATGGAAGTCTTGAGTACCGTATGCAGGATTAAAGGCAGCGCTCTTTAAAATCCTGCAACCAGAAATTAGCGATGACTGATGCCCATGGCGATAAAAAGGCAACACCATCCATTTGTTTATCCCATCAAAACTGAAATACCTGGTCGTGAGGACAAGAAAAAACAGATTAACATTGTCACCTGGACGGATCTTATCCAACAGAGAAAAGGTGTTCATGATTGGAACTCTAGTGAACAGACACAACAACAAAATTGACATGCTATCATTAGTAGAGACATGAAGATGAGATAAAATGCCAGTAAACTGCGAGTGGTGAAGTTGTTTCGGTGTTAGGTCCTCTCCAACCTTCTCCTCCCTCATCGAGAAGTAATTTTATAAGCGGTGTAAATGGCAGAGGTGTGCGCACCTGAAGCCTGGAATCGTGAGTGCCGACTTCGAACATGGGGGTCGTTTCGCATGAAGCCTTGCGACTCCAAACTAGCCTGACACACGTTGCTGGGCCCTGAAAGGCGAAGTGCAGAAATATAACATGAATAATGCAATGCATATTTCGCGAGAATAGTGGTACAACTCAAAAAATGTAATGTTTTAGGTATGACATGCAACATATGCAAACATACCTTCTAAACTCTCATAATAAATGTAACTCCTTACAAATCCTTGGTAAGACCGATCTTCGAATATGGATCTGCGTGTTGGGATCCGTACAGGGTGGGTTTAATAAATTACCTAGAAAAGGTTCAAAGAAGAGCGATGCGTTTCGTATGCGGGAATAGGAGGAATACCATTAATTGGAAAAGTATTGAATCTAGAAGAACTAGAGCTCACCTGTGTGGTCTTTATAAGAGCTATACGGGAAGGGCTGCATGGAGTAGTATTAGGAAGAGGTTGTAATCTCCCTCATACTTATCGAGAAATGATCATAGGCCTAAAACTAGGGCCAGAAACCAGCATACGGACGTGGGCAAGTTTTCCTTCGTTAACAGGACCATAAGGGATTGGAATAAATTACCTGCAGCTGTCTTTGATAGATTCCCTTCTTGTGTCAAGTAATTTAAGAAGATTATTAGTGCTAGTACAAAGTGAAAAGTAAAAGTTGTAAATTATGGACACTGAATTTGTGATTTTCTGCTTAGTTTAGATTGTGAAACTAGGAGTTTTTCTTGTAGTATTATCTTGTTGTACTCATGTTCTTGTTGTTGTAGTTGTTGGGTAATTACCAATATTTTAAACTTTACTTTATTATCACTTGTAATGTTAAACTAGTAGTAAGTTCAACCTATAGTATTGTAAGCTGTACTGTTAAGCACCGAGAAGTACTTAAGTTTTGTGTGAATTTGTATATGATAATGATAGATTTAGAATGTTAAACTAGTAGTATCTCTTGTAAAAAAATTCCAGGGATTTGCTTGTTGTACTGTTGTTGATATTGTAGGGTAATTATGTTTTTAACATTACTGTATTAACATGGAAATGTTAAGCTAGTCATAAGCTCAACCTATAGTACTGTAAGCCGTAGTGTTAAGCACTGTAAATACTTAAGTTGTGTGTGAATTTGTATATGACGATGCTGGATTTAGAACATTAAACTAGTAGTATTTCTTGTAACATTTTAACTCTTGTTGTTGTAGTTGTTGTTGGGTAATTGGGTAATTATGTTTTAATCTTAATTTATTATAACTTGTAACGTTAAGCTGATATTAAGCTCAACCTATAGCATTTCAAGTATTGTATGTGTATGAAAATTTACATGATATTTAGAATGTTAAACTAGTAGTATTTCTTGTAATATTTTTATCAAGGAATTGCTTCTTGTACTCGAGTTATTGTAGTTGTTGTTGTGGAGTATGTTTTAAACCTGACTTTACTATCGCTTGTAGTGTTAAGCTAGTAGTGAGTTCAATCTATAGGACTTTTATTCGCAGTGTTAAGTACTGGAAATACTTAAATTATGTGCGAATTTGTATACAATGAAGCTGTTAAACTAGTAGTATTTTTGCTTGTGGTACTCTGTTGTGGTTTTTGTTATTTTGTTGTTGTAGGATAATTGCGGTTTAAATTCACTTTATTATCACTTATAAAGTTCAGCTAGTAGTAAGGTCAGCCTATAGTATTGTAAGCCATAGTGTTAAGCACTGGAAATACTAAGTTTTGTGTGAATTTGTTTATGATGGTCCTGGATTTAGAATGTTAAAGTAGTAGTAATTCTTGTAATATATTCTTTCCGTATACTTGCTTGTTGTACACTTGTTGCTTGTTTGTTTGTTTGTTTGTTTGTTTGTTTGTTTGTTTGTTTGTTTGTTGGTTGGTTGGTTGGTTGGTTGGTTGGTTGGTTGGTTGGTTGGTTGGTTGGTTGGTTGGTTGGTTGGTTGGTTGGTTGGTTGGTTGGTTGGTTGGTTGGTTGGTTGGTTGGTTGGTTGGTTGGTTGGTTGGATAATTATGTTAATTTTATTATTACATTACTGTAAGTGACCATTGCTACTGGGATATTTCACATTTGCAATGTACCGAGCTCGATAGCTGCAGTCGCTTAAGTGCGGCCAGTATCCAGTATTCGGGAGATAGTGGGCTCGAACCCCACTGTCGGCAGCCCTGAAGATGGTTTTCCTTGGTTTCCCATTTTCACACCAGGCAAATGCTGGGGCTGTACCTTAATTAAGGCCACAGATGCTTCCTTCCCACTCCTAGCCCTTTCCTATCCCATCGTCGCCATAAGACCTATCTGTGTCGGTGCGACGTAAAGCAGCTTGCATTTGCAATGCATTTGTTAATAATAATTATTTCTTGCCAAAAATCGCAAATGCCTTTAAACCACTTCATCAGTCAAGAATATTGACACTTCTTAGTTGTGATTTATTTCATTGAAACTCTGCGAAAATATGATGTTATATATGCTAAATGATATCGTGATGATATCATGTAGAAATAGTTTGATAACATATTATTCTTGATTTGATATGGTTTTCTGAAAACGTTCATTTCTGAGTTGTGTCACTATTCATGTGAGGGTGCGAAATACGCTCGTTTTCCTTGTGTTATTCTAAGAATATTGTAGAATGAACTACCGTTAAAGACGTGGACGAACGTAGTGTTTTAACACAACGAGTAAAGTGCCGGCATAAGAGAAAACGGGCATTTAATGTCACATTCTTATTTGTCGAGATCTGGAAAATGGTACAAGAAATGTCGATCATTATGAATTTAAAATGGTTAAAACCACGAGATATGAAAGCAAATCTAAAGCCATGAAAAATAAATAAAATTTCAACATAGATAAAACCATTAAAATAAACACAGCGAATGAAGCCTTAACAAAACCTACCAGTGTTGGCAACTATACATGTTTTCTTTTCAATTGCCTTTACGTCACACCGACACAGATAGGCCTTATAGCGACGATGGGATAGGAAAGGGCTAGGAATAGGAAGGAAGCGGCCGTGGTCTTAATTAAGGTACAGCATTGTGTGAAAATCGGGAAACCACGGAAAATAACTTTTAGGGCTGCCGACAGTGGGATTCGAACTCACTATCTCTTAAATGCAAGCTCAAAGCTGCGCGCCCCTAACCGCACGGTCAATTCGCTCGGTCGCGTACATGTTAGTGGTTATACAGTGTTCAATAGCAATTTTAAACCACTAGCGAAAAAATAAGTGTCCAATAAATTAAATGGCGACAATGAACACCATCAATTTCGTACCATAAATAAAGTTACACGAATTAGCCATAGGAATGACGCCCAAATTACCATTTGTACATGTTCCACATGAGACAGTAAATCAATTCCAGGCTATTAATGAGACCAACTTCTTCTTGCTCTTTTCCTTCTTCTCTTCCTTCTGCCTATTATTATTATTATTAATTATTATTTCTTTCTTTCTTAATCTGTTTACCCTCCAGGGTTGGCTTTTCCCTCGGACTCAACGAGGGATCCCACCTCTACCGCCTCAAGGGCAGTGTCCTGGAGCGTGAGATTTTGGGTCGAGGTATACAACAGGGGAGGAAGACCAGTACCTCGCCCAGGCAGTCTCACCTGCTATGCTGAACAGGGGCCTTGTGAGGGATGGGAAGATTGGAAGGGAGAGACAAGGAAGAGGGAAGGAGGCGGCCGTGGCCGTAAGTTAGGTACCATCCCGGCATTTGCCTGGAGGAGAAGTGGGAAACCACTAAAAACCAATTCCAGGATGGTTGAGTTGGGAATCGAACCCACTTCTACTCAGTTGAGCTCCCGAGGCTGAGTGGACCTCGTTCCAGGCTCGTACCACTTTTCAAATTTCGTGGCAGAGCCGAGAATCGAACCCGGGCCTCCGGGGGTGGCAGGTAATCACACTAACCACTACACCACAGAGGCGTAAATTATTATTATTATTATTATTATTATTATTATTATTATTATTATTATTATTATTATTACTGAACCATGAGTTAGGCCTCTCCGGCTATTCAAATATTCCGCGAGCTCTACGGTGATGTACTCTGTGTGTCGAAGTATCAGACTGAAGAAGTTTCATCGATGGGGACCAGAGGTCTCTAGTATCTACTTACGAGCGTAGCCTTGTGTTAAAAGACTTTTACTACTTGAGAAACTTATTGCTTTCAAGTTGGTCATGTAATCTGCCTTCATTTGCTTTACGGTTACCATCATTGTTTTAAAATTGATCCTCCAATAATCTTGTTTGTCTCCTAGGTCCTATCATCCAATCACTATAGCTCTTTATACTTACAAGAGGTATGTGAACTATCTTCGTGTGTACTTTGGGAAGATTTCTACGACACTCTTTAGAATGTAACTCTCAGTTTCCGGCTTCTTTCAAATTTTGAATGTAGGGTTTTCTCTTGTCAACTTAAATAAATGTAGGCTTCCGTACCCCGTCTTCGGACTTACACATTTATTCCCCTAATGCGAACTTCTAAAATATAATGAGATACGAGCGGGTGGCTTCGTTAAACCGTTAAACTTCCTCTCAACTTCGTGGTTTTTTTTTTACTAGTTTTCTCTAAACATTTTAAAGAGATTTCATTTGTTCGACCTTTTGATACTTCCTTAACTAAGTCACCTCGTAGTATGTCTTAGCCACTGTTTCTGCGAGCCTTTTGCCCAGTTAGTTAGTATGTAAATTTCTCTTTGGAGTGCTTGTGTTGTGCCTCCATTTCATTTTGGTTTTCGGCCTTTGTTAATGTAACCTTTCTTAGCTCTTTCTTCACATTTGTGACCGTTTTGCGTTGCACTTCTGTCCCTGTGTACTATGGACTTGTAGATCTATTTTTTTAAGTTCACTCCCCTATCGTTGTCAATAACGAAGGTTCGAACTGCTTTTCAAGCAAAGTGTTGTTGCTTTTCCTGTGTCAATATAAAATACTGGCCCATTTTAGGGCGTCTTGTAAACTTTTGCAACTGAAATCCAGCGTTCGAGATCTAATATCTAGAAAGTTCCAGAAGCTACGGCTTTTCTCTTGTGTGGTATTAAGCCTATCTATGAAAAACTGTACAGGCTAGCCTAGCCCCAAATGTAACGACTTTGTAAGGGTCAGAAAACATTAACTGTGAAATCGAAAGGTTCTGAGATTGGGTATTCATTTGTTATAAATGTATTCTGGGCTTTCGTGCGCATCTGTTCTCATAAGGTATTCTGTGCTTCTCTGTTCTATGTTCCTAAATTACCTTTAACTTTAGAGACCCTTTTGATATAAATGTATTCTGAGCTGGTGAGCTCCCGTTTTTGGGTTTGTAGTGTAAAATTTACCGAGCATTAGGCTAATGCTCAACTTGTTGTTGCCTGAGCTTCATGCTGACCTTAAATCTACTTTCTAACCCTGTTATTATGGAAATGAAATGGCGTATGGCTTTTAGTGCCGGGAGTGTCCGAGGACAAGTTCGGCTCGCCAGATGCAGGTCTTTTGATTTGACTCCCGTAGGTGACCTGCGCGTCGTGATGAGGATGAAATGATGATGAAGACGGCACATACACCCAGCCCCCGTGCCAGCGAAATTAACCGATTAAGGTTAAAATTCCTGACCCTGCCAGGAATCAAACCCGGGACCCCTGTGACCAAAGGCCAGCACGGTAACAATTTAGCAATGGAGCCGGACGTTATTGTGGAATTAAATATTTATGCTGTTGAAAAGAAAGAAATTACAAATTTCTCAAATTTTATTAGGTTCTCTCAAACTTTTATTTTTTCTTTGTCCAGCCATTCACCCCTCACGCTTCCTTCCCTCTACGAATCACGCATAGATCCGTAACAACTATTATGAAGAATAACAGGTGAAAATTGTTGTAATATTATACTTCATGTACGCGCCAGTTTGGTTTTTATAGTTTTTTGGGTAACTGAACTTACTATCGGTGATTGTTTAAGATTATTCTGTAGCACTATATTATTATTATTATTATTATTATTATTATTATTATTATTATTATTATTACTTACCTTAATTAGGGCCACGACCGCTTCCTTCCACTCCTATCCCTTTCCTATCTAATCGTCGCCATAAGACCTATCTGTGTCGGTGCGACGTAAAGCCTAGGGTAAACACATTATTATTATTATTATTATTATTATTATTATTATTATTATTATTATTATTATTATTTACCTTAATTAGGGCCACGACCGCTTCCTTCCACTCCTATCCCTTTCCTATCTAATCGTCGCCATAAGACCTATCTGTGTCGGTGCGACGTAAAGCCTAGGGTAAACACATTATTATTATTATTATTATTATTATTATTATTATTATTATTATTATTATTATTATTATTATTATTATTATTATTATTATTATTATTATTATTATTATTATTATTATTATTATTATTATTATTGTGGTTCATGTTAGTGGGTTACTGTAGTCACGTCCTAGTTCGTGAACCATGGGCAACGGCTGAGTGGCCTAGTAAGTGATCCTGAGAGTTGGAATACCAGTTACTATGGAATGGGAGTGGGCATCTCGGACATATTCTGAGTCGTGGCTCTCCTTGTGCTCAGGCGGCTAGGACTATACAATCCACCGGTGCTCCATAACCCGTTAGAGGAGAGATCCTCACTTGGACTATGTGCAAGTAGGGCAGCATCCTGCTTCATGAATCGACCGAGCTCAGAACATTTTAAGCAAGCCTCGGACCTATGGGAGTAACGGAGTCCCACTCCCATTTGACAGGCGAGGGACTCCTTGGAAACAACTTGGCGAACGAAATGGAATTCGATGGGGAGCTATCAATATTAATGGGGCTTATGGAAGAAAGAAAGTAGAACTGGCTGAGTCAGCAAAGAGGATGAATCTGGATGTGCTAGGAGTAAGTGATATTCGGGTAAGGGGAGATAACGAGGAAGAGATAGGAGATTATAAAGTGTACTTGACGGGTGTTAGAAAGGGAAGGGCAGAGTCTGGGGTAGGGCTCTTTATCAGGAATACCATTGCACGGAACATAGTTTCTGTTAGGCACGTAAATGAGCGAATGATGTGGGTAGATTTGTCAGTTGGAGGAATTAGGACTAGAATTGTGTCCGTGTATTCACCATGTGAGGGTGCAGATGAGGATGAAGTTGACAAGTTTTATGAAGCATTGAGTGACATCGTAGTCAGGGTCAACAGCAAGGATAGGATAGTGCTAATGGGCGATTTCAATGCGAGAGTTGGGAATAGAACTGAAGGATACGAAAGGGTGATTGGTAAATGTGGGGAAGATATGGAAGCTAATGGGAATAGGAAGCGTTTGCTGGACTTCTGTGCTAGTATGGGTTTAGCTGTTACGAATACATTCTTCAAGCATAAGGCTATTCACCGCTACACATAGGAGGGTAGGGGTACCAGATCCATAATAGACTATATCTCAACAGACTTCGAATTCAGGAAATCTGTTAGGAATGTACGAGTTTCCCGGCGATTTTCGATGATACAGACCACTATCTGATCTGTAGTGAACTAAGTATCTCTAGGCCTAAGGTAGAGAAAGTGAAATCTGTCTGCAAACGAATAAGGGTAGAAAGTCTCCAGGACGAGGAAATTAGACGGAAGTACATGGATATGATTAGTGAGAAGTTTCGAACAGTAGACAGTAAGCAGGTTCAGGATATAGAAAGTGAATGGGTGGCATACAGGGATGCTGTAGTAGAAACAGCCAGGGAATGCCTTGGAATAACTGTGTGTAAAGATGGGAAAAGGCGAACATCTTGGTGGAATGATGAAGCGAGAGCAGCTTGTAAACGTGAAAAGAAGGCTTATAAGAAATGGCTCCAAACAAGGGCCGAGCAGATAGGGAGTTGTATGTAGATGAAAGAAACAGAGCGAAACAAATAATTGTTGAATCCAAAAAGTAGTCATGGGAAAATTTTGGTAACAACCTGGAAAGGCTAGGTCAAGCATCAGGGAAACCTTTCTGGACAGTAATAAAGAATCTTAGGAAGGGAGGGAAAAAGGAAATGAACAGTGTTTTGAGTAATTCAGGTGAACTCATAATAGATCCCAGGGAATCACTGGAGAGGTGGAGGGAATATTTTGAACATCTTCTCAATGTAAAAGGAAATCATCCTGGTGGTGTTGTGAACAGCGAAGCTCAAGGGGAGGAGGAAAATGATGTTGGTGAAATTATGCTTGAGGAAGTGGAAAGGATGGTAAATAAACTCCATTGTCATAAGGCAGCAGGAATAGATGAAATTAGACCTGAAATGGTGAAGTATAGTGGGAAGGCAGGGATGAAATGGCTTCATAGAGTAGTAAAATTAGCGTGGAGTGTTGGTAAGGTACCTTCAGATTGGGCAAAAGCAGTAATTGCCCCTATCTATAAGCAAGGGAACAGGAAGGATTGCAACAACTATCGAGGTATCTCACTGATTAGTATACCAGGCAAAGTATTCACTGGCATCTTGGAAGGGAGGGTGCGATCAGTCGTTGAAAGGAAGTTGGATGAAAACCAGTGTGGTTTCAGACCACAGAGAGGCTGTCAGGATCAGATTTTCAGTATGCGCCAGGTAATTGGAAAATGCTACGAGAGGAATAGGCAGTTGTGTTCATGTTTCGTAGATCTAGAGAAAGCATATGACAGGGTACCGAGGGAAAAGATGTTCGCCATACTGGGGGACTATGGAATTAAAGGCAGATTATTAAAAGCAATCAAAGGCATTTATGTTGACAATTGGGCTTCAGTGAGAATTGATGGCAGAATGAGTTCTTGGTTCAGGGTACTTACAGGGGTTAGACAAGGCTGTAATCTTTCACCTTTGCTGTTTGTAGTTTACATGGATCATCTGCTGAAAGGTATAAAATGGCAGGGAGTGATTCAATTAGGTGGAAATGTAGTAAGCAGTCTGGCCTATGCTGACGACTTGGTCTTAATGGCAGATTGTGCCGAAAGCCTACAGTCTAATATCGTAGAAATTGAAAATAGGTGCAATGAGTATGGTATGAAAATTAGCCTCTCGAAGACTAAATTGATGTCAGTAGATAAGAAATTCAACAGAATTGAATGTCAGATTGGTGATACAAAGCTAGAACAGGTCGATAATTTCTAGTATTTAGGTTGTGTGTTCTCCCAGGATGGTAATATAGTAAGTGAGATTGAATCAAGATGCCGTAAAGCTAATGCAGTGAGCTCGCAGCTGCGATCGACTGTATTCTGTAAGAAGGAAGTCAGCTCCCAGACGAAACTGTCTTTACATAGGTCTGTTTTCAGACCAACTTTGCTTTACGGGAGCGAGAGCTGGGTGGACTCAGGATATCTTATTCATAAGTTAGAAGTAACAGACATGAAAGTAGCAAGAATGATTGCTGGTACAAACAGGTGGGAACAATGGCAGGAGGGTACTCGGATTGAGGAGATAAAGGCTAATTTAGGAATGAACTCGATGGATGAAGCTGTACGCATAAACCGGCTTCGGTGGTGGGGTCATATGAGGCGAATGGAGGAGGATAGGTTACCTAGGAGAATAATGGACTCTGCTATGGAGGGTAAGAGAAGTAGAGGTAGACCAAGACGACGATGGTTAGACTCGGTTTCTAACGATTTAAAGATAAGAGGTATAGAACTAAATGAGGCCACAACACTAGTTGCAAATCGAGGATTGTGGCGACGTTTAGTAAATTCATGAGGCTTGCAGACTGAACGCTGAAAGGCATAACAGTCTATAATGATAATGTATATGTATGTATGTTATTATTATTATTATTATTATTATTATTATTATTATTATTATTATTACGAATAAATCTCGATCTGTTTCATTACTCTAATTTATTTCAGGATAACCTAATAAATGTACACACACATAATTATACAAAAACAATTCTAACCAGTTATGAATGGCCACACTAATTACTAGTCTATTTACAAATCTCTCTACCTTATGGCGCAACAAGTGTCCAGCCCGTTCATTTACCTGGGACACTAATCCTTTACTTTCACTTTCCCCCAAGTCCAGTCACCTCCTGTGCGTAGACAGCTGGATTTGAACACAGTGCCCCTGGCTATACAACACACTACGACTATTCGTCGGTTCGGCTCCAATGATAGTCGAGTACTTCGCACAGTCCCATGCAGTGAACAACTAAACAGCTTAACAGTATTCAACAGTAGGACGATACAATGGCGAACATTAACACAGGTCCATTATTTTATCCTCGCACTCACGATAGCGCGTTTTCCCGCTCGCTCACGGCGATCCTCAGTCCACAGAACTATAAGAACACACAGACAATCCTTCGTTCTTCACTTACACACTGGTCTCTCCGACACCACAACAACAGCAACTCGTTCAGACCTCGGCGGGACACTGGCGATAGCCAACACCTCTGTTGCCCTCAGCCCAGCCACTCACTGAGTGTCATACTGACTCCCACACGGAATCCAACTCTGACTGTTCGCGGTTTGCCTCCATTTTTATAGCTCGCGTGATTTGATCCAGAAATTTCACGATGTCCCTACAGGCAGAACATTCCCGTTGAATCTCAAAGAAACTCACAGGCACGGTAGGTACTCTTCTATACTGAGAGTCAACTCAAGACCTTAGCGGTCCCTTTGATGTTAGCCAGACTTCTGGTCGGTGAAAAGGCTTCCGCAGCCCCAAATAGTTCCCTAGGTTTGTTATTTGTTCCTGAAGTCAGGACCTTCCTTCAGTTTGGTTAGATATTCTGGTGAACTGACTTCACGAATTGAAATTTTTTGCCCTGTATAAATATGGAAAAATATATCACAGGTTGTATGTTATTCGGGTTCGTTACCAACTCTTATATTTCATACGTAGATGGCTATGATTGTTCTCAGTGGTGTATGTAGCAAAATAATAATTATTTAATATGATATTGATATCTTATTGCACTATGTACTTAGTAAGCTTTGTTCGAGTTCACTCCATTGCTGATAAGTTCGCATAATATGTGCGACGTTGAAGATGGATCCACCGAGCTCGATAGCTGCAGTCGCTTAAGTGCGGCCAGTATCCAGTATTCGGGAGATCGTGGGTTCGAACCCCACTGTCGGCAGCCCTGAAGATGGTTTTCCGTGGTTTCCCATTTTCACACCAGGCAAATGCTGGGGCTGTACCTTAGTTAAGGCCACGGCCGCTTCCTTCCCACTCCTAGCCCCTTCCTTTCCCATCGTCGCCATAAGACCTATATTTGTCGGTGCGGCGTAAAGCAAATAACAAAAAAAAAAAAGAAGATGGATCCAAGAAAACTGTTGGCAATACTGGCTGCAACAGCATGTTCTTGTTCAGTTTCATAACGGCTGCCAGCTGTGAGAAAGACGTGTGTGATGCTGTGACGCTTGAGTCCCCTGTGAAATACTTTAAAGCTAACAAAAGTGGAGAAAAATTAAGTAGGAAATCTAAACCAACTTGTTTTAAACGTTTACAGTAGCCTACGAGATGAGAATCCGCTGTGGGCTGTGGAAGACGTGGTGAAAAACACCGCGCAGCTGACCGGCGTTTCTGTGTACAGTGTTTACGCCACTCGCGTGGAATTTAAACTCCACGAAAAACCCAAGTCTCCAGCGAAAGGTCGATGTGTCAGCTCAGCATTCGCCGTAAATAAAACAGGAAGGGCCTTACCACGGTATGGGAATAGGATCCTTGGCGTGTTCGATGATCATAATAATAGTTTGCACTTTGCTTTATATTCGTAACCGCCCTCTATCTGCAGAAATGTTGTCATGAGGGGATCATGAGTTCCTTTTTACCTTCCGAATGACGAGACTACAATATTTACAACATTCCTGGAAACATTGTATTTTGCAATCCCACTCAAGGTTTTTTTTTTTTTTCTTCAGCTTTTTGAAATGTGAGAAGCTGCCACTGACAGTTGTTGTACGAGAGCGGAATCGTATAATTATGTTGTATGTCCCCATATGCCTCACACAAATTGCATTATGAAATAAAAATAAACCTTGCTTCTCTTGCCTCGGTATTCGTCAGTAATCTGTAGGTTTTACATGGTCGGTAAAGGAATAAATAGGTATGGTACATAATCAGAGTAGAGCTATGTGAAAGGATGTGATTTCGTTTGATGCTTCACTATTTCAGAATGAAGTACTTGTCAGATAGACGCACGGCGTTAATGATAAGCTGGTCCTGGCGGAGAAGGAGAACGCAGACGGGAAGGGGGAACAGGGGACGTGCTCACGTGCGGAAGGATACTTTTCCTAAGCTCTTGAGTTGAAATTTAGTATAGCTACCGTGCTCACAGGTAAGCCGGCCGCCGAAAACAATAAACGGGAAGGCCGCCCCCCCCCCCCCCCCCACAAGCCGGCTGGGAGATTCCAGGTCGTCTGAGTCAACAGCCCCTCCATGGACGTACGGAAAGGAGCTACCACCGGGCTGACACGTAACATTATTTGCACAAAAAGTCTTGGCGCGATATCTCTGACGGGCTTCGGCCTACCAAGCGACTACTGCTCAGCTCGAAGGCCCTGCAGATTAACGAGGTGACGCATGTTCAGCACGACGTATCATCTCCACCGTTATTCTTGGCTTTCTAGTGTGGGGCCGTTATCTCTACCATCAGAGCCGGGCTGAGTGGCTCATACGGTTGAAGCGCTGGCCTTCTGATCCCAACTTGGCAGATTCAATCCTAGCTCACTCTGGTGGTATTTGAAGGTGCTCAGATACGTCAGCCTCGTGCCGGTAGATTTGCTAACACATAAAAGAACTCCTGAGGGACTAAATTCCGGCACCTAGGCATCTTCGAAAACCGTAAAAGTAGTAATTGGGACGTAATGACAATAACACTATTATTTTACCATCAGATTGTTCCTCAATTGTAATCACGTAGGTTGAGTGGACCTCAGACCAGCCCTCAGATCCAGGTAAAAATCCCTGACCCGACCGAAATCGAATCCGGGTCCTCTGGGTAAGAGGTAGGCACGCTACCCCTAGAACGCGGGGTTGACTGTCATGATGCACAATAATTGGTAAAATATGTGTTGTAAATCGTAAGCCAGTTTTTTCTGTTTTCTGTAACTGATGTTCAAATTATACTATCAGATTATTATTATTATTATTATTATTATTATTATTATTATTATTATTATTATTATTGTTGTTGTTGTTCCGGGGTTTCCGTGGAGAAGAAAGAGGTGCTTCAGAATCTAAAAACTTAACAAATTTTTCACTTAGTGAAATAATAAGGTTACAGGTACAATGAAATTTCAAGAAATGGAAAACTCAAGACTCGGAACTTTAACAATTTCTGGGCTTCAAGCCCCTAGTTTACACATTTACAATCTCGCAAATGAGGTATTATTTAGACAAGAACAGAAATCCCCCAATTCAAGAGCACTTTGCTCCAAAGGTTACAAATCTATAGCCTTTCCGAGACACACCCCCCCCCCCCCCATTACAGGGAATTCACAATCTCAGAAAAGAGCTTACGTGCTCTACAACATTAACGAATTTCTTACAGCCCGCTTAAGGCGACATTACAAAAACCTTACAATCTCTGGCCATTCTAGGCACAATTTACAATTTAAATTTTCTTTTACACAGGGGTATATATTACCCAACCTACTGGGCCATGGTGGAAAAAGAACGTGTTAAATTAATGGCCCGAACACAAACTGAATGGAGGCGTACCCTTGCGCTCCTAGATAATGAAGTATACAATCCTAACGGGGCTCTCGGCCCGATGATACAGGGGCTAATCCCAACCTACTGAGGTGACTCGAATGAAGGTTAATTTAATGCATTACCGGAATGAAAAACAGTTACAAAGTCGTAGTCACCTCAAACCAAGTTGAAGGGGAACTCGAGAGGGCAACGCACTCTCTATCCCCGATTTACAGTTTTAAGAGTTTATGCAATTTCACATTAGCCGAAAGAAGGTTTTACATTTTAGAAAACAGGAGGTTACATAATTAGAAATTTGAACCTTCCCCTCGTGTAAGTCTGCGGAGGTAGCTACAGAAAGTAAGACTGATGGTCATTACCGTGACCTTCCGTCTTATCACACACCCTCTCAGAAATACGGTGATCCAAAGGCAAGGTAGCCAGAAAAGCCGCAGCTTATATACGCAAGGGGACGGTTCTAGAGGGTTCTGGACTAATCCGGACACACCCTCTCAATTTTATTGGCAGAACCATAACGTTACACCCAAAAACCAACAAGAAGCCTGTGATAGGCTGAAAAATGATTACAGGAAAATAGTGATTGGTCAAATTCAAAACTGGAGGAATAAGAGAAAAGTGTCGCAAACCTAGAAATATATAAAAAAACAAATGAACAATAATTTAATTGGGAAACATAAAAACAGAAATCTTCTTTAAATCACTAATTCTTCCGTCTTGCACCAGAGTGCATGATCACAGTTTTTTGTAGAGACATCTATGGAGAAAAGTTCAAACAACTTGATGTACACCAAAACAAAACAAAATAAATCCAATCAGTTTAGAAAACTTAGAAATGACAAACTTCTCAATTATTCAATAGTGACATCTTCTGGTTAACGTCCCAACTTAATGCAGTAGCAATTTCTCGTTTTTTCGATAGATAGCGTTCTTTATGGCGCTTCTTTTGAATGTTCGGAGTTGAGGTGTACCTCCTGGTATAGACCTCCCTCCCCTCCGAAGGTCTTTCCTAAGGGTGACACAGAAGAAATTTGACAGGAGAAAAGATTTTTCATTGAAATAAATAAGGTGAGAAGTATTTTTCTGAAAGTCTATCTTTAGAAAATTTGGTTGGAAATGCATCTTTGAAGTCTTTTGGCCATCGTAGAATCCTTCGATATGCCGATTGAGTTTGACGGAAAAACCAGCCGCCGCTGCCGATACCACAGGTGAGTCCGCCCGGACCCCCCAAGTACCCTCAGATACACCTCTCCCGCTACTATGAGAGGGGTAGTCGTGGTGATGGTCGCAGCAGATTAGATGTACATGTGCAGTCCCCCGATGGGTTGGCGGTAGGGTTACCGCACCTCAGGCCTTGCCGGAAGGATGGAGCTCCAGCGCGCCGTCCACAAGGAGTCTTCACTAGATTGGAGTGGGCCCATACCCCACTCCAGTATCGCTCGCTATATGTTGCGCTACGGCCGCCGACGGCTGAGGGGGTTACTGAAACAATAATATCTAAGCGACAGAGATGTTTGTTGGAGCGTGATAGTACAATTTTATTTGTTGTAGGCAGAGGGGCGGGCGGCGTTGATGGATGGAGTGTGTTAGCAATGCGAGGATTGAGGAGACGGGGCTTGGTAATGACCACCAGGTACTGGCTAACCGGGAATTTCTCGGAGGGGAAGGTTTTACAACAATGTGATTCCTACTTATTATAATAGGGGCAGAAGGCCACACCATTAACTTCACCTAATTTTTAAGTAGTACGCTACTTCTTAAAAAGAAAGATAACCCTCGACTCATGCTAATGTTTAGAAGCGAATATAAAAAAACCCAGAATTTACACAGGTTTCACCTGAGATAGGCGAACTCGAAATATCCTTTCCGTGGCTGGGTTACTGACCAATAATGTTTTTTTTTTTTTGCTAGGGGCTTTACGTCGCGCCGACACAGATAGGTCTTATGGCGACGATGGGATAGGAAAGGCCTAGGAGTTGGAAGGAATCGGCCGTGGCCTTAATTAAGGTACAGCCCCAGCATTTGCCTGGTGTGAAAATGGGAAACCACGGAAAACCATTTTCAGGGCTGCCGATAGTGGGATTCGAACCTACTATCTCCCGGATGCAAGCTCACAGCCGCGCGCCTCTACGCGCACGGCCAACTCGCCCGGTAAACCAATAATGTAACCGGTGTTATAAAATATAAAATAAAGCACGGCCCATGGAATCTGGGGGCAAGCTTGCCCGCAGGAACAAAATTCTTTACCATGACCCGATCTCTGACTTTTAGATTGGTGGGCCTCCGTCCACGATCATATCTTTCACCATCCATTTCATGGGAAGCCTTTAGGTTGCTTTTAGCCCTCTTCCATAGATCTCTAATATTATCGGGATCTATTGTCTCTGGTACTATATCGTTAAGTGACCAAAGATTAGAGAGCGGCGTGTTAGGAACAAATTTAAACATGAGAGAAGCTGGAGTGAACTTATGGGACTCATGAACCGCCGAATTTAAGGCAAAAGCCAACCAATGCAGGGAAGTATCCCACGTGGAATGATCTTCATGATGAAATGCAATTAAAGCAGATCAAAGATTACGATTGATCCGCTCAGCCAGAGATGGTTGAGGGTAATAAGCAGAAGTAGTTACGTGTGAGATAGACAGGTCAAAACAAAATTTACGGAATAAGTTAGTTGCAAATGCCTTAGCATTATCAGAAACTATATATTGACATGGGCCAAAAGAAGCAAATATGGTATTCAAACAAGAAATAGTAGACTGAGCGGTTGCCATGTTAGTCGGAAATAACCAGGAAAATCTAGTGAAACCATCTACACACACCAGAATAAACGTAATGGCGTTCCCCTTTGATTGTGGGAAAGGTCCGACGTAGTCTATATATAGACGTTCCATGGGGCCAGACGCTTGATGTGATGACAATAGACCTAGCTTAGTGGACAAGGTGGGCTTACTAAGCAAACAAGATTTACAAGCTTTTACCATTTCCCTAATTTCACCGTCCATACCTTTCCAAATGGACAATTCTCGGATCTCTTCCCGAGTTTTGAATATGCCTAAATGCCCCCCTAATGGGGTCTCATGATAGTACTTGAAGATCATAGGCACAAGCACAGCTGGGACTACAACTTTCATCCTTGGATCATGCCACGACGGGCAACACAAAACCCCGTTTCTCAACACTGGGACGACATGTTCCCCAGAAGAAAGGGTTTCCGTTACAGGAGCCAGCACAGGATCTTCACGTTGATAGTTTTCAATATCCCAAAATAACATAGGGGCATCAGTTAGGATGGCATTAGTGCACAAAGGTATGGGCGTGGGAAGAGATGAAACATCTTCCTGTTCAATGGTCTCCATTTCCTGAGAAAACATCCGGCTTAGTCCATCCGCAACAACATTTTCAGATCCTCTGATAGGCCTCACATCAAATTGGAAAGCAGAAATCCTGATGGCCCAGCGGGCTATACGACCAGAACGACGAGGCCTAGCTAATACCCAACTTAAGGCTTGGTTATCTGTTTCTAGTTAGAATTTGTCATGTTCCAGATGGAGGCGGAACTTCTCTAGTGCAAAAAGAACTGCCAAACCCTCAAGTTCATAGATGTAATATTTGGCCTCTTGAGCCGATAAAGTCCTAGAAGCATAGGCGATGGGTCACCTTCCGAATTCCGTTTCCTGTAGAAGGACAGCAGCAACCGCCGATGACGAGGCGTCGGTTTGGACAATAAATTTCTTCGAAAAATCTGGCATTTCAAATACAAGGGCGTTACAAAGAGCTAATTTCAGATTATCAAAAGCGGCTTGTTGAGACAGCCCCCATTCAAATTTGACACCTTTCCTACGGAGTATGTTCAAGGGCGCCGCTCTGTTAGCGAAGTTAGGAATCAATTTCCTGAAGAAATTCTCCATACCTATGAACATGGCAATGCCTTTGATGTCCTCAGGAGGTTTGAAATCATGGATGGCCTGTGTTCTCGAATGATCAATGGAAATACCATCGGGCGACACAATATGCCCTAAGAATGACATGGAAGGTTTAGAAAAAGCTACCTTAGATAATTTGACAGTCAACCCAGCCTTATGAAGGCGATTGAGCACTTCCTTTAGATGATCTAGGTGTTCTTGGAAGGCCCCGAAAATACAACGACATCATCAAGGTAGTGATACAGGTATTCAAATTTGATGTCCGAGAAAACACTATCTAGCAGTCCAGTAAGAACGGCTGCCCCCGTGGGGATCCCGAATGGCACGCGGTTGTACTCATACAAGTTCCAGTCCGTGGCAAAAGCAGATAGATGTTTCGATTCTTCAGCCAGGGGGATCTGGTTGTACGCCTGATTAAGGTCAAGAATGGTAAAGAACCTGGCTTTCGGAAACCACGAAAAACAAGAGTGAATATCAGGAAGGGGCACAGATTGTAACACCACCTTACGACCTAAAGCTCTATAATCAATCACAGGCCTGAAGCCACCTTGGTGTTTTGGTACAAGAAAAATGGGCGATGAATACGCCGACTTAGAAGGTCGAATAATACCATTCTTCAACATTTGATCGATGATTTCCTTAAGAGCCTTCATTTTAGGTGGAGACAGCCTATAAGGCGGAAACCTAACTGGAATTGAATCCGTAACCTCAATCTTGTATTCAATAAGGTCAGTAACACCAAGAGTATCAGAAAATACATCAGGAAAGGACTGACACAGCTTACGAATACATTCAGCCTGCTCCTCAGGTAGATGTCTAAGATCTAACAACATCTCATCCTGGGTAGGCGAAACGGATGAACATGACACAGAATTACATTTTACCGGGCGAGTTGGCCGTGCGCGTGGAGGCGCGCGGCTGTGGACTTGCATCCGGGAGATAGTAGGTTCGAATCTCACTATCGGCAGCGCTGAAGATGGTTTTCCGTGGTTTCCCATTTTCACACCAGGCAAATGCTGGGGCTGTACCTTAATTAAGGCCACGGCCGCTTCCTTCCAACTCCTAGGCCTTTCCTATCCCATCTTCGCCATAAGACCTATCTGTGTCGGTGCGACGTAAAGCCCCCAGCAAAAAACATTACATTTTAAGAGAGGAATGTTAATGTTACGAGCAAATTTGAAGGCGCACGACTTGCTCTGAATGTCGAGCACCAGCCCGGTATAAGACATGAAATCAGCCCCGAATAATACAGGGTAAAACAAGTGTGTAGCAACAAACAATTTTATTCTCCAGGTAAATTTAGAAATTCGGATTTTAGCAAAGGTGAAACTTAAAATTTCTAATGGAGAAGAGTTAGCCAAAACGCATTTTACAGAAGACGAACAACAGTCAGGAAACTTACAAACAGTTTTTCATTTAGAATACCATTCAGCCGAAATTATAGAACACACGCTCCCTGAATCTAATAGAGCGGTGACTGGTTCATTATTCACTTCAATTTTTAGGAATGGCACAAATGCGGGGGTCTCTGCCGCAATTTTGAGGCATTCTTTGGGGCCTTCAAACGATAGATTAGAAGAATCTTTACCCTTACCAGAGCTTTTGCTAGGTTCAACAGGGGCTGAGCCTCGGGAAGTTGAACATGCCGACTCAGCCGATGACACTAGTCACTTTCTATTATCGGAGTTCGCGGAGGTTGCACCAGGAGTTGAGTAGGAGGGGGTTCTATTGACATTAGTGCAATTCTTGGCGAGGTGAGTAAACGACTCACATTTGAAACAACCTTGAGATGACCCTACTCCATTCTTTGTCCCACTCGATTTTATAAATGGGCATTTACTGCGCAGATGTTCCGTCGAACCAAAAGCATAACATTTGCGGGTGGTGAATGTTCCGCGAGGTGGTGACCGAGAGCTATTAGAAGACGGAGGGGGCTCCTTAGAGACTCGTAAGGTGTCGGCATACCTTACTCCTTCGGATGAAACGTCCATAGCCTCTAACTCTGAAAACGTTTGAGGACGAGATGCAAAACATAGATAAGACCTATAGGGCGGAGAGATACCTTCGACAATCGTTTGCACTACTGGGTCTTCCGAAAAATGGAGTGCGAACACCCTGGTGTAGAATTTAATGTCTTGGATGAAATCAGCGAGATTCTCATCCAATCGCTGTACTCTGAAATAGAACCTTTGGATCAATGATGACATTGCTCTAGCTGGAATGAAATTTGCGAGGGGGTGGGCATGGAAGTGTTCTATGGATGAGCGACCAGCTATGGCCTTAACTATTTTGTCCGTGAGGACGCCTACCGAATATGGATACATGATTTGAAGTATCTGAGAATGCGATAGGGAGAACACTAACGGATGGTCTTGAAATTCTACCAAAAACCTTAGTGGAGTTGACTGAGAATTTCAGAATGCCCTTCAGCAACATACCCAATGGATGAGGCAGACTACTGAAACCAGGTGACATAATAGGTGGCGGCATAGAAGATTGAGAGTTGTCTAACACAGCATTATTTAAAAAAGGTGGAATTTGTCTAGGATGAACAGACTCGTTTCCTATGGGGCAGAAGTTTGTTGAGTTGCCACAGATATCCTACTTTCTACAGTTTTACACGAATCCTCCTCAGTAGCCATATTTATCAGAAGGACTTGGTAGGTTTTGGAAGCGCCTGCCCCAGTCAACAATTGACTAAATCTATTTGACATTTCCGACAGATGTTCGACCAAATTGCTAGCCCACTTAGTATGGTCCTCTTTCAACTTTAGAGACAATAGGTCCCTAGCCCTGTTGTAAAAATGAAACGGTCAAACCTGAACTCTCTTAAGCTGGTTAGCTGATGTATCGCTGGATCGCTCACTTAAAAAAAACTCACTACAGATGCTAGCTCGGTAGTATTGTCAGTGATAGTGGAGAGCCTCATCAATTCCTTTTTCCCCCCCAAAATTGGGATACAAATAGGCAATTCTAAGGATTCTTTAAGTTTAGCAATATCTGCCACAACAGTGCCTCCAGATTGGACCTTCCTAATGAGCAACTCATAGATCAATTCCTCCTTGCGCAAGTTAATAATTCGGAAAAATTACCAGGGACCGAGAAAATTCTTAGAGTTCCAAACAGATTCCACTTTTAGCCATCAAAAGGGCTTCATATAGACCCATTCAACCACGCTCTGCTACCACTTGTTCAGGGGATGCCGTGGAGAAGGAAGAGGTGAAAGAAGGTGCTGGTGTTGAACGGGTCTAACTACGACATCGAAAATTAATTTGGAACTTTAAATAAAGGTTATATTTCTTTAGAATCTCAAACTTAACAAATTTTTCACTTAGTGAAATAATAAGGTTACAGGTACAATGAAAATTCAAGAATTGGAAAACTCAAGACTCGGAACTTTAACAATTTCTGGGCTTCAAGCCCCTAGTTTACACATTTACAATTTCGCAAATGAGGTATTATTTAGACAAGAACAGAAATCCCCCAATTCAAGAGCACTTTGCTCCAAAGGTTACAAATCTATAGCCTTTCCGAGACACCCCCCCCCCCCTATTACAGGGAATTCACAATCTCAGAAAAGAGCTTACGTGCTCTACAACATTAACGAATTTCTTACAGCCCGCTTAAGGCGACATTACAAAAACCTCACAATCTCTGGCCATTCTAGGCACAATTTACAATTTAAATTTTCTTTTACACAGGGGTATATATTACCCAACCTACTGGGCCTTCGTGGAAAAAAGAACGTGTTAAATTAATGGCCCGAACACAAACTGAATGGAGGCGTACACTTGCGCTCCTAGATAATGAAGTATACAATCCTAACGGGGCTCTCGGCCCGATGATACAGGGGCTAATCCCAACCTACTGAGGTGACTCGAATGAAGGTTAATTTAATGCATTACCGGAATGAAAAACAGTTACAAAGTCGTAGTCACCTCAAACCAAGTTGAAGGGGAACTCGAGAGGGTAACGCACTCTCTATCCCCGATTTACAGTTTTAAGAGTTTATGCAATTTCACATTAGCCGAAAGAAGGTTTTACATTTTAGAAAACAGGAGGTTACATAATTAGAAATTTGAACCTTCCCCTCGTGTAAGTCTGCGGAGGTAGCTACAGAAAAATAAGACTGATGGTCATTACCGTGACTGATGCGAAGAATGAGGCGCCCCGCCTCCCGTCTTAACACACATCCTCTCAGAAATACGGTGATCCAAAGACAAGGTAGCCAGAAAAGCCGCAGCTTATATACGCAAGGGGACGGTTCTAGAGGGTTCTGGACTAATCCGGACACACCTTCTCAATTTTATTGGCTGAATCAAAAACTTACACCCGAAAACCAACAAGAAGCCTGTGATAGGCTGAAAAATGATTACAGGAAAATAGTGATTGGTCAACCTGAAGAACTGGCGGAATAAGAGAGAAGTGTTGCAAACCTAGAAATATATAAAAAAACCAATGAACAATAATTTAATTGGGAAACATAAGAACACAAATCTTCTTTAAATCACTAATTCTTCCGTCTTGCACCAGAGTGCATGATCACAGTGTTTTGTAGAGACATCTGTGGAGAAAAGTTCAAACATCTTGATGTACACCAAAACAAAACAAAATAAATCCAATCAGTTTAGAAAACATAGAAATGACAAACTTCCCAATTATTCAATAGTGACACCTTCTGATTAATGTCCCAACTTAATGCAGTAGCAATTTCACGTTTTTTCGATAGATAGCGTTCTTTATGGCGCTTCTCTTGAATGTTCGGAGTTAAGGTGTACCTCCTGGCATTATTATTATTATTATTATTATTATTATTATTATTATTATTATTATTATTATTATTATTATTATACCGGGCGGTACACCTCCACGCCGCGAATTCAAATATTGCGCCAGTTGAAACCTCTCTACAGGAGAAAGCCTGAACTTTAACAAACTGTATTAACTGAACGGTTTCTCGGAAGATGTCACTACTGTAAATTTGGTAATCTGTTCTGAACTGTGTCTATTTTGATTTGTGTTTGTTTGCTCCGTATCAAGAAGTTTGAACATTCTCTAAGAGATGTCGCCACCCAAAACTATGGTAACACACTCTGGTGCAATGGAATGAACTTTCTTGAAGAAAGATTGTATTCCTAAGTTTTATTTTTACTAAATTTTGTTCTGTTTCCGCCAGTTTTGAAATTAGCCAATCATAAATTTCTGTAATTAATTTCCCACCAATAAGGTGTTTCTTCATCGTCTTGTGTATTAGTTTTTGCTGGTAGCCAATAAAAGTTTGTGGGCGGGTTTTTATCATTCATGAAAGGTCTCGAATGTTCCACGAGGGTATATAAACTGCTGGTTTTCTTGTCTCGGTGCCACTTCAGTGACATCTTTCTCAGTGTGTGAATATATAGCAGGGGGCGGGAAGCGCCTCTTTCTTCAAGCAGCAGCTCATCTACAAGGTAATGGCCTGTTAACATCTTCAATTCTTGCTAGCTCAGCAGTCTACTCTCGGGGAGGGTTCGAAACCTTTAATATGTAACTAATTCCTTTAAAATGTAAATTAATTTTTCTGTGTAAAAACTTCATATCTCTTTTACTGTAAAGCGGGGATAGAGAGTGCTTCACCCTCTCGAACTCCCCTTCATTTTGAAATTGAGGTGACTACGTTTTTATAACCGTTTCTTCTCTTCCTTATGCATTAAAGTTTTCTCATACGTGTCACCTCCCTAGCTTGGGATTAGCCCCTGTATTATCGGCCTAGCGCCACATAGGTTTTTTAACACAAACGTTGTGTTGGAGTGCAAGTCATCGCCTCCATTCTATTTTGCACTATGGGCCAGTAACTTAACTTGATGTTTGTTTTCCTCATGTAAAGGCCCTGTAGGTTGGTTATCTAATACCCCTGTTTCTTGGTGTGCCTTGAGGGCAGTCTGAAGTGAAGGTTTGTTGTAGCCTTCGATAGGCTTGTAAAATTGAGAGCGTGTTTGCTCTTTTTCTTAACATTGTAATTAGGAGCAAGTGCTCCTCGTACTTAGGGGTTTTCTGCCCTTTAGCAATTGTGGTGGTGAGGTGAGAGCTCAGAAATTAATCTTGGGGCTCGAAGCCCAAATCTTGTAACAATTGTAATTTCTTAACTTGTTTTCCTGCTACTTGGTACCTGTTACTCTGTTGTTGTTATCTGTTGATTTTGACAAGAAAATATAACCTTTGTTAAAGTTTTAAATTAACTTTAATTTTGTAGTTGAGACCTATTCCAGCCCGCACCTTCTTTCACGTCTGCTGTTCCACAGATACCTCGGAACAATTATTATTATTATTATTATTATTATTATTATTATTATTATTATTATTATTATTATTATTATTATTATTACTATTATTATTATTATTATTATTATTATTATTATTATTATTATTATTATTATTATTATTATTATTATACCGGTTCCATGGCTGGCTTTTGGTCCAAGGGTCGCCGGTACGATTCTCGGCCAGTTCGGGGATTTTAAACTTCATTCGTTTATTTCAATGGTTCGGGGGAAGGATGTGTGTGCCGTATCCACTATTAGAATTCATCATAGGTAGTGCCCTATCCTCACAGACGCGCAGCTCACCTATAATAATAATAATAATAATAATAATAATAATAATAATAATAATAATAATAATAATAATAATAATAATAATAATAATACCGGGCAAGTTGACCGTGCGGTTATGGGCGCGCAGCTGATAGCTCGCGTCCGGGAGATAGTGGGTTCGAATCCCACTGTCGACAGCCATGAAGATGGCTTTCCGTGGTTTCCCATTTTCACACCAGGCAAATATTGGGGCTGTACCTTAGTTAAGGCCAGGCCCGCTTCCTTCCCATTCCTAGGCCTTTCCTGTCCCATCGTCATCATAAGACCTATGTGTGTCGGTGCGACGTAAAACAAATAGAAATAATAATAATAATAAGAAGAAGAAGAATGTGGCCTCCGAATCTGGTCTTTCGATGTGACGCTGTACACGCACGGCAGTCTGGGTTGTTTTTGATTATTAAAATAATGCGTAACACTGCATTATGTAGAAAATATCGAAGCGAACAAGTTATTAGTATGCCAGAATTAATTTCTAATATTGTGATGCACATGTCTGTGTTATAATAATTAAGTTAGACATTTCGGATTTTTTTTAAAATTTGTATATTAGTGGTATGAATCAGACAGCCTTTTCTGAGATACTTCAACTCAGCCTACTTGTGTACAAAGAGGGGTTGTAATTTTGGGTAAAACTACGGTCACGAATATCCAGGTAAAAACAGTCACTTGCATGTGAAGAATAGAGAACGTAAAATCTGTCAGCCTGTGTTTATCCAAGCACCTGAATAGGAAACGGTAGAGTGAGGGAACGGAATAGAATTTCTATTTGAGTGAAGTAGAAAAGGTAAAAGTCCGCCTCTGTGGTGTAGTGGTTAGTGCGATTAGCTGCCACCCTCGGAGGCCCGGCTTCCATTCCCGGCTCTGCCACGAAATTTGAAAAATGATACGAGGGCTGGAACTGGGTCCACTCAACCTCGAGAGGTCAGCTGAGTAGAGGGGTGTTCGATTCACACCTCAGCCATCCTCAAGTTGGTTTTTCGTGATTTTCCGTGGTTTTCCACTTCTCCTCCAGGCAAATACCGGGATAGTATCTAACATAAGGCCACGGCCGCTACCTTTTCTCTTCCCTGTCCATCCCTTCCAAACTTTCCATCTCCACAAGGCCCCTGTTCAACATAGCAGGTGACGCAGTCTGGGCAAGGTATAGGTCCTCCTTCCAAGTTGTATCCCCCAACCCAAAGTCTCACGCTCCAGGTCACTGTCCTTGAGGCGATAGGGGTAGGATACTTCGCTGAATCCGAGGGAAAAACAACCCTGGCCGGTAATCGGATTAAGAAAGAAAGAAAGGTATATAAGGAGGACATAAATACGTACCAAGTGTTAGTCTGGAGGGGATTGTTTATTCTGATCCAGAGTACTCATCGCGCTACTCGTTTTGTTCTGTGGATACTTATTCTGATTGTGACTCTCATTCTGTACTCATTGATTGTGGACCATGACTGTTGTTACTGTATCGTGCTGCTAGTCCTACAGTTGTGAAGTCTGAGTGAGTATATTTATTGTGCCAGTGTTGTAAGTGAGGGACAGACTCTCTCAGTTCGGTCGCACACGAACTATCATAGTCTATTGGGCTATGTGAAGGGGCTGGGTTCGAACCCCCGTCAGGAAGTCGTAAAATTTAAGAAACGAGATTTCCACTTCCGGAGGTGCATATGGTCCTGAGGTTCACTCAGCCTACAGCCTACACCAAAAGTGAGTACCAGGATAATTCCTGGGGGCAAAGGCGGCCGGGCGTAGAGCTAACCACTCTACCCCATCACGTGCCGAGGCTAAAAAAGGTGGAAGCCTTTACCTTCCACTCCTCCAAGGGCCTTCATGGCCTGTACGGAGGTGACTTTGCTTTTATTTGCTATGTGAGAGTAACTCGATATATACAGTATTATCAAGTACATGAGGTTGGATGGCACTTTGTGTAAGCGGTGTCCGGCACGATGGAGGATGGAAATATGTGCACTGACATAGTACAGTTCGAGTTTGAAGACATATCATCGCAGGGAGATCGAACCGAGAACTGCTCTGGAGTTCATATGAGGCTTCATATCCAGTCACAGAAGCATTATTCTGTCGGAGTGAGTGGCCATCCATTCTAAAAATGGGAATTAAATGCATAATAATATGTTGGAGTCGGGTTGTTATGATTCTTACAGAAAATTGTAAATTCTAATTGCTAAAATTGTATATGATCTTGTTTCTTTATATATATGAGAATCAGTGAATATGTATGCAAATACCAGAGTCAAACAGTAAATTAAATATATTTATGGTAGCCTTGTGACAATGCTCCAACTAATTTTCTAACGTTTGCAGGGGGTAGTAAGTAAGACCCAGTCAACAGAGTACCAGTCTTACAGCTTTTATAAACACGACCTGAGAAAAACTTTTATGCCCTGCCATTTCTTCTTCTTCTCATTCTTCTTCTTGTTTCGTTATGCCCATTCATAGAGCGCGTTGGAACTTGTTCATTGGCTTGATGACTTTCGCCTTCCTGTTCTTCCAAAATCTCTTCATGAACTCATTGTGTTGCCTCTTCCGTTTTTCTGACCACTTTTTACCAGCCCTGTTGCTAATTTTGACAGCAAATATGTGTTTATTTACTAAGGTTCTGAAGACTGCGATTTTTCACGATATCTTACGCGATGTTCAATTCATTGTTTCCTCCAGCCAATGTATTCCCCTGTTCTGGGAATTTATGACAATGAATAACCTTTTTGTGAGTTTATTACTATCCATCCTAAAAATGTGTCCAAAAAAATGCGTCTCCTCTGTACAGCATTGATGAAACTGTCTGTGTAACTATAGAGGTCTACAGTTAGCCCTACCGGGCTCGATAGCTGAAGTCGATTAAGTGCGGCCAGTATCCAGTATTCGGGAGATAGTTGGTTCAAACCCCACTGTCGGCAGCCCTGAAAATGGTTTTCCGTGGTTTCCCATTTTCACACCAGGCAAATGCTGGGGCTGTACCTTAATTAAGGCCACGGCCGCTTCCTTCCCACTCCTAGCCCTTCCCTGTCCCATCGTCGCCATAAGACCTATCTGTGTCGGTGCGACGTAAAGCAACTAGCAAAAAAAAAAAAACAGTTAGCCCTTTGATTTTCTTGCATGGGGCCGAAAATTTTTCTAAGAATTTTACCTTCTTGTTTTTCAATTTCTGAAATTTTAGAATTACCTCCTAAAGAGCTCGATAGCTGCAGTCGCTTATGTGCGGCCAGTATCCAGTAATCGGGAGATCGTGGGTTCGAGCCCCACTGTCGGCAGCCCTGAAGATGGTTTTCCGTGGTTTCCCATTTTCACACCAGGCAAATGCCGGGGCTGTACCTTAATTAAGGCCACGGTCGCTTCCTTCCACTTCCTAGGCCTTTTCCATCCCATCGTCGCCATAAGACATATCTGTGTCGGTGCGAAGTAAAGCAAAAAAAAACCTCCTAAAGTTAAGGTTTCCGGTAGAATAACTGTTTTGTCACGTTTCAATTTAGCATTACGGGACATTACTCGTTTATTGCACTGATCTCATGTCAGTCTAAATGCCCTCTGAAGTTTTGAGGCCCTTTCTGTATTGGCCAAACTGTCTAATCCCGAAGGAAGAATTATTTCTCCAAGGTATTTAAAAAAAGATACCTGTGAAATTGTCCCATATGCCGTTTCAATTTGATCTTTCTTGTACTTTTGCTGGAAATTCTGCATAAACTTGGTTTTCTCGAATGATACCTGGAGGCTTGCCTTTGATGCTATTCTGTGTAATTTGTAAGGTTTTGAGAAGCTCCGTCTCTTCTCATCATGACGCTCCCGATCCCCCAGAATCCGACGGTCGGGAGAACCCGAACAATGTGCGTCCGGGGCCTGGGGTAACTGCTTTGATCGACTACGATCCATCATGCCAGGTTCACAAACTGAAAATGGGTAGTTGGAGTTATCACTTTAGATGATCACATGATTACAACTCGATTGTTTAGATCGAGAGGTGCCTCTGCGGCTGTTTGGTCCGCGAGAGCTATTTTATTTCGCTCAAGTTCGCCGGTAAGCCGGTGAGGACCCCCCTCCCCCACTATCTGCCACCTGGGACAGGCCACGTGGGAGTATCACCTCTCCCCCTGCTACGGCACCTTAGTAGGTTCGTGGTTATGTCCTACCATTTATTATTATTATTATTATTATTATTATTATTATTATTATTATTATTATTATTATTATTATTATTATTGTTATTTATATTCTAAATTGAGGGATCTTATGGTGATCCCTGGCACCCATTTGGGTGCATTTTAGGGATGTTATTATTATTATTATTATTATTATTATTATTATTATTATTATTATTATTATTATTATTATTATTATTATTACCTTATTTTAAATTTAATTTCATTAGAAATCGCCAAGTGATAGTTACATTCAGTTATGGTACGAGAATTACCTATATTATTATGAATATATATTTTTACGTGTTATATTTGATGCTTACCGGGCGAGATGGCCGTGCGCGTAGAGGCGCGCGGCTGTGAGCTTGCATCCGGGAGATAGTAGGTTCGAATCCCACTATCGGCAGCCCTGAAAATGGTTTTCCGTGGTTTCCCATTTTCACACCAGGCAAATGCTGGGGCTGTACCTTAATTAAGGCCACGGCCGCTTCCTTCCAACTCCTAGGCCTATCCTATCCCATCGTCGCCATAAGACCTATCTGTGTCGGCGCGACGTAAAGCCCCTAGCAAAAAAAAAAAAAAAAAATTGATGCTTAATAGTGGAGCAAGTACCGGTACATATTTTTGTTAAGTTACAATTAACGCCCAAGCGTGAGGCTAGTATTTTATTACATAACAACGCCTTATTGGCGACCTGCGCGTCTATGAAGATAGTCCCTGCCTAAGATGAACTCTAATGCTGAAGACACTACACACAACCAGGCCCCGACCTGGCTGGAAATGGAACCCGGGACCTCTTGGACCAAATGTCAGCTCGCTAACGATTTAGCCTTTATTATCATATTCGTCATCATTATCATAATCGCCGATTAACAACAATGATAACCCGAAACAATATTTCATGTTTCCTGGCTAATAGTATTCTCGTTGTATTTATCGCAGCACAAGTTATCAGGGGGTTATCAGGATAGGGGCGTGGCGTGGAACTATAAATCCAAGCAGTTCCGAAAACAGTCGATAGATGGCGATAGTGCATGAGCGGAGTTGACACTGAAGTAGAGATGGGCACTATCGACTGAAAACCGCTATCGACTAGTCGGCCGATAGTTCCTTCGAACTATCGACTAAATAGTCGAATGTTTTCAGTCGAACAAAAGTATTCATTACTTCCTGTCGAGAAGACTGAACAGTCGAATGAAAGTAATCATATAACGCAAGTAGTCAGTCCATGAAAAACATTCGAATGTTTCCAGTCGAAAATCTCCATATCAAAAGTGTCGAGCCGTACTTTTACGCATTCGACTCATTTTAACGTAATTTACCAATAATTAGAAATCACTTGTATAGACACCCATTAAAATCCGATTTACGCACTCGTTCGTACACGGGGCTAATAGATAGAGAGATGCCCTTAATACGAACCAACATCATACGAATGGCCTTTCTTGGTGCTAAATGGACAGTGAAACGTAGAGAGACGACAATGAGGCTCTATTCCCGAACAATGCTAACAATAATAATATGTACAACGCGTTGCTGTGGTACACAATCAAGATATACTGTATATGAGAACAGCCAAACACAATACTACCGTATTTTCTAGATTATTATTATAGTTATTCAAATTATTATTATTATTATTATTATTATTATTATTATTATTATTATTATTATTATTATTATTATTATTATTATTATTATTATGCCGTATGTATGAATAGTGCTTAACGTGATTAACATAAACAAATATGCAACGAAATAAAGAGCATATAAACGACAAGAGAAAATCGCCATATATAGTAGGTACGTACATATGAAGTTAACATAATTATATATTACATATCCGAAGTGATCATAAACCGATAGTCCCATTCGCTTCCATGTTGCTGTGACTTGAATGCGACTGAATTCAGTCGACTTGTTTTGTGCTGACTGGACAGTGAAACGTGGAGAGATCCGTGGCGGGAATGCGACTGAATTCAGTCGACTTGTTTTGTGCTGACTGGACAGTGAAACGTGGAAAGATACGTGGCGGGAATGCGACTGAATTCAGTCGACTTGTTTTTTAAAGCAGTCGACTATTACGATAGTTTAAACTATCGACTAGTTCGATAGTTATCAGTCGATAGTGCCCATCTCTACACTGAAGTCGAGTGTGTCGGTTCTAAAGCCAGCAGTCTCTACCAAATACTTTGATATTAAAGTATTTATTAAAGTATTTGGCCTCTACTCATCGCGACTCCGTTCGCAACCCATACCTAATAAATAGTGTAGTGCCTCCAGAAGAAAGTTGAATGGAAAACGGGTATATTGGGATGTTGTCATAGAGGAGGACTTGTTATCGCCTGCCATCTGTTCATTAGCTGTTTTTAAAGTTCGCCTTGCACTTTCAAGAATACACTGCCAGCAGCTATTAAAAATATTTCCGTTCACAATGGTTAACATAGATACCGGTAGATATTTAGATACTGAAGTCATTTCCGTCTGTGTTTACTATTATATTAAAAATGTAATATACGGTAATGCTGAATTCAAATTCATCATATACCGTACAACTTCCTCTTATTCTTCGTCTTCTGCTTCTTCTTGTTCGTTTGCTTCTGTCCCTCTTGGTGCCAAGGTCTACTATCTCCATTTGAATTGGTTGTGAGTCATGTCAGGGAGTAGATGAACGTGCTTCGTGTCTTTATGAAGCATATCGTTGCTTAGGCAGTCCCTTGGATATTTCTCAAACGACTCTCTCCAGCTGTGCCGGGCAGAGTGGATCAGACAGTAGGTCGCTGGTCCTCCGAACCTAAGTTGGCGGGTTCGATCCCGATTCAGTCTGGTGGTATCTGAACGTGTGCAAATTCGCCAGCCTCGTGTTGGCAGATTTACAGACACGTACAAGAACTCCCATGGAAAGAAGAATCGGTACCTCGGCGTCTCTGAAAACAATAAAAACGGTTAATCGGGCATAAAACCAATAATTTCTTTCTTGGTATTTGTTTTACGTCACACCGACACAAAGAGGTCTTATGGCGACGATGAGATAGGTCAGGGTTAGGAATGGGAAGGAGGTGACCATGGCTTTAATTAGGGTACTGCCCCAGCATTTGTGAGGTGTGAGAATGGGAAGCCACGGAAAACCATATTCAAGGCTACCGAGAGTGCGGTTGGAATCCACTGTCTCTCAAATGCAAGCTGACAGCTACGTAACCCAGCTGTGAAGCCAACTCACTCAGTCATAACATTCTTCTTTTCGTTTCAGCCATCTATGGGCTGCGATTACAAAACTTCCATTGCTTTTCTCAAGTTCTTTCTCCTTCCTCTTTCGCCAGTATTCCTTCATCCGTTGACTTGCTCGTGCTCGTTCTTCTGCCGAGAATACTCTATTCTTACTCGTTTTCTCATCACCTCCGCAACTCTCTGCCTGAAGATTTTTCTGTTTGTTATATCTTCTGCCGTGATCCCACATTTTTCTAAATCTCGGTGGACTTCTTTTACCCATGGGACTTGTGTCTTCCTGTTCTCCTGGAAGGTGAGGATCCTGTTGGCGAGTCTCTCCGATCCCATCCTTTTAATATGTCCGTAGAACGTCAACCTCCTCCTTTTCATTGTGGTAATGATGTTTTCAAATTGTTGGTATAGTTCTCGGTTTGATCTCATGCGAAACGTAAACTTGTCTGATGATTTTATGGGTCCAAGAATCTTTCTAAGGAACCTCCTTTCTTTCTTTTCCAAATCTGAGAGTCCCTTCGTGGCTATTGTCTCAGCTGCGTATACACATTCAGATTTGACTATCGTGCTGTAGTGCTTGAATTTGGCCTGGTAGGAGAGTGATTTAGATTTGTAGGTGTTCTGACAAAATCTAAACGCAGTTTCCATCTTTCTTGCACGTTCATGAATTGCTGCTTTCTCATTCATGTTTGGAGTCAAAATCTCTCCTAGGTACTTGAATTTTGTAGCTCTTTTGATGTCACCGTACTTCGTCCTCATTGTCCAGGTTGGGTCAGTGGTATTTATGTTCATGTACTCCGTCTTCTCAAAAGATATTTGCAGTCCTGCTTTGTCTGCTGTTTCTTTGAGGACTTCAATCTGCTTAATTGCAATTTACAAATTCTCTGCAAAAAAGACTATATCATCTGCAAATGCGAGGCACTGAAATTTAAGCCCAGTTCTCTTGTGACCTAATCTAATTCCATTTGGAAAGTTGAATTTGCTCATTTCTTTTCGCCATTCCCTGATAACTTTCTCTAAAACACAGTTGAACAAAATTGGAGAGAGGCCATCTGCTTGTCTCAAACCTGTTTTGATTTCAAAGGGCTCTGACAGTTCTCCTAAAAAATTTACCTGTGATCGTGTGTTTTTAGTGTTTGACGAATCAAGGTTGTTGTCTTATTGTCTATTCCAAATTCCTTAAACACTTCCATTAGTGTATCCCGGTCTATGGAGTCGTATGCTTTTTTGTAATCCACGAATGTCATGATCACTTTCTTATCTGCTGCTAATGTCTTAGTTTTGATTAAGTTCTTAATGGTAGAAATCTGTTCTGCACATGACCGCCCTTTTCGAAAGCCAACTTGATATTCTCCTAATTGTTTATCTATATGTCCTTCTATTCTACGCTTGAGAGCTATATAAAGTATCTTGTAGGCTACTGGCAAAAGTGATATCCCTCTATAGTTATTGACATTCGTTCTGTCTCCTTTCTTGTGCAGGGGGTGGATGATAGCCTCCCTCCATTCTTCTGGGATCTCTCCTGTGGACCAGATCTGTTGAAAGAGTGTTTCAAGTTGTTCCAAGAAGTTATCCCCTGCATATTTCAGAAGTTCAGCAACAATTGAGTCCTTGCCAGATGCTTTGTTATTTTACAAACTTTTGATGATCTCCTTTATTTCGTTCTTATCTGGCGGGGTTGATTCATGCAGTGTGCTTTCTGGTTTCTGGAACGTCAGTTTTTCTTGAGGTGTATCACAGTTGAGCAGTTCTTTGAAATATTTAGCCAAGTGTTCACAGTTCTGTTTGTTGCTCATAATCAGCTTACCTTGATCATTTTTGAAACAAATGTTGAGTGACGAGTAACCCCGAAGTTTTGCCTTAAACGTCTGATAGAAATTCCTGGTGTTGTTTTTCTTGAAATTCTCTTCTATCTCTTCTATCTCTCTCAGCTGGTCTCTTTCGAATCTTCTTTTGGCACTCTTGAACACCTTTGCTGTCATTTTTCTTTGGATATTTAATTCATCGAAGTTCTATTTGTTGTAGTTCCACTTGTTTCAAGCTTCTGATCGTCTTCGTAGAGCATCTTCACACTCATCATTCCACCATGGATGTTTCTTCTTCTTAGGAAGAAAAATTGTTTGTTTCGCTGCTTCCTGAATCTTTCGAGCCATTTTGTCCCACTCATAGGACTCGAACGTGTTGAGTTCTTTCTGATATTTCACTACTATTTCTTCGCTGACTTTGAGTTCTTCAATTCTGTACTTCTGTATTCTGAGGGGTTTCTTTCTACGGTTACAAGGTGTGGGCTTCACTTTTATCCTTGTTAGATAGTGGCCGGAATCAAAATTAGCACCTTTTTGCACTCTGACATTCATTATTTCCTTCGGGCTGGTGGTCGCTACATGGTCAATTTGGAATTCTCCTAACATGGAGTTAGGTGATCGCCATGTCATAATCCGCTTGGGAGCTCTGTTGAACTGAGTGGACATTATTTTCATGCCAAATGATTCACAAACATCTATCAGTCTTTCACCATTTCTGTTTGTCCTTTTGTGAGCCGTGTATGTTCCAACGATGTTTCGAAAATTTTTCTCTTTTCCAAGCTGAGAATTAAAATCTCCCATCAAGATCTTGACACGTTTTTCTGGGGTTCTGAACAGTTCTTCTTCAAGTTGTGACCGAAATGCTTCTACTTTCTCTGGATTCTTTCCGTTACATTCATTAATTGGAGCATGAACATTGAAGATGGAGTACAATTTGTTTCCACTTTTGAGAGTTAGTACAGACAGTCTGGGAGATGGAGATCTGAAGTCTACTATAGATTCTGTTAAAGAGCTGTGAATAAAGAAGGCTGTCCCGAGTATTAACACTGGATTCTTGGTTTTCTCTGACTTCTTAACTTTGATAGCCGACCGTCCTTTCAGTATTCTGTAGTTTCCAATAGCCGACACTTCATCTGAAATAAATCTTGTTTCTTGGACCGCTAGAACTTTGATCTTATATTCATCGAGTACTTTGATCAGTTACTTTTGTTTACCAACTTTCAAAAGGGTGTTCACATTGAGTGTGCCAAAGAAATGTGTTTCTTTCGTTCTGAGTTTGCGGGGTGATGGATCTTCCGACTGATCCAAACATGATGGTGTAGGGCCCCCAGAATCCTTTGCCCTACTTGAACCGGAACTCTGGCCCCGGATTTTACCGGCTGGGGTACTAGAGTCCGTACGTTTTGTCATCATGTTAGATGCGTGGTTTTTGGCTTGAGGGATAGGGTAGAATCCCATCCAAAACGTAAAACCAAGTTGGTGAGACCTGGAGTTTTAGAACAGCCGTCCTAACATGGAATCCGACGCTGACCAGGAGGCCGCCCGATTCAGGAACAGTCGCGCCTGGGTTCTAAGTCGCTTTTCTTTTCGAGGTGTGCTCCCTTAGGTTCTTCCGCTCTCTGTGCCGTTGGGAAATAGATTCCTCTTCCGACGCTGAGACCGTTGACCAGTTTCGCCTAGTAACCCTAGGTAGGGGCCCTATAACAGTGTGCTACCATCCGGAGCCAGATGGTCCCTGGTTTTTTTACGAGGTTGACACTCCTCCCGCTCCTCCTTCCCCATCACTTGCAAAATGAGACCCCGGGCTTGCGACCGGCACTGGCGGAGTTAGTAATAACATTATTATATTATATTATATTATATTATATTATTATTATTATTATTATTATTATTATTATTATTATTATTCCTAATTACATACGACATTAATGTAAGATTATTTTTCTGTTCCCATTTCCACCCGCAAATTGAGGGTTCTTATGTTCAAGAATACGATCATCTAATTGCAACAATTTAGGCCTAAACTTCTTACGATCATCTTTTAGCTTTTCTTCAAAGGTCTCTCTCTCTCTCTCTCTCTCTCTCTCTGACTTACAGTATAAGAAGTCTAAGATTTCAACAGTTGCATCCTGTTTCTCATATAATTGGTTTCTTCTCATACGTCTTGTGCCTTTAATAATTCCCTTTTTTGAAAATACTTTACTTTCCCTACAGGCTCCGAGCGCTGACGGGAGAAATGCACCGCTGCGCTGCGAGTGGCGAACATTGTAAGTAATGCGTTTCACTGTGGTTTCACCGCGCACATATCCGCTGTCGTCTCAGCGCGTGCTGCCATGACCAACTAAATAATAACTGGTGGATTTCAGAGTGTTTTATGTAACAACAATTGGTCGCATTGTTGCAAACTTGCAGAAAGTGGTAATGTAATATATTTACAAGAAAAATAGTTCGCAGGAAATAGCAACAGAGCAATAAGTTAACTGCAAATGTGATCACAAAGAAACTTTTGTTCCCTAGATATTCTACTATTTCACGATAGAGGCAACGTAGTAATGTATGTATTAGTAGTGGTGATAACGAGATTAGTGTCCATATACACATTCAACAACGCTGTCTTCAGAAAATATCCTTGGTCTATTTCTAATACGATATCATGTTAGCGTAGGTTAATGCTGCTATAGAGGCGATTAATTTTAATTTAATTAATTTTAAATATGACCATGTTTTCTAAGGAAGGCCTTGGTAACAATCATTATTTCAAGAAGGCGAATAATTGTTTCCACGAAATGTAACCATATTTCAGCTGTTTATGCATTTTGCTCAGAATATGTCACCTCGCGTACTGATCGACCGTGTGAATGGTCTCGACCTCGCATCGCAAACGTAGGGAAAGAGAACTACAACAGGGGGAAGAGAGTAGGGGAACTTTTTCTGATAAAAAGGCTCAGGCTTGATGTTGGACCAATTGAAATGCCTTATACTGAAACCGCATCTACACTATCAAAAATTATGCATGGGAAGAAAAGTTCCGAATCACTTGAAGTTGTCAATAAGTGATTCTTTATTTATATTGTGTGTCTGTATTTATAATATGATCAAGTCTACCTCTGTAATATAACGGCTGGCACTATTAGCTGCCTTCCTCGGGGGCCCGGGCTTGAATCCTGACACTGCCAGAAACTGGTACGGTATGTGGTTAAAACGGTGCATACAGCTCATTTCCATTAGGGGTGTGCTTGTCTACTGCCTTTCCAAATCCATTTCGTTAGGTTGTAACGGAATACTACAAAATTTCACACTTTGGTCTGTAGTACAGTACGGTATATTATTATTATTATTATTATTATTATTATTATTATTATTATTATTATTATTACTATATCTGCTATACTTAATACTATGGCAATACAATACAATTATGATGTGTGTGCTCTAAAAAGATGGCCTACTGCAGCTTGCATTGCAAATATAACATTGCTATAATTCTTCGTTTCTAATTGTCAACGTCTTTGTAAAATGGTTAAAATACGTGTTGAAAAGAGTTATTTTGTATTAACAAAAATGTATAAATCCCCAATTACTTCTTGCGATTTAGTGTTATGATCCGCCGTCTTTTCAAACGCATTTCATGAGGTCGTGGAGAAAACCTTTGTACCGGTATCACAGTATCTATCAATGCAGCATATAGTTCTGCCCGAATGTTATGACATTAAAAAATAATCATCCGAAGACAGCATTGTAAAATGATTCTTCTTCTACTTCTTATTCTCCTTCTTAATTTAATTATTGGGTTCCTCTTTCACGTTATAACCAGCTGCTAGTCGTTTTATAGGGTAAAGCCAAAACTATGAAGGAAAATATATTAATTGTAAAGGGGTGGAAGATCAGAAATTAGCTGAAAAAACATACGTAGGTATCATATACTGTGTGAAAACACAACAAAACTTGTCAAGGAGAATGTACAGGGACACAAGGTTCTACTCTTCACACCAGTGTGATTCATCACGGCGGCTATCTACATCACAAACATGACCGGATCAACACATAGGGAATGTGGTCTAAGATTCTAATAATGGCTTTAGACAAAAACATAGAAAGGGATTCAGCGATAGAGGGCCACTGTAAAATGATTGAATTTATGTACTGTATGTATACATCACACATATTCCAGCGTCTTATGGTCAGCTGTTGATGAAGGTGCCCCTAAGTAGTTCTCGTAATTTCCACTCGCAGCAGTACATTGCTATACGCACGGAGCCAATAGAATATCTGTGAACGATAAGGTGTTGTGGCTTCCCTCCAACGGTTACCGGTTTTAACCCTCAACTGGTATCATACGTCTGTGAGACGGCTGCTGAACTTCCCCACGGCCACCCTTCTCCTTCCAACATCCTACTCAATTTATAGTTATTTGCGTGGAAAAAAAAGTAGGCCTAGTGTACCCGGTGATAAAGATAATTGTACATTCTAACCAACATACGGTAGATTCTGGATATCAAAATTAAAATTATGTTTTTATTGTTCTAATAATTTTGTTCCTGTAAGCGTCTCTGGGTTCTTTATTAGTAGTCGGACATAGCAGATAAAATATGTTTTTCCTAGATACCGTATTTGAGAAAATAAGAAAATCCACTTTTTTGATGCTTCAATTTAGTATTTTATACTATCTTGTGGATTAGCATTTTTTTTTTTTGCTGTGGCGTGATTAAAAACATATTTTGTATGAATTAAATTCAATAAGCAAACAAGAAAGAAACATAGTTTAATTTAATAGTAAATACCTGGGCTCTGGCAGATACCATGATATCAGTTACGTTACAAAAATGTATCATACAAGCTAAGGCTTATATACTGAAATTTTGCCCTGAAATGCGTTACGGAAATCTACTAATACGTTCATCACTCTGAAATGCCAACCGAATGCCCCCGTGTTCAACCCGGCAACCTTGAAATTGGAGGGAGAGGGACGTCTAACCAACTTAGCTACGTAGTAGCTAGATAGGAATGACTATGTTTTTAGATTCAGAATCAAGTTGGATGGGAAAGCTGATGTTGCTCAATATAATCCTGATAGCTCAACTCGGCTTTCTGAGGTCTGTGCATCCTGTTTTTTTTTTTTTTTTTTTTTTTTTGCTGGTTATATCTGCCTGGTATCAAAGCGGTGGGTGTGCTCAGTTAAATTTTCATTCCACGGTCACACGAACTCTTATGCTTCACCCAAAGCAAGTAATATTCCTGCAACACTATGAGCGAACAGCTCATTGGATGAAAGCTCTGCAGTAGAAAAGAGAATGAAACTTACAGTTCCCGACATCTGTTGACAGCGTTATGAACTACGTTGAATGACGACTTCAGACGTGTGACAGTAGTCAATGGCTTAGTGTGAAAAGAACCTAACTATAAAAATTGAGGTCTTTAGGTTTCTACACCAATTGATTGATAATTCGTTTTTCTAGTTAGTGGCAAAATATCGTAATCCAGTTCCGAACAGTTTTGTACGAGTATGTTGTAACATAATTCGTAACAACAAAACACGATGGTAGGTATATTTTGTGTGAAATAGACATAAATTCCTCTTTTTTTAAAAGGTTTGTTAATAAACGTATGTATCCAATACCGTCATTTCTATATCTCAATTAAAAATGGAATCAAACAGATGTGTAGTGACGGCAATGAAAAAGACAGTTAAGGAAATATTGTATTTCCATCTAATGGCAAACCAAACTTAATGCAACTTCATATTTTCTCCTTGGCTTATTTAGTGACATAATGATATATCTCAATAAATATTGACATAATTATATACTTTGCATAAGTTTAAAGTTCTAAATATATTGTATAAAGGGAACATTACCTTCATATGTGGTATATTCATATGTGGAAAATATCAACTTTCTATTTTTTTTCATGTTGTTTTGTCTCTCCTGGAAAGTTTAAGATTTAAAGATATGGGAGCTAGATTATAATTATTATGTTATTGATTTTAAGTCCACTCGCTCGTTTTGGGAGCTAATACGGTACCTCGGTAAGATATCAGTTTCTTAATTCATAACTGGGATAGGTATTAATTATTATCAACAATGTACGGCTCCATGGCTAAATGGTTAGCGTGCTGGCCTTTGGTCACAGAAGTCCCGGGTTCGATTCCCGGCAGGGTCGGGAAATTTAACCATAATTGGTTAATTCCACTGGCTCGGGGGCTGGGTGTATGTGTCGTCTTCATCATTTCATCCTCATCACGACGCGCAGGTTGCCTCGGATTTCAAATCAAAAGACCTGCATCTGGCGAGCCGAACTTGTCCTCGGACACTCCCGGCACTAAAAGCCATACGCCATTTCATTTCATTATCAACAATTAAGATTATCCATTATGAAAATAAAAGATGTGAAACAAAGCAGCCCTCTGTCACCAGGCATTGCCACTCGAGGAATTCCAAGTACACGATAGTAGCTTCGTGTGCTTTCACATACGGTATTATTTCTACTGTGTAAGTAGTTAATTTCGGAATGATGTCAGAAAAAGGAATATTCTGAGGCCGTAAACTAATATTCGCATGCTTCATACTGAGCGAGTTGGCCGTGCGGTTAAGTTCGCGCAGCTGTGAGCTTGCATTCGGGAGATAGTGGGTTCGAACACCACTGTCGGTAGCCCGAAGATGCTTTCCCATTTTCAGACCAGACAAAACCTATTTGTGTCGGTGCGACGTAAAACAAATTGTAAAAAACGAAGAAGGTATTCTTCATTATTCTAAACCAGCTACCGGTATAGCCTTTCTACGACAGGGAAGAAACTCTCCCATCCTACGACCACCAGCTATAGCAGGTGCCCGCATAATAACTTCCTGGCCAATTGACCTGATTTTAAGACTTAAATATTGTGTGATCACTTAGGTGTGCACTCACCAAGGAGCCTCATGGTATGAGACGGGCAAATATCCTACTCTCAGCCATCCTAGTAGTTGTCACCACTTTAATAATAATAATAATAATAATAATAATAATAATAATAATAATAATAATAATAATAATAATAATTTTGTTTACTTTATGGTACTCGTTAAGTTGCGCACAGAGAACATTCAAACACAATTAAACGTAGGGCCTACGTCGCACCGACACAGATAGGTCTTATGGCGACAGTGGGATAGGAAAGGCCTAGGAATGGGAAGGAATCAGCCGTGGCCTTCGCTAAGGTACAGCTCCAGCATTTGCCTGGTGTGGAAATGGGAAACCACGGAAAACCACCAGGGCTGCCGACAGTGGGGTTCGAACCCACTATCTCCCGGATGCAAGCTCACAGCCGCGTGCCCCTAACCGCACGGCCAACTTCCCCGGTTGGAAGTTGATCAAAACCAGGCTTCCAGCCTTCATGTTAGAAGACAGGCTCAACAAAAGTGATATTTTAAAACAACTAAGTTATGAAGATATTATAAATAGCTACATTTGTATGAAGTGTAGCAGCAAACAAATGAACCACTAGCCATTTGCAACTTAAGTTATATGTAGTAACTACAGTTTAGTAGTAAATTGTACACACAGTATTTTCATACATATTAATACCATAGTATGTCCGGCCTTACGGTGTAGGGGGCAACGCGTCCGCCTGTCACCCGCCGGCCCCGGGTTTGATTCCCGGCCGTGTCAGGGGTTTTTAATTGTAAATGATTATATCCCTGGCCTGGAGACTGGGTGTTTGTGTCGTCCTTAACGTGCCTTTCCTCACATTCAACACTTTACACTTCCGCAATTACAATTACACGCAAGTTCATAACATATGGTGCCAGTAAAGGCAAAAGATCTTTGGAGGTCGACGCCCTGAACTAATAGCATTCTAAAAAAGTGCCATAGTATTGTATAGTACTGTAATATTACTCCACTCACTACTATAGTAATGTAACTTACTGTAGTATAGTATCGTCTTCTAACACACTGCTAATAAATTCATTTCACACCCAAACTTTGTGTTCTTTTTTAATATAGTCGGTCATAGCAACATTAATAAATTGTCTTAGATACCTTAATGATTTTTACTATTTTAACTTTTATGTCATCAATTCAGTTACTTCTAAATGCTATATAATAACATTTTCTACAATGCAGTATCAAATTTTAATTCTACTTTTTAGATTTTTATTTGTCCGCCTCTGCGGTGTAGTGGTTAGTGTGATTAGCTGCCACCCGCGGAGACCCGGGTTCGATTCCCGGCTCTGCCACGAAATTTGAAAAGTGGTACAAGGGCCGGAACGGGGTCTACTCAGCCTCGAGAGGTCAACTGCGTAAAGGTGGGTACGATTCCCACCTCAGTCATCCTGGAAGTGGTTCTCCGTGGTTTTCCACTTCTCCTCCAGGCAAATGCCGGGATGGTAGCTAACATAAGGCCACGGCCGCTTCCTTCCCCCTTCCTTATTTATCCCTTCTAATCTTCCCATCCCCCACAAGGCCTCTGTTCAGCATAGCAGGTGAGGCCGCCTGGGCGAGGTACTGGTCATCCTCCCCAGTGGTATCCCCGACCCAGAGTCTGAAGCTCCAGGACACTGCCCTTGAGGCGGTAGAGGTGTGATCTCTCGTTGAGTCCGAGGGAAAAACCGACCCTGGAGGGTAAACAGACAAAGAAGAAGAAGATTTTTATTTAGAAAATTGTTCTAAAATGCAATCGCTGGTAGGGCCCACAGCACAGGTTCAGCCTAGGGTTTTAGAGATCCTTAATGCGGCCCTGATGTAAGTTAGTAATTTACAAGGACTGTGTACACCTAAGTACTAGGCAATGAGAAAAGAAAACAAGTTAAGGTGTATACTACTCTATAGCGGTCAGCTGATTTAAAATGGCTGCTTGTGACCAGATAGTTAAATAGGTTATGGACCAACTTCTAAAATCTTTCCTTCACAATTAAAGTCATTTAAAACTGATACCTACTGGACAGGTTAGCTTCCAACACTGCATACATTTACTATCCATTTTCTTGTAATACAAGCAGTGATAAGTATGATAAATTGCTACAAGCTCTCTTTAATCCATTGACGCCATTGTGCAACTGCGAACATCTGAACAACAGTGCGTTCTGATTGGTCATTTCTTACGTTCCGCATGATCTTCCGAGCACAAGCCTTGTAAGCTTCTATGTTAACATTTCATTGAACGTTTCTTTTTATGTTTTTTATACTTATGTTTAAGTGATCCACTGTGAACTGTTCCATGGTATTACGGTACATAACATTTAGTTTTTCGTTTAATTTTCATTATGTGCTTTTGCAGACGTAAATGAGACAGAGAAGTGAACGCTACGTACGTTTTATTCTGTCAAAAGGACATGAAAATACTACATCCATCAAATAATACCAACAGACATGAGATGTGATATACAGGAAATAAATGACACTTAGTAGTAACGACGATTCATGCAATTATCACCATCGAAATTTACTGAACAGATAATAGTATTGTTTTTTACGTCCCACTAACTAATTATGATGGTTTTCGAAGACACCGAGCTGCCGTAATTTTGTCCCATAGGAGTTCTTTAACGTGCCAATAGATCTACGAACACGAGACAGACGTATTTGAGCATCTTCAAATACCACCGGACTGAGGCAGAATCGAACCTGTCAAGTTTGGGTCAGAAGGCCAGCGCCTCAACCTTCTGAGCCACTCATCCTGGCTTACTGATCAGAGACGGTTCAGAGCAACTGAAATTTATTCTGGACGCAGGCAAGCATATGTTTCCTACTTCACAAAAATAACTCGGTACCTTACTCTACTGTATAATAATAATAATAATAATAATAATAATAATAATAATAATAATAATAATAATAATAATAATAATAATAATAATAATAATAATAATAATAATTCTTTTTCTACCGCTTTTTCCCACACCTGTGGGGTCGCGGGTGCGAACTGCGTCGCACATGTGGATTTGGCCCTGTTTTACGGCCGGATGCCCTTCCTGACGCCAACCCTGTATGGAGGGATGTAATCGCTATTGCGTGTTTCTGTGGTGGTTGGTAGTGTAGTATGTTGTCTGAATATGATGGGGAGAGTGTTGGGACGGACACATACACCCAGTCCCCGAGCCAGAAGAATTAATCACAAGCGATTAAAATCGCCGACCCGGCCGGGAATCGAACCCGGGACCCTCTGAACCGAAGGCCAGTACGCTGACCGTTCAGCCAATGAGGCGGACAATAATAATGATAATAATAATAATAATAATAATAATAATAATAATAATAATAATAAAAACATACAGGTACATCTTCATTATAGACTGTTATGTATTTCAGTGGTTCCGCTTTTTGTCGTAGGTAACGTATTTTATTGTTCGGCCCCGCTTTGTAGGGGGCAACGCGTCCGCCTGTCACCCGGCGGCCCCGGGTTCGATTCCCGGCCGGGTCAGGGGGTTTTAATTATAAGAGATTAATATCCCTGGCCTGGGGACTGCGTGTTTGGGTCGTCCTTAACGTTCCTTTCTTCACATTCAACACTCTACACTTCCGCAATTAACCTTACACGCAGGTTCCTATCATATGGTGAAAGTAGTGCAAAAGATCTGCAGAGGTCGACGCCGCAAACAAATATCATTACATACAGCATTATCCTTCCTAACTTTTCCTTTGTCTCCTCATTTCGAGTAGCCTCGTGCCATTGTTCTCACCTGTGCGTGTGCCAAAAATCATTCTCACTACTTTCATATCTGTTAGTTCTAGCTTATGAGTGAGATATTCTGAGTCCACTCAGTTTTCAACTCCAGTGCACAGGGTCGGTATGCAAACGGACAGAAGTAAAGATAGCTTCGTTCGAGGATGCATTTCTTTCTTACAGAATACGGTTGCAACTTGTATTATAATTTGAGTCCACCTTACTCAATACATAAAAATTGTTGCTTAGATGTAAATTACCACATATATTTCAATCAGAACTAGTTTCGACGCCCCTCCGCGTCATCATCAGCTGATATAAGTTTGTGGAAAATCGAGGTGAGTCACGTAAAAACGATTACGTTATAAGACGTAATTTTATATCTTGCCTTTTCAGTGAAGTGATAGTTTATTACATTCTATTATTATAGGTCCGCATTGAACTGGGAACGTTGTCCTTAATAACATCTCAAATGACTTATAGCTCGGTTCCACCTCACTAGGATTGCTCAATTAAAGGGACACTAGTTTTTATTGAATCATTTCTACTACGATATTATGTCCAGTTTTAAGTAGCGCGATAAATTAAGCACAAAGTACTTCAAGACTTACTTTTAAGTTGTTGTTCTTTTAAATCCGTGTTATTTCATAAGTGAGCAAACCGGTTTGCATATGTTTTTATTGCTTTATGGCTTAAGACTCGCATGTCTCGGACTTGTAGAAAATATAGTATAATTTTAACACAGTTTCAGGTTGTTAATATGGTTTTAAATTGTGATCAATTTGAAGTAGATAAACATATGATTGTCGATTTTTCCACAAACTTATATCAGCTTATGATGACGCGGAGGGGCGTCGAAACTAGTTCTGACTGAAATATATGTTGTAATTTACACCTAAGCAACAATTTTTATGTATTGAATAAGGTGGACTCAAATTATAATAAAAGTTGCAATCTTGGTTCAATAAGGACAAATAATGAAGTTTATTAATTTAACAGAATACGGTTGATCACATCTGCGAGATTACTGCCTTAGCTTTGCCGCAGTTGATTCAGTTTCACAAAGAATATACATCCTAAGTACAGGAGAACGTCGTTTATCCGGACGTCAAACAAACAGAACGTCAATTATGCGGACGAGCAAATAAAAATAAAAAGACGGTAAGCGCGCGCGCTTACTGTTGTTATGCGGAAGTCGCGCTGCCTATGGTAGTGAGTTGGTTCTCGTTTTCAATTGTTGACTTTGTTGTCTCCTACTGATTGTTTACTCTATAATGTTTCAACTTGTTATGTGAGTGAATGTACGGTATTACGTTGTGAAAATGGCGTCTACGAGTGGCAACAATGGAAAACGAAATCGCAATGTTTCATCGACTGAGAAGAAGTTGGAGATCATTAATAAAGTTGTTCCGGGGTTACCCGTGGAGCAGAAAGAGGTTAAAGAAGGTGCCGGGGTGAATGGGTCTAGCTACAATGTCAAGAACAGAATTTAAAACTTAAACTGAAGGTTATATTTTCAAAAACTTCAAACTTAACAATTTTTACAGGTACAAGTAGGAATCATTAAACAAGATGGGGAGAAATTCAAGATACAGAATCTTAACACTTTGGGTTTTAAGCCCCTAGCTTTACATTTGCTGAGCTACTAGCTCAAATTTACCAAAGAGCGCAAATTTATACCAGGGCAGAAATCCCCTAATTCAAAGAGCACTTGCTCCCAACATTACAACATCTAGCCTTTAAGAGTCCTTCATTAATCTTACTTTGAAAAAGAGCTAACAAGCTCTCAGTCTTCCAAGCCTATTCAAGGCGACATCAACTTACAATTTTTAGATTATACAGGGGTATTTAATACCCAACCTACAGGGCCTTCATGGAACAAGAATAACGGCTAAATATATGGCCCAAACACAAAATGAATGGAGGCGAATACTTGCACTCCTAGATGTGTGTATGTTGGGTATTCAGCCGAAGGCTGGTTTGATCCTCTGCAGCTCCGCCAACAGTTGTCATAAATAGCCTAGGCGTCACTGAAGAGGCGTACTAGGGAAATGAGGAGTGAGGTAGTTTCCCGTTGCTTTCCTCAGCGAGCCAGCCGTTGCTATTACATATCAGTCCGCCAAGCCCACTGAAATGCATGCACCACCGACCCTATGAGCGATATTTTCACACCATTCATAACAGGGACTGGCTGCATAAGGAATGGTATTACTAGCATCGCTCATACCTCAGTCACTTTCATATTGTCAAAGCCTAAAACCAAAAGGACACTAGGCCGATGAAACAGGGGCTATTCCCAAACTATGGAGCTGACTCGTGTAAGAATAGATTAGAACATTACGGAAAGGAAGAAAACCAGTTACAAAACGTAGTCACCTCAAACCAATATGAAGGGAAACTCGAGAGGGTACATCACTCCCTATCCCCGATTTACAGTTAAAGATTTTATGAAGTTTTTACGTTAGCCGGCAGAAAGTTACATTTTAGGAAAACTAGGTTACATAGTTAATGATTCGGACCTTTCCCTCAGGTTAAACTGCGGAGCTAGCAAGAAATAAAGATGGTAATGTGGCCATTACCTTGTCGATGTACTGCTGCCTGATGAAAGAGGCCGCCCGCCTCCTGCTTTGACACACACACTTAGTAAGATGACGATGAATTGGCCAAGAAACGAGAAAATCCGCAGTTTATAAACCCTCGGGGACGGTTCGAGATCGTTCTGGAATAAACCAACCACACCCTCTCAATTTAATTGGTCAAATTCAAAGTTACACTTCAGGATCGAAGAAGAAGACTGTGATTGGTAGAAAATTAATTACAGAAATTAGGGATTGGCTAGATTCAAAACTGGCGGAAATAAAAAGGAAATATTGCCAACCCAAAAATAAATGAACATCAATCAGTAAAATAAAACTTATGAATACAAAACTTCTTTGAATAATAGATTCTTATACCTCGCACCAGGTTGCATGGTCAGAGTTTTAGTAGTGACATCTGTGGAAGAATGTCCAAACGTCTCGATGGATAGCAAACATAACTAGTAGAAATAAAGTCAGTTCAGGAAACTTCACAATAACAAAATTACATCATATTTTAGTGGTGACATCTCCTGAGTAAATTTCTAAGTAGGTGTAGTCTCAATTTCACTCTTTCACCAATAGACGAGTTCATTTAGGCGCTAGATTTTAATGCGCGGCGTTGGGGTGTACCTCACGGTACAGACCTCCCCCCCCCCCACCAAAAGTCCTTCCTTGGGGTGACACCACTGATCTCTATACATGGATGGCTGGTAGCTTGGGCAGTAGTAAGCCGAATAGAAGATGACTGGCGTAGTAAGATGGCAACGAGCGCACGGTGCAGTAGACCACTTGCTTTGCTTGCTTGCTTTGTTTATGTTTAGTTCAGTGACGTCAGGTCTCCTGATTGTAGTTCCACGGGTGTTCTGTGCTGTTCTATTGCAATACCCCCACACATTTACAAAGGAATTAAGATGAAATACATCAATGAAAAATCACAAGTTTAGATATTTCACTCGCTGAATTGAAACCACATGTTACTTCTGCATGTTAGTAAAATATAAACAAACAAGGAAGCCATGTTTGTACTACTACGATTAACACAAATACGAGTTCCTAAATGTAAATAATACAAATAAATAATATATTTAAACTATCAAAGTATTCATGTGTGACAGATATAAATTGAGTACTATTTGGAAGAGGTACAACATTCTCTCCGTCAGTTCAAATTACATTTCCTAACATAACGTAATTGTATTGATTACGTAGTAAACAAGTGACTGTCAGCATGCCGAAGTGTACTTCTATGGCAAATATGCCGCGAAATACTTGAATATCCAGCGAAAAACACACAGTAAACTATCATTATGACGTTACAGGAGAAGTGGGTGTGGTTCTGGGCTTTTAAATGTCTTGCGGGCTCATATTAAATGGCTTCTACAAGCTTTAAACAAGCCGGAATGACTAAAATATTTAAAAAAATTCCTAAAAGAGGAAGAATAGGGCTATTTTTGTATGAATAAAAAGAAAACCCGAGTTTTGATTCAAAATACGAAAAAATCAGTCATACCTCCCCTTAAGAATGCATAATTTCGTGGTATACATGTATAAAATTTATAGCGATGTTTCCAGAAACCTAAGTTAATATTTGTCGGCCGTTATTATACACTCATTTTTATTGCTATCCCGAAGATTTACTGACCTCGGAATGACGTGTCGGTGTTCCCAATGTCCTTATGCTTTGAGTGAACATATCCATATATTTTTAATTATTCCAATGCGCCATTAATTGCGATTTAAAATTGATTATATTATCACTGCTTCCCCATAAGGAGAGCTCTAGGATGGGTACACCAACGTGGCGGACCGCGCTCTCAACTTGGCGTACTTTCTTCTGCAGCGGAGAGCTGCCATCAGCGATCCATGTATAGAGATCAGTGGGTGACACAGGAGAATTTTGAAAAGAGAAAAAAACATTTCCAGTTGAAGAAAATTTCTAAGTTTTTTTAAGTTGATAGGTAGAAACTTGTTTAACTCCCGCTTTAGAGTGTCCTTATAGTCAAAGGAAGTTAAATACATGTGAATATTTTTGACGGCAAGTCCTGCCGCCGCTGCCGATATCCAGTTGAGGTCGCCCGGACCCCTCAAGTACACTCAGATACACCTCTCCCGCTACTACGAGATAGGTTTTAGAGTGTCCTTGTAGTCAAAGGAAGTTAAATACATGTGAATATTTTTGACGGCAAGTCCTGCCGCCGCTGCCGATATCCAGTTGAGGTCGCCCGGACCCCTCAAGTACACTCAGATAGACCTCTCCCGCTACTATGAGATAGGTTTTAGAGTGTCCTTGTTGTCAAAGGAAGTTAAATACATGTGAATATTTTTGACGGCAAGTCCTGCCGCCGCTGCCGATATCCAGTTGAGGTCGCCCGGACCCCTCAAGTACACTCAGATACACCTTTCCCGCTACTATGAGATAGGTAGTCGTGGTGATGGACGCCGCAGGTTAGAAGTATATATACAGTCCCCAGATGAGTTGGCGGGAGGGGCACCGCTCTTCAGCCTTTGCCGGGAGATGGACTCCGGCGAACCGTTCACAAGGAGTCTTCACGGAAGTGGAGTGGGCCCGTACCCCACTTCAGTTGCAGTACGGTGGCGAACGGCTGAGGGGGCACTGAAACAGTAAGATCTCGGCGACAGAAAGGTGTTGTTGGAGACTTGAAATTAGAGGGTACGATCTTTATTGGTGCTTCGGACGCGCGGGCGGCGTGGAAAGTTTTTGTATGCCAATTGTGTGGATATGCAGGAGACGGGGGTTTGGTAATGGCCACTTAGGAATTGACAGCAGGAAAACCAGAGGGGAAGATCGTACATACAGATCATATACAAAATATAATAGCATAATCGGGGCAGAAGGCCTCGAGAGATTATTTTTAAACAAATATAACCTTCAAATCCCTGCTAAATTTCAGCGGCTGTGAATATCAAAAAACTAATTATACAGGTTTAACCTGAGAGATGTGGACTCTAAAGATCCTCTCTGTGGCTGGATTGCTCACTAATAAAGTAACGGGAGTCAGAAAATCCAAAATAATGCACGGCCCATTAAATCTGGGGGCAAGTTTGCCCTCGGTAACAAAATTCCTAAGCATGACTTGATCTCCGACTTTTAAACTGGTGGGCCTCCGTCCACGATCATATCTTTCCCTAACCTCTTCATGAGAAACTTTTAGGTTGTGCTTAGCTTTCTTCCATAGATCCCTAATACTATCGGGATCTATTGTCTCTTGGTAAGATAACATTAAGTGACCAAAGGTTAGAGAGCGGCGTGTTAGGCACAGATTTAAACATCAGAGAAGCTGGAGTGAACTTATGGAACTCAAGAACTGCCGAATTCAAAGCAAAGGCCAACCAATGCAGGGATGTATCCCACCTGAAATGATCATGATGAAATGCGATGAGAGCTGATCTAAGATTACGATTGACCCGCTCAGCCAGAGATGGTTGAGGATAATACGCTGAAGTTGCTTCATGTGAAATGGACAGATCGAAACAGAATTTAGAGAAGAGGTTGGAGGTAAAATCTTTAGCATTATCAGAAACTATATATTGACAAGGACCAAAAGAAGCAAATATGGTATTTAAACAAGAAATGGTGGACTGAGCGGTAGCCAGCTTAGCCGGAAATAACCAGGAAAACCTAGTGAAACCATATACACACACTAGAATGAATTTGTTGGCGTTCCCCTTTGATTGGGGGAAGGGTCCGACGTAGTCTATATACAGGCGCTCCATGGGGCGGGACGCTTGATGAGAAGATAATAGACCTAGCTTAGTGGACAAGGTGGGCCTACTAAGCAAGCAAGATTTACAAGCTTTTACCATTTCTCTAATGTCACCATCCATACCTTTCCAGATAAACATCTCTCGGATCTTTTCTCAAGTTTTTAAGATGCCTAAATGCCCCCCTAATGGGGTCTCATGATAGTACTTGAAGATCATTGGTACAAGAACAGCTGGAACCACAACTTGCATCTTTTGGTCATGCCTTGACGGGCAACACAAAACCCCGTTCCTCAACACATAAGGGACGATATGTTACCCAGAAGAAAGGGTTTCCATAATAGGGGCCAGCACAGGATCTTTACGTTGATATTTTTCAATATCCCTAAACAACATGGGGGCATCAGTTAGAATGGCATTAACACCCGAAGGTATGGGCGCGGGAAGAAAGGAACTATCTTCCTGTTCGGAGGTCTCCATATCATGAGCAAACATGCGGCTTAGTCCATCCACAACAACATTTTCGGATCCTCTGATATGCCTAACATCAAACTGGAAGGCAGAAATCCTGATGGCCCAACGGGCTATACGACCAGTACGACGCGGCCTAGCTAAGACCCAACCTAAGGCTTGGTTATCTGTTTCCAGGTCGAACTTGACATGTTCCAGATAGAGGCGGAACTTCTCTAATGCAAATAAGACTGCCAAACCCTCAAGTTCATAGATAGAATATTTGGCCTCTTGAGCCGATAATGTCCTAGATGCATAGGCGATGGGTCGCCTTCCGAGTTCATTTTCTTGAAGAAGCATCGCAGCCACCACCGACGACAAGGCGTCGGTTTGAACGATGAATTTCTTCGAGAAATCAGGCAGAGCAAGGACAGGGGCGTTGCAAAGAGCTAATTTCAGGTCTTCCAAAGCCGCTTTCTGAGACGGCCCCCACTCAAATTTGACGCCTTTCCTACGGAGTAAGTTCAAGGGTGCCGCTCTGTTAGCGAAGTTAGGAATACATTTCCTGAAGAAATTCACCATGCCGATGAACCTGTCAATACCTTTGATGTCCTTAGGAGGTTTGAAATCACGGATGGCCTGTGTTCTAGAATGATCAATAGATACACCATCGGGCGACACAATATGCCCTAGGAATGACATGGAAGGTTTAGCAAAAGCTACCTTAGATAACTTAACAGTCAAACCTGCCTTACGAAGGCGATTAAGGGCCTCTTTTAGATGATCAAGGTGTTCTTCAAAGGTCTCAGAAAATACGACGACATCGTCAAGATAATGGTACAAGTATTCAAATTTGATGTTGGAGAAAACCCTATCTAGCAGTCTTGTGAGCACGGCTGCCCCAGTGGGGAGCATGAAAGGCACGCGGTTGGACTCATACAAGTTCCAGTCCGTGTCAAAAGCTGTTAGATGTTATGATTCTTCTGCTAGAGGGGTCTGATTGTACGCCTGATGGTGAAGAACTTAGCTTTCCGAAACCATGAAAAACAAGAGTTAAGGTCGGGAAGAGGCACAGATTGTAACAGCACCTTCCGATTTAAAGCCCTATAGTCAATGACAGGCCTGAAGCCGCCTTGAGGTTTCGGTACCAGAAAAATGGGCGATGAATACGCCGACTTGGAAGGTCGAATAATCCCATCTTTTAACATTTGGTCGATGACCTATTTTAGAGACTTCGTTTTAGGTGGAGACAGCCTATACGGTGGAAATCTTTTTTTTTTGCTGTGGGCTTTACGTCGCACCGACACAGATAGGTCTTATGGCAACGATGGGATAGGAAAGGCCTAGGAGTTGGAAGGAAGCGGCCGTGGCCTTAATTAAGGTCCAGCCCCAGCATTTGCCTGGTGTGAAAATGGGAAACCACGGAAAACCACTTTCAGGGCTGCCGATAGTGGGATTCGAACCTACTATCTCCCGGATGCCGGTGGAAATCTAACCGGGATCGAATCAGTAACCTCAATCTTGTATTCAATGAGGTCAGTAACACCAAGAGTATCAGAAAACACATCAGGAAACGACTGACACAACTTACGAAAACAATCAGCCTGCTCCTCATGTAGATGTCTAAGGTCTAACAACATCTCATCCTGGGTAGGCGAAACAGATGAACATGACACAGAATTACACTTAAACAAAGGAAAATGAAAATGGCGTATGGTTTTTAGTGCCGGGAGTGTCCAAGGACATGTTCGGCTCACCAGGTGCAGGTCTTTTTATTTGACTCCCGTAGGGGACCTGCGCTTCGTGATGAGGATGAAATGATGATGAAGACGACACATACACCCAGCCCCTGTGCCAGCGAAATTAACCAATCATGGTTAAAATTTCCGATCCTGCCGGGAATCGAACCCGGGACCCCTGTGGCCAAAGGCCAGCACGCTAACCATTTAGCCATGGAGCCGGACTAAGCAAAGGTATTGTACAGTTACTAGCAAATTTGAAAGTGCACGACTTGCTCTGAATGCCGAGCACTAGACCGGTATGAGACATGAAGTCTGCTCTTAATATTATGGGACAAGACAAGTGCTTCCCTACAAACAGTTTTATTTTCCAGGTGAATTTAGAAATCCGAATTTTGGCAAAGATGAATCCTAAAATTTCTAATGGAGAGAAATTAGCCGAAACGCATTGAACTGAAGATGAACAATAATCAGAAAACTTACAGACAGACTTTAATTTGGAATACCACTCAGCCGAAATTATAGAACAAACACTCCCAGAGTGTAATAGAGCCATGACCGGTTCATTGTTCAACTCAATTTTGAGAAAAGGTACAAGTGTGGGGGGCTCCGCACCAATCCTGAGGGATTCTTTAGGACCATCAAATGATACATTAAAAGAACTCTTATCCTTACCCGAGCTCTCGCTAGGTTTAATGGGGGCTGAGCCTTGGAAAAATGACCCTGCTGACTCAGCCGATGACACTAGTCACTTTCGATTATTGGAGTTCGTGGGGGTTGCAACAGAATTTGAGCAGGACGGGGTGCTATTGGCATTAGGGCAATTCTTGGGGAGGTGATTAAAGGAGCCACACTTGAAACATCCTTGTGATGACCCTGCCCCATTCTTGTCCCACTCGATTTTATTACTGGGCACTTGTTACGCAGATGATCCGTAGACCAACAAGCATAGCATTTGGGGGTAGTGAAAGTTCGGCGAGGTTAAGGCCGAAAGTTACTTGAAGACGGAGGGGGCTCCTTAGCGACTCGTAAGGTGTCGGCATACCGCTCTCCTTCGGCTGAGACAGTCATAGCCTCTAATTCCGCAAAAGTTTGAGGACAGGACGCGAAACATAAATACGACCTGTAGGGCGGGGAAATCCCTTCAACAATCGTCTGTACAATTTGATCTTCTGGGAAATGAAGAGCAAATACCCTTGTGTAAAACTTAATATCTTGGATGAAGTCTGTCAGGTTTTCATCCAGTCGCTGTACTCTGAAATAGGACTTTTGAATTAATGATGACACTGCTCGAGCCGGAATGAATTTATCCAGCAGATGGGCGTGGAAATCTTCTATAGAAGATTGATTGGCTATTGCTGTGACTATTTTGTCCGAGATGACACCTATGGAGTAAGGGTAAATAATCTGAAGAATTTCGGAATGAGAGAGAGAAAACACAAGTGCGTTATCTTGAAATTCAACTAGAAACCCTAAAAATGAAATGACCTCGTTAGCAGAATTTATAGAAAACTTAGAAATTCCCCTAACCAACATAGCCAAAGGATGGGGCAAACTACTGAGCCCGGGTGACATAGTAGGTAACGGCCTAGAAGGTTGAGACCGAGCTCGATAGCTGCAGTCGCTTAAGTGCGGCCAGTATCCAGTAATCGGGAGATAGTGGGTTCGAGCCCCTCTGTCGGCAGCCCTGAAGATGGTTTTCCGTGGTTTCCCATTTTCACACCAGGCAAATGCCGGGGCTGTACCTGAATTAAGGCCACAGCCGCTTCCTTCCACTTCCTGGGCCTTTCCTATCCCATCGTCGCCATAAGACCTACCTTTGTCGGTGCGACGTAAAGCAAATAGCAAAAAAAAAAAGAAAGGAGGTTGAGAAGTCTCAGACACAGCATTATTTAAAAAGAAGGGTGGAATTGATGCGCGACGATCAGACTCGGTTTCCAATGGGGCAGATGTTTGCTGCGCTGCTACACATTTTCTGCTTTCTTCGCCCTTGGAAGAATCCTCCTCACTTACGATGTTTACCACAGTGGGTTGGTCAGTTTTGGGGAGCAAGCTGCCCCAGTTAACAATTGACTAACTTTATTGGACATTTTAGAAAGGCGTTCAACAAGGTTACTTGCCTCCTTACCCTGATCTTCCTTTAATTTCAGAGACAATAGATCGCTCACCCTGTTATAAGAATGGAACAATATTGCCTGCACTCTCTTGGGGGGTCATACAGTAGATTATACTAAAAAATGCCATTTTTTAAAATAAATCTCAGACGAAAGATTCAGGCTTTCTAAACACAGATACGAAGTTTTATGTAAAAATTCCTCATAGTTTTAGAGATATTTGCATTTTAGTGACAGCTTGCACATTGTGATGGGCGTGGCTACGTAGCAATGGATGCAAATGCACAGCGCCAGATAGTTGAGTGGTTTCTCTTTTCGTCAATTTCTTATATCACTGGCTGCATGGGTAGTATATACGTAGGCCATGCCTGTTTCCTTGGTTTAGTGAGTTTTCTTTGAGAGTGAAGAGTTTTGAACTTCTGTTTCCATGGTTTCTGTTGTGTACTTCTTGGCGGTGCTAGCAGTTTGTTTTGAAACTTTCCACGTGCTTTTATTACATTGTGTTGTGAATTGTGATCATAATGCCTAAGAAAGTGAACGTTGCAAGACAGAAAAAGAGGAGATTTGCTGGAAATCGCTTTTCTAATGAAGAGAGAGGTGATAATGGCAATGTTATTATTGACGTAACCAGTAGCCCTAGTGCATCAGCCAGGAATCTTGGGCCAGAGGTTAGGTTACCTGTCAGTGATGTTAAGGATACTGACAGCGTGTCATATAGGATTGTAGATTTTTCTTCTTTAGTGGATAACATAAGTGATCATTTGTGTTGCAAATTGTGTCATGGAAATGTGAAATTAACCGAAAGAAATATATATTTCGGTTGGCAAAACAGAGTTACTGAGAAGATGTCTAAAACGGAGAAACCAAAATGGAAATGATTTATTCAACTGTAAAGTTTGGTCCATTTGTCCCAAACATCATGCAATGGTAATAAAATTGTTCAAATAGCAATCTACAGTGCAGTGGCTAGTTTAATGATGGAGCTAGCAGTAGTCTACAAGTACTGAAGGGATTGGGAATCAAAGTTGGGAAGAATGCTGTGGAAGCTCCGAGCAAGTTTGACAAGGTACGTATAGATTCAGTTGAAAAAAAGTAAAATAAAACTCAACTTTGGAGCTAGAAGGACTAGGCGAAGACTCAGACTGGAATAAAAATCCAAGAACACCCAGCAAGAGGGTATAACATATGGCAGTGGAGCCTTCTAAGGTGAACGGTGAGTAGAACTGTGTGTGACATCCTTACATGCGATTTCCTGAAAACTTATTTTTTTTTCAAACAAGAAACGTAATATCATAAGAACCATTTGTCTGATCTAAATGAAACTTTGCACAGTTGTTCAAATAGTAATTCTATAGAGGATGAATCAAAATAATGGAACCGAGACAAAATTTAGGCTTAAAATAATTATATAAACAGGTCAAAAAATGTAAAAATTATATGTATATTTTTTTAAAAATCTGCCAAATTTATTTGCGCACTAAGAGATTTCATCTTAGACCATCATCTATAATATTCTGTCAGTTTCAATTTAAAAGAAAGAAAACAACCTTTGAGCTCATATTTAAGGAGTTATCATGGTTTTGTCATATCACGTGGTTAATAATTTTTTCAAAATTAATTAATTAATTAATAATGTGGCTACTTTACATTAAATTTTGATTTGTACTATACCAAACAATAGGTTAGGATGTTATATAACATCATATTGGTTTTCAATGTCCTACTTGAAATAATGTAGGAAATAGTCATATTTTTGTCAAGTGGTAACTAAACATGGCATGACTACTGTATGACCCCCTTAAGTTGATTGGGAGATGGATCACTTACTTCAAAAAAGCTAACTACAGATGCTAACTCAGTGGTGTTGTCAGTGATAGTGGAGAGAGCCTCGTCAATTTCCTTTTCTCCCAAAGTTGGGATACTACAAGTAGCAATCATTAAACAAGATGGGGAGAAATTCAAGATACAGAATCTTAACACTTTGGGTTTTAAGCCCCTAGCTTTACATTTGCTGAGCTACTAGCTCAAATTTACCAAAGAGCACAAATTTATACCAGGGCAGAAATCCCCTAATTCAAAGAGCACTTACTCCCAACATTACAACATCTAGCCTTTAAGAGGCCTTCATTATTTTTTTTTTGCTAGGGGCTTTACGTCGCACCGACACAGATAGGTCTTATGGCGACGATGGGATAGGAAAGGCCTAGGAGTTGGAAGGAAGCGGCCGTGTCCTTAATTAAGGTACAGCCCCAGCATTTGCCTGGTGTGAAAATGGGAAACCACAGAAAACCATCTTCAGGGCTGCCGATAGTGGGATTCGAACCTACTATCTCCCGGATGCAAGCTCACAGCCGCGCGCCTCTACGCGCACGGCCAACTCGCCCGGTGCCTTCATTAATCTTACTTTGAAAAAGAGCTAACAGGCTCTCAGTCTTCCAAGCCTGTTCAAGGCGACATCAACTTACAATTTCTGGATTAAACAGGGGTATTTAATACCCAACCTACTGGGCCTTCATGCAACAAGAATAACGGCTAAATATATGGCCCAAACACAAAATGAATGGAGGCGAATACTTGCACTCCTAGATATGAACACCTAAAACCAAAAGGGCACTAGGCCGATGAAACAGGGGCTATTCCCAAACTATGGAGCTGACTCGTATAAGAATAGATTAGGACATTACGGAAAGGAAGAAAACCAGTTACAAAACGTAGTCACCTCAAACCAATATGAAGGGGAGCTCGAGAGGGTACATCACTCCCTATCCCCGATTTACAGTTAAAGATTTTATGAAGTTTTTACATTAGCCGGCAGAAAGTTACATTTTTAGGAAAACTAGGTTACATAGTTAATGATTCGGACCTTTCCCTCAGGTTAAACTGCGGAGCTAGCAAGAAATAAAGATGTTATGTGGCCATTACCTTGTCGATGTACTGCTGTCTGATGAAAGAGGTCGCCCGCCCCCTGCTTTAACATACGCACTTAGTAAGATGACGATCAATTGGCCAAGAAACGAGAAAATCCGCAGTTTATAAACCCTCGGGGACCAGCCACACCCTCTCAATTAAATTGGTCAAATTTAAAGTTACACTTCAGGATCGATGAAGAAGACTGTGATTGGTAGAAAATTAATTACAGAAATTAGGGATTGGCTAGATTCAAAACTGGCGGAAATAAAAAGGAAATATTGCCAACCCAAAAATAAATGAACATCAATCAGTAAAAAAACGTATGAATACAAAACTTCTTTGAATAATAGGTTTTTATACCTCGCACCAGGGTGCATGATCATAGTTTTTAGTAGTGACATCTGTGGAAGAATGTCCAAAATTCTTGATGGATAGCAAACAAATCTAGTAGAAACAAAATCAGTTCAGGAAACTTTACAATCACAAAATTACATCATATTTTAGTGGTGACATATTCTGAATAAATTTCTAAGTGGGTGTAGTTTCAATTTCACTATTTCACCAATAGAGGATTTCATTTAGGCGCTAGATTTAAATGCGCGGCGTTGGGGTGTACCTCCCGGTACAAAAGTGAATAAAGGTGAGAGTGTGCAGTGTCTAATTAAAACTTACGTTGTTTTAAAGAACCGAAACGGTGAAATTCTGAATTATGCATCGAGGTTATAGTAAAGAAGTGTCTAAAAGGAGAAAAACCATGAGATCAGCTACGGATGAAAAATTGGAAGAAGCGGCATTTATTCGGGCAAGAAGTAAGGGAGGTCCTATTTCTGGACCTTTGTTATGTGCGAAAGCGATGCAGCTAAATTAGAAGCTTGGTACTTTTCACGATACTAAGGCTACCACAGGTTGGTTGAAGAATTTCAAATCTCGCTATGGAATTCATGAATTGGAGACTCAAGGAGAACGTTTATCTAGTGATACAACTGCTGCTGAGGAATTCAAAAATAATTTCTTAGAACTTTTGATTAAAGAAGACTATTCTTTAGATGATGTGTATAATGCCGATGAAAGGGGTTTGAATTGGAGGTCACTACCGCGCAAGTCGCTCGCGCCAAAGAGTAAAATGACATCTCCTGGCTTCAAAGACGGTGCAGAACGAGTAATAATTACTGTGTGCGCAAGTGCGAGTAGTACTCGTCGTCTACCTCACCTCACGATAGCAAATCAGAAAAGCCACCTTGCTATAACAGTGTAAAATGCCTTCCTTTATGCTATAAGACCCAAAGAAGTGCTTGGATGAATGCATAGTTATATTATGACTGGTACAAAAATGAATTAATCCCGGATGTGAAGAGATGCATAGAAGAGAAAAAAGCATGGAAAAGTGCTCGTTTTACTTCATAATACGCCATCTCATCCAGATGATGATCAGTTGAATGCGATAGATGAGGTTATTGAAGTGAGATATTTGGCCCCAACGTTACGGCTCTTATACAACCAATGGATCACGGGGTGATAAAAAAAGCTTATGCGAGTGTACAAGAAGGACATTTTACATCGTTTACTGTTGGCAGAAGATAAGGAGAATGTAATAGCTTTTTCAAAAAAGCTTTGTCTTAAGGAGTGCTGTTATAAGGTAGCTGACGGGTGGAACACTTTAACAGCACAGGATCTTCGAAATGCATGGCATAAATACATTGGTAGGATAAGAAGAAGAGACCGTTAAGACCACAGACACTGTTGATGAAGATTTGGATGAAGTGACAAATGAGTTTTTCCCCCAAATTGCAGGATTTTCCGACTGTGATGAAGAAGACGTACAAGCGTGGTTGGAAAGTGACAGCGACCCAGGTTTTCATATCTTAGATGATGATGAAATTGTTTCTCTGGTGCAAGAAGTAAGTGGGGATGACGAAAAGGATGAAAGCCTAGACGAGGAAGATGAAGAAGGACCAGGTCATGGGGAAGCTTTTATTGCATTAGAAACTGCACTATTGTCGTATTGAAAGCAAGAAGAAAGTATCTCAACTCAACTTCTCTTATTGAAGAGAATGCGTGATTTAGCTGCTAAAAAAGACGAAGGAATCTTGTACAAAAAAAAAAAGAATTCAGATTATTTTTCCAGTACTGTAGAGTAGACCTTTCATGTATGTACAGTACCGTAAAGGTTTTTTATTATAGTTATTCATTCGATAAATAAGAATTTAAAATATATACTACAGTACAGTATATGTACCATCATAATATACAGTACTGTACATATTTTTTCCTATGAAATAAACGCATGGTCTATTATCCGGAAACATCGTTATCCGGAACAATTTCGATCACAATCAGTCCGATTAAACGACGTTCTACTGTAATCGAAATGATCCACTTGTTCCAGTTTGGTATGCTTGTCTGGTATTCAATCACGTTAGATTTCTTCCCTACTGAAATCACTTTAGTCATGGAAATGTTAATTTTCTTATCATACGGTGAGTGCACCTCTTTTTGAGGTCCAAGATAATAGACTGCAGGCTTTCAGCACAGTAAATGTAAGTATGTATGTATGTATGCATGTACAGTAGGCTACGTCATTAAGACCAAGTCATCGACACAGGCCAAACTACTTACTACATTTCCACCCAATCGAATCTCTCCCAACCATTGTATACCCTTCAGCAAATGATCCATGTGGGCTATACTGTGAACAACAGAGGTGATCGATTACAGCCTTGTCCAACCTCTGTAACTACTTTGAACCAAGAACTCATTCTACCACTGCGGCCCGACTTTTTAAATAATAATTTTATTATTATTATTATTATTATTATCTTTCTTTCTTTCTTTCTTTCTTTCTTTCTTTCTTTCTTTCTTTCTTTCTTTCTTTCTTAATCCATTTTCCGTCCAGGGTTGGTTTTTTCCTCGGACTCAGGGAGGGATCCCACCTCTGGCATCTCAACGACAGTGTCCTGGAGCGTGAAACTTTGGGTCTGGAGATACAACTCGACAGAGGACCAGTACCTCATCCAGGTGGACTTACCTGCTGTGTTGAACAGGGGCCTTGTGGGGGGACGGGAAAATCAGAATGGATAGATAAGAAAGAGGGAAGGCAGTGACCGTGGTCTTAGGTTAGGTACCATCCCGGCATTTGCCTGGAGGAGAAGTGGGGCACCACGGAAAACTACTTCAAGGATATCTGAGGTGGAAATCGAAACTCCCTCTACTCAGATTACCTCCCGAGGCTGAGTGTACCTCGTTCCAGCCCTCATACTAATTTTTAAATGTCGTGGCAAAGCCGGGAATCGATCCCGGGCCTCCGGGCGCGTGGCATCTAATCACACTAACCACTACACCACAGAAGCGGACATTATTATTATTATTATTATTATTATTATTATTATTATTATTATTATTATTATTATTTCCCAAATGTGACGCCTACCGAGCTCGATAGCTGCAGTCGCTTAAGTGCAACCAGTATCCAGTATTCGGGAGATAGTGGGTTCAAACCCCACTGTCGGCATTCCTGAAAATGTTTTTCCGTGGTTTCCCATTTTCACACCAGGCAAATGCTAGGGTTGTGCCTTAATTAAGGCCACGGCCACTTCCTTCCCACTCCTAGGTCCTTCCTGTCTCATCGTCGCCATAAGACCTAACTGTGTCGGTGCGACGTAAAGCAACTAGCAAAATAAAATGTTACGCCAAGATTCTGAACGTTGAAGACATGGTGAGGGTGATGTGTCAGGGACTGTTTGTATTTTCACTCTCCCCGGTGACATCAAAACGAGGTGTGAGTCATGCATAGCCCTTGCTTTCTTGACCTATGGGTAAAAATTCCTGATGGTACCGCATTTGGCAGTGTGCTCACTTCGATACTCATTTTCGCCAGTTGTAGGCCTATATATCTGTCTCTAGAAATAATGATATCCCTGAATGTGACTGACTACAACCAAGTATATATGCAACAGAAATAGGTAGTTTCATAAAAAAGTAACTTGGTATAGCTGCCCCGGTGCTTATTAAAGCGTGTACCTTATTTAATGTATCCCTTATTGTTATTCACCAAGGTGAAAACTGCCTACCCCTATCTTCAGGGAAACACGGTTTTTGAGGTGAGAAACTTGGGTGGGCCTCCCCATATGTCGGTAGTCATAAGATAACTGCACCCCCATGTATTATTGAAATTGGTTTCCTGTAAAACATTATGACACGAGTCTGTTCGGTACCTGTCCCATCGTCACCATCAGACCTATCTGTGTCGGTGCGACGTAAAGCCGCTAGAAAGAAAAGTACAGTATATTCTTGGACAAACCCCTTTATTACTTACACTCGTGCTTATTTTATGTTCTTTTATTTTTATTTGCAACATACTTTTTCTAATACAAAGTCATTTTGTTGTACAGGGTGATTAATTTAAAAGTTCAGAGCGGAGTACCGAGGATCAAATAGGAGAGAACGCTTTTCCTTTGTAAGTCATCTTTATCCTTGAAAAGATCATAAATAAACATTGGCAAATATTACAAAATCAAATCATTCGCTAAGGTAACCATCGTCACATTTCTGAATGTATATCCATCCATTATTCATGGAAGAGATTTAGACCCAGAATCGAAATGCAGCTCCTTGCACCTGGCATATGTCATGCAGTTGAGAATGGTAATATAGTCCTATTAGAATTGTAAAGGCACGGTGAGGTATAAGTTTCCTTACATCAGATTGCAGATGCACCTGAGAGTTGGTCTAAGAATCCCGAATGATCGTACACCTCAATATTTGTTACATATGGATTTTGTCAATACCTATGCTGAACCTACTTCATCATTTTCAGAGAATGTTAACATGTGGCCGCTTCTGTCTGCGTACCTACATCAGTAACCTTCGAACAACCGTTCAATATTCTATTACTGTTTCAATAATCCAATACGATTTCTGGATATGTGAACCCAATAAGTTTCAAAACTAGCACAATTCTCAGTAACTCATTTTTTTACAAGTTGCTTTACGTCGCACCGACACAGCTAGGTCTTATGACGACGGTGGGGCAGGAAGGGGCTAGGAGTGGGAAGAAAACGGCCGTGGCTTTAATTAAGGTATATGTCCAGCATTTGCCTGGTGTAAAAATGGGAAACCACGGAAAACCATCTTCAGCCCTGCCGACAGTGGGGTTCGAACCCACTATCTCCCGAATACTGGATACTGGCCGCACTTAAGCGACTGCAGCTATCGAGCTCGGTCTCAGTAACTCAGACAGATTTCGAAATATTAAACCTCGATTCGATATTTCCTTCACTACTCCTTGAAAGTATTAAAAGCCAATGCTTAGTTAATATCCTCTGTGGCTCAGGCGGCACCGCGCCGACCTCTCACAGTTCGGTTCCGTGGTTCAAATCCCGGTCACTCCACGTGAGATTTGTGCTGGACAAAGCGTAGATGGGACAGGTTTTTCTCCGGGTACTCCGGTTTTACCTGTCGTCTTTCATTTCAGCGACACTCTCCAATATCATTTCTTTCCATGTCAGTCATTAATCATTGCCCCAGGGGAGTGCGACAGGCCTCGGCAGCCGGCACAGTTAATATCCTCGCCGCTAGATGGGGCTTCATTGATTCCATTCCCGACCCGGTCTAATGGCTGGAAACAGGCTGAGGATTTTCAGTGCTCTGTTAACTGTTCCTCGTTTTGTAAGTATCGCTGGAGAAGGAAACATCAGGTATTTGAACTCCCGATCTTCTTGGTGTTGCGTTGGATGCTCCATTCGCTGGAGCTACTTTATCTCCACGTCTACAGAGCGAGCTGGCTGTTAGCTTGCATTCGGAAGATGATGGTTTCGAAGCCCTTTGTCGGCAGCCCCGAATATGGTTTTCCGTGGTTTCCCATTTTCACACCGGGCAAATGCTGGGGCTGTACCTTAATTAAGGCCACGGTCGCTTCCTTCCCACTCCTAGGCTTTTCCTATCCCATCGAAGCCATAAGACCTATCTGTGCCGGCGCGACGTAAAGCAAATAGCAAAAAAAATCCTGTCCCATCGTCGCCATAAGACCTATCTGTGCCGGCGCGACGTAAAGCAAATAGCAAAAAAAATCCTGTCCCATCGTCGCCATCAGACCTATCTGTGTCGGTGCGACGTAAAGCCGCTAGAAAAAAAAGTACAGTATATTCTTTGACAAACCCCTTTATTACTTACACTCGTGCTTATTTTATGTTCTTTTATTTTTATTTGCAACATACTTTTTCTAATACAAAGTCATTTTGTTGTACAGGGTGATTAATTTAAAAGTTCAGAGCGGAGTACCGAGGATTAGGCGCGCTGGGAAGCTGAGACAGCGAGCGCAGTGCCCGCCATGACAAGCAGGCAGAGTCGGCTCAACGAAGCAGCATGCTTACGCCTATAGAAACTAAACGAAACTGAACTCGCCGTCTACATAGATGCTCTGGACAAATAAGTAAATGAATAAACAAATAAATAAATCAACTAGGAAATTAAATTGAACTCGCCAGTAATAAATAAATAAATACATCAACTAGGAAATTAAACCGAACTCACCAGTATTTACAGACGATGCTTAAAGTGATCTTCAGCTGCAATGCAAGCTTCACATCTTGTAATGAGATTTCGAAACACACTTTGTAGTTCATGTGAGCTTGCATCCGGGAGATAGTGGGTTCGAGCCCCACTGTCGAAAATAGGAAACCACGGAAAACCATCTTCAGGGCTGCCGATAGTGGGGCTCAAACCCACTATCTCCCGGATGCAAGCTCACAGCTGCGCACGCCTAACCGCACGGCCAACTCGCCCGGTAATATACTGTACAGAACGTACAATGTTCCTAATTTCAATTTTTAATTACCGGGCGAGTTGGCCGTGCGCGTAGAGGCGCGCGGCTGTGAGCTTGCATCCGGGAGATAGTAGGTTCGAATCCCACTATCGGCAGCCCTGAAAATGGTTTTCCGTGGTTTCCCATTTTCACACCAGGCAAATGCTGGGGCTGTACCTTAATTAAGGCCACGGCCGCTTCCTTCCAACTCCTAGGCCTTCCCTATCCCATCGTCGCCATAAGACCTATCTGTGTCGGTGCGACGTAAAGCCCCTAGCAAAAAAAAAAAAAATTAATTCTTCTGCAGTTCGAGGATTATTCCTGTGAACTTTTCCTTTAAGATTTCCCCATAGATAAAAATCACATGTGCTTAAATGAGGCAAACGAGGGGGCCATAAGCCTTTACTGATGATCTGATCATCATCGAACACTTCCTGTAACCGTCGCATAGAGCTACGCGCCGTATGGGCCGTTGCATTATCCTGGAAATAGCCGTACCTTTTCTCTTCTTCAGTCAGTTCCGCAAAAAGTGGTTCCAGAATGTTGTGAATATAACGATCAGAAGTAATCGTGTACTGAAAAACTATCGGACCGATAATTCGTCGGGCACTCATAGCGCACCACACACCCACCTTCACATCGTGCAGAGGTCTCGGCTGTAAAATTTGTGGGTTGTCTGTATCCCAGATTCTATTGTTCTGTGAATTGACATATCCACTCAAATGAAACCAGGCTTCGTCGCTCATAAAAAGAAAGTTCGGATCCACAATACCGTCGTGGACACTATTCATTAGCCAATTGCAAAATCGTATTCTTGCATTGAAATCTGTACGCAGTATGTTATGGACTGAATGAGTCCGATAAGATCGTAAATGTAACAATTTTGTTGCATTACGTGCTGAAGAAGGTGAAATACCACCTTCCTGAGCTACTATCCGAAGCGACTTATGTGGACTGACCTGGATTCTTGCCTGTATATCTTCTAACCTCTCCCGTGTGAGAGCTGTTCTCCTTCGCTTCTTTTTCTTATTGCTTACGGAACCAGTACTACGCCACTTGTAAACGAGCTGATGCACGTAACGGTTTGATGGTACTGTTGCACCGGGAAATTGTCTACGGAATTTTCGAAGGCGACTTGAGAAGTTCCTAACTCGCTGACTACCTTTTGAAACATATCAAACTGCATTTAAATTAAAACATATGAAATGTCTGCATTATTAATATTCATGAAATAAAATACACAATCGTCGGACCTTGTACTCACACTTACTTCTTACCTCCTTACTTACACATACGTTATTTGATGGGCGCCAGCTACCACTCAGTACAGCAATAATAGAATGAGAATCTTGACTATCTCTAGGGTGTGGGGTAATAAGCTTACTTTTGACAATATACCATATAAGTTCTGGGAAAAGGAGATTGGCGTTCGGTTTGCCCATTTAATTTGAGGTTAGCTAATTCTGTCATTGAAATAATACTATGAATTCATTTGATAGAACAAAATATATTCTTTAAATTGTATATAAAAAATAGTAAGTTTTGCTGCGATAAAACAGATGTGAATATGAAATCATGACATTGCAACTGAAAGAAACTAGGCATGAATTTGAATTATTCTTGACTGGACATTTAACAATTTATACGAAATATATCCCTCACTGGTTCACATGACTGTACCTTCAACACTTTGAGTATAATTACGACGTATTCCTTAGATCTGGTGTTTACTGTAGATGTGTCACGCCTAATTTGGTGATGTATCCATGTGACTGCTTCTTCTCCATATCATATGACTTCTTTGTAAGTCTGTATGGTATGATTCCATTGCAAGTGTATCCTTCTATGACTCCATCACTGTTCACCGTCCACTTCTTCTTTCTTCACCTTCCGTTTAACTAATGAATCCCGTTGACTGACTGAGGCCACTCAATTTCGTTCACTTAATGGCCAACTGTGCCTCTCCTTCCAGTAGAATAATGACTGACGCTACAAGATGCAGCCATCTTTTATAGACGTTAGGTTGATGCACCTACGTAACCTCTAGAAATAACAATAATCTACTCCCAACTCGCGACAGATATTACATGCAATGGTGAAATAGCCCGGGGCTCCCAATAGGTCTCTCCCAGCAGTGAGCGCACCGCTAAATGCTCACGATGACGTAGCCATGACTTGGCAGTAACGCCAGCAGTATTGCACAATGTAACATCCACACCTGATATACAGCAACTCTTTACTGTACATGTCCTTAGTATTAATCTACACACACGTATATATGCATACATTTAACTACAACCACGCAAGCGACAAGCATTGCAGAATTGAATTGAATAAGAATGATAATACAATAATAGTAATCTCACAGATAAAATAATAATAACACCATATTAATTCTAAGGTTTCTCAGAAGATGTCTCTACAGAAAATTTTGAAGTGTTCTGAACTATGCCTGTTTCGATTTGTTTTGTTTTCCCTGTAGTAAGAAGTGTGAACATTCTCTTCTAGATGGCACTACTTAAGAACTACAATTGTGCACCCTAGTGCGAAGTGAAGGAACCTATTTGGAAGAAATTTTGTAGTTATAAGTTTGTTCTTTGTTAAATTTCTTGCAGTTATTTTTGGGTTGGCAGTATAACCCTTCTCTTTCCGCTTGTTTTGAATTTAGCCAATCCCGAATTTCTATAATTAATTTTTGACCAATAACGTATGTCTTCTCCGATATGGAGATGTTGCTTTATGCTACCCAATAAAATTGAGGGGGTGTGGGTTCTCATTCTTGAAAGGTCTCGAATGTTCCACGAGGGTATTTAATCTGCTGATTTTCTGGTCTCCGGCCACTTCAGTAACATCTATCCTAGTGTGATTATGTAGCAGGGGGCGGGAAGCGCCTCTTTCTTCGGGCAGCAGTTCATCCAGCAGGTAATGGCCTTTTAATAACTTCTTTGCTCGCTAGCTCAGCAGTTTAACCCTCGGGGCAGGTTCGAAACTTTTATCATGTAACTTTCCTTTAAAATGTAAAAGACACTTGGTATAAATTCTGTCTCTTTAACTACAAATTGGGATAGAGGGTTCCTAACCCTCTCGAGCTCCCACTGATATTGTTTTGAGGTGACTAAGTTTTCATAACAGTTTCCCTTCTCTTCGTAATGTAATAAAGTTTTCCTATCGTGTCACCTCCGTAGTATGGGATTAGCCCTTGCATAAGAGGCCTAGTGCCAAATAGGTTTTAAGAAGGTGTATTAGGAGTGCAAGTTACGCCTCCACTCAAGTTGGTATTTTGGGGCCACGTAATGGTCCTGTTTCTTTACTGAATAGGCCTCAGTAGGTTGGGTATTTTTACCCCTGTTCTTGTGTGCCTGGAGGGCAGCTTGAAGGTTGAGTTTGGTGTGGCCTTTGAATAGGCTTGAACTTTGTGAGCAGGTTGCTCTTTCTTAAATTTGGTTTCTGTGTGCCTCGAACAGGCTTAACTGGGTAATTGGGAGCTAGTGCTCCTTGGCATGATTGGGGTTTTCTGCCCCTTTTTTGAACCTTGTTCATATGTAAAGTTGGGCTCATTGCTCAAGGATTGCGTGTCTGGGGGCTCGAAGCCCAAATCCATTAACAAATTGCAATTGTACATTCTTAATTTGTTGATATGCTACTGAGTACCTGTCATTCTTGTTATTTCTTGATCTTGAAAAGAAAATATAACCTTTGTTAAATTTTAAATTAACTTTAATTTCGTAAGTTAAGACCTATTCATCCCGGCACCTTCTTTCACCTCTGCTGTTCCACAGATACCTCGGAACAAGTGGTAGCAGAGCGTGGTTGAATGGGTCTCAATTTAGCCCCTTTTGACGGCTAGACATTGTTTTTAATTCGAACTCTAGCAATTTTCTCAGTTGCTGGAGTGTTTTTGATTTTTTCTAAAAGTTTTCTGTCATCATGTCCGGCCCTCGCGAGGTTCTCCATCCTTTCTATTTGCGTAAAGAAGAATTAATTTATGAACTATCTCTCCGAAATGTTCAATCTGGAGGCACGGTTGCGATAGACACTAAAAAGGTAAAAGATTCCCTTGATTTGCCTATTACCATCCCGACTTTGGGAGAAAAAGAGATTGACGACGCTCTCTCCACGATCAATGATAATACTACTGAGCTAGCATCTGTTGTTAGTTTTTTTGAAGTAAGTGATCCATCTCCTAATCAACTCAAAAGAGTACAGGCCAGGTTGTACCACTTTCATAATAGGGTGTGTGACCTATTGTCTCTGAAGTTAAATGACGTTCAGGGTAAGGAAGCTAGCGTCCTTGCCGAAAACTTGTCTAAAATGTCTAGTAAAGTTAGCCATTTGTTATCTGGATCTGCTATTCCTAAAGTCGACCAGCCTATGGTAGTAAATATTGTAAGTGGGGAGGATTCCTCTAAAGAGGAAGGAAGTAGTACTGCGGCGGCTACCCAACGAACATCTGCCCCATTAGAAACGGAGTCCGGTCGTCGCACGTCCATTCCACCCTTTGTGTTAAATAATGCGCCCTCTGAAACCGCTTCTACACCCCATAGGCCGTTACCTACTATGTCACCCGGGTTCAGTAGTTTGCCGCATCCATTAGCAATGTTGCTCAGGGGTATTTCTAAGTTTTCCGTTAATTCCACAAGTGACGTTATTTCATTCCTAAGATTTTTAGTTGAGTTCCAAGATCATGCCCTTGTTTTTTCTCTTTCTCCGTGTCAAATCCTTCAGATTATTTACCCGTATTCTATTGGTGTTCTATCGGACAAAATAGTTAGGGCAATTGCCGAACAGTCATCCATAGAAGACTTCCATGCCCATCTGTTGGCAAATTTTATCCCCGCTCGAGCTAGGTCATCGCTCATTCAAAAGTACTACTACCGAGTGCGACGGTTGGATGAGAATTTGGCAGACTTCATCCAAGACATAAAGTTTTACACTAGGGTGTTTTCCCTACATTTCCCTGAAGATCAAATTGTTCAGGCTATTGTAGAAGGTATTTCACCACCTTACATATCATACTTGTGTTTTGCGTCGCGTCCGCAAACTTTCGCTGAGTTAGAGGCTATGGCTGTCTCAGCCGAAGGAGTCAGATACGCCGATACCTTGCGTGTCGCGAAAGAACCCCCTCCATCCTCTAGTAGTTTTCGGCCTCCTCCTCGCCGACCCATCACACCCCGTAAATGTTACGCTTGCGGGTCGCCTGACCATCTTCGCAATAAATGTCCATTGATCAAATCTAGTAGGACAAATAATGGAGCAAGTTCATCCCAAGGTTGCTTTAAATGCGGCGCGTTTTCACATATTGCCAAGAACTGCCCTAATGCTAACAGCACTCCCTCCTGCTCAACTTTTGGTGCAACTACCACCAAGGCCAATAATAATAAGTGACTAGGGGCTTCGGCTGAGTCGGCGAACATTTCTTCTCGAGGCTCAGCCCCAAGTAATCATGTCGAAATTTCAGGGAAAAATCTGTCTTCAAATTTATCTTTTGAGGGTCCCAAAGAATGTCTTAGGATTGCGGCGGATACCCCCGCACCTGTTCCTTTTCTCAAAATTGAATTAAATACTGAACCTGTAACAACTTTATTAGATTCAGGCAGTGTGTGTTCTATTATTTCGGCTGAATGGTACTCCAAATTGAAAACTGTTTGTAAACTTCCTGACTATTGCTCATCTTCAGTTCAATATGTTTCGGCTAATTCTTCTTCATTATAAATTTTAGGTTTTTTATATGCCAAAATTCGGATTTCTAAATTTACTTGGAAAGTTAAATTGTTTGTGGCGAAGCACTTGTCCTGCCCCATTATATTGGGAGCAAATTTCATGTCCCACACTGGTCTGGTACTCGACCTTCAGAGTAGGTCGTGCACATTCAAATTCGCTTCTAATGGTAAAATCCCTTTGTTAAAGTGTAGTTCTGTATCATGTTCATCTATTTCGCCTACCCAGGATGAGATGTTGTTAGATCTTAGACATCAACCTGAGGAGCAGGCTGATAGTATTCGTAAGCTGTGTCAGTCGTTTCCAGAGGTGTTCTCGGATACTCTTGGTGTTACTGACCTTATTGAATACAAAATTGAGGTCACGGATTCGATTCCTGTCCGTTTTCCACCTTATAGGCTATCTCCACCTAAAATGAAGGCATTGAAAGAAATCATCGATCAAATGTTAAAGGATGGTATTATTCGGCCCTCTAAGTCGGCGTATTCTTCGCCTATTTTTCTAGTCCCGAAACCCCAAGGTGGCTTCAGGCCTGTGATTGATTATAGGGCTCTCAATCGGAAGGTGGTGTTACAATCTGTGCCCCTTCCCGACCTTCATTCTTGTTTTTCATGGTTTCGTAAAGCTAAGTTCTTCACCATCTTGAACCTCAATCAGGCCTATAATCAAATTCCTCTGTCCGAAGAATCTAAACATCTTACAGCGTTTGCCACGGATTGGAATTTGTACGAATACAACCGCGTACCTTTCGGGCTCCCCACGGGAGCAGCTGTACTTACGAGACTGCTAGATAGGGTCTTCTCCGAGATCAAATTTGAGTACATGTACCACTATCTCGATGATGTCGTCGTATTTTCGGAGACCTTCGAAGAACATCTAGATCATCTGAAAGAAGTTCTCAATCGCCTTCGTAAGGCTGGGTTAACTGTGAAGTTGTCCAAGGTCGCCTTCGCTAAGCCTTCCATGTCATTCCTAGGGCATACTGTGTCGCCCGATGGTGTTGCAGTCGATCACTCTAGAACACAGGCCATCCGTGATTTCAAGCCTCCCAAGGACATCAAAGGTATTGCCAGATTCATTGGTATGGTGAATTTCTTCAGGAAATTTATTCCAAATTTCGCCAATAGAGCGGCGCCCTTGAACTTACTACGTAGGAAAGGCGTCAAATTTGAGTGGGGACCTTCTCAACAAGCCGCTTTTGAAGATTTTAAATTAGCTCTGTGTAATGCCCCTGTTCTGGCTATGCCCGATTTCTCCAAGAAATTCATCGTCCAAACCGACGCGTCGTCGTCGGCAGTAGCTGCAGTCCTTCTTCAAGAGACTGAACTAGGGAGGCGCCCCATCGCCTATGCCTCTAGGACTCTATCGGCTCAAGAAGCCAAGTACTCCATCAATGAGCTCGAAGGTTTGGCAGTTTTATTTGCGCTAGACAAGTTCCGCCTTTATCTGGAACATGTCATGTTCGACTTGGAGACTGATAACCAAGCCTTAAACTGGGTCTTAGGTAGGCCGCGTCGTACTGGTCGTATAGCCCGCTGGGCCATCCCAATTTCTGCCTTCCAATTTGATGTTAGGCATATAAGAGGTACTGAAAATGTTGTGGCAGACGGACTAAGCCGTATGTTTTCGAATGATGTAGAGCCCCTTGAACAGGTTCATAGTTCTTCACTTCCCGAATCCATACTACCTGAGGTTAATGCCATTCTGACTGATGCTCCCATGTTATTTAGGGATATTGAAAAATATCAACGTGAAGATCCAGTCCTGGCTCCCATTATGGAAACCCTTTCTTCTGGGGAACATGTTGTCCCTTACGTATTGAGGAATGGTGTTCTATGTTGCCCGTCGGGGCATGATAAGAGGATGAAGGTAGTGGTTCCAGCTGTTCTTGTACCTATGATCTTCAAGTACTATCATGAAACCCCATTGGGGGGCATTTAGGCATCTTCAAAACTCGTGAAAAGATCCGTGAAAAGTTCATCTGGAAAGGTATGGACGGTGAAATTCGTGAACTAGTAAAGGCTCGTAAATCTTGCTTGCTTAGTGAACCCACCATGTCCACCAAGGTAGGTTTTTTGTCTTCTCATCAAGCATCGCGCCCAATGGAACGTCTGTATATCGACTACGTAGGACCCTTCCCCCAGTCAAAGGGGAATGCCAACAAGTTCATCCTTGTATGTGTAGATGGTTTTACAAGATTTTCTTGGTTATTCCTGACTAAACTGGCTACCGCCCAGTCCACCATTACTTGTTTAAATTCCATTTTTGCTTCTTTCGGTCCGTGTCAATATATTGTGTCTGATAATGCTAAAGCTTTCACATCCAATCTCTTTCGTAAATTCTGTTTTGACCTGTCCATATCGCATGTAACAACATCTGCTTACTATCCTCAACCATCTCTAGCGGAACGGGTCAACCGTAATCTGAGATTGGCCCTTATTGCCTATCATCACGACGATCATTCTAGGTGGGACACATCCCTGCATTGGTTAGCTTTTGCTTTGAATTCGGCGGTTCATGAATCCCATAAATTTACTCCAGCTTCTTTGATGTTCAAGTTTGTTCCAAACACGCCGCTCTCTACCTGAGGCAATAGATCCTGATAATATTAAAGATCTTTGGAAGAAGGCTAAAGCCAATCTTAAAGTGTCTCATGAAAAGGTTATGGAAAGATATGATCTTGGACGGAGACCCACCCATTTGAAGTTAGGCGACCAGGTTTTGGTCAAGAATTTTGTTCCCGCGGGCAAGCTTGCCCCCAGATTTCATGGGCCATGTATTATTCTTGATTTCCTTACACCCGTTACTTTATTATTAAGCAATCCAGCCACCGAGAGGATATTTAGGGTTCACCTGTCGCAGGTGAAACCTGTGTAACTTCCGCGCTAACTTAGCTGGGTTTTATTTTTTTGTTACATTTTGAAAGAACTCGGAAGGTTATATTTTTTGGTTTCATTTTTAGGCCTTCTGCCCCTTGAATTAGGTCTCTTGTATTAAAATATTCTTTGTACAACCTCCCCCGACCAGTTAAACTGCTATCCTGTCCTCGCCATGGCCATTACCATGCTCCCGCCTCCTGCTCAAACACACTTGTGGCTAATTGAAATGAAATAAAACCTCCACGCCGCTGGCCCCTCAGCCTCACCACAAAGACTGTACCCTAAAATCATTATGGTCCAACAAAATGCTGCCGCCGAGATCTTAATGTTTCAGTGCCCCCGCAGCCGTGCGGCGCCGTTCCGCTCCTGTAGTAGAGAACGGGCCCGATCTACTCCAGTGAGGACAACCAGTGTACGGCGAGCCGGAGCCCTCCTCCCGGCCAAGGCTGATGTGCGGCGCTCTTCCGGCAACTGCCCGCGGACTGTAAACAATCGTCGCGGGTGCAGCGTACTTCACCACCACTACCCCTCTCATAGTGCGGGAGAGCGGTATCTCAGGGTACTTGAGGGGTCCGAGCGGCCTCATCAGGACACAAGCTGCTGCGGCTGATCTTGCCATCAAGTAATAGGCAACTAATGTGCTTATCCAGCTACATGGACATTACATATCTACAATTACTACATTTTTGGATTCAACTGCAACATCTGGTGGACTTAGAATTTTTTTTTTCCTTTCAAGATTTAAAAGTCTTTTCTGAATTCAACTACTACAGCATAAAGACATTTAATCTAAAGTTACTACAAAGAATTTTGAAACTGGATCAAACCACCTTAAGAAAACCTTTTGTGAATCCTTCTGCAATTAAGTTCTATATCAACATCATAACTTGGACCTTGTTTTAAAACAAAATTTGGTGTTCTTCTGTGTCACCCCTTGGAAGGACTTTTTTTGGGGGGGGGGGAGGTCTGTACCGGGCGGTACACCTCCACGCCGCTAATTCAAACATTGCGCCAGTTGAAACTCATCTACTGGAGAAAGCTTGAACTTTAACACCATATTAATTCTAAGGTTTCTCAGAAGATGTCTCTACAGTAAATTTTGAAGTGTTCTGAACTATGCCTGTTTCGATTTGTTTTGTTTTCCTGTAGTAAGAAGTGTGAACATTGTCTGCTGGATGGCACTACTTAAGAACTACAATTGTGCACCCTAGTGCGAAGTGAAGGAACCTTTTTTGAAGAAATTTTGTAGTTATAAGTTTGTTCTTTGTTAAATTTCTTGCAGTTATTTTTGGGTTGGCAGTATAACCCTTCTCTTTCCGCTTGTTTTGAATTTAGCCAATCCCGAATTTCTATAATTAATTTTTGACCAATAACGTATGTCTTCTCCGATATGGAGATGTTGCTTTATGCTACCCAATCAAATTGAGGGGGGTGTGGGTTCTCATTCTTGAAAGGTCTCGAATGTTCCACGAGGCTATTTAAACTGCTGATTTTCTGGTCTCCGGGCCACTTCAGTAACATCTACCCTAGTGTGATTATGTAGCAGGGGGCGGGAAGCGCCTCTTTCTTCGGGCAGCAGTTCATCCAGCAGGTAATGGCCTTTTAATAACTTCTTTGCTCGCTAGCTCAGCAGTTTAACCCTCGGGGCAGGTTCGAAACTTTTATCATGTAACTTTCCTTTAAAATGTAAAAGACACTTGGTATAAATTCTGTCTCTTTAACTACAAATTGGGATAGAGAGTGCCTAACCCTCTCGAGCTCCCACTGATATTGTTTTGAGGTGACTACGTTTTCATAACAGTTTCCCTTCTCTTCGTAATGTAATAAAGTTTTCCTATCGTGTCACCTCCGTAGTATGGGATTAGCCCTTGCATAAGCGGCCTAGTGCCAAATAGGTTTTAAAAAGGTGTATTAGGAGTGCAAGTTACGCCTCCACTCAAGTTGGTATTTTGGGGCCACGTAATTGTCCTGTTTCTTTACTGAATAGGCCTCAGTAGGTTGGGTATTTTTACCCCTGTTCTTGTGCGCCTGGAGGGCTGCTTGAAGGTTGAGTTTGGTGTGGCCTTTGAATAGGCTTGAACTTTGTGAGCAGGTTGCTCTTTCTTAAATTTGGTTTCTGTGTGCCTCGAGCAGGCTTAACTGGGTAACTGGGAGCTAGTGCTCCTTGGCATGATTGGGGTTTTCTGCCCCTTTTTTGAACCTTGTTCATATGTAAAGTTGGGCTCATTGCTCAAGGATTGAGTGTCTGGGGGCTCGAAGCCCAAATCCATTAACAAATTGCAATTGCACATTCTTAATTTGTTGATATGCTACTGAGTACCTGTCATTCTTGTTATTTCTTGATCTTGAAAAGAAAATATAACCTTTGTTAAATTTTAAATTAACTTTAATTTGTAAGTTAAGACCTATTCATCCCAGCACCTTCTTTCACCTCTGCTGTTCCACAGATACCTCGGAACAATAATAATAATAAGAATACAGATATAATCTTGTAACGGGATTTGAACAGTTACAACCTTTTAACTGGTTTCTTCTTCTTGTGCAAATAACACTCGACCAAAAATATTCTTTGCTCTATAGTGTATTTAACCATCGTGATAATAACCTCACAACACGCCTTAAAAGTCCAATAGTTTCTAGCGAACTGAGGGACAGAGTGCTAAACAGCTGCGCGCTGGCAGTGAACACTTCTTATCTCGCCAGTGTTGACACAAGCCATATGGCGCTCGCTCGGAACTTCCCACGCCATACGAGCAGAAGTCTGAACTCGTAAGTTATTCTCCCTGTATTTTCCGGCGAGATTCACTCCCTGTTTAATACTTAAACAATTATCGGGAATTATCTCTCTCTCTCCCTCTCTCTCTCACTCTCTCCCCATTTTCCCTGAGATTCTCTATTAATATATTTGATTTTAACTTATATTGTCTCCCTACAGACCCTTAACAGATGTGCTTCTTCCATTGTTTCTCTACATAACAAACAACGATTCTCGTCAACTTTTTCTTCATTGATCTGTTTTTCTCTTGCATAACCAGCAGTGGCGGCTCCTGACAAAATTTTTAGGAGGTTCACAACATTTCTGTTCATGCCTCAAATCAGCAAAAGAGTAACATAGGTACATAAATCATTTCACTAACAGTTCCTTGTACGGTTCCTTCTTCACAAATACTTTGGTAGAACCCCTGTAACCGAGGATAAATTTTATACGAGACTAATTTGTTAGTGTAGAACAAAAGTAAAATTCACAATAACTTTACTACACTGAGATTATTGAAGGATGCGAGCACTATTCTTGGTTTTTAAACAGCACGAATTTCACCTGGGTGTTAGTGTAGAACCAAACCAAACCTCATGGCCTACCAAGCAACTGCTGCTCAGCCCGGTGGTCTGCAGATTACGAGGTGTCGTGTGGTTAGCACGACAAATACTCTCGGCCGTTATTCTTGGCTTTTTTGACCGCCATCTCACCGTCAGATAGCTCCTCAATTATAATCACGTAGACTGAGTGGACCTCGAACCAGCCCTCAGATCCAGATTAAAATCCCTGACCTGGCCGGGAATCGAACCCGGGGCCTCCGGGTAAGAGGCAGGCATATTACCCCTACACCGCGGGTCGGCTGTCTTAGTGTAGAACAATAGTAAAATTCATAATAGCTTTAATGCACTGCGAACACTGAAGGATGCGAGCACTATTCCTGGTTTTTAAACAGCACGAAGTTCACCTGGGTATGACGAGAAGCATAGAAGGAATGTGTACCGCATTTACCGGTAATTTTTTTTAAATAATTATTTCCGAATTGACCCCAATAGTCTCCACGTTATCTCGGTTAGTTAGGGTTCTACTGTATCACATGGTAATTATTCTCGTTTTGCAAATTATAGCCACTACTCTAAACAATTTAGCATGCAGTACAACCAACAATACTAGATCATGCTTATTTAAATGATAGGATTTAGATTAGCAACTCACGTTAATGCTGATTATTTGTACAGGAAAGCAGTCCTTCTGTCTTTCAATCGCGCAAATTTCTCAATCACTTTACGATTGAAGTCACTGATGTTGTTGACAACTCTCTTCTCAATAGCAAGCATAGCCAGCGCTGACAGTCGTTCTCCAGTCATGGTGTTCCTCAGAAACGTTTTAATTCTTATTCAAAGTAGAAAAACACCTCTCAGGCTCCGCTGTCGTAATTGGGGTTGTGACAACAATTCGGAGTAATTCGCATACTTGTGGAAATGTGTCCCTATCTAGTTCATTGTCAAGCAGAAACTGAAACATGGAAATGGCCCCATCATCTTTCTGAAAGCCATTTCTCATATACAATACTTCTAGTTCAGTCTTCAGCTGTGTCTTATTTAGGCAGGGATACATATGCGCCATTGTATTCAGTTCTCTTTCTGGAAAAGAGTCTGAACAGACACCAAAATGCCTATTCAGAATTAGGGTACTAGCGAAATCTGCCGGTAATGTAATGCAATAGTAGCTCCTGGGAGGCTGTGGCTAACCATAATAGGGGAGGTGGCGGACCCTTGTGGTCAACTGTAATACTGCCACTGGGTTGAGGGTGGCTCTAGACGACAAGGCACGTACCTTACCGTGCTCCTCGCTAATGGGAATATCAGTGCAGAAAACCATGACGTCATCTGCTTTGCGCATGCGTATAGTCTTCAGCACAATAGCGCATTATCCAGTGTGCTCGCTGCACTGTCAGTCAAAACGAACAACTGTCGGTGTAACGGAGCTTCGATATAAGTCGATTGTCGAATGCTTTCGATCGATTGTCGAAATCAGGTCGAAAGAAAAGAATGAATGCGTAAATATGTAATAAAACTGGGTGTTCACGTGCTCCTGTGCTCCTGAGAGCCCACCGCCACTGATAACCAGTAATTACCACACAATTACTGTTCTATTTGTCTTTATTTATTTATTTATTTATTTATTTATTTATTTATTTATTTATTTATTTATTTATTTTTATTTATTTATTTATTTATTTATTTATTGCTATCCTTCTGGTAATATCGCATGACTCTTTAATATTGTTTTGTTCTTACACTCTGGCACTGTTCCTCAACATCTCCCACTCTTGCTGTTATCTTCTTATTCAGAATCTCTTCTTCATTCTGAATACCATTATCGAGTAATCTACGATTCTTATTCTGTCTAAAATCCATTTTATCTTGTTTACCCGGTACTATTTTTTTTCTATTGGTTTTACGTCCACCGACACAGATAGGTCTTATGGCGACGATGGGATAGGAAAGGGCTAGGAGTGGGAAGGAAGCGGCCGTGGCCTTGATTAAGGTACAGCCCCAGCATTTGCCTGGTGTGAAAATAGGAAACCACGGAAAACCATCTTCAGAGCTGCCGACAGTGGGGTTCGAACCCACTATCTCCCGGATTCAAGCTCACAGCTGCGCGCCCCGAACCGCACGGCCAACTCGCCCGGTACCCAGTAATCATCGTGTAGATGTTTCGTCTGATGTTGATACGATAAATTCAAAATTTCCCTCCAGTTTTCTCTCTTTAATCGTAACCAGTATTTTATTATATTTTTAGCTATATCTATTCGTATACATATATCTTCACATAAAATTGTAACTCTACTGTTAGCTGTGCTTTCTGGTAGCCCATTATTATTCTGCAGAACTTGTTAACTGTTACAACTAGCTCTTTTCTGGCCACTTCCTTCTTCAGTGCCCCATATTTCTGTTACATACAATGCTCTGGGTTTTACTAGAAAATTGAGAATATTTTTACTGCATTTTGAAATCAATATTTGGCGTCTTCCTCTCCAAATATCTCGTGCTACGTAGAGCATCCGACCCTTCACATTTTATACCCCACATACCGTTAGATGTTAACATAATTCCTAGATATTCTGTTTTATCGACAACTTCTTATTCTGCACTTTTTATCCATAACCACTGTTTTTCCTTCAGTTTATTTCCTTCTTGAAGACCGTTACTTTTGTTTCCTTAATGATAATTTCCAGTAGATTTGTGGTGCTGCTTTTCATTCCAACTGTTGTTAAAGCGAACAGAAGGATGTCTTCTGCGAAAACCAGACCAAGAATTTATTTTTGTAAGAATTATCTTATCCCAGTTCCCTTCATTTCCCAATATATCGTTAAATATAAAATGTTTGAACAATACAGGTGATAGATTGCACTCCTTCTTAAGTCCAATACTGGGAAGTATCTCTCCTACCGTTTCGCCTTCTTTGAATTTAATCGCACATACAACCTTTGAGGAAAAATAATCATTCCTGTGCTGTATATTTTACCTTAATCATGTCGGATTCACTTTCTCCCTGACATTCATCATTATACCAAAGGTTTGGATTACTTTCCCTTCTCTTCCTTGTTGCCATTTTTCTGCCAGCCATTACTACGGTACTGACGTTTCTACCATTCGTACTGCTTTATCGATTTTGTTAGTGTGTTACTGTTGTTACTGTGAAATGATGCGATGCTGGACAGTTATTTACCTTTAGGTCTTTAATACAGTTCAATGTCTCTCTAAATGGGATAGCTAGATTGATAGTACTCCCTCCTGAGACGACCGCATAAGTTAAGTTTGTCACTTCATCTCCCGACCACTTCCAATCAGTACGTATAATAACTACGGCATACATTTCAAATATTTTCTCCCCTTTGTGTTGCATTCTTTTGTGTTGATTTCTCCTTCACTCTATTCATATTTCGTATATGTTGACCTCATTAGAGAAATAAACCAGGTGAAACTATAGATTGAAGATGCGGGGATAATCCTAATGGATCATTTTAATGCTAGGGTGGATGAAAATATCCGGTAATCCTTGTGGAGGATTGTAAAAGAAGCCCATGATCAATTCTCCCTCTCCTTTCCTTCAAATTATGTTTAACCATACAACGTCATCTGCTGCATCGAAGTCGTATTCCACTCGTTCTAACTTTTTACATAGTGCTTCGTTTACAAATACAGATATCCCTTTCGAATAACGATATTAACGCACTCCCCTCTGTTTCATTTTACTCCTAATGTTATAGTCCGGTACTTAGATACTTAACACTTTGTTGCCTGAATAGTGAAAAATAATAAGTATACTTAATTTTTTCACCTTATTGTAATGGAATATGTTCAAATAGTAAATGCTAATACTTTCAAATCATAATTTTAATTTTTGGTACGTTTTGGGGGGCCTGGTACTTTTAAGTACCGTCAGGCATATAGGAGGCTTCATATTCGGGTAGATACGAATGTTCACATTTTGGAATTATATCACATATATTGTCTCAAAATATTAGTAGAACGTGTTTTTCATACCTAAAACTATTACAAAAATGTAAAAGTAAAATTTAAAGCAAATATGTGTAATAGGAGTGAAGTTTCATAATATTATTGTTCATTTGTAGAACATCTTGCAAACATCCTATACAACTGACACATTATAATACTCTGCAAAGCAGTTCTTTTTTGATTGCTGCAAAGAAAAACACTACATGTAGTACACTTTGAATACGGTCTTGACTGCATCTTCTTTCTCGAACACACCTCACATCGAGCACGATCTTTTACAAAAACAACAAAATGATTTCCACGATTACTTAGTCTGACATCACTGGGCACAGAATATTCTGTTTTCCTCCTTTTTGGTAGACAAGTTTGTTCTGGTGACTTTGGTGACCTCATATCACGTGAAAGTTTTCCTGGAAGAGGGATTTCTTTCTGGTTCATCAGTCCTAGGGCCACATTATGCCGGAATGCCATTAGAGGGACATTTTCATGCAGATTACAGTATATGATGTAGGCATTGACAAATGCTATATCAATCATTCCCCAAAATAATCTATGCCACCATTTTATGGATCGACGGTCTAAACCATATACGCCTCGAAGTCTGTCAGCATGGTCCACTCCACCTATGTGTGCATTCTAGTCTTGCACAACAACCAGGCAATCAACAGTAACATTACTTCCATCTTTCTGTTTCCTAGAGACAGTTGTGGCTTCTGTTCCATGGAAATTAGATGCTATGCACACACCCTTACTGTCTTTCCATAGAAAAACATTGATGTCCATCGGAGAAATTCTATCGTCAGAACACCCCCTTTTCATTTCTTTTTCAGGCATAAAATTCTGTGGGATTGCCTTTCTAGTCATTCTAATGGTTCCACATGCTAGAGTATTTTCCTCTTTCAACCTTTCAAGAAGTGGGAGAGAAGTAAAATAGTTATCAAAGTACAATTTTCTGTGTTGTCCCCAGAATGGCTTTGATAGGCTCAGCACAATTCTTTCCCCTAGCCCATAATTCTGGAATTCTTGTTTTAGGGCCTGATTCTTCCCTTTATAGATGTCAAATTTCAGAATGTACCCCCCTTTGATCCGCAATGCACCACAGTTTATAACAGTTTATTGTACTGCTTGATACTACTCCTTCCATTGAAAAAAATCATTGACTCATCGATGATATCATCAGTCAACCTGCCTGCTTCGTCATACATATTGCAAACCTGTAATGTAATAGATACTAGTAGTTTTATTTGAGATGCGATATGTCTTAACATTTGGAGAAATATTCTTAAATTATTGAAGAAAACTTCATAAATGCCGAATATTTTACACCAGTAAAGCATTACTTTCGGTTTTGGATATGTCTAACATGAGACCCTCCATATGGCCTGACGGTACTTCTAAGTACCTTGCCATTTACTAGCTATACATCCACACCAATTGCAAATTTCATCATTTTGAGTATTTTATTGCATTACAGAAGCATACTTACATCCACTAAGATCACTTTCAGGTCGAATGTAACAATAGGAGCTAAGAAATAATCAATAAAAATGTCATTTGTTTACAGTGGAAACACTATGTCTACACTCCTAAGAATAAAACGATCTCTAGTATTTTTCATCAATATCAACCTCAAAAATGAAATATCTCTGTTTCAAGAATTAGGTACTTGAAAGTACCATGAGGAAAATACAACGGTAGGATTTACTGAATAATTCCAAAGCCATGAAATATGAGATGGTACTTTAAAGTACCGTCAGGCAACAAAGGGTTAACCTATTTGTAGCCATGTTTCAATCATCCCAGTAATATCATGTTCACACATTACTTCCTCCACTTCAACATTTCCCAGTTTTCTGAGTATGCCAACTAAATGTGTAGAGCCGATATGCCAGACTAGTTATTTACTCGTTGGTATATCTGCAACACTTACAGCTCGAATATGAGTGACCCGTGATCTTTCTACCTGTGCTTCCCCTTGTGGAGCTAATTATCTCCTTCTTCATACCGCAGTCCGGTCTAGGAAGCCAAGAATAACGGCTGAGAGGATTCGTCGTGCTGACCACACGACACCTCGTAATCTGCAGGCCTTCGGGCTGAGCATCGGTTGGTTGGTAGGCGAAGGGCTGTAGTGCTATGAGGTTTGATTTGATTTTCATACCCCAGGCTTCACCTGTAATCGTCATCACATTGTTAGTCCAAATGTCTTTCGACCTTAAGTTTTTCCCTTCTCTCCTTCCTGGAAACAGCCTCCTGTTCTCGTGCACCTGGCTGGAGAGTAGATATCCCGAAGTTCTCGTTGTTGGATTTCTACCTCGACTTCCACTTATCACGAGAAGTTGCCACAAAGTCAGCACTCACTGACCTGCCCACCGTGGCACTAACGTTTCCTTGCACTGCTGACATATCCGGATCTTCTTCCGTTCCCTGCAGCTGCTTGGCTGACCAAGTCTTACTCTAAGAATCACCAGCCACCATAACTCTCTTCCCGCAGATTAATGCTTTCAGCCCTGAGTCCCACGCTTTATCTAAGTGAAAAGGTACCGTCCTCATGTTTTTCATTTCTTTTGGATTCAGCTCTTTCCTGATATACGGTACATTGTAGGGTTTTTTTTTTTTTTGTTTTTGCTAGTTGCTTTACGTCGCACCGACACAGATAGGTCTTATGGCGACGATGGGACAGGAAAAGGCCTAGGAATGGGAAGGAAGCGGCCGTGGCTTTAATTAAGATACAGCCCCAGCATTTGCCTGGTGTGAAAATGGGAAACCACGGAAAACCATCTTCAGAGCTGCCGACAGTGGGTTCGAACCCACTATCTCCCGGATGCGAGCTCACAGCTACGCGCTCCTAACCGCACGGCCAACTCGCCAGGTACATTGTAGTTCCTTACAGGTGCCTCGCATTTTCAAAGATTTTCCGGGGCTTTCGGCTTGACAACATACAGACTTTTGTTGGCCTTCATCACCTCTTCCTCCCTGTTCTAAAGCTTTATCAACGTCAATACAATCAATCAAGTTTCACTTTCTCTCTGATCAAAAAATGTACCTTGTCCGGAGGAGGAGGTAGTTTTTCACGTTGGTACCAAGTATGGAAAACGTGCAGGAATAGGTACCACAACAGCAGGGGAAGCGTGGGATTATGTTATGACACTGCAGGAGAAGCTTAAAGGGGCGCAGATTGTTAACGGTGGGATAATGTGTAGGAGGGGAACTGACTGGAAGGTGATTGGGGATTAAATTGTTATGGGGTGGGTATGTGGCAAGCAGGTGTGAGATTTGTATATCTTAATGTGTTGGTACTAGATAGAGATCAGCGCTCAGGTGGCCTTCACTTGAACTGCAGTCGTACGTATAAATTAGGAGGTTTGTTTAGAAGAGATATAAGGGGGTACATTCGGGGAAACTGGGTGAACTGGGGAGTGGTGCCAGGAGTATATGGAGCTTGAAATTAAACAGAGATAGCATAAAGTAGTTGGTGTTAAACTGTACAAGCATTGTTAGGAAATTAGTAGAATTAAGTAATGAAATGGCGTATGGCTTTTAGTGCCGGGAGATCCCAAGACGGGTTTTGCTCGCTAGGTGACTCCCGTAAGCGACCTGCGAGTCGTGATGAGGATGAAATGATGATGAAGAAAACACACACGCCCAGCCCCCGTGCCAGCGAAATTAACCAATGATGGTTAAAATTCTCGACCCTGCCGGGAATCGAACCCGGGACCCCTGTGACCAAAGGCCAGCACACTAACCATTTAGCCGTGGAGCCGGACATTTTTTTGCTAGGGGCTTTACGTCGCACCGACACAGATAGGTCTTATGGCGACGATGGGATAGGAAAGGCCTAGGAGTTGGAAGGAATCGGCCGTGGCCTTAATTAAGGTACAGCCCCAATGATGGTTAAAATTCCCGACCCTGCCGGGAATCGAACCCGGGACCCCTGTGACCAAAGGCCAGCACACTAACCATTTAGCCGTGGAGCCGGACATTTTTTTGCTAGGGGCTTTACGTCGCACCGACACAGATAGGTCTTATGGCGACGATGGGATAGGAAAGGCCTAGGAGTTGGAAGGAATCGGCCGTGGCCTTAATTAAGGTACAGCCCCAATGATGGTTAAAATTCCCGACCCTGCCGGGTCCTGGTGTGAAAATTGGAAACCACGGAAAACCATCTTCAGGGCTGCCGATAGTGGGATTCGAACCTACTATCTCCCGGATGCAAGCTCACAGCCGCGCGCCTCTACGCGCACAGCCAACTCGCCCGGTAGCCGGACAATTGATTTAATAGATAAATATATAGAAGCCTCTGTAGCTCAGGCGGCAGTGTGCCGGCCTCTCACCGCTGGGTTCCGTGGTTCAAATCCCGGTCACTCCATGTGAGATTTGTGCTGGACAAAGCGGAGGCAGGACAGGTTTTTCTCCGGGTACTCCGGTTTTCCCTGTCATCTTTCATTCCAGCAACACTCTCCATTAACAATTCATTTCATCTGTCAATCATTTATCATTGCCCTAGAGGAGTGCGACAGGCTTCGGCAGCCGGCACAATTCCTATCCTCGTCGCTAGACGGGGGCTTCATTCATTCCATTCCTACCGGGCGAGTTGGCCGTGCTCGTAGAGGCGCGCGGCTGTGAGCTTGCATCCGGGAGATAGTAGGTTCGAATCCCACTATCGGCAGCCCTGAAGATGGTTTTCCGTGGTTTCCCATTTTCACACCAGGCAAATGCTGGGGCTGTATCTTAATTAAGGCCACGGCCGCTTACTTCCAACTCCTAGGCCTTTCCTATCCCATCGTCGCCATAAGACCTATCTTTGTCGGTGCGACGTAAAGCCCCTAGCAAAAAAAAAAAAATCATTCCATTCCTGATCCGGTCAGATGACTGGAAACAGGCTGTGGATTTTCAATATATATATATATATATATATATAGGCCTACTCCATATTTTAAGAGGATTTGATTTTTTCTTTTGCTAGTGGTTTAAGGTCGCACTAACACATCGGAGGTTTTCGGTGATGCAAGGATGGAAAGGGATAGGAGTGGGAAGGTAGCGGCCGTGGCTTTAATTAAGGTTCAGCCTGGTGTGAAAATGGGAACCAACGGGAACACCATATTCAGGGCTGCCGACGGTAGGATTCGAACCCACTGTCTCCCGAATGCAACTCACAGGTCCCAGATCCTAACCGCACGGTCAACTCGTTCGGTTATATATTATTATTATTATTATTATTATTATTATTATTATTATTATTATTATTATTATTATTATTATTATTATTGTAATGGTGGCACACAGATGGGTGGGGAGAGAAGTGGCAGAGACATACGTTTGGACATATAAATGACCAAATAAAGGGAAAACACGGATATATTTTCTATCTCTCGCTTTCTTTTTCCTTTCTCATTATTGTTTATTTTAATTTTAACAGGAAACCATAACAAGCAGTTAACAATTGTGATTAATCACACTTGACAACATTTAATAATCATTAAGTAACGTAATAATAAGGCAATAGCTCTCAGAGATTCATTATTAACAAGGGAGAATTGAGCTCCCAATTTTCAAGGCCTACGAGCTTTTGTATATCAGAATGTTTCTCAGGGAAGCCAACTAAAATACACACATGAACGGGAAGGAAACCGCAGCTAATGAGGAGTAAAGCTACTGCTACAAAATGAAGGCAAAGAACAAGTTGAATTTCAAAAAGTTTAAAAAATGAATATTTGGAAGAAAAAAAAGGCCAACGCACAAAACAATCGAGCGATGAAATGAAATGTCGTATGGCTTTTAGTGCCGGGATATCCCAGGACGGGTTCGGCTCGCCAGGTGCAGGTCTTTCTATCTGACTCCCGTAGGCGACCTGCGCGTCGTGATGAGGATGAAATTATGATGAAGACAACACATACACCCAACCCCCGTGCCAATGGAATTAACCAATTAAGGTTAAAATCCCTTACCCGGCCGGGAATCGAACCCTGGACCCTCTGAACCGAAGGCCAGTACGCTGACCGTTCAGCCAACGAGTCGGACAATCGAGCGATCACGTAGATTAACATAAGAATAAAACGTAACGGGGCACAAGACCCACTGATACAGACGATAACCTCATACTACTTTGGACTGGGGTAAAAGAAAATTAACGGCCAAAAAGTGAAAGATCTGAATGAATTTTGAAAAGCCTAGTCACTTCTTCTTCTTCTTCTTCTTCTTCTTTCTTTATATGTTTATCCTCCAGGGTCGGTTTTTCCCTCGGACTCAGCGAGGGATCCCACCTCTACTGCCTCAAGGGCAGTGTCCTGGAACTTCGGACCATGGGTCGGGGGATACAACTGGGGAGGATGACCTGTACCTCGCCCAGGCGGCCTCACCTGCTATGTTGAACAGGGGCCTTGCGGGGGATAGAAAAATTGGAAGGGATAGACAAGGAAGAGGGAATGAAGCGGCCGTGGCCTTAAGTTAGGTACCATGCCGGCATTTGCCTGGAGGATAATTGGGAAACGACGGAAAACAACTTCCTGGTCCAACAGCTCTGCACTCTGACCGGCCAACCGAGCAGAGGAGAGGTGGCCACTGCTCTACCGTGATTCTACGCCTCTGCATTCGGGAGGCGGGACAGGGCTGGACCTCACGACTGGCCTCAACCGTCGGCTGTCCTAAGAATGGTTTTCCGTGGTTTCCCATTCTCCTGCACTAAGGCGAATGCCGGGACAGTTCCTAGTATAGGCCACGGCCGCCAACCCCCTCACCTTCTCCGAGCATCTCCTTCACCGTAACAAATCTCCCGGCCTGAGGTACGGCGTCACAGTCTAAGAGGCCCACCTCCCACTTCAGGGGAGGAATGAAACATTTTAGCGGTAGTAGTAGTAGTAGTGATTCCCAATACTCTTTCAGATGATTGCTCTGTCAACTCCGTCAGCAGGAATAAGTGGGACTGAAACATATCATCACTTGGCGACAGAAAAAGTTTACGGACTGCTATGTTTAAATTTTGAACACAGCTGATATGTGAGTCGAGTTCACAGAGAATTTGCTTCATTACGATGTTCAAGGTTTTGCTAGTTGCTTTACGTCACGCCGACACAGATAGGTCTTATGGCGACGATGGGACAGGAAAGGCCTAGGAGTTGAAAGGAATCGGCCGTGGCCTTAATTAAGGTATATCCCCAGCATTTTCCTGGTGGGAAATGGGAAACCACGGAAAACCTTTAAAAGGGGTGCCGACAGTGGGATTCGAACCTACCATCTACCGGATGCAAGCTCACAGCCTCGTGGCCTAGACCGCACGGCCAACTCGCCCGGTATGTTCAAGTTTATTATATCAGGTGATATTATAGGCGGCTGGAGCAACTAGGCGAAACTAAGTGGCTTCGGGATATTTAGAAAATACACTGACTGACAGAGCAAATGCAACACCAAGAAGGAGTGGTCAGAACTTTATGCCAATTGCAGGGTAGACTGACGTCACTGAGGTATGCTCATGATGTGAAATGCGCCGCTGTGCTGCGCACGTAGCGAACGATAAATGGGACACGGCGTTGGCGAATGGCCCACTTCGTACCGTGATTTCTCAGCCGACAGTCATTGTAGAACGTGTTGTCGTGTGCCACAGGACACGTGTATAGCTAAGAATGCCAGGCCGCCGTCAACGGAGGCATTTCCAGCAGACAGACGACTTTACGAGGGGTATGGTGATCGGACTGAGAAGGGCAGGTTGGTCGCTTCGTCAAATCGCAGCCGATACCCATAGGGATGTGTCCACGGTGCAGCGCCTGTGGCGAAGATGGTTGGCGCAGGGAAATGTGGCACGTGCGAGGGGTCCAGGCGCAGTCCGAGTGACGTCAGCACGCGAGGATCGGCGCATCCGCCGCCAAGCGGTGGCAGCCCCGCACGCCACGTCAACCGCCATTCTTCAGCATGTGCAAGACACCCTGGCTGTTCCAATATCGACCAGAACAATTTCCCGTCGATTGGTTGAAGGAGGCCTGCACTCCCGGAGTCCGCTCAGAAGACTACCATTGACTCCACAGCATAGACGTGCACGCCTGGCATGGTGCCGGGCTAGAGCGACTTGGATGAGGGAATGGCGGAACGTCGTGTTCTCCGATGAGTCACGCTTCTGTTCTGTCAGTGATAGTCACCGCAGACGAGTGTGGCGTCGGCGTGGAGAAAGGTCAAATCCGGCAGTAACTGTGGAGCGCCCTACCGCTAGACAACGCGGCATCATGGTTTGGGGCGCTATTGCGTATGATTCCACGTCACCTCTAGTGCGTATTCAAGGCACGTTAAATGCCCACCGCTACGTGCAGCATGTGCTGCGGCCGGTGGCACTCCCGTACCTTCAGGGGCTGCCCAATGCTCTGTTTCAGCTGGATAATGCCCGCCCACACACTGCTCGCATCTCCCAACAGGCTCTACGAGGTGTACAGATGCTTCCGTGGCCAGCGTACTCTCCGGATCTCTCACCAATCGAACACGTGTGGGATCTCATTGGACGCCGTTTGCAAACTCTGCCCCAGCCTCGTACGGACGACCAACTGCGGCAAATGGTTGACAGAGAATGGAGAACCATCCCTCAGGACACCATCCGCACTCTTATTGACTCTGTACCTCGACGTGTTTCTGCGTGCATCGCCGCTCGCGGTGGTCCTACATCCTACTGAGTCGATGCCGTGCGCATTGTGTAACCTGCATATCGGTTTGAAATAAACATCAATTATTCGTCCGTGCCGTCTGTTTTTTCCCCAACTTTCATCCCTTTCGAACCACATATTAATGTTATATTGAAACTGGGAGGAGATGCAAAATATTACATATTTACATTAAGATTATATAATATTCTGAAAAAATTAGAAAACCGGGCGAGTTGGCCGTGCGGTTAGGGCCGCGCAGCTGTGAGCTTGCAACCGGGAGATAGTGGGTTCGAACCCCACTGTCGGCAGCCCTGAAGATGGTTTTCCGTGGTTTTCCATTTTCACACCAGGCAAATGCTAGGGCTGTACCTTAATCAAGGCCACGGCCGCTTCCTTCCCACTCCTAGCCCTTTCCTTTCCCATCGTCGCCATATGACCTATCTGTGTCGGTGCGACGTAAAGCAAATTGTAAAAAAAAAAAATATATGAGAAACTATTTAATATAGTAGTTATCAAACATTGAACATTAGTAGTTATTAGGAAGAGAAAAGGCTCAGTACGCCTCTAGCAAGGTAACGTATTAACAGAGGGGACTAATAAATTAGATAAATTAGACATAGACAATTGGCGAAACATACTCGCATCTCATTTTGTCAGAACAATTTTACCAATACTTAATCTATATACCGAAAATAACCCACGGAAAGAAAATGATTTCACCCTACACGTCATCAAGCCAAATTCCTCAGTAGGTATCCAAACAAACAGCAAATAAGGAAAGTTCGTTAAGCGTCTTATCTTGAGACAGTCCTGAAAATTTTCTGAGTTTTCAGGTTACTTACAAGCTAAGTAACTGGTGAGGAAAACTGAAGTATGGTGCACGAACCGCGGAATCTAGTGGCAAGCTTTGAAAAGAACTGAGCTGCACTACTGCTTGCAGGAGAATTTTTGACAAATAACTTGTCGACTGCAGGTAGTCGAGTTAGTCTTCATCTACGGTCGTACCTTCCTTTCACTCTCCTATGATAGACTCTAAGGTTATATCTAGTTTTTCCGTAGGTTCCGAATGTTTCCGAATCTATCGTCTCCGGTAACAACTCATTGATTAACCATACGTTAGACAATGGGGAGTAAGGGACAAAAGAGAACGTCAAAGATATCGGAGTGAGTTTATGCGACTCATGAACAGCGGTGTTGAATGCGCATGATAACCAATGTAGGAATGTATTCCAACGGGAATGATCATCCTGATGAAAGGCAATGAGAGCTGAACGAAGATTACGGTTCACTCTCTTAGCATACGACGGCTGGGGATAATAAGCCGTGGTGGTGACGTGCGAAATAGAAAGGTCCAAGCAGAACTTGCGGAACAAATTATATGCAAAGGCTTTAGCGTTATCAGACACAAGAAACTGGCACGGACCTAAAAATGCAAAGATGTAATTCAAACAGGTGATTGGGCAGCAGCCAGTCCGGTCGAAATTATCCTTGTAAAACAAATAAACCCGTCAGCGCACACCAGCGCATTTTCATTTCCTATTCATCGGGGAAAAGGCCTAACATATTCCATATACTATCGTTTCATGGGTCGAGTATCCTAATGAGAAGAGAGTAAACAGAAGTTGGTGTTAAAGGGAGGCTTACTAACATGGCAGTTTTTAATGGGTAGGAACGCTTTTGAACGCTCTTTCCAGTGGTTTTTTTAAATATATCTGTAAATATATATATATAAATATATCTGTTACGGAGTTATCCGTGGAAGGCAGAGGTGAAAGAAGGTGCGGGCTGGAATGGGTCTAACTACAAGTCTTAAAGATGAATTTAAAATTTAAATAAAGGTTATATTTTCAACAGATAATAACATTTAACAATTTTCACTAGGTGAAATAACAAAGAAAATCAGGTACAATGCAACTTTACAAAAGAAAGCACAAGTTAAGGGGTCTTTACAAATTCTGGGCTACGAGCCCAAATTCGTCAATCCTTGAGCTCTCAGCTCACAACCACAAAATACCAAAGGGCAGAACGCTCCTAATTACATGGAGCACTAGCTCCCAGCAATCAAAATGTCACGCCTCCCCGAGGCACCTTTCAAAATACCAGAAAGAGCTGACCCGCTCTCAATCTTTCAAGCCTATTAAGAGGCCATAAACGGATTTTACTACAAACTGCCCTCAAGGCACACTTATAAATAAACAGGGGTAACTTGTACCCACTCAACTGGGCCTAAAATGAAAAATAATAGGTTACTTTAAATGGCCCTCAACGCAAAAGGAATGGAGGCGTAGGTTAACTCTCCTAAATACACTTTTTAAAACCTAAGAGGCACTAGGCCGATTACACAGGGGCTAATCCCAATCTATGGAAGTGACTAGTATACAAAATAAATTTAACACATTAAAAAGGAAGAGAAAAACTGTTACGAGAACATAGTCACCTCAAATTCAAAAATGAAGGGGAGCTCGAGAGGGTAAAGCACTCTCTATCCCCGATTTACAGTTGAAGAAATTTGTAGTTTTTACATAGACAGAAAAGGGATTTACATTTTAAAGAGATGGGTTACATATTAAAGGTTTCGAACCTTCCCCGCGAGTTGAAGTGCTGAGCTAGCAAGAAAAGATGTTAAATGGCCATTACCTTGTAGAAGATCTGTTGCCCGAAGAAAGAGGCGCTTCCCGCCCCCTGCTACATATCCACACGCTAAGCTCGATGTTATTGAAGTGGCGCGGAGACAAGAAAATCAGCAGTTTTTATACCCTCGCGGAAAATTCGAGACCTTTCATGAATGATTAAGACCCGCCCACAAACGTTTATTGGCTAACAGCAAAAGTTACACACAAATCGATGAAGAAACACCTTATTGGTGGGAATTTAATTACAGAAATTTAGGATTGGTTAAATTCAAAACAGGCGGAAAGAAAGCTTAATATTGCCAACCCCCAAATGAAAGAACAAAATTTAGTAAAGACAAAACTTATGAATACAAAATTTCTCCAAGAAAGTTCATTCCTTCGCACCAGAGTGCATTGTCATAGTTTTTTAGTAGAGACATCTGTTAGAGAATGTCCACACTTCTTGATCAACAAAAGCAAATCAAAAACACCCAGTGACATCTTCTGATAAACAGTAGAGTTGATTCAGTTGTTACAGATCAGGGTTTCTCCTGTAGAGAGGTACTTTAAGGTGGAAAATTCAAATTTGCAGCGTAGAGGTGTACCAACCCTTACAGTTTCCTAGACACAACGGAAAATATATATAGGTGTCAGCTGATCTGAAGCATCGTTACGCCTGCGTATTAGCACCGCCTCTGTTTGAAGTAGTTCACTCCTTTTGAAAATTTGGGTCTTGACCAGCAAGCTGTGGTAAAAGATACTGCAGGCAAGTATAAGCACAGAAATAATCTTGTCCCTGGCATTATGGAGTCAATCAAACCAGTTTTCAAGAATTATGTGAAAAAAGAACTGTTGATGTGTTGGTGGTAACACAAAATAATAACGAGCCATTCAGTCTGGAAGATATTCACGAAAATAGTGCTGGCTGGTAGAAAAACTGTTCGAATTAGTGTTAATGCTGCTACCATGGCTTTTAATGACGGAATGAGGGCCAGAATTAAAGCGTTGCAGCAGTTAGGGCTTGTGGTTGGAACATATTGCTCCCAGTTTCTTCAAGTTAATAATAATGGCGTGTGGCCTGCGGAGAGGCCTGGTGCAGGTCTTTCGGGTTGATGCCGTATAGGCAACCTGCACGTCTGTGAGGATGGGGCCCTACCTAGGATTAATTCTAATGCTGAAGACGGCACACATCCAGCCCCCGAGCAACTGGAATTAACCAATGAAGATTAAACTCCTCGACCCGGCCGGGAATCGAACCCGGGACCGAGGACCAAAGGCCAGCACGCTAACTTTTTAGCCATGGAGCCGGACTTCTTCAAGATGAAGGTGAGAAACGCATACTTTCGCCAAATAAAAGGGTTCCGGAGACTAGAAAGGAAGCGAGAATAAGGAAAAATAGACTGAGGTTGGAAGAGGAGGCCAAAGTGACCAGAAAGAGGGTCCTGTGTGTGCAGCAGGGGAGTTTTAATGCACATCCATCTCTTTGGTATGCTTAACATCCTTTCTCGAGTTTCATTTTTTACACAGTATTTCTCTCAGTTTTTAATCTGCTCCATTACAATTGTGTATAACTGTGAACTTTAATCATATGGAAAACATACGCTAGGATCTTTTATATAACATGTGCCATTTTAATAATCTTTTTCGAAAAATCGAATTTTAATTCATTTTATTTAAATATCGAAAATGAACTTTGTTTAGAGTGCCATCTCTGAGATTCTAGTGTATGTTGTGCACTTGAGTCTTATAAGCAACAAAAAACAAGAAAAATATAAATAATTACCATTATTGGGGTAATTGTTGTGTAAACACTGCCTAACTGCACAAATTACACCAGAATGTTTTACAGTGTACTGATGACCAATGGATCTCTAAAAATATGTGAAAATGTTTTCAGAATATGTTGGTAGTAAACATTAAACCTGCAAATGTTCATTTTTTAAATCAAAGGGCTGCTGAAATTTAAAAACATTGAATTTCGTTCAATTTGCACTAGCAAATGGTGTACCTCCCCTGTTAAAAGCTTTCACAAGTTCACTAATTTCACCTTCCACATATTTTCATATTGAATATTCCCTGATCATTTCCTAGTCTTGAATACTCCAAGATGACCACCGACCGGAGTTTCATGACAATATTTGAAAATCATTGGAACTAAGAGAGAAGAGATCAGTGATAATGCTTGAATATCATTGGAACTAAGACAGATGGTATCACAATCTTAAGTTCTCGTTCTGTCGAAAAGTAAAATGTAAGGATGGACTGCCTTGCCTGAAGAAATATTAACAATTGATCCAAGCTTACAGGTATTCTTTCTGATTTTTATAAATATCATGATACAAAAGAGGAGCGTCAGATAAAATGCATTTTACAAGGGAAGCAACAGAAAACGAAGTACGTATCAGGCAGAACAGGACACAAGGCCGTCAGTATTAGGAAGACGTACTAGAAAACATCCTACTTAAACTGTCGGTCACCACATTGTCTGAACCCCTAATGTGGTGCATATAAAACTGAAAGGCCTAAATCCTGATGACCCAAAGTTCCAAACAAACGACCAGTACGATGTCGGTCTCGAGCTCGAACTTTACATGTTCCAAATACATTCTGAACTTTTCTAGTGCAGAGAGAATCGCAAGACCTTCAAGTTCACAGACAGAATATTTAGATTGTTGAGCTGTGATCATTCTTGAAGTATATGCAAACGGCCGCCTTCCCAACGCAGAAACGTGTAGCAACTCTTCTTCTTCTTCTTCTTCTTCTTCTTCTTCGAAATGTCGGTCATGGTCATAATCGAGAAAATACCTAGGGCAACTTTCAGATCATCAAATGCCACCTGTTGAGAAGAGCCTGACGAAAATTTCACTCCCTTACGGCGTAGAAGGTTAAGAGGAGAAGCACGATGGGCGAAGTTGGGAAAAAGTTTCCTGAAGAAATTGATCATGCCAATGAATCGGGCTACCCCTTTAACTTCAGTGGGAGGTTTAAAATACTGTATAGCCTGCATCGTATATTGATCAATAGGCACACCATTAAGCGAAACAATATGTCCTAGGAAAGATATGCTAAGTATAGCGAAGGATACCTCTGACAGTTAAACTGTAAGACCAGCCTTTCTAAGAAGTTGTAAAACTTCCTCAATATGAGCACGGCGCTCCTCAAAAGACTTATTATAGACAACAACATCGTCTATATAATGACACACGTAGTGAAAATTGGCATCGGATAAAATTTGGTCCAGCGATATAGTGAGAACGGCCGCGCCGGTAGAGAATACGAAAAGAACTCGGTTAAATGTGTATAAGTTTCAGTCGGTAGCGAAGGCTGTCAGAGACTTTGACTACTTCCCTAGCGGGATCTGAAATTAAGCTTGTTTGAGATCCAAGGTAGTGAAATATATAACCTTGCGAAAAAATGAAAAATACGAAGTTGGGAAGACGTACAGATTGCAAGATGACCTTTTTATTTAGTTCTCAGTAGTCCTGAAAGGGGCGAAAACCACCTTGTGATTTAGCACAAGAAAAATAGGTGACGAATTAGCAGAAGTAGAACGTCATTTTCTTAATAATTTCCCTCTAAGTATTCATCTTAGGAGGGGAGAAACCTTTCAGAGATGGACACCGTCACATACATTTTATATTTGATGACATCATCTACCCCTAACTTTTCCGCGAATACGTCAGAATAAGCAGTGATTTAGTTGTAACGAAATATTTACAGGAACTCAGCTTAGCAATTTACAAATGAACTCGTATTGGGTGTCAAAATCAGCGGCCTCATGTTTCCGACTAGTTGTTTCATCAGCTAAACGTCTCCCCTTTCGTAGCCATGACTTGACATATGGATCTGGGTTAAATATATGCACAGGATGTCCAACGCTGCTTATGAAAATAAGACCGCTTGATCTTTCATCCAGCAGCCTATTTCTCTTTTCGGTGAGGATCTCATTCATGGTACTGAAAGCTCCTTCAGCTTCTGTTGAAGAGATGGGAATGGTCTGTACAGTCTTGATTAAAGGCATCAGCTCCACTGGGATTTCCTTGGTCTTGACATACTTTCTAAAAGCATTAATGTACCTCGTCTTGTCTGACACGTGGAAAAAGTCACAAAGGTTGCCAACACTCTCATCACCATAGTATATATCCAAAGTAGAAGCGGAGGGCCAGTTATTTTTGTATAGTACCTTTGAATCACTGATACCTTTTGTCATCCTCTCATGTCTCTGCTGAGTAGAGCTGGAACCAAGATGAGATGATTTGGACACATTTTCCATAAGACTGTTGTTTAAATTGTTCACAAGACTTCTGAAAAACTGCCTTCTGACAACTTTTTTTTAGAATCATGTAATCCTATGTTTCTAAACATTTTGTTTTCTGCTGCTTTAAGAACTGTTCTGTAGTATTCTCCAGGATCTGAGTTACACATAGATTCAAACACTTTTATAGTGTGCTTGATTGCATTTTGAGCCTCTGTCAGATTTGTCTCTCTTTTCTGCAACTCTAATGACAAATCAGCTAACTCAACAAGAGCATCATACATAATTGCTCAATTTTCTAGGAATTCTACACATGTTAACATATTTTCTAGTCCTTGGAATTTTGCCCTTTCTTTGGAGTCTCTCTGGTGGTCATTTTTGGGCTCACTAAAATGTTTTACTACTGCACTATAGTTTTCCCAGACAGCTTTTACAGTTCTCTGGCTCGATGCTACCCATCTTACTGTAAATATTTTGGATTCACTTGGATTCACACAAACATAACAAGTGGAAGAAGGTTGTTGTGCTCACTTCCCGCTCACCGAATCCAGTAGCAGTGTAGCCAACATTAGAGAACCAGAAAACCACCCAGGAGTATGAAATCGACCGTATCTTATGAACATAAAACCGTAAGTTTCTGTATTAGTCCGCTAGAGTACACCCATGACGTTTCAGTGCTATGTATAGATTATAAGATTTTCTTACTGAATGTAAAAATCTTACGTCATTGTAAAGCGGGAAAATATTTTCCGGAACGGCGTTCCGGCTCGTTCCGGTCCAACTAAACCATTGAGAATAAGTTTCATACAGGCTGAGAATACTATCTGCCTCATCATCAGGTAAGTTGCTAAGGCCTAACGAGACTTTATCCTCAGCAGTTTACACAAATATAAACAGAATTACAATTAAATAAAGCGAAATTTTAAGTTACTGAAACATTTGAACCAAAACGTACGGTTTTGTAGGTCAAAAATTAGACTAATATGACACATGGAATCAGCACCCCGAATAACATCACATGATAATTTTTTAATAAATGAAAAAGAAATTTCCAGGTGAACTTAGATATGCTGACATTACACAGGATAGAACCCAATACTGCCAATGTAGACGAGTTAGCAGAAATACAACTTTGAAATGAGGGAGAGTAATAAGTAATGTACAAGTGGATTTCATACGCGAATATCAGTCTTCGCTAATAAAAGGTAATACACTCCCCGAATCAAGAAGTGCAGATACAGAATCGTTATTAACTTCGTTAGGAATGAATGATGCAGGCTGAAATTTTAAGGCATTTCACCTGATACCGGGAAGGAGCAAATGTGTTGCCTTTTGGAACAGACGATAAATCGATACATTCATCTCTGGTTGGGTCGTGAGCAACTGACAGGCCTTACGGCCTAGTCAAATGTGGTCAGGATTAGAATGCCTGCTACAACTAGAAGACTTAGAGCTGTTAAAATACCTACTAGTGTGTTTTAGAGATCCAAATTTAGTAGCATTCAGTTGATGCGGAAGTTCTCCCTTGCCGGGGCTTAGGGCTAGACTACACCATGGGGCAATTATTTCTAAAGTTATCAGTTGACCAACAAGCAAAGTACTGACGAGGGACATCATTCTTTCGCGAGGGAGGGCGAGACACAAAATTTGAAGGTGGAGAATCACACACAACTTTTAATGTGTCTGCATATTTCAAACCCTCAGCAGAGACTGGCCTGACTTCCAATTCATCAATGGTTTGTGGTCTAGATAAAAACACAAGTACAATCGATAGGCACGGGAAATGCCCTCAAGAGTAGTAGCAACCATTTGAGCTGCGGACTCGTTTAAAGTGAAAACCGTGGCATAAAATAAACGAGAGTTTCATCCAAACGCTGCACTCCAAAACAGAATTTCTGCACAAGTGAAGAAGGTGCCGCGGAAGAAATGAAATCCGCCAGGAGATGCGGGTATAACTGCTCAAGAGAACGTTTGTCAAAAATAGTCTTAACAATACTGTCGGACAAAACACTCACACTGCAAGCGTAAATCATTTCTAAAGTTTGCGCAAGAGAAAGTGCAAACAGCAATTCATGGTCCTGAAACTCGTCTAAAAGTCGGCTGCAGTAAACGGACATTCCCGAAGTCCCCTTTAGTAGTAAGGCGACGAGATGAAGCAAGTTACTAAAGCCCTGAAGAAAAACAGCGTTGACATCCATAGCAGACGATGGTAGAAACTAGCATGGGCCTGGAACATTCTAGTCCGACGGAAATTGATTTTCCAAATGATCACTATGATCCTTCTCAACATTATCAACAGCAGGTTGAGTATCATTGAACTTGTTAGCAGTAGTGCCGGTCAGTAAAGAGTTTACTTTTGAGTATCGGGAATTATTTTTTCTAACAGAGCATTAGCAGATTTATTGCGCTCAGACGTTTATTTGAAAGAGGATAGATCCCGGTACGACAAATAAAATGCAAAATCCGGGCTAGAGTGTGCTTAAGCTGAGTGACGAAGGATCCCCACTTTCAAAAAAAACAACAACAGAGTTAAGCTCGGTAAAATTTGATTCCACTTTGGACATTAACCATGCCACCGGATGGCACTTTTCTAATAAGGAGTTTGTAGATTTATTCCTCATTGCGAAGATACGAAGGGGAAGAGAGCAAGAAACATCCTGAGCTTTAGAGATGGCGATAAGGTGTTCGTGCTAAAATGTACAGAGTACACGCTGAATATTAGGTCAAAAGAGATCAAATAGGTTTCGTCCTGGTCAATTCAACCACGCTTTGCTACCACTAGCAATGGTGGTCCGCAGCGGGTTGCGAAAGAAGTGACAGGCCCATAGGTCTGGACAAATAAATGACCACATACAAGGAAACCCCTAATATACTGTATTTTCTAATTATCGCTTTTTTCTTTTCTCTTCAACAGGAACCATAACAAGTAGTTAACTACTGTAATCGATCACACATAACGAAAATTAACGCCCATTAAGTAACGCTATAACAAAGCGACAGCTCTCAGAGGTTTATTAATACCAAGGGAGAATTGAGATCCCAATTTTCAAGGCCTATGGGCCCTGTTATTCCCGAATAAACTCTCTTAAACACTCGTTGCCCTTTTGTTTCTCAGGGAAGCCAACGAAAATATGCATGTGAACGGGAAAGAATCCGCAGCAAATCATGCTAGAAAATATAGGCAAATAACAAGTTAAATTACAAATGGTTTGAAAACGAATATTTGGAAAATAGGCTAACACACAAAAAGGAAAGAGGATGCTGGAAACAACCGAGCGATCATGTAGAATAGCTTAAGAACAAAACCTAACGGCACTCATACAGAGGATAACCCCATACTACCTTGCGACTGGGAAGAAAAATTAACAGCCAGAAAGTGAAAGAATTGATTATAATTTGAAAAGTCAAGTCACAAGAAACAAAATTGAGAAAAGGGAAACAGAGGTCAACACTGGTGCTTCCTTTCAAGACCTTAGGGAAGTTACATTCGAGGCTTGAAAGCCTTATAATAACCTACGTGTTAGAAGAATAAATTAAGTTAAAGAAACCCCTCAATTAAAACTGAAGTAGGTAGGCACAACACAAAATTTCATATTCCAGGGGAATGCTGTTATCTTCCCTGAATCCACTAGAATCGTCTAGAGTCGTATAGTTTAGGATGAGATACCTTACCTTCTTCGTCGCCCCAGCACGCCAGACGCCTTTAGCGAAATGAGAACCTCGTCCGATGATCCCACAGTTGAGATAATCCTTAGTATGCAACTGGCCCTTCCTTTCATAATGACAGACTGTGCAATGATTGGTTGAATAAATTTCAGTACGAGCAAGCCTCAGAAGTGACCAAAGAGAAAGTGATGCCATTCCCTAACCATTACAGTTCTTGCATACATACACACATTATCATTATAGACTGTTATGCCTTTCAGCGTTTAGTCTGCAAGCCTCTGTGAATTTACTAAACGTCGCCACAATCCTCGATTTGCAACTAGTTCTGTGGCCTCATTTAGTTCTATAGGCTACTTCTTATCCTTAAATCATTAGAAAATGAGTCTAACCATCGTAGTCCTGTTCTCACTCTATTTATCTTACCCTCCAGAACAGAGACAGTTATACGCCTAGGTAACCTATCCTCCTCCATTCGCCTCACATGACCCCACCACCGAGGCAGGTTTATGCGTACAGCTTCATCCATCGAGTTCATTCCTAAATTAGCCTTTATCTCCTCATTCCGAGTACCCTCCTGGCATTGTTCCCACCTGTTTGTACCAGCAATCATTCTCGCTACTTTCATGTCTGTTACTTCTAACTTATGAATAAGATATCCTGAGTCCATCCATCTTTCGCTCCCGTAAAGCAAAGTTGGTCTGATAACACACCGATGTAAAGATAGTTTCGTCCGGGAGCTGACTTCCTTCTTACAGAACACTGATGATCGGAATTGCGAGCTCACTGCGTTAGCTTTACTTCACATTGGTTCAATCTCACTTACTATATTACCATCCTGGGAGAACACACAACCTAAATACTTGAAATTATCTACCAGTTCCAGCTTTGTATCACCAATCTGACATTCAATTCTGTTGAATTTCTTACGTACAGACATCAATTTAGTCTTCGAGAGGCTAATTGTCATACCATATATATCGCACCTATTTTCAAGTTCCAAGATATTAGATTGCAGGCTTTCGGCACAATCTGCCATTAAGACCAAGTCGTCAGCATAGGCAAGACTGCTTACTATATTTCCACCTAATTGAATCCCTCCTTGCCACTTTATATCTTTCAGCAGATGATCCATGTAAACTACGAACAGCAAACGTGAAAGATTACAACATTGTACAACCTTTGTAGGTACCCTGAACCAAGAACTCATTCTACCATCAATTCTCACTGAAGCTCAATTTTCAACATAAGTGCCTTTGACTGATTTTAATAATCTACCTTTAATTCCATAGTCCCCCAGTATGGCGAACATCTTTTCTCACGGTACCCTGTCATATGCTTTTTCTAGATCTACGAAACATAAGCACAGCTGTCTATTCCTCTCGTAGCATTTTTCAATTACCTGGCGCATACTGAAAATCTGATCCTTACAGCCCCTCTGTGGTCTGAAACCACACTGGTTTTCATCCAACTTCTTCTTAACCACTGATCGCACACGTAATTCCACGATGCCAGTGAACACTTTGCCTGGTATACTAATCAATGAGATTCCTCGATTGTTGTTGCAATCCTTCCTGTTCCCTTGCTTATAGATAGGGGCAATTACTGCTTTTGTCCAATCTGAAGGTACCATACCAACACTCCGTGTTAATATTACTACTCTATGAAGCCATTTCATCCCTGCCTTCCCACTATACTTCACCATTTCAGGTCTAATTTCATCTATACCTGCTGCTTTATGACAATGGAGTTTATTTACCATCCTTTCCACTTCCTCAAGCGTAATTTCATCAACATCATTTTCCTCCACCCCATGAGCTTGGCTGTTCGCAACACCTCCAGGAAGATTTCCTTTTGCGTTGATAAGATGTTCAGAATATTCTCTCCATCTCTCTAGTGATTCCCTGGGATCTATTAGAAGTTCACCTGAATTACCCAAAACACTATTCATTTCCTTTTCCCCTCCCTTCCTAAGATTCTTTATTACTATCCAGAAAGGTTTCCCTGCTGCCTGACATAGCCTTTCCAGGTTATTACCAAAATCTTCCCACGACTTCTTTTTGTATTCAACAACTGTTTGTATCGCTCTGTTTTTTTCATCTACGTACAATTCCCTGTCTACATCGGCCTTGTTTGGAGCCATCTATGATAAGCCTTCCGTTTACGTTTACAAGCTGCTCTCACTTCATCATTCCACCAAGATGATCGCTTTTTCCCATCTTTACACACAGTTGTTCCTAGACATTCCCTTGCTGTTACTACTACAGCATTCCTTTATGCCACCCATTCTCTTTCTATATCCTGAATCTGCTTACTATCCAATGTTCGGAACTTCTCACTAATCATATCAGTGTACTCCTGTCTAATTTCGTCGTCCTGGAGATTTTCTACTCTTATTCGTTTGCAGACAGATTACACTTTTTCTATCCTAGACCAAGAGATACTTAGTTCACTACAGATCAGATAGTGGTCAAATCATCGAAAAATCCCAGGAAAACTCGCACGTTCCTAAGAGACTTCCTGAATTAGAAGTCGGTTAAGATATAGTCCATTATGGATTTGGTACCCCTAGCCTCGCATGTGTAGCGGTGAATAGCCTTATGCTTGAAGAATGTATTCGTAACTGCCAAACCCACCCTATCACAGAAGTCCAGCAAACGCTTCCCATTCCCATTAGCTTCCATATCTTCCCCACATTTACCAATCACCCTTTCGTATCCTTCAGTTCTATTTCCAACTCTCGCATTGAAATCGCCCATTAGCACTATCCTATCCTTGCTGTTGACCCTGACTACGATGTCACTCAATGCTTCATAAAACTTTTCAACTCCATCCTCATCTGCACCCTCACATGGTGAATGCACTAGGACAATTCTCGTCCTGATTCCTCCAACTGCCAAATCTACCCACAACATTCGCAATGGTATTCCTAATAAACAGCCCTACCCCATACTCTGCCCATCCCTTTCTAACACCTGTCAAGTACACTTCATAACCTCCTATCTCTTCTTCGTTATCTCCCCTTACCCGAATATCACTTACTCCTAGCACATCCAGATGCATTCTCTTTTCTGACTCAGCCAGTTCTACTTTCTTTCTTCCATAAGCCCCATTAATAGTGATAGCTACCCCATCGAAATCCATTTCGTTAGCCAAGTTGTTTCCAAGAAGTCCCTCGCCTGTCAAATGGGAGTGGGACTCCGTTACTCCCATAGGTTCGAGGCTTGCTTATTTCTTACCAAATGAAATGAAATTGAAGTTCCAAGATAGCATCCTAGGTGGTAAGCCAAATAGGAAAGTGCTATCTATAGGCAGGCTTCATAAATTCGTATTAATATAGAGCTCAGCGTATCTCCACAATATATCACTATAGGTAGATGTTTAAAGTGCTACCTAACTCTAGTGAGAGACCCTCTAAATGTTACAATTATTATTGCAGTTTGCAGTGTAAATCTCCTTGTGTAATGATATCATTTCGTAAGAAATTGCAAGAAGTTATTGGAGTGGACTAAAGACACATAACTTATTGCAGTGCTAAAATGTATATTACGGTTAATGCTACATCGACAGGTAACACACGTATATAGTTTGGTGGAAAGAAGAGGAAAAGAAAGGAATATTCTGTATTTTAAAATGCAGGAAAAATCCAAACCAAACTTCAGGGCGCAATAGCCCCGAAGGCCTTAGGCTACCAAGCGACTGCTGCTCAGCTCGAATGCCTGCAGATTACGAGGCAGGAATAATCAGTGAGTCATTTAATTGGTACTGGTTTTTCTTCACCAGCTATATACCAGGTGGCTCCCGAACGCCTTACTTTCTACTTATAAATGTCCCGCATGCACAAATGAAGAACGGGATGTCTACCAACTGATTTTCACAGGGGCACTACCGCCAGCAGGCAGGTTACGTCAGAATATGAAGAGATAAAAACCGCACTGTCGTTCGCAGCATGTTACTCAGCGCTACAGGTCTAATGCACCCCTTGCATTAGTAAACCTCGTTTTCCACCGCATAGTTCTAGGCTGGTGCATGGTACAGCCGTACTATATTTGCTGTCTGTATATCGGCAGTGGCTAGTGTGTTTAGCAGCGACGAATACACAGACATTATTTTAATCTGGACAACCTGGTCGGAATGCAACCGAAGCTCCAAACAGATGTATGCTTTCTACGCGTATTTCGTCGAACAGTATTAGCTTTTTTTCATACAAGCAACTATTTTATCGAGTGGAATGTCTACACGTGTATAAATTAATAAGTTATTAAATTTCCTTTTCTGCATCTTTGGCGTGTTTACAAACAGTAGCGGCGATTAGGGGGTGGGGCGAGGAGGGTCAGTCGCCCTCCCCCCTACTTTCTGGAGTAAACATTACATTTTTATTCCACTTTAACCAGCTGGAACTAGGAATTGATTTTTTTAAAAGCTATTTTTACAAGCCTTGTTGTCTTATCTGCTAATTCTTTCCTATATTTTCTTTAATTATTAACATAATTATTGGCGAAAATACGCACAAAATGCCGTTCGTCGCGGCTAACCTATTTGTATAGCGCTACGGCAAGTGGTGTGAAAATGGGAAACCACGGAAAACCATCTTCAGGGATGCCGACAGTGGGATTCGAAACCACTATCTCCCGGATGCAAGCTCACAGATGCGCACCCCTAACCCCACGGCCAGCTAGCCCAGTACTGTCAAATAAAAGTACGGCATGATTATGCAATGAAGAATAATTTAGTATTTGAATACACACTAAGAAACTAACGGACCTTATAAAGACTGCCAGACTGACGAATGCGCGCGGCAAGCGGGTGAATTATAACTCAGTGTCCACGACCTTGCGCAAAATATGTGTACCCTTACTACCCTTCCTCACAGCACATGCAAAGTCTCCACTACTTGCCGTAGCGCTATACAAATAGGTTAGCCGCAATGAACGGCATTTTGTGCGTATTTCCGCCAATAATTATGTTAATAATTAAAGAAAATATAGGAAAGAATTAGCAGATAAGACAACAAAGCTTGTACAAATAGCTTTCTTTTTAAAAAAATCCTAGTTCCAGCTGGTTAATGTGGAATAAAAATGTAATGTTTACTCCAGAAAGTGGGGGGAGGGCGACTGTCGCTCCTCGCCCCACCCCTAATCGCCGCTACTGTTTGTAAACACGCCAAAGATGCAGAAAAGGAAATGTAATAACTTATTAATGTATACACGAGTAGACATTCCACTCGATAAAATAGTTGCTTGTAAGAAACAAAAGCTAATACTGTTCGGCGAAATACGTATGTAGAAGGCATACGTCTGTTTGGAGCTTCGGTTGCATTCCGACCAGGTTGTCCAGATTAACGTAACGCCTGTGTATTAGTCACTGCTAAACACACTAGCCATTGCCGATATACAGACAGCAAATATAGTACGGCTGTACCATACACCAGCCTAGAACTATGCGGTGGAAAACGAGATTAACTATTGCAAGGGGTGCATTAGACCGGTAGCGCTGAGTAACATGCTGCGAGCGACAGTGCTGTTTTTATCTCTTCATATTCTGACATAACCTGCCCGCTGGCAGTAGTGTAGTGCCCCTGTGAAAATCAGTTGGTAGACATCCCATTCATCATTTGTGCATGCGGGACATTTATAAGTAGAAAGTACGGCCTTCGGGAGCCACCTGGTATAATGCTGTGGATCAATAAATAATAAGATTTACCTTAATTTCCACATTTAATATGCGCCTTTAAAAGAGCATTTTTGTTTCTTTCATCTCTTACACTGCCTGACAAAAATGTGAAGCGCCCAGAAGGGGACGAGGAACTGAAACTCCACGTGCTGAAAAGGTATGTAATGTTATTTCAGTGATTTCAAAATCGAGTCAAATTTACAAAGAAATTCGCTGTACGAGCCCACTTATCAGTATGACGCTGCTCCCCGTCTGGCCTGGATGCATGCACTGATTCAGTTGGGAAGGGTGTCGAAAAGCCATTGTATCCTCCCCTGAGGCAAGCTGGCCCACAACTGTTGTGACTGGTCCTTGATACCCTGGAAACTGGCACTGGGATAGAGTTGACGTCCGAGCTGGTCCCACACATGTTCTATCGGGGAAAGATCTGGAGATATTGCTGACCACGGCAGTGCCTCAACATCACGTAAATAGTTCATAGAAACACGTGTCGTGTGTGGACGAGCATTGTCTTATTGAAGACTGGTAACACGATACTGTCGCATGAAAGGTAACACCTGAGGATGCAGGATGTCCGTAACGTACCGTTGTGCCGTCAGAGTTCCCTCAATCACTACCAGCTGTTACTTGAAGTCAGATTCGATGGATCCCCACACCATGACGCCACCGCTGTGCTTCTCCAAAACATTGAAAAAAATGGGCCCTCTGGCAAGGTTACCACCATACTCGCAGACGTTTGTATTCCGTGGTAGTACAAAACCGCGATTCATCTCTGAACGCAATGCGACGCCATTCATCAGCAGTTCATGCTTTCCGGTCACGGCACCACTCCAAACGCAGCCGTTTGTGTTGTGGTGTTAACGACAGCCTACGCATGGGACGGTAATTCCTTAGTCCGGTTACCGCTAGTCTCCGACCAATGGTGCGGGATGACACAGAATGTTGCAGAGAGTCTATTACTTGTTCTCGAATGGCAGGCACAGATATGAATGGATTACGATGTTCTTGGTTCACAGTACGGAGATTCTCTCTTGTGGTGCTCAAGCGTGCTCCACCGGAACCTTGATGTTGAATATGCCTGCTCTCACTTTCCCTTACAGTCCAACATCGGGCCACTGTCACATTCGAATGCCCCACAAATCTGGATATTGCATGATTCGTCCAGGCAGACAAATGGAGACCTACAATGAGGTCCCTTTGAAACTCTGTCAGGTACTGATAACTCTGACTCACACGAGTACGCGGCTTCTCAGTGATCACTCGACATCTGACGCAGTTCACGCCTCTTATATACCCTAACACGCCTGGTAACAACAATAAACACGAACAACACTAATGCAGATAGAATTAGATCAATTTAGTAACCATCAACCGGCTATTCCTAATTACTCTTGTGGCCATTCTCCCTGTCACAGAAAATTGCAACTCTAATCATTTGCATACCCGCCGATGATGTGTACGAGTACTAAGTTACATTGACATCCTACAATTTCTTCAGCGTGCCTCAGTTATTTTGTCAGGCGGTGTATAATTTTTCACTACAAAATTAATGCATTATCATAAGAAAAAAGTTATTTAAAAATATTTTGAAAATATTACCCAATTATTCAACGTCAAAGCATGATTAGCTTGGAATGTTTTACATACAAACAAAGTTGAACAATTAGCTACAATGGCCACTACAATACTAAATTCTGAGGAAATGTCCGTGCTAATGATGCTCGGAGATAAACATTTTAGTGCTGATTTTATCTTCACTGTTTAGAATGTTTAAAAGCCAAAAAGAACAGTTACTACTCAACAGATAAACAAATTTGTGATATTATATAATATTGCATATCTCCTGATAACTTCACAATCCACCAGATTCAATTTTAATCTTGTCTTGGTAACGAAGATAATAAATCGAGAGTTACTTGGAAAATAATGTTCATTTTTGACTACGCTAGCGGCACCGAACCAGTTCATCAGCAAGGCAGAAATAACTGCACGCTTTTGCAAACTTGTAAAGCAGAAATAATTATACTCAACTCTCAAGGGAAATTTCTAGCAAGAAAGTATATTATCCTTTTCGCATTTAAGGGTTAATTCATTTTGTGAACTTAACCTTCTAGGGCATAAGACAGTTTTGGGTAACAGCAAAGCAAAATGACTCACCCTTTTGTCAGCATTCCAGACAGTTTACCTTTATTAATGTTATAATGTACACTACACATTTTCCATTTACGAATGTCCTCTCTATCTCAACGATGTCTTCCACAATTGAATTATCTTTCAGTTAAAGGGCTTGTATTATGACTGTCAGATAAACATCTAAATACTTAGGCTTCAGTTTAGTAATCTTCAAGATAAATATTATTTGCGAACCACCAACGGATTTTTCTATGGTATTGTTATGCGGAATAAGTAGTAAGATTCTAAATGCATTGGTAATAGTGCTGCTGAATATTTAGTGAAATTTAGCGTGGTAGTATACCTGATCCCGGGTGTTCCGTTTGTTTAGAGCTATTATTTTGAAATTATATCACTGGAGTCCAATATTAGACTATTATTATGCTATAATGTGGAAGTTCAAGGCAAGAAGATAATTAGGACAGAAATATACACATATGAAGACACTTTAAATGAAATTAAATATGTAACAAAGTACAGACATTGTCGTAGAAAATACAAGGACTGAAAATGTTACATGGATGCAGAAGGTAAGATTCAAGTTATGTATCTTATCAAATAATTCCTACCACACGATATAATATTGTTGCTTCTCTCATACCAATTAAGAGGATGCGCGTGACGGCGGAAGTAAATTTTATCTCCGTAATCAATGCCATAATTTTTTTATTTAATCTGTTTACATTCCAGGGTTGGTTCTCCCCCGGACTCAGCGAGAGACTCACCTCTACCGCCTCAAGGGCAGTGTAATGGAATGTGAGACATTTGGTCGGGGATAGAAATGGAGAGGAGGACCAGAACCTAGCCCAGATGGCTTCACCTACTATGCTGAACAGCGGCCTTGTGGGGAATGGGATAGGCAAGGGAGACCATTCCGGCATGTGCCTGGAAAAGAAGTGGGAACCACGAAAAATCATTTCAAGGATGGCTGAGGCGGGAAGCGAACCCTTCTACTCAGTTAACCACCCGAAAATGAGTAGACCGCGTTCCAGTCCTGTTACCAATTTTCAAATTTCGTGGCAAAGTGGGGAAACGAATCCGGGCCTCTGGGAATGGGAGCTAATCATACTAACCACTACACCACAGAGGTGGACAACAGTTTTGTTTAGATGTAAAATAAATTAGGGAACCTGGATATCCTAGTAGGCATCATCAATCAATCAATCAATCAATCAATCAATCAATCAATCAATCAATCAATCAATCAATCAATCAATCACTACTGATCTGCATTTAGGGCAGTCGCCCAGGTGGCAGATTCCCTATCTGTTGTCTTCGTAGCATTTTCTTAAATGATTTCAAAGAAATTGGAAATTTATTGAACATCTCCCTTGGTAAACTATTCCAATCCCTAACTCCCCTTCCTATAAACGAATGTTTGCCCCAATTTTTCCTCTAGAATTCCATCCTTACCTTCATATTGTGATCTTTCCTACTTTTAAAGACACCACCCAAACTTATTCGTCAACTAATGTCATTCCACGCCATCTCTCCACTGACAGCTCGGAACATACCACTTAGTCGAGCAGCTCGTCTCCTTTTCCCCAAGTTTTCCCAGACCAAACTTTTCAACATTTTTGCAACGCTACTCTTTTGTCGGAAATCACCCAGAACAAATCGAGCTGCTTTCCTTTGGTTTTCTTCCAGTTCTTGAATCAAGTAATCCTGGTGAGGGTCCCATACACTGGAACCACATTCTAGTTGGGGTATTACCATTGACATATATGCCCTCTCCTTTACATCCTTAACACCCTCATAACGATGTGCAGAGATCTGTACCCTTTATTTACAATCCCGTTTATGTGATTACCCCAATGGAGATCTTTCCTTATAGGCCTATTAACACTTGGGTACTTACAGTGATCTTCATAAGGAACTATCACCCCATCAACGCAGTAATTAAAAGTGAGAGGACTTTTCCTATTTGTGAAACTCACAACCTGACTTTTAACCCCGTTTATCATCATACCATTGCCTACTCTCCATCTCACAACATTATCGAGGTCACTTTGCATTTGCTCACAATCCTGTAACTTATTTATTACCCTATACAGAATAACATCATCCGCAAAAATCTTAATCTCTGATTCCACTTTACTCATATCATATATATACATATACTCTATATAAGAAAACATAAAGGTCCAATAATACTGCCTTGAGGAATTCCCCTCTTAATTATTACAGGGTCAAAAAAAGCTTCGCCTACTCTAATTCTCTGAGATCTATTTTCTAGAATTATAGCAACCCATTCAGCCACTCTTTTGTCTAGTCCAATTGCACTCATTTTGCCAGTAGTCTACCATGATCCACCCTATCAAATGCCTTAGATAGGTCAATCGTGATACAGTCCATTTGACCTCCTGAATCCAAGATATCTGCTATATGTTGCTGGAATCCTACAAGTTGAGCTTCAGTGGAATAAACTTTCCTAAACACGAACAGCCTTCTATCGAACCAGTTTTTAATTTCGCAAACATGTCTAATATAATCAGAAAGAATGCTTTCCCAAAGCTTACATGTAACGCATGTCAAACTGACTGGTCTGTAATTTTCAGCTTTATGTATATCACCCTTTCCTTTATACACAGGGGCTACTATAGCAACTCTCTATTCATTTTCATGCAAACAGGCATGTGACATGCAATGGTAGATTGGTAATTTTATTGTTAATTTTTCAGTTTATTGTTGCAAATTTAATAAGTTTATATATTTTTTCCTAAACAATGTTAGAGCAGTAATTCTCAAGTTATGAAGTCAAATAAGTATTACTTCCTTAACGTCCCCATTGAAGGGACATATCAACATAAACACCGTATTATACCCTCACTCCATATGAGAGTCACGAGGAGGTTTAGAATAGAAGCCAGGCTATTGGCAAGCACTATAATGATTAGGAATTGTATACCACCACTTCAAGTACCCTGACGACTAACACTTACAAGGTAAGGAAAATATTGAACTAATGTGACACGAACCATTAAATAACGGTGTGGCAGAATGAAGAGGTGGCACCGTAACGACCAACGAAGATTGTTGCGTCATTACTTGCGCGCAAGTCATATAGTTAGTGACAAGAACTAGCTAGATGGGGAAGTATTTAAAAACTCTGTGATATCTAGAGACAAGGTGTATATCTTTTATAAATATACACATACAGTATATTACATAATTATTTTTCGTATAGCATCATGCACATGCTGTTTCATCACGACGTGCAGCCATCTTAATTCCTACAGCAGACTCCAAGATATGAGTAACGATCTAGAAAGAAGACTACTTTTCCAGTTCGTTGGATAGGATCATAGTCCCAGACAAGAGCTTTCACTGTCGCTCCTTCTTCAGCATACTAAACTGGAAAATATTCGTCCAGACTGCATATAAGCGAATGCCTTAGCACGCATTTTTAACGCAGCTTCCGGATCAATCTGCAATATACCGTATAAATTTAAACCGCACATTTATCTGGCAAGGTTAGCCTAGGAAGGTCTGGACACAATACCATAATCCTTTATGGTGACGACCATATTGAGTCTTAAGCATCGTTGTGATTGGGCGAACCCGATGTGTCGGATTGCCAGAATTCTGGACCCAAACATGCGGATATTTTTATTTTTCCCAATTCAGACAATTTTTTTAGGAAACTCATAAAAATGGATCATTACCGTCTAACTAACGTTGTAACAGCACTATACATGAAAAGACAACCAGTGAATTTTAAAATAATTTAACAACAATAATTTATTTTAAATTGGTAGCTGAATCTTCTTAACTGAATTTACCACACCTTCTTCTTCTTCTTAATCTGTTACCCTCCAGGGTCGGTTTTTCCCTCGGACTCAGCGTGGGATCCCACCTCTACCGCCTCAAGGGCAGTGTCCTGGAGCTTCAGAATTTGGGTCGGGGGATACAACTAGGGAGAATAACCAGTACCTCGCCCAGGAAGCCTCACCTGCTATGCTGAATAGGGGCCTTGTGGAGGGATGGGAAGATTGGAAGGGATAGACTACAAAGAGGGAAGGAAGCGGCCGTGGCCTTAAGTTAGGTACCATCCCGGCATTTGCCTGGAGGAGAAGTGGGAAACCACGGAAAACCACTTCGAGGATGGCTGAGGTGGGAATCGAACCCACCTCTACTCATTTGACTTCCCGAGGCTTAGTGGACCCCGTTCCAGCCCTCGTACCACTTTTCAAATTTCGTGGCAGAGCCGGGAATCGAACCCGGACCTCCAGAGGTAGCAGCTAATCACGCTAACCCCTACACCACAGAGGCGGACAATTTACCACATACGGTATCAATTAAGGTTCAAGTTTTACATCATCAACGTGAATGTACCTGCTTTACACCGGAGAGTATTTTTAAGAAATAGAAAAATGCACACGAGTATTCACTTTAACCTGTAGCGAGAACTTTACCTTATTCACCTGGAGCCTATTTCTCTCAGATGTGCAACTACTTTGCTTCAATGAAAACACTTTCTCTAGAGGACGAGAAGTACCTGGAAGACAGTAAACAAACTCTAAACTTCTCTCAAAATTTATTGCTCGTAGCACTTGCTTTCAGGTTTCTGAAAGTTCCACCCACAGACTTACACCCTTCAAATCAGTGTCCTCGGCATTTTCTCTCACTTTTAAGCACGAGATTCACAATCACCACTGCACCAAAGAATTGACCAATGTTTATGGCATGTATTTCACTGGAAAGAATAGAATTTATAAAGTCAGTCGTTTTCTCAACATTGTTCCATGTTAATTCAAATGATGAACCTATTTTTATCCAAAAAATGCTCAGCGTAATCTAAACTACCTTCCCACAGTTCAAGATATAAATGTAAACTCGTGTCCTCATCCTGAGATGGTCCAGCTATTTTTAGCTGCATGTATCATTTGGACCACATACCAACCCTCCTGCCATTTTAAAATTTCTGGCAGGACCGGGACTCTAACCCGGGCCCCCGTACTAACCGTTACGCTACAGAGGCAGACTATAAAAATTTCGTGTGGCTATTTCTAAGCTGGCGCAACCCTTGTAAGGCAGACCCCCCGACATCTTCCGTGCATAGGAAACTGCGTGTTATTGTAGTGGAGGATACTGTTGTGTGGGATGTGTGAGTTGCGGGAATGTTGCGGACAGTACAGATACCCAGTCCCCGAGCCAGGGGAATCAACCATTTACGTCAAAATCTCCGACCCGTCCGGGAATCAAACCCGGGGGCCCCCGAACTGAAGAGCACTGCGCTGACCATTCAGCCAAGGAGCCGGACAGTTCAAGATATGAAATGCACTGATCATAAGTGTTCACAACGTTTTCTTCAAAACCTTCTTGCTTCATGTTACCTTCCTGAACCAGCAATGCCACCTTTTGTTTAGCTGCCTGAGGGATGAATTGAATAATAATAATAATAATAATAATAATAATAATAATAATAATAATAATAATAATAATAATAATAATAATAATAATAATAATAATAATTGTACCGGGCGGTACACCTCTACGACGCAAGTTCAAATCTTGCGCCAATTGAAACTCCTCTACAGGAGAAGCTCTGAACTTTACAACTGAACTAATTCGACGGTTTATCAGAAGATGTCACTGAGTGTTTTTGATTTGCTTTTGTTTTTCATGGATCAAGAAGTGTAGACATTCTCTAACAGATGTCTCTACCAAAAACTATGATAACGCACTCTGGTGTAAAGGAATGTACCTTCTTGAAGAAATTTTGTATTCATAAGTTTTGTCTTTGCTAAATTTTATTCTGTGGTTTGTGGGTTGGCAACATTAATCCTTTCTATCCGCCTGTTTTGAATTTAGCCAATCACGAATTTCTGTAATTAATTTTCCTCCAATCATTGCTTTCTTCTTCGAATTTCCATGTGTAATTATTTGTCTACCAATAAAATTGAGGGGGGGGGGTGTCTACTCATTCTTGAAAGGTCTCGAATTTTCCACGAGGGTATAAAAACTGCTGATTTTCTGGTTTCCGGGCCACTTCAGTAACATCTAGCTTAGTGTGTAGTGTGTGGATATGTAGCAGGGGTCGGGAAGCGCCTCTTTCTTCAAGCAGCAGCTCTTCAAGAAGGTAATGGCCTTTTAACATCTTTATTTCTTGCTAGCTCAGCAGTTTAACTCTCAGGGAGGGTTCGAAACTTTTAATATGTAACCTACCACTTTAAAATGTAAATTCCTCTTCTGTTTATGTGAAAACTACAAATCTCTTTCACTGTAAAGCGGGGATAGAGAGTGCTTTACCCTCTCGAACTCCCCTTCATTTTGAAATTGAGGTGACTACGTTTTTGTAACCGTTTCTTCTCTTCATTAATGTATTAAAGTTTCTCATACGAGTCACCTCCCTAGCTTGGGATTAGCCCCTGTATTATCGGCCTAGCGCTACATAGGTTTTAAGAAACTTAAGTGTAGTAGTGCATGTATTCGCCTCCATTCAATTTTGTATTTTGGGCCATTTAATTAACCTGATATTTTGTTTTCTTCATGTGAAGGCCCTGTAGGTTTGGTATTAAATGCCCCTGCTTCTTTGTGTGCCTTGAGGGCAGTTAGAAGTGAAGTTTGTTGTGGCCTTGGATAGGCTTGTAAAATTGAGAGCAGGTCCGCTCTTTCTGGTATTTTGGAAAGTGCCTCTAGGAGGCTTAACATTGTAATTAGGAGCAAGTGCTCCTTGGCATGATGGGGTTTTCTGCCCCTTTGTTCAATTTTGTACCTTGGTAAAGTTGTGCTAATAGCTCAAGGATTGTGACTGTGGGGCTCGAAGCCCAAAACCTTGTAAAAAAAACCCTGAACAGGTAAAATTATTTTGCACCTGCCTTTCGTTGTTATTTCACCTAGTGGAAATTGTTGAATGTTGTTATCCGTTATTTGTTGATTTTGAAAAGAAAATATAACCTTTGTTCATCATCATCATCATCATCTGTTTACCCTCCAGGTTCGGTTTTTCCCTCGGACTCAGCGAGGGATCCCACCTCTACCGCCTCAAGGGCAGTGTCCTGGAGCTTCAGACTCTCGGTCGGGGTATACAACTGGGGAGTATGACCAGTACCTCGCCCAGGCGGCCTCACCTGCTATGGTGAACAGGGGCCTTGTAGGGGGATGGGAAGATTGGAAGGGATTGGCAAGGATGAGGGAAGGAAGCGGCCGTGGCCTTAAGTTAGGTACCATCCCGGCATTAGCCTGGAGGTGAAGTGGGAAACCACGGAAAACCACTTCGAGGATGGCTGAGGTGGGAATCGAACCCACCTCTACTCAGTTGACCTCCCGAGGCTGAGTGGACCCCGTTCCAGCCCTCGTACCACTTTTTTTTCAAATTTTGTGGCAGGGCCGGGAATCGAACCCGGACCTCCGGGGGTGGCAGCTAATAACGCTAACCACTACACCACAGAGGCGGCTATAACCTTTGTTAAAGTTTTAAATTAACTTTAATTTTGTAGTTGAGACCTATTCCAGCCCGCACCTTCTTTCACCTCTGCTGTTCCACAGATACCTCGGAATAATAATAATAATAATAATAATAATAATAATAATAATAATAATAGCTTTACGTCCCGGGGTGCCGGAATTTAATCCCGCAGGAGTTCTTTTGCGTGCCGGTAAATCTACTGACACGAGGCTGGCGTATTTGAGCACCTTCAAATACCACTGGACTGAGCCAGGATCGAACTTGCCAAGTTGGGGCCAGAAAGCCAGCGCCTCAACCGTCTGAGCTACTCAGCCCGGCAGGGATGAATTTATGCTCCCTCGTGGAAAAGAGCTTCTCCTCAAATTTTGGATATTTCCAAACCATCATAAATGAACAAGATTGTGTAGACTGCTGGCAAGACCCTGAGAGACCTGGTACTGCTATGAAGGAGAAAGTCCTTCAACTGAGCTACCGTATCCTCACAGTGTAGATGTAAAAGAATGTCTAGATTTTCACAACAAAACCTTCAATATCGATGGGTAACTGATCTGCAGTATTCTGGACATAATTGTGAGCAATGTGCGTACCACAACCTACTGAATATATTTGTTTTTCCTTGTCTTTTCACACCTCCAAAATTTTTGTTTGTGTTGTCTGCACAATATGAAACTATTTTGTCCTTGAGATTATTGTTATGCGTAGTTTCGATAACATGCTGTGATCATATTTCTGATGTTTCACCACTAACATCATAAAATTCTAACAAGCTGATTTTAACCCAAAACTGTTAGGATGAAGTAATTGGCTAGTACAGGAACTAACTTCAAGTCTAACTTGTTGGAAGCATCTGTGGTTATAATAACAAAATTAGCAGCTTCAAGCTCAGTTTCAACATTCGTGTTTACAAATGGTGCTAATCGCATTAACTGCTAATGCCCTCACAATTTGTTTTTCAATAAGGAATCATTTTATCGTTCAATTTATTTAGCAATTTCGTTTCACAATCACTCGAACTAAAGCTCAAACAATGTTGCACAGAATGATAAAAGTTTCCTCTCGAGCAGCACTCTGTATATCTTTAGGTTTTGCAACTTTATTCTTAAAGATATATATATATCCACTGTCTTGTTAACACTGGAAGTTTTAACAGGTTTGCAATGCTTCTGAGTTCTCATGTATTTATTTATGTTTCTGCGGCCACCACATACAAGAGAAAATTGTGAATTACAAACAATGCACATAACCTCGTCTTCATTCCCACTTTGATTATTTCTATTTAGATATTATTATTATAAATAATAAATAATTATAATTGTACCGGGAGGTACACCCGTCCCGTTCGTTTAAATCAAGCGCCTGGAAGAACGCTATCTGCCATCTTAAAGTTACAACTACTAATACAAGAAGTTTGGACTTTTCTCTACAGATATCTCTACTAAAAAACTTATGTTATGCCCTCTGGTGAGAAGAGGGACTATTAAGATTCCAAAGTAATTTGTTATTTTAACGTTTACTAAACTGAATTGTTTATTTCTTGTTTTTGGTATGTTAAAGTTTACAACAGTTCTATCTCTGACCGCCAACTTCAAATATTGACCAATAGGAAATTTTGTATATTTATTTTTCCACCAATAACATATATCGTGTATCTATTTAATTACCCAATGGGAATTGGGGGTGTGTCGGGCCTTAACCCAGAGTTTTCTGGATCTTTCCTCTCGGGTATAAAAGCTGGCACATTTTTCGACCAGGTTTTCTTATTCATCGCTTCAATTTAGTGTGTGGGCCGATGACCTTCGATGTTAGGCCCCTTAAAACAACAAGCATCATCATCATCAACAATTTAGTGTGTGTGGTTATAAAGGAGGCGGCAAGCCTCGTCCATCATCGAGTAGACCAGCAGCGCAAGGTAATGGCAGTCCTGTGGAAATGATAGTCTTTGAAAGCCAGCTCGAAGGGAAGGTTTCCAAACTTTACTAATGTAACTTTAATTTTCTAAAATGTAACTTTCAAACTAGTCAAAAGAACTTAGCCGAAATTCGTGAATAGAGAGTGTGATACCCTCTCGAGTCACCTATCAACTTGACTTTGAGGTGACTATAACTTTGTAACCGTTTCTGTCTGTAACATTTGTAACTTAAATTTTCTCTGTCTAGTTACCTCAGTAGTATAGGCTAGCCTCTGTTACTTCGGGCCAGAAGCCCAAATAGGGTTTTAATATTTAAATTGCAAATTTCAAGGAGTGCAAGTATCCGCCTCCATATCATGTTGATTTTGGGCCAGTAGCTTTAACCTGGTGTTTTCCACAAAGCCCCGGTAGAATGGGTTTTTAATACCCCTGTAAAATTCAACTTCATTTTTTATGTTAAGAGGTTAGACTGTTGAATGTCTAAGACAGTGCATACTGTTGGAGTTTGTCAAATGTAGGTTGAGCCTTTGATAGACCTGGACATTTCTGGAAATAGATTCTTCAGTTAAAAATATAGAGCATAGTTGCCCTTTCTATTCATGTAAAGGTGTCGGTGTAAATATTGAACGGTGCCTTTGGAAGGCCGTAACGTTGTAATGTTTGGGGAGCAGTCTCCTAGATAATTTTGTGGAGCAAAAGGTGCTCTTGAAACATTGGATATTTTGAATAATCTGGCTTCTTTTGAAGTAAGAGAAATTGAGAAGTTCGTCTCCTTGACTGGTAAAGCAGCCGCAGCGCTCATGGAGAGTGTATAATTAAGGAACTTCAAGCTCAAGTTTGTTAATCAATTGTTTAATTAATCGTTATTCGATATTCGAAAATTGTTACCCCATCTTATGAACTTCTGTACCTGAACTGTAACGTTATTTTTGAAAAGAAACTAAAAGATAAAAATTGTAACTCTAATTTTAAAGTTTTTAATTAATCTTTTGATTGTCTTAGATAGACCCATTCATGCCCGCACCTTCTTTCACCTCTGTCCACCACGGTATCCCCGTAACAATAATTATTATAAATACGCTTTGGTTTGCGAAGTGAAGACAAGGAACACATTGCAATGTTACTAGAATATTTTACATAATATCTACATATTTTCCAAATTAGAAAGAAATAAATTTTGATGTAAAAAACAATATCGTTACCGGTTTTATAATGAAAAATAGTAATGCCATGTGGCAATTGGAATTGAAACTATCTTTTGATTTCTTCCCTATATCCAGATGTATCTAAACAAGAAAATACGGATATTTTGTCTTTTTAAAATAATGTACGATACGGACACGGACATTGCCCTTAAAATACAAACCGTCCGTACAAAGTACGGAGGTCGGGCAACCCTACAATGTGATAATGAGATATATATTTGCATTTTTAATAAAATGGAATTCTGCACTACTCCAAATTATCAGAAAAAGTCGACTGGAGAGATTAGTCTATTTCGCTTTCCAGTGATAAGCAATGGTGAGTTCAGTGGATTCGGGTTTTATACTTTGGTGCTGAGTGTGCCTCGTTATGTTCAATCATGCTTCAGGACCTAATGGAGGTCGTATAAAAAATATTAAAGTAAGGACCCTGGCACAAGTAAGTTGAATAAATGTCAGGACTCAGGTAAGGGCCCTGTGGTCGCTAAACCGCGCTTCCATGCAAAACAACTCGCAGCGAGGATCGCTACTGGTTGCTTACAGCACGTCGCCGGCCCACGGCTACCGCCACCTTCTTCTGCCAGGATCTTCAAAGGGCCACCGGAGTGAATGTGTCACATCAGACAGTGCGAATTCGGCTGCACGACGGGGGACTGATATCAAGGAGGCCTGTGTCAAATGCTCCTCCTCAACCACAGCATGGCATCGGGCACACTGAATGCATGCGTTCGTCTCTTTGCTGATGACGTCACCATAAGCTTATACCATACAACAGAAGTACTGTAATATAGTCTGGAGATGATGGCTATACACGGTATTGATGTTACACGCAATGGACGAAAATTGTGTGAACAAAATCGCATATTACCAACTTTGTGCTGGTGTTGCATTTGCGTTTCTTTTCCATAAATGTTGCTTTCTTGTATATACCCTTTGTAATCTGTAAGGTGTCTGGCTCCATGGCTAAATGGTCAGCGTGCTGGCCTTTGGACACTGGGGTCCCGAGTTCGATTCCCGGCAGGGTCAGGAATTTTAACCATCATTGGTTAATTTCGCTGGCACGGGGGCTCGGTGTATGTGTCGTCTCCATCATCACTCCATCCCCATCACGACGCGCAGGTCGCCTACGAGAGTCAAATCAAAAGACCTGCACCTGGCGAGCCGAACATGTCCTCGGACACTCCCGGCACTAAAAGCCATACACCATTTCATTTCATTTCATTTCATTTCATTTCATTTCATTTCAATGTGTAAGGTACATACACAGACACAGCAAAATATAAAGTTCACAAAACCAGAATATGCAAAACTTTTTATGAGCCCTATATAAACTTGCATAATCTTTTATTAGCACAAACGAAAAAAATGCCAGATTCCTGTTCAGAATCACCCATGTTGTCATGCTGTGGGCAGCCTATGTAACAACAGCAGGCGTACAGCAATGTTCTGATGTCCTAATTGAAATGAAAATCCACAGCCTGTTTCCAGTCATTCGACCGGGTCAGGAATGGAATGAATAAAGCCCGTATCTACCGGCGAGGATAGGAATTGTGCCGGCTGCTGAAGCCTTTCGCACTCCTCTGGGACAATGATCGATGAATGACAGATTAAATGAAATGATATTGGAGAGTGTTGCTGGATTGATATATGACGGGAAAACCGGAGTGACCGGAGAAAAACCTATCCTGCCTCCGCGTTGTCCAGCACAAATCTCACATGGAGTGACCGGGATTTGAACCATGGAACCCAGCAGTGAGAGGCCTGCGCGCTGCCACCTGAGCCACGGAGGCTCGTCCTAATTTATCATTCTACCAAATTTCGTTTCAATCGATTCGTTCGATGCATACGTTCCATTTTAAGCTGCTGCGACAAATTATTATTTTTAAGCGTGTAAATATTATATAGGTCCGCCTCTATGGTGTAGTGGTTAGTGTGATTAGCTGCCACCCCCGGAGGCCCGGGTTCGATTCCCGGCTCTGCCACGAAATTTGAAAAGTGGTACGAGGGCTGGAACGGAGTCCACTCAGCCACGGAGGTAAATTGAGTAGAGGTGGGTTTGATTTCCACCTCAGCCATCCTGGAAGTGATTTTCTGTGGTTTCGCACTTCTCCTCCGGGCAAATGCCAGGATGGTACCTAACTTAAGGCCACGGCCGCTTCCTTCCCTCTTCCTTGTCTATCCCTTCCAATCTTCCCATCCCCACTAAGGCCCCTATTCAGCATAGCAGGTGAGGCAGCCTGGGCGATGTACTTGTCATCCTCCCCAGTTGTATCCCCGACCTAATGTCTCACGCTCCAGGACACTGCCCTAGACTCGGTAGAGGTGGGATCCCTTGCTGATTCCGAGGGAAAAACCAACCCTGGAGGGTAAGCAGATTAAGAAAGGAAGAAAGAAATATTATATAACGACACAATGATTATTACCATTAAGATTGTGATGTCTTAATTGTGTAATCTAAAAAAAAATCATTGCAAACGGTATGGTCCAAATCATACATTAGAAAGAAAAATGGTGGATTATTGTACTCTTCGGTTAAATTATCATAAAGTATTCCTCTTACAATTTTTGCCCTCGGCACTCTATACTATACACGTTCAAATATTCGTTCAAATATTTGGAAACAGAACTAAATCCACTCTCTTCTATTATTATAGAAATTGATGAATCTGGTAATAAAGTTAGTGAAGAGCATGTTGCTAGGCTGCTGTCTCCAAGCGGAAGTTCTCTCCTTCAAGTCCCATCCCACGTCTCGCACAGTCCATACTTGACTCCACACATTTGATATTTAAATTGACATCCGGTACGAATTGTACAACCTTCTTTTTCTACCTCGCCTTTGTCTCTCCTATTAATTCTTATGCTCCTGGATGCAATTCAGTTCTTTTGTACTCTTTATCCAACCTCGAGGGAATACTCGCTCCCCTTAAACTCCAGATAAATAATGCACATCAATCTGCGAACACATTTTTAACGCAAGACAAGAAATATTTTAACTCTATGATTTATGAATGTGTGGATATAATGTAAGCAGCTTAATTTATGCAGATGACCTGGTTATGATGATGTTTCTTTATCGAAAGCATGTTATGAACTTACTGAAACTTCGTAAAGACTGTAGCAAGCATTGCAGGCACGTACTCAGAATTCTGTTTCGGGAAGGTTCCGGCATAATATGTCGCTTAGTTGATATTTCACCTAAATTTTGCAGATTCGGGTCACACCTATATCTTTAAATCATTGTTGTGCTATCCCAGGTTTACCGGCATGTGATAGAACGCATACATCACCACGGAATGACCACTGTAAGTAAACAAGTAAGCAGGCAGTTGACAGTAGAAATCGTGTTCATAACCATGGGACCTCCAGTTTTATGTGGAATTCGAATGGCAGGAACATTATTATTATTATTATTATTATTATTATTATTATTATTATTATTATTATTATTATTATTATTATTATTATTATTATTATGCCAACGGCCGTAGCCGTGTTGAAACACCGGATGCCGCGAGATCTCCGACGTTAAGCAACGTTGGGCGTGGTCAAGATTTGGATGGGTTGCCACGCGCTGTTGCGGGGGGGGGGGGGTTAAGGGAATGGAGGAGCGGTAAAGAACCGGCCACCCTACCGTACGTAAACTCCGACTCAGGCACACCTCTGCGGAGGTTCGGACCTACCCTCGGGCAGAATACACCCTTACATTATTATTATTATTATTATTATTATTATTATTATTATTATTATTATTATTATGCCATACTTGATTAAAAGTATGATCATCATATAATCTAACTTATTAACTATACATAAAATCTGCCGCTAATGTTCTTAGTATGGTGTGTTCTCTGTCCGTAACCAGCTCCTCCTTACTGACCTGCAATCCTGTCCACCTTAATAATAAGCTATCCAGTTCGTGACTATGATATCGCAGGTTTCAAACTACCGTAAATTTCGAAATTGCTTGGTAAATTCGCTCTTGTATATTATACATCATTAAATGATTATGCTAACAGCACCAACTCAGCTAATGACTTCAGGTCGTGGCGTAAAGTTTTACCATTGTTTCAACGTCGCACCGACTCAGTTAGGTCTTCTGGTAACGATGGTATAAGGAAGAACTATAACCGGGAAGGAATCGACTGTGGACTTAGTGAAGATGAGAAACCATGAACAAATATATTTTGGGCTGCGACAGTGGGTTTCGAACCCACCAGCCCCCGAATGCAATCTAACAGCTACGTGACCCTCACCGTACAGCGAACTCGCCCGGTGTGACGTGAAGTATTCGTAAATAAATTGCACATTCTTAAAAAAAAAAAAAGCAGGGAAAATTTTGGAGGGGATCTGGAGCCATTGGACTCCCTCCAGTCACGCCCTTCCAGGCATGACATGACAATTATCTTCTATCTATCTATCTATCTCTCTTAATCTGTTTACCCTCGAGGGTTGGCTTTTCCCTCGGACTCAGCGAGGGATCCCACCTCTACCGCCTCAAGGGCAGTGTCCTGGAGCTTCAGACTTTGGGTCTGGGGATACAACTGGGGAGAATGGCCAGTACCTCTCCCAGGCGGCCTCACCTGCTATGCTGAACAGGGGCCTTGTGGGGGGATGGGATGATTGGAAGGGATAGGCAAGGAAGAGGGAAGGGAGCGGCCGTGGCCTTAAGTGAGGTACCATCCCGGCATTTGCCTGAAGGGGAAGTGGGAAACCACGGAAAACCACTTCCAGGATGGCAGAGGTGGAAATCGAACCCACCCCTACTCAGTTGACCTCCCGAGGCTGAGTGGACCCTGTTCCAGCCCTCGTACCACTTTTCAAATTTCGTGGCAGAGCCGGCAATCGAACCCGGACCTCCGGGGGTGGCAGCTAATCACACTAACCACTACACCACGGAGGCGGACCATGAAAATTATAATACACGAAAATTATAATTTCATACAAAAATTGATGACGGTACGGCAGGTAATAGGCATAGACATTTTATTCCTTTCTGTCGAATAGGCAGCTCTTTCACCTCCAAGGTGGCTATCCACAGCCAAATTTTACACATGGTAGGGGAAAAATCCTCTTTGTCCTTCCTTCTCCTTTCTCGGCTAACAACAGGAGCAATTAGTTTGAGGTTTTTGTTCTCGTACAGGGCTTGGGACACGTGATCAATATCCCAGTGTACTTAATGCTTTTCAAGTCTGCCTGGTAAAAACCAACATTAACATGTAACCAGAGAGGGAAGAAAGTAGCTGGGGTCTATTTCTTCGGTGCAATCCCAGCATTGACTTTGAGCTGACGTGGGAGGGGGTGGTGAACGATTTGAGAATGGTATTTAAGTCTATTTCTCTGCTCATTTGGATTTCCAACGCTGAATCCAGCACTCTACATATTCTCCAACTAGTCCTAAGTAGGTCACGGAGCTGAGAATCGAAACCTGGACAACTAGATAGAGTATCATTACTCTGACGGTCACACAACCAGCCACGTGAAAAATGTCTCGATTTCGGAGAGCAAAGAGAATCTGCTGTTTCGTCAGGACTATGCTGCTGTACTGCTCGCCAGTAAACTCCTAATTGGAGTAGGCGAGCTGTTTCATGGACTTGGATTATATATTTCCCTGAATGGCTACAAAGAGCACGAACGATCAATTAGAATAACTTTCCTGGTGGAAGGAAAGTTTGTGTTCCATTCCTGCTTAACGTTAAGTACTTTACTTTATAATGCTGTGTGTTACTTCATACATCTCTTTATATGTAAATAGGTTAAACGACTGTTGCTACCTCGAGCCTCTGGTTCATTGGGCTCTTTCTAACACACACGCATTCATCTTCATTACAGAATGTGATGCCTTTCAGCGTTCAGTCTGCAGGCTTCTGTGCATTAAATATGCGTCTCCACAATCCTCTACTTCCAACTAGCTCTGAAGCCTCGTTTAATATTACACCTCGTATCATTAAATCATTAAACCTGACCTTTGTAGTAATAAATAAATGTGAACCGAAGCTCAAAAGGGTTCATGTAATTAATTTCAAGTGGCGATCTACTGCACATTTTCATGATAGAAAGTTTGTTCCTACATCGTTTAATAAGCAAGCTTGTACACTAGTGTCCAAAAGTTAAGCGTAATCACTAAACGAGGCTATACTACCGGCGGATTGCTGAACAAACGGAAGCTGATTCACACACCATATGTCACACAACTTGTCCAAAAACAGTGTCAGAAAGGTTCTGATAGCTAAGGTACACCTTTGACAACAACTAACAAAACTTGACAATGTCTTCCACAACACAATATGCTGTTAATAGGGTGTATGGTTACCCCTATCGGCCATACATGCTGCGCAGCGACGTGGCATGTTATCTATCAGATGGTCTAAGAGCTCTTGTGGCAGTCGATCCCATTCCTCCGAAAAGGCAATGCGAAGGTCTTGGAGGGTCCTTGGTGGAGGCTGACGGGATGCAATTCGCCTCCCCAATGCATCCCGGGATTCAGATCTGCAGACCTCGCTGACCAGTCCATGCGATGAATGTCTTACCCAGCCAGAAATTCATCCACCAGAGCAGCGCGGTGCGGTCGGGCATTATCGTCCATTAACAGGAAGCCTGGACCAACCGCACCTCTGAAGATTCGAACATGTGGTCTCAGTACCTCATCCCTGCATCTCCGAGCGTTAATAGTGTTCCTCGGACCACCCATGAAGATGTGCTGGTCCGTACGGCCATTCAACATGATGGCGCTCCACACCATGACGCCACCGCCACCATCTGGTACCGTTCCACGATGTTCCTGTGATTGTATCGGCTACCCGGTTCTCTCCAGATTAATGTGCGACGGGAATCGTTCTGCAAACTGAAGCGGGATTCATCTGTGAAGAGCACATGCCTCCATTCCTTCATGGTCCAGTTTCGATGTTTACGGCTCCACAGTAAACGGGCCCGTCTCTGTGCTGGAGTGAGCAAGACGCACACCTCTGGACGTCGGGAAAACAGGTCTGCTGTTTTGAGCCACCGGTACACAGTTTGCAGGGAAACGGCAACCCCTGAGACGGCTGCAAGCTCCGCCGACAATTGTCTTGCAAGTGCACTCCGATTTCGTCAGACGGTTAAGGCCAGATATCGGTCCTGCTGTGGGGTGGTTACCCTTAGTCGACCTGGTACTGGCCTACGACTAACATCTCCTGTATCTCGAAATCGTCTCCAAAGCCTGGAAATGACACTTTGTGGCACATTCAAGGATACAGCGACTTCGGTTTTTGTCTGGCCTGCTTCCAGGCGGCCGAGTAATCTACCCTGCAAAACGGGGTCCAAATGGCGTCGTTGTGCCGTTATGTTGTCACGTTCACCACGAGGCTACACTCCGCACACTATAACAGGGCAAACACGGTTGAGCGAATATGGGCTGCAGGCACTGGCTGTGTTTACCTTGCGGTTACGCCGCTAGTCAAAGCAGGGAACATTCCTTTCCTATACAGAGCGAACACGTAAGGTTGGTAGGTGCATTTTGCGATTTGCAGTCTATTTCCTGTTGCCCTGCTTACTCGTAACTTATGCTTAACTTTTGGACACTAGTGTAGTTTCACATGAGTGTTTATATCGGGAGCATAGCCACTAGACCTATAGTTTTACTTGGAACCCGAGCCACAGAGACTTGACTTTTCATTTCAAACATCCCGCATGCATTGCACATCGTTTAGCAGTCACATCGACATTTCAGAACAGGAGCAAACGCTGAGAAGATTCGGCGAGCAAGATGTCTAGCGACACCGTCGCTAGCTTACGCGGTAGGCTTTACAGGGTGCGGACAAGCTTTGTTTCGTAAATTACAGGAGTGTCATAGGATACGAACATAAGTATTTTGGACAGGGGAACCATAGACCTGCAGTGACTAGTTTCGGCGCTATACGTGCTTAAAAGTTTAAAATCTGCTGCAAAATTCTCAGATGCTCAAGCGTAAACGTGCCACACCGTTTGCTTTTTTATTACATTTTAGCTATATCGTAAGTTAAGAACTGTAGGCAATGAAAAGGGAGAAACGTACAGTACCGCAGAGAAGTAGTTCGAAATGTCTGCCACCACCTTGGCGGCAGAATGAATATCGACGCAACGTTGATTCGCGTATTCTTTAGAAAATCATCAGCACTTCTCGGACACGATGTGCTGCTTCAACGAAGCGCGCGAGTAGGTTATCCTCGCATTCAACTGGAGTTTCACACGCGAGCTTTGTAATGTGGTCTCACAGAGGGTTTGGTAGGTAGGCAGCCGAAAAACTAAGCACCGTACCCCTACCAGGTGTATGCATAAGTATTTGACGGGTTTTGTCGTAAAGAAAATAAGTAATTTTCAAGGGAAATTCATTTTTTTGTTTATTCAAAATATTGGCCATCGGCTTCTACACACTTCGCCCATCTTTCAGGTAAGTTATGAATACCATACCAGAAAAACTGCTTGTTTTTTGGGGCAAACCATTCGTGGAGCCATTTTCCAACTTCCTCGACATTGCTGAAGTGCTGCTCTGCGAGCGCGTGCCCCCAGTGATGCGAAGAGGTGATAGACGGCGTCAGGTCGGGGAGTACGGCGGATGCGGAACGATGTCCCGTCCAAGCGATTTCAAGGTGTCTTTCACTGGTTATTCTGTCCGGCTCCAAGCTAAATGGTTAGCGTGCTGGCCTTTGGTCACAGGGGTCCCGGGATCGATTCCCGGCAGGGTCGGTAATTTAAACCTTAATTAGTTAATTTCGCTGGCACGGGGGCTGGGTGTATGTGTCGTCTTCATCATTATTTCATCCTCATCACGACTAGCAGGTCGCCTACGGGAGTCAAATTAAAAGACCTGCATCTGGCGAGCCGAACTTGTCCTCGGACAATCCCGGCACTAAAAGCCATACGCCATTCCATTTTTTTTTTACTGGTTTTGCTGTGTGAGTTGGAGCATTGGCGTGTAACAAACTCACTGTGCCATGTCTTCTAGCCCATTCCGGTCGTCTTTCGATAAATGCGTGTTTTAAATTAATCATTTGTTAGCGATAGCGTTGTGCATTAACGGTCCGACTCGTTGGCTGAATGATCAGCGTACTGCCCTTCTGTTCAGAGGGTCCCGGGTTCGATTCCCGGCCGGTCGGGGATTTCAATCGCTACTGATTAATTCTTCTGGCTCGGGGACTGGGTGTGTGTGTGTCCGTCCCAACACTCTCCTCATCATATTCAGACAACATGCCACACTACCAACCACCACAGAAACACGCAATAGTGATTACATCCCTCCATGTAGGGTTGGCGTCAGAAAGGGCATCCGACCGGAAAACCGGGCCAAATCTACATGTGCGACACATTTCACACCCGCGACCCCACAGGTGTGGGAATAAGCGGTAGCTAAAGAAGTTGAAGAGCACTGTGCATTAACGGTTTCGCCGGGCTTCAAGAGATCATAATACACTTTCGCACTTTTGTGGTCACCATGTTTAAATTGTCGAAACCATGTCTCGCATGTTCTAATCGATGGAGCGTGCTCATCATGTGTTTCTACCAGCAAACGATGATTTTTCCAGAACCTTTTCCTTTTGATTAAATAAGAAAAGCAATGCGTGCCGCAAATGTCTTTTTCAGGAACAAACGGCGACATGGTCATTGAACGTTACAACACAGACGCTAGTGTTTGGCGGACTCAACTTGTGTGTGTTGGTAAGTTAATGTCAGAAGAACAAACGGACGTATTTGACAAATTCATATGCTACGTACTGTTCACTTGAGCCATCTCATTGAATTTACATAACAAAGTCTGCGCAGTTTTAATCCAGGTCAATGGCAGTTAGATACAAAACGTCACGTCCATGTAGTTCGGATCCCATGTTAAACCGCTTGTACGAACAGAAGAGGACAACTAATCACCACTAAATTGTATTTAGGGCAGACACACAGGTCGCAGGTTACCTGTCAGTTATTTACCTAGACTTTTAAATAATTTCCAGAAAATTGGAAATTTACCGAACATCTCCCTTCGTAAATTATTTCAATCCCATACTCCTCTACCTATAAATGAATATTGCCCCAATTTGTCCTCTTGAATTACAACTTAAAATTCATGTGTTATCTTTCCTACTTTTGAAAACGACCACTCAGCCTTATTCCTTTACTAATGTCGTTCTAAGCCATGCCTCCACTGAGAGCTCCGAATACGATGCTTAGCATGTCTCCTTACTCCCAAACCTTCCCATTTCAAAGCTTGCAATATTTTCGTAACAGTACTTACTCTTTTGTCGGAAATCCGCCAGAACAAATGGCGCTACATTCCTTTGGATTATTTCCAGTTCTCGAATCAACTTATCCCCTTGAGGGTCCCATATACTGGAACCATAATTTAATTGTAGTCTTACCAGTGACTTATATGCCCTCCCCCTCACATCCTTACTACAACCCCTAAATACCCTCACAACCATATAAACAGTATCTGTAACCTTAATTTACATTCCCGTTCATGCTATTACCGCAATGAAGGCCTTTCCTTATATTAACACCTAGGTACCAACAGTGATCTGCATGATGTAATTCTGCCCAATCAACGCAGTATTTAAAATTAAGAGTACTTTTCCTCTTGGTAAAACTCACAACCTGACTTTCCAAACCGTTCACCACCACATGCCCTGACTGACTGATTCATAATCGCCAAATTCTCAAATCACCAACAACTTAGCAAGAAGAAGGAAAGACGCAAGAATCAAGTTTAACAATGTAAAAACAAATTGTAAAAACAAAAAATTTGTAAATTGTAACTATTCTATATAAACTGAAAAAAAAACAATAAATACTTAGCCAAGAGGTCGAAACCCCCTCCCAATTCCTTCACCGAAACAAAGCCCATCCCCCCGGCCCTCAAACCCCATCAATCCTCTAAGCCCGCCAAATCTCCTGGCCAGAGAGAAGGCGTTGCCTTCTAGGTGGCCCGCCCCTCTCCTTCGGGGAGGAGAATGACAACTATCCCCTAGCCCTAGTCGCCATTATCGGTCTAAGGGAGTTGCACGAGAGTAACAAGTACCCTACCGAGAGACAGTTCTAAATGTCACCGTTAGATTGCGCCACTCTGCGGAGATTATTTCATTCCTACTTTCTCTTCTCTTGCAAAGATAATTTCATTTCCATTTTTAAAATTTACAATTTTTGCCTAAATCGCACCGACGCAGATAGGTCTTACGGCGACGATGAGATAGGAAAGGGCTAGGAGTTGGAAGGAAGCGACCGTGCCTTGAATTAAGGCAGAGCCACAGCATTTGCCTGGTGTGAAAATGGGAAACCGCGGAAAACCATCTTCAGGACTTTCGGCAGTGGTGTTCGAATCTACTATCCCCCGAATGAAAGCTCTCAGCTACGCGACCCTAACCGCGTGGCCAACTTGCTGGGTAATTTATTTTCCACGCCATACCAGACCACCCACAATATTACCAACTTTTTGCTTCAATGAAAAACATGAGGGCAAATTTTCAATTCAAGTGAGGCAAGAGTAACTGTGCCAAGCTGAGTGACTAGAACGGGTTCAGGCACTGGCCTTCTGACTCTAACGTGGCAGGTTCGATCCTGACTCAGTCCGGTGGTATTTGAAGGTGCTCAAATACGTCAGCCTCGTGTCAGTAGATTTGCTGGCATGTAAATGAATTCCTGCGGGACTGAATTCCGGCACCACGGCATCTCCGAAAACCGTAAAAAAGTAGTTAGTGGGACGTAAGCCAATAACATTATTATTAAGAGTAACTGTACCAGGTGAGTTGGCCGTGCGGTTAGGAGCGTGCGGCTGTGAGCTTGCATCCGGGAGATAGTGGGTTCGAATCCCACTGTCGGCAGCTATGAAGATGGTTTTCCATGGTTTCCGACTTTCAAACCAGGCAAATGCTGAGGCTGTACCTTAATTAAGGCCACGGCCACTTCCTTCCAGCGCCTAGGCCTTTCCTATCCCATCGTCGCCATAAGACCTATCTGTGTCGGTGCGACGTAAAGCGACTAGCAAAAAAAAGAGTAACTGTAGTTATAGTGCATAATTAGCTTCTTATTTCCTGGGTTGTAATTGCCAGATAATTCAGTTTTAATAAGAAGTAGTTCGTTACTTAACGATAATAGAGTTTCTTGTTATTTCTGTAAGCTATAAAAATGTGACACTGAAAATTTTGGTGCAACACCCACCTTCAGATACAACCAGCCGCCACTGATATATATAAGAAAATACATAGGTCCAATAATATTGCCGTTAGGAATTCCCTCTCTTAGTGAGTACAGGATCAGATAATGCTTCACCTGCCGGGCTGAGTGGCTCAGACGGTTGAGACACTGGCCTTCTGATCCCAAATTGGCAGGTTCTATCCTGGCTCAGTCCGGTGGTATTTAAAGGTGCTCAAGTACGTCAGCCTCGTGTCGGTAGGTCTACTGGCACGTAAGAGAACTCCCACGGGACTAAACTCCGGCACCTCGGCGTCTCCGAAAACCGTAAAAATAGTTAGTGGACCGTAAAGCCGAATACATTCTTCTTCTTTTTCTTCTTCTTCTTCTCCTTCTTCTTCTTCTTCTTCTTCTTCTTATTATTATTATTATTATTATTGCTTCAGCTACTCTACTTCTCTGAATGCTGTTTTATAGAAAAGTAGACATCCATTCAGTCACTCCTTTCTCTTAATTCCAATATAAATGGTCCGTTATTGAAAATTATAAATTTTGCAGCTAATTCGTTCTTGCTTGCCAGTGTTTCGCCCTAGTGTGCCAATTCCTGCTCATCAGTTGGCAACTAGCACACATATCAGGACGCATGGCTAGTGCATATAGTGGAGGCACACATGGATGCATCAAAAGTTTTCGTGCCCTTCCCTGAAGGGGTGGGACGGGTCACCTAGAGAGTTATGTCCTCTCTCTGGCCAAGAGACGCACGCGGATTGGGGAGATATGAGGGGTGTAAGAGGTGGGATGAAAGGATATGACGAACGAGGAGATGGGAGGGGTTGTGGCCTCTTGGCTAAGGGCTTTACATCTTCATTTTATTTTTATTTCTTACGTACAAGAAGGAAAGTAATTTGCTTGTTTTTTATAATATATACCAACAACTTACTTTTTTGTAGCTAGACCTTACCTTGGATATACAATAATTCTACAGCTTTAACAAAAACTTAATATGAATTTTCCATTGTATCCTACGCCTGGAATTCCAGGTATGGAAATAGACAGACTAAATGTATGCTACTAGGTTACATAATTGTTGCCGGGCTGAGTGGCGCAGACGGTTAAGGCGCTGACCTTCTGACCCCAACTTGGCAGGTTCGATCTTGGCTCAGTCCGGTGGTATTTGAAGGTGCTCAAATACGTCAGCCTCGTGTCGGTAGATTTACAGGCACGTAAAAGAACTCCTGCGGGACTAAATTCCGGCACCTCGGCGTCTCCGAAAACCGTAAAAGAGTAGTTAGTGGGACGTAAAACAAATAATAACAACAACAAAATACATAATTGTTCTCTCGATACACTTACAAACCTGCTATGTACATGCTATGGATGGCAACATTGATGGTTGTACAAAGTCGTAGAGGGCGGAACTTATTTACAAAAACGAGAGAGCTGCAGGGATTTAAAAAAAGAGTTTCCAGAGTTGTAAAGTTGAAATGAGAATTTAAGCTTGAATGGGCGGTTGAGGAATGTACCTTGAATGTTTGATTTGCAGCGGCTTGTAGGTGATTGGGAACTAAGGATCGGTTATAGGGGTGAATATTGAGCAATGAAATAGTTAGGAAACGGATGAGATCTTCAACCGTGGGTGGTGAGAAAAGCGAACGTTTCAGTGATGTGGGCGGGTTGAGTGGCTACGAGTTCTGGTTTATTTTGGGGAGGTGGAGAGCGGCTTCTGCAACGGCGTGAGTATACTGGATGAGTACGTCCACTGGTCTGACACTGGGGTGGTTGGTGTGTATTGGGACATCTGGACGCAGCGTGCTGCTGATTGCAGTATCACTGCCTTCGTAATGCAACAGGCCATACTGTAGGAAGCGCGCGAAGGCAATCAGCTGATCGATTAGGGCGAATGTTACGAGTTGCATCTCCGAGTGTAATACGAAGTGTTTGAAAGCTTTCTGTGAATAATAGGGGTTATTGAAAGTCAATTATTGATTTTTAAGTATGTTAAATGCCTTTTCTTCTAAATTATCGTAATTCATCAAAGCGAGATCCACATAAGTAGCTGTAATTGAAATAGTGAGACAAGGTTGTTTAGGTTAGGTATGCTATCTCCTCGTGGGGAGCTGAGTTAATTCAGAGGATTTATTGCTCCTTGTTAAATAAATTGAATATTTTTTGTTCTGTGTTAATACAATGTGTTGTGAGTTGAAGTGTGTGTGAAAAGCGATTGCCATTATGCCAAAAAGTTGTTGTGTGCCAGGATGCAAATCCAACTACTCAGGTGAATATACACCAGTATTTTCATTTCCTTCGGATGAGGAAAGAATTCATTTATGGAAGAGAAAAATACCGAGGGAAAATTTAACAATTACAAAGAATACGGGAGTATGCATAATTCATTTTCCTGAAGACCAGATTGTGAGAGAAATCAGAGCAACCCGTGCTGATGGTGAGTCCTGCTTTTGTCTTTCTTCTTGTGGTACAGATTTATAGTAGTGAATTTTGCAGAATAAGCCTACAAGTAATTAAATGGGCAATAACTGAGCCTGAATTTGTGATGTTTCTTGGGTAGGGAATATTCAGAATTAGCTGCCTTTTTTCCTCTCATGCTAAGTAAGATTAAAACACAGCTTAAAATGTAGAAATGAATGCAGTTTATAAATCCTAATCTTTGTTAACTGATTTTAGCATTATTATAACACTGAAAAATTAAACTATTGCTAGTATGAATGATGTTTATCTTGTAGACAACAACAAATGGGCCATTTTTTTTTGCTTAGGTACTGAATTGGTGGTACCACGCAAGAAATTGGAACTGACAAGTGATGCCGTACCATCAATATTTCCAAATTTACCAAAGTATCTTACTTCAGACAATCGCGTTTATCGTAAAGATCCAGAGGAAAGAAGAAAAACTTATATCGAGAATGAAAACAGGAAATATACTCGGTGGTTGTCAGAAGATGAAATTTCAAATTTAGATCAGGTTTTAAATAATGAATCAAAGTATAATCATTTAGATTGGATAGTCAAAGGTAAAAATGAGAAATTGTATTTTATGAATGTAGATTTCAGTGATTGTGCATCCCTTAAAAGAACTGTGACCATTGATAAAGAGTTAAAAGTAAACATTTTTGTTGATAGTATAAATATTGAGGTAGGGCAGTTTTCATATATTTTAGGCCCAGAGCTATTATGCAACTCTTATTCTAAACTGGTTAATTTGTTAACGGCAGTAAACAACCTTGAAAGTAAAGATGTTACAATTAAGGATAAAATTAGACATATCCAGGTTGTTCTTAAAGAGTGTAATGATGTTTGTGAGGAAAGCAGAATAAAAGCTGCTCTGGATTTCATTAGTGAACAGCTTGCACTTTTATTTTCCAGCCAGATGAGGTATTCTGTTGATACTTTAGTTTTTGCCTGTAGCTTTTTTTATTCATTTCCTGCTGCTTACAGATTTCTTAGGAATTTGGAAATTCTTGTGTTGCCACATCCCTCTTATCTCAAAACATTCACTTTATCTAGCATTAGTTCTGATGTTAATGATTCACTTAAGAAGTATCTGAAAGTAAAATGTGATGCCCTGGAAGCGCATGAAAAACTGGTATGTCTGTTGCTAGATGAGATATATGTTAAACCGAAAATTACATACAAAGGCAACAAAATTGTTGGCATGGCAAGGAATTCATTGGATCTTACATCAGCAACTACTGTTCAGACTTTTATGATTAAATCTATTTTGTCAAAACAGAAAGATGTAGTAGCTTTACTGCCAGTAAAAAGTATGGATGCTGATTTTCTCTATCAGTCAGTAATGAATGTCTTACGCACACTTCATGAAGCAGGCTATGAGGTTGTTGCTGTTATTGCAGACAATGCTAAGGTTAATGTTAAATGTTACAAACTGTTAAGTAATGATAGTGTGATCCACCCGTTTATCTTTAACCCCTGTGACAGTCAGAAGAAGTGCTTTTTACTATTTGATACAGTTCATCTGTTGAAGAATTTAAGAAACAATTGGTTAAACGAGAGGGACAGTACTTTCATCTACCCATCAATGAACGATGTTAACACCATTCAGTTGTGTAAATTTCAGGATGTCAGAAGAATTTATCAGGACCAGAAACTTCATCTTGTAAAGCATGCCCCAGGTCTTTCCTATCGAGTGTGTTATCCAAACAGTTTTGAACGACAAAATGTTAATTATGCCGTAGCGCTTTTTGATGATAAAACAATTGCCGCAATGTCTACTATCCAGGATACAGAGGGTACAAAAGAATGGTTGCAAATTATCAGGAAGTGGTGGATGATTGTTAATGTGAAGCATCCCGAGAAGGGGATTCGTTTGAGAGAGAAGTATGCTGAGCCTATTAGAAACATGGGTCAGGAAAGTGTTCAGTATTTGTATTCCTTTTGCTCCTGGCTCAAAAGCTGGAATGATATTGTTATCATTGACTCTCCCAAAAGTTGTGGAAAACTCAGTAAGGAGACATTTTCAGCTTTGTTACATTCCACTGAGACCTTGCTCGAACTATGTAAATACCTTCTGAATGATCTGAAGTTGCATTATGTAATGTTAGGCACTTTTCAAACTGACTTGGAGCAAAGATTTGGAAAGTATAGGCAGATGAGTGGGTGCAACTACAATGTTTCAGTTCAGCAGATAATAGAATCTGAGAGAAAAATAAAAGTTACAAATTTACTGAAGTTAAAGTCTAGGCAAGCAATTTTCAATGTTTCTGAGATGATCAAAGATATTAATGCAGCTTTAGACCAGGACATATCCAATGAATTCCTTTTGCCTGCTGAATATGACCATGTCATAAATGAAAGTGAGGAAATTGAGATGGAATCCTCTACTTTAGAAATAATAATATTTCTTGCTGGCTATGTTAGCTTTAAAGTCTCTCTCAGATGTGAATGCTTGTTGTGTAAGACAACTCTAATTACAGCTTCAGACTTAATTTGTGATTTACCCCCTGAAGTGAGTTATTTAAACCATTTAAATCGTGGAGGGTTAAAGTATCCATCTAGTTTCTCACTTGAAATTGGAATTCAGGTGTATAAAATTTTTGAAGTTCTTGTTTCTGATAGTTACAAAATGTTATTTTTGTATTCTGAGGACCCAAAATCTGTGCTTAATCATCTGGTACTAGAAGCAATGCAACTTAGTTCCTCTACAATTGTATGTGAATGTGGGAAAACATTAGTATATCTTGCTGGCCGGTGTGTTACCATTTGGGCGAATGTATTGCTAAATAACTACAGTAAAATTCAAACAAATGTTCGTGTGGAAGAAAGTGCCTCCAAACGATCTTGGAAGGATAGTGCCGGAAGTTCCAAGAAGAAAACCAGGAAAGCTGCCGTATTTATGGATATCTAAAGTTATGGAGGTAATGCCTTTTATTATTACACATTTTATTTTTGTACGTTCGTTGTCTCCATGCTTTTATCAATGAAAAATATGATTTGTTGAGTGCGTTGACAAGTAAGACAATCGTTATGCTTTGAATGTTTTTATCACGTTCTAAACCAAATTTTCCTAAAATTATGTCCGCCTTATTTACTATATTTCGAAAGATCACAGTGTTATTGTTTTCATCTGTTATATTAATGCAACCAATCGTTAATATTTCGTAACTAAAAGACAAATTATATCGCATTACAACGATATGTGCATGCATTGCGTGGGTCGGACGGACCTAGCCACCAGCTTCTTTGCGTGACGTCACAAAAGTTACACTACGGCCTGATCATTACGAAGGCAGTGGCAGTATCTACATACCGGGCTTTTAGCTGTGCAGTGAGCTGTGGGATGATTGCTGTTGGCGAGGGATCGCTAACACCTGATCGAATGGGTAAGTGGTGCAAATCTATGTATTTAAATTTTATGAAGAAAATTAAATAACTGCGAACAATAAGAAAGGTATTATTTAACTCGTGCGGGTGCTGGGTGGGCAATTGTAGTTGGTGACTTGGCAACCCTGTTAGTCTAGACAGCCACTGCCCTGTCTGTCATTGGCTCGTGACGGTTCGTGTGCGTATTGTTGTTTACATCTGCTCACCATCAACCTTATAACCTCACCTAGCCCACTCATTATCTCGTTTAATTCTCACATGTTTTTCAGTATTTAACCATGAGTAAGAATTTAAGTGGTGCTCAATACAAGAAAGCGCGCTGCCAAAACGCAGTGACGAACTTCAGCTACTTAAGAAAGTGTCTAAAATGGGAAAGTTCAACTCCAAACTCGGAATCGGAATGCTAAGATGATTGAACAAAATCTTCGACTTCGTCATCGGCCCCATTTAACTGTATACAGGAAGATTTACAAGGCCTAGGTATACAGACTGATCAGCCCTGTGTTAGTATTAAATTGAACAATGAGTCTGAAGTTGTCCAGCAGCCGTTTGGAACTATTTCACAATCACAACCTGAGGTAACCTTTTACCAAATTCGTTTTCTATAGATGATCCTGCTACTTGGAATATGAAGTTAAATTCAGTAGTTTAGAATGTTATTAAACACTGTCCAAAACAAAACGTAATGGTAGACTTTTCGAAATCTCTGCGAACTTACAATGGTAGTAAAAAACATTGTCTCAAAACATGTTTAAGAGTACTCTTTCTAACGTAGACGTTGTTTTAAGAGATTCACAGTCAAGTGGGAAAGTATTCTGTATTCAGCGCTGTTTATTTAAACCACGCAATGCAAAAACACATTTCTCTACCGGTTTTAATAATTGGAAGCACAGCTACGAACTACTGAAACATCATGAACATTCTCATGACCACAGGCGTAATGTTCTTACGTACTTCACCAGACAAACACAGTTAATGCAGGTTGATAAAATTCTGTTTACACAGTATGGAGAAGAGGTAAACTACTGGCGAAGTATAATCTCAAGAATAGTTTCTGTTGTACGATTTTTGGCAGTTAGGGATTTATCTTTCCACGGAGACAATGAGCATTTTGAATCAACTTCAAATGGTTTATATCTTGCATGTCTCGAGTTAATCAGTGAATATGACCCTTTCCTTGCCCAGCACATCGGGAAATATGGTAACAAAGGTCAAGGACACACCTCATACCTTTCTCCTCAAATACGTAATGAAGTTATTGAAGTTATGGGGAATTTTGCGCTTGAAACTGTAGTTGATGAAGTAAAAGAAGCTAGATACTACTCTCTCATTGCAGATTCGACACCTGATTGCTCTCACATTGACAGTTGGCTATTCTTTTACGATATGTACCTCAAACTGAGCCAAAGCCTGTAGAACGACCCATTAAACTTCTACCTGGAATATCACGTACATCTGCTAGACTAGAAAAAGCTGCAGTTGACTGTCTTGAGAGTTTCTAAATCAACACCAAGAATTGTAGGGGGCCAAAGTTATGATAATGCTTCCAATATGTCAGGAGCTTACTCAGGTCCCCTTGCTGAATGGATAGATAGATATTTATTGAACATAACAGGCGAATTTGCCCCGATACATGTTCACATGGACAGCTCACACCAAAAAGAAAAGAAAAGAAATACCGGATTCCCTGGGCATGCCATGGGGGTACATTGGATACTCCGGAAGTGTGACACTCCAAAAGTAGAATCACCACGGCAGCCATCCTCAGTCCCCCATGCCACGCCTATCGTCTCCACTTAATATGAAGACACAAAGTAAAATTAACAATAAAGGATAATAAAATAAAGCAAGAAATAATATTGGCGACAGCTACTACCGTCCGGCCGTGTCATCAGCCCTGGTGAAAAGAAGGCCGCCCTCCCGATGATGACACGACCGGCCCTATCTGTGGGGCCCTAAGGAAGACCCCAACAATCCTACCAGATGACAATGCGTTTCTCTCACCATTCCATTGCGGCCTGCCACATGAAATTGGAGCCGCTCTCCTCCCATATCCCGCCTCTCACATTTCTCTTTTCTTTTACTTATTTGGAGCGGACCCGTCCAACTCCGTCTTCTTACGGTTATGTCCTGCTCTCCCTTGTCCATCATTCCTTACCAGCTCCTAACATGTGTGAATAGTGAGGAAAACGCATATGTCCTAATGTATACAACCAAGTACCCATAATAATAATAATAATAATAATAATAATAATAATAATAATAGTAATCATAATTGTACCGGGAGGTACACCCCAACGCCACGCATTTAAATGTTGCGCCTAACAGAACTCCTCTACGGGAAAAACAGTGAACTTCAAACAATACCTTCTTAAACTTTTACTCAGAAGATGTCACTACAGTAATTGGACGTAAATTTGTTATTTGAAGTTTCCAGTACTGTGTGAATTTCTAATTGTTTTGTTAGCCCTTTATCAAGAAGTTTGAACTTTCTTCAACAGATGTTACAGCTCATAAACTATGATCATGCACCCTGGTGCGAAGTGGAAGAACCTTGATTTGAAGAAGTTCTGTATTCATAAGTTTTTTCTTTACTAAATTTCGTTCATTAATTTTTGGGTTGGCAATATTGATCTTTTCTTTCCGCCAGTTTTGAATCCAGCCAATCCCTGATTTTTGTAATTAATTTCCAACCAATCCCGTATTTCTCCTTCGATTCTGAGTGTCACTTTTAAATTTGACCAATAAAACCCTGTGGGTGTGTCTTGATTATTCATGAAAGGTCTCGAACTTTCCCCGAGGGTTTATAAACTGCGGATTTTCACGTCTCTTGCCCAATTGATCGTCATCTAACTTAGTGTATGTGTCAAGCAGGAGGCGGGAGGCGCCTCTTTCATCAGGCAGCAGTTCTTCAACAAGGCAATGGCCATCTAACATCTTACTTTTTTGCTAGCTCCGCAGTTTAACCTGAGGGAAAGGTCCGAAAACTTAACTATGTAACCAACTTCTCTAAAATGTAAGTTCTGCCGGCTAATGTAAAAATTTCATAAAAATCTCCAACTGTAATTCGGGGATAGAGTGACGTACCCTCTCTAGCTCCCCTTCATATTGGTTTGAGGTAACTACGTTTTGTAACTGGTTTTCTACCTTTCCATAATGTCTTAAGTTATTCTTATACGAGTCATCTGCATAGTTTGGGAATAGCCCCTGTTTCATCGGCCTAGTGCCCCTTAGGTTTTCAGACTTCATATCTTGGAGTACAGATACACGCCTCCATTGTATTTGTGTTTTGGGCCATTTATTTAACCTGTTCTTTTCTACTACGGCCCAATAGGTTGGGTACTAGATTCCCCTGTTTCAAATTTTGTAAGTTGTGCCTTGATGGCAAGTAATTGTAATTTTCTGATATTGGCTTGAGTAGGCTTGAGAACTGAGAGCACGTTAGCTCTTTTTCTAGTGTCGTAAAAGTGCCTCTGGGAGGCCGGATATTGTAATTGCTGGAGCAAGGGCTCCACGTATTAGGGGATTTCTGCCCTTAAGTAAAGTTGTGATCTTCGTAAAGTTCAGCGTGTAGCTCAGGAATTGTGAAGTGAGGGCTTGAAGCCCAAGGTCTGTTTATACCACCAATCTTGTCTTTCGTAAGACTTGTTTATTGCTACCTGTACCTGTACCTGCTATTGGTACCTGTTACATTGTTATTTGTTGTTGTTTTTTAAAAAGGAAAAAATATAACCTTTGTTACAGTTTTAAATTCACTTTGATTTTGTAGTTAGACCCATTCACCGCGGCACCTTCTTTCACCTCTGCTGGTCCACGGATATCCCTGTAACAAGTGGTAGCAGAGCGTGGTTGAATGGGTCTCAATTCAGCCCCTTTTGACGGCTAAACATAAGATTCGATTTGTACTCTAACAATTTTCTCAGTCGCTGGAATTTGGTCTTCCTATATAAAGTCGGCAGTCGGACCCGAGCCAGTTGAGGACAATTTTGGCAGTCACAGGGAGCTGACGTACATGCTTCCCGCTGAGTCACTCTGCTCGCCTTCGGACGCTGATATCGTACAATCGACGGAAGAAATACGACAAGGAGACTATTGCTATAATCGAATTCCTTACAGTGCTAAAGGAGCACCTTGGGGGAGAGACGATCACCGACCTCATTCACGAGGTCCTCGGCTGGACAATCATCATCCGCCCTAAAGACCCGAGCCGAATCCACTACTACGAGAGGAAGGCGTCCCCGTATTTCCAGGGCGTGCGGCTACCAGGTGCCTGAGAAAAGCCGGACGTCACAGGCAACCAGGGGTAGCCACCCAGACGTCTCAGGAGACGTCTACCTCCGAGACGCAGACTGCCAAAAGGCAGAATCTCAAGCAGGTGGGTTCAGACACACGCTTCTTGGCTCCCCAGGGCCCGAAGACCAAGGAGGACGGCGATGCTCCCGAGCGTCGCGACAGTGTGACCCAGGTCAAACTGCGGTACTTCTCGAAGTGCACGCAGACGAACAAGGCAGCCAATCAGGGACGTGCACAGCCTGCGTAGGCCACCCAGGGAAGTCCAATCACTCGCGCGCAGACCAGGAAGGCGCCCCGGATTGAGGAAGGCGGTACGGTGACGGATGCCTCCGGGCGTTCATAGGCTGCTACACAGGCCCAGCCTGCTAGCGCCTCCCTCACGATGCAGACATCGCTGTGCATCCCACAGGACTGGGAATGAACTAAGATGCCACCAACGACCGATGCCGCCGCCACCAGCCAGGAGGAAGGAGAAGCCGGCACTGCAGCCGGGCAACTCCCCCCCACCCGCCCCACGGTCACAAGGCTGGGAGGAGAGCCACCAGAACCTGGACTCTTCCACTGCCGAAAAGGGACCGCCAGGAAGAAGATGCCGCCCCCGGTCCAGGAGAAGGAAGACGACGCTGACCCACGAGGAGATGGCCGGCCAGCCTCAGCCCAGGACTGCTCCAAGGAAGGAAGTCAGCCGAGGAGCCAGTATCCTGCGGGTAGCGGCAGTCAGGTGAGATTGAAGCGTCCCACTCAGCAGCTCTTGCAGTTTCCGCTGTATGAGGTGGGGCCACCATCAGAATAGGTGTGGGCTCCAAGTGAGGTGGAACCGATGTGGTGGTGATCACCGTTACACTGCCTGTGCAGCACTTAAGGTGGCACCGGTGTGCGGATAGCGTCGCATTTGTCCGGTTCATAGGGCCACGACCCGGGCAGAGGGGAAGGAGGCTTAGTGTCATATCCCATCTCTATCCAGCAGGTCCCCGCCACGGTGAGCTTGGCTTCATTCTCCGGGACTGGAGACTAGGTACGACGGACCCCAGAGGGGTAGGATGGTGTGGCAGGCCCTAGGTCTTATTGTCACATGGCTCGGCAACCGGCAAGGCCCACGCTAGTCATGGCAGTGCCCAAAAGGACTGATCCCCTGAATAACTCGACTGGCGAGAAATAGGCAATGACTTGTACATGAGACCTGTTCCAAACTAACACTGCCTCCTGGACCTTTCCAGAACCACATCCTTGCATGTGCTATTTACGATAAGTCAGATTTTACATGTAGGCATCTTTCTCTTTCCGCCTATGTGGTTTTGTTCTGAAACTTAACACCACACCTTAATACCACCTTACCAACACAAAGTCTGCCTGGTAGCATGTCTGACATGGAAACAAACTGATACTCCTTGTAGTACCACTTCCCATTATCTCTTTCCTCTGAGAACTAATAGAATGTCGGAGGCGATGTAGATTATAGTCGATCCTTACGCAGGGGTGCGGGCTCTCGGGGCTCCTCCAAAAAAAATGGGGGGGAGCCAGTTCAGTTTGAGCTCAGTCTGAGAGCGATATGTTCCAGTCCTGTGAGTGACAGCGCTGGGCAGCACTGAGTGCTGTTGGAGTGATACTGACGGCCGATGCGAGTAGTGCAGCTTAGTGGCAAGGGAGATCGCAGCAAAGGAGTGACGTGGGACCTTGAAGGACGAACACTATCCTGTGTGCGAATGTAAAGGCGCGTACACACTTGCGAGCCGAGCGCCTCATGAGCCGCTCACACTACCATGCTCGCAAGTGTGTACGGGGTACTGAGCGTAAAGCGAGCATGTTGTGAGCCGCTCACTGCGAGCCGACTGGAGGCGAGCACAAAGGGATGCTCGCGCTCAGTGTGGACGGCCAAGGAACGTGCTCGCAAGTGTGTACGGCAAAGTGAGCATCCCGCGAGCATGGCGGCCTGGTCGGATGAAGATGTGCTTACGCTAACAGACACTTGTCGGACACATTCTGTTTTATGGGACCCGAAAAATGGCGATCACTTGACAAAAAATGTGAAAGAGGATGCATGGCGGGATATTGGTACAACAATTGGACGACCAGCGGATGAATGTAAGAAGAAAATTATTTCTTTGTTGGGATCACACCGGAGGGAAAAGAGCAAAGAGAAAAGCAGTCGCACTACTGGAAAAGGTAAGTTCTCGTGTTTAAATAAAATGAAGCTTCAACTTCCTTTTTGTACATGATGTATTCATTTATTATCTTTTTAAAGCAACAATAATTGTTGTAAACAAGTAATGATATAATAACCAATAAATATCAACATGTTGCAATTCAATAGGTAGTACTTATACAATACCGTATTCAATCATACATATTTTGCACGATTTTTTTAAGGAGCTACGGAAATTTACAAAAGCCCATGGTTTGCGTATGAAGCTTTGGTTCCTCAATGAAAGATAAGAACCAAGACAGATGCAAAACACAGGGAGTATTTTTCCTTTTTTATATCTTTGTCAAGCGTGCGTATTTTGCCATGGCAGAGCTCCATCTTTCGTGCAATAGTTAGCTATTTCATCTCTAATTTTGTTTACGTAAGCAGAAGATCTCCTAGGAACATTTCGTAGCTGTCTCATGGAAGTCATCTCTTCACTGCATCTCCATGCTCCGTCAATAATCTTTCCGTTCGCTTCATGGACTAGTGAACCGGGTGTTGTGTATAAGTTAGAGGAATGAATCCTCGGGTAATTATGAAAAACTACTACAGACATAAAGATGATTTCGGCTTTAGGGGGCTCCAAAAGCATTCGTTTTCTTAAAACTCGAAACACTGAACTTGATATACCAAAGCTATTTTCCACTACTCGTCGAGCTCTGCTCAATCGATAGTTGAAGATTCTCTTGTAAGTTCCAGAGGCATGATCTCCCGGGTATGGCTTCATAACATTTTCGCTGAGTGCAAATGCACTGTCACCTACGAAAACGTATGGCAACTTCATTTGACGACCCGGAAGTTCTTCTGGTAATGGCAGACATCTTTGCATGGAATTCACAGACTGATGCTGCGAGGGAATGGCGAGCAAATGGCTCAAGAAGTGCTCGCGAGCCGCTCGGACATTTAATGTTTTCCATGAGCGGCTCACGAGCCGCTCGGCTCGCAAGATGCTCGCAAGTGTGTACGCGCCTTAAGCTTGTGTTTATGCGCTTGCGAACTTTGTAGTGTGCGGCCGGTTTTGGAATACAGTGTACAGCGAACTGCCCTTGGGTACAAGTGATTAAGGATAAGTGCATGTGTACGTGAACTGTGTGCCGTACTGTTTAGTCTGTAAATAGTGCTAGTCCGAGTGAGCACAGAGAATAAGAGAGGGCGCTAACGAGTGTACGTGTACTTGTGAAAGCGGTTATTATTATAACTATTCAATCGCAGTGAAGAAGCCACCGGTCGAACATTTATTTATCTACTTCCCCGCCAACTTGTTGAAACTGATTTAGGATGCTATTAACAGCAACTTCGATCGATATCCACCTTGTATTTGAATGTCGCCCAATTTTAAAAGGCTCGGTTCCATTATTTAGTGTTTGAAACAAATCCCTATATGCGACTTGTCGAGGAAATCACGTTGGAAACCTAATAAAAATGTTATTTGCTTTACGTCCCACTAATTACTTTTACGGTTTTCGGAGACGTCGAGGTGCCTGAATTTAGTCCCGCAGGATTTTTACGTGTCAGTAAATTTACCGACACGAGGCTGACGTATTTGAGCACATTCAAATATCACCGGACTGAGCCAGGTTCGAACCTGGCAAGTTGAGGTCAGAAGGCCAGCGCAGTGCCTCAACCGTCTGAGCTACTCAGCCCGGCACTTTGGAAACCAAGAGATAGTTTCGGATATTAAAAATTCAATATATCTTGGCAAAATTTCGGCAGTAAGGAATCAACACACAATTACTGACTTATTGTTTGCGTTTCTGATAGACCTCATAGTTAACGTCCATCATTACTAACGCATTACCGGCCCCTACCTCGCATTTGTTTAATATGTAACCCATAGTATGAGAGTGTTTATTACACTGACAATACAATCAGCAAAGCCTTGCTCCAGTTCAACAATTCCAAGAGAAGTAGAAACTATTGTGCTTTGTCTCCGAAAAATATACAATGAACACAGTTAACAGTTTGGTAACAGAAATATTTGTGTCATCTCGTCTATAAGAAGACTAAAGTTGCCATCATCAATATAACTTTATAGTTCTGATTTAAAATGATGGAAAAATATTCCTGATCAAACCACTACACTTTTTAAGGTGTAGTCGTAAAATAAATGGAAAAATTTTGGTAAGATCGGAAATATAACCAACAGGTCTTACTAAGCAGTGGTTACAAGCAGTGAAGACGCAGCTTCAGCAGCCGCGCATTCGTACGTGTTTGACTGGTTGAAATTGCAATTTTGATGGGTGCGAAGTTGAAAAGCGTTCTGATGCTGTTAATTTTTTTTTTTACGGTTGACATGAAGAAGTAAATTTGACAATCGTACATTCCCATTGCACCGCTCAACACAAGGATCATTGGGCACCTCTAATGACCGATCCTTCAGCTTTTCATTACTTAATCACCGTTTTCTAAATCTTCGCACACATTTTATCCTTGTTTTCTGACTTGATAAGTATGTCGATAAAACACTCGCACGCACAAACTGCTTTATCCAAATACACACACTAAAATGCTCCCTGATAGTGAAACACAGACGTACGGAGTGCACTGTTATACAATACCCACGATGCATCACTCAGCTTCTTATTTGCCGAGACGTAGATGCTTAAAACCCACACCAATCAAATATAGTTTCAAGGAATCCTCACCAAGCCAAGCCCCCAAAATAAATCCAGGAAATATTTTCTCCTCGTAGGCTATAAACGGCAAGGGATAGTCCCTTACACATTTCCTGCCCTCGTATCGCAAGACACTAACCTTTTTTTTACAATTTGTTTTACATCGCACCCACACAGATAGGTCTTGTGGCGACGATGGGATAGGGAAGGCCTAGGAATGGGAAGGAAGCAGCCCCAGCATTTGCCTAGTGTGAAAAATGGGAAACCACGGAAAATCATCTTCAGGGCTGCCGACAGTGGGGTTCAAACCCACTATCTCCCGGATACAAGCTCACAGCTAGGCGCCCCTAACCGCACGGCCAACTTGTCCGGTAGACACTAGACTAGACTAAGCTAAATGCGCATCACTGTCAATACCATTACATAAAATAATACAATATTTAAATGTTAATTATAAGTTCTACCTGTTACACTATCGAATAAAAGCTCGATATTTATATAAACAATACACGTTAATGACATATTATACATTTGTCATTTTCTTTGCTGTTGGCTTTACGTCGGACCGATTCAGACAGATCGTATGGCGATGTTATAGGGCAGGATTAAGACCGGGCTTCAACGCTGCCAACAGTGATGTTCGAACCCACCATCTCTCGAATGTGACTTAACCACTAACAGTGTCATTACAACACTATGTGAATAACTGACACAGAGGATTCTGCACCCCCACAACTCACAGCTGCCTAATCGGGAGATAATACAGCCGCGGTCGTTGGTTCAGAACAGACAGAAATATTGTCTTGATCCAGGCTCTTAGGAACTATACAAAGCACCGATACATTATTCTACTACATAGACAAGAAAAGATAGGAGGGGGGACATAAATTGATTAAAGGAAAGGAAAATAATGGATTCACATCAAATTAAAGGAAGTAAAGATTGCCCAGTAATTCATAATTAACATGCTTGAGGGATAGAGAAATGGCAAATAGCTCGCAAATACATATCTATTACACACACAGGGGCAGGAGTATGGATACCGTGACATAAATATAAAAAGGTACATAGGATAATGAAGGCAAACTTAGAGAATCTTCCATTTAGTAGAGTTTTTCGTTGATCAGGAGGAATTCCGGGTTATCAAGCTCTCCATCTTAAATTCCCCCTTGTGATAAATAATGCATTAAGCGATCCTTCTCCATGTTTATACTTTTAACACACTGTCTACTCCCATGGTTGTCATGACATTCCTATGGTGTAAAGCGTAGGTGGGACGGGACAGACACAGCACCACATGACAACAAAGTAGGAAAAGGGCAATGAATGGAACAAAGAATTCTTACGTCTATCTGGGGTGCTTGACGTCACGATTTCAAAACATCCTCACACAACACGAGAAATGAAAATAATGTTACAAGTACACAAGAGCAGGAGTTAATAAACTAGTAAACGAAAATACCAAATAAAGCGAGATATCACACAATCGACCCAAACTTACTCGCTCAAGACACGGAACGCCAGTGGAACAAACATATTTAGACCATGTATACAGTGAGACAAGAAATATTTTATTGTCGCTTATTAATTTGCATGTTCTCTATTGTCCCCGATACTTGTGACGTGTGTATGAAAAATTCAATATGCGCGCGTATGTTATTTGTCGCCCGGAGTGCTTTGAGCGCTCGCCAGCCAGAGTCAAGATTCTCGAACACCTGTTTATTATTTGCGCACTTTTTAGCGATAGATTTAGACCCTAGTGCTGAATCGGTCGACTTCGGTTATCTCCGAGATTCGTACTGGCAACCTTTGAAACACAAACTAAGAATCGCTTATCATCGCTGTGCGACATCTGGCGTATACTTTACATATTCGTACTGTTGTTTACACAGCAAAGCCAAACTATAGAATTCATGCTAGGAACACGTTTCGCATCGGGAAATGTTATATAGTATTATATATTGTGTGTGTGACACAGTTGTTGGCGTAAGATAATAAAGGTTTAGAAAATTCATATCGATCGATCATATTATCGATTCAATTCAGATTTCATTTCCATTCAGTTGGCAGTATTTACCGGAACCGGCAGTGCTCCCTTCTTACTCCTCAACCGAGTACAAAAATCTATCACTTAAAAGTGCGCGTACTATACTCAGTTTTCATCCGCCGCCGAAATCAAATGCAAAGGAGATATCAACAGCTGAGCGACGCAGGTATCTCACCATATTGTGTGTGTATATAAGACCTTATTTAGGAACTTTTAATATGTGAACAATTACTTCTCTGGAATATTCGATGTGACCTTTTCATCCGGCTCCATGGCTAAATGGTTAGCGTGCTGGCGTTTGGTCACAGGGGTCCCGGATTCGATTCCCGGCAGGGTCGGGAATTTTAACCTTAATTGGTTAATTTCGCTGGCCCGGGGGTTGGGTGTATGTGTCGTCTTCATCATCATTTCATCCTCATCATGACGCGCAGGTCGCCTACGGGAGTCAAATCAAAAGACCTGCATCTGGCGAGCCGAAATTGTCCTCGGACACTCCCGGCACTAAAAGCCATACGCCATTTCATTTCATTTCATTTCGTCAACTAATCAAATTTCACTTCCCTTGTTACATCACAACTGACAGTCAAGTCGGTTGAATGCATAATGATTTCTCTCTCATTCGCAATATTCACTTCGCCGGAACAAAGTCAAGTTTCAAATCCATAAAATACGCTGATCCTGTGGAGGAGTTGAGGCCACTAGTTGAATTCAAGACATCTACAATGAGTAGAAAGCCATATTTTTTGTAGATTTGCTGTAAACTGATCTCGCAACTTTTTTCCTTATTAGAAGTAGTTTACTTGTGTGTTTAACTCAATTGTAAACATTAGCTCGTTATTTCAATTTTATTCTTTATCGTTGTGGTATATTTGGCGAGTTATGTTCATGTCTTCTATTTGACGACATGATTTACGAGAATTGTGATACTCTTAAATTCAGTTAAATAAATCATACTGAGTGAGACCAGAAGCTTATATGTCTACCACGAGGCATCGATCTTCACTAAATTATCCTTATTAGCAAACATGGTAACTTAAAATGTGAATAATAATCATAACAATACAATGATGTCGGGAATTTAACAGAGTTAGTGATGGAATAATAATCATAATGTGATTTTGTGTACGTAACCATTTATGCGCTCATTTTGTGGAATTTTTAATGGGGACGCACCGTTGGAATATTACGGTAAGGTCGTGTGAACCTATTGTATGTGCGTGGATATTTTGGAAAGTGAGTCCGAGTAATATAATGGTTACATGTTACAATAACGAGTGGATTTTGTATCCATTACACTGTGTGAGATTGACGATGCCATGAATTTTCTTTTTAAGTTAGGATACCTTGCGCGTTTGCTGATCTGATGTGTCTCAGAGTAGGACATATTTGTATAGTTAAAAGGATTTCTGTTGATTGACACCTTGAATACCGTATCTGTCACAATTATTGAAGATAGTGTGGGATTAATTGACTACGATAGGGTCATCGATTCCCACGCAACCCGTCAGGGAACCTTTTAATAGTCATGACCTAATAATAAAAATGATGGACTTCATAAATGATAGAAATACAGTAATTGTCGGGACCCTGGAGTGACTGGAACTTGTAGTTTAGTATTGTTTCATTTCTATGCATGCTATTTTAGGTCATCGTTGAGTGATTAATAATTCATTCATGTGTGTCATTTTCTGTGATGACGTACTGTTAAAATGTTTCGCTGTTGAGGTTGGCCATCGTTGGGAAGTGCATTTCTGGAAATGAAGACAACGTTATTTTAATTCGATGATAACTTTCTTGTAGGCGAGAGAAGTGATAGATTTTAGGTTGCAAAGACAACAACCCATTAAATTAATCAATTAATAGATCAACTAATGCGTGAAGCAATTAGTAAGCTAATTAATAAATTATTAAATTTGTAAATGACTCAATAAATTAAGGCACAAATTCATTTAACAACCTAGTGAATGAATGAATAAATAAATTAATTAAATAATCAATAATAAATCTATTTTTGATTCATGAATTAAAACAATAGGTGAAATAATCCGACTAATGATTCGAGTAAATAGCTGATCTAATCAGGAATTATTGTATCAGTGGAGTCGTACGAGGGCGAATCAAAAATTAAGTTACACTGGCTTGTCGCGAGAACACGCTGTTTGTAGTGACCGTAGCCAATGCGGAGCAAGCTGCAGTAAATGCTGACACGTCCGATAGGAAGGTTGGTGTGTTATCCCGTCGTGTTGTGTTGTGTGTGCAGAGCGGGCTATGCCACTGGCGCTTCAACTGGATGTTTCCAAATTGGAGGTGCGTGCAACGATCAGACAGCTCAATTGCACGGACATTCATTGTGAAATCATTGCTGTATATGGTGAGCATGCAATTTCTCGCCCAGGTATTGTAAAGTGGTGTAAGCAATTTGACGCCGGACGCACGGATCTCACGGACGAATATCGCGAAGGCAGGCCCGCAACGTCCAGTACCGCTGCAAATGTTGACCATGTGGATGGGATCATTAGAGAGAATCGGCGCATAACACTGCAGGAAATTGCCAGCATGCTGAACATTTCGTATGGCAGTGTGTTCTCCAATGTTCACCAGCACCTTGGATTTCGTAAGCTGTGTCGAAGATGGGCCCTACGTCTGCTCACCGATTTTCACAAAGGACAACGTTTCCGATCGAGACTAGCATTTTTGCAACGGTATTCTGTGGAGGGCAAAGTGTTTCTGCGGCGAATCTTCAGAGGGGATGAAACGTGGGTCCAACAAAGAGAACATCGATGGAATGGGTGCACACCACATCACCACAACGAAAGTAGGCCAAGGTCCAACCTTCAGCAGGAAAGTTAATAGCGACAGTGTTCTTTGACATGGAGGGTGTGGTGCACGTGAAATTTATGTCAAAAGGTACGACAATCAACTCGGCTTCGTATTTTCAAACGTTAAACCGGTTGAACCGGTTGCGTAAGGCAATTTAAGAAAAGCGGCGAGCAAAATTGAGCTTCAGTGCGATTTTGTTGCACGATAACGCAACACCTGATACGGCCCGCTAAACGTCCGAACTGCTGCAGCGATTCATGTGGGAGGTATGGCACAACATCCTCCATACAGTCCAGACTTAGCGCCATGCGATTATCGGTAAGCTGAGAAAGGATATCGGTGGACGACGATTTCGAAACGATGAGGAGGTGAAAGCAGCTCTCCAGGTGGCTGCATAGCGCTGGAGGTGATTTCCGAGAAATATTTACGGTTTCTTGGGGACTATGTGGAAAAGCGAACTTACATTGTATGATGTCATAGCCGTGTTGCCTATGTTTAGGTGGTTTCATAAATGGTCATAACTTTGTCATCACTTGGAAGTGTAACTTAGTTTATGCTTCGCCCTCGTAGTAAGGCTTATCAGCCGGTTCAAGTGTAAGCATATAAAAGATAAATCCAGCCATATTTAAGTAGAAATTCAGAGACTTGTAGGAACTTAAATATCAATTTAATAAGTCATGATGATGTAACAGATAACTAGTTAGAATAGTTATCTCTCGGCGAGGATAGGAATTGTGCCGGCTGCCCAAACCCGTCGCACTCATCTGGGGCAATGATTAATGACTGACAGATTAAATGAAATGATAGTGGAGAGTGTTGTTGGAATGAAAGATGACAGGGAAAACCGGAGTACTCGGAGAAAAACCTGTCTCGCCTCCACTTTGTCCAGCACAAATCTTACATGGAGTGACCGGGATTTCAACCAAGGAACCCAGCGGTGAGAGGCCGACGAGCTACCGCCTGAGCCACGGAGGCTACAAAGGTGTTCCATTATTCAACATAATTGGAGTTTGTCGACTTCTCAAAGTTAAAATGATAATTTGTGGAATTGGGTAACTTAAACACCACTGACATGGATTAACTGATGAGGAATGAAAAGTAGTAAAATCAAGAAATCATAACTAAGACTTAATGTTTAATCGGAGCTAGTGGAGGAAACCATGATTGTATTCTCAGTTTTTCACCACTTGGTGGGTTTAAATCATGCTCAGTATTGTGATACATATTTATTTTATTTTATTTTATTTTATCTTATTTTATTTTATTTTATTTTATGTTTAATGTTAAAGTTGTGCTGAGCGTGTATTTTCTTTCCCAAGGATAATAATAATGTTATTTGTTTTACGTCCCACTAACTACTCTTTTACGGTTTTAGGAGACGCCGAGGTGCCGGAATTTAGTCCCGCAGGAGTTCTTTTTACGTGCCAGTAAATCTACCGACACGAGGCTGACGTATTTGAGCACCTTCAAATACCACCGGACTGAGCCAGGATCGAACCTGCCAAGTTGGGGTCAGAAGGCCAGCGCCTTAACCGTCTGAGCCACTCAGCCCGGCGTTTCCCAAGGATAGATGTTCCTTGTGAAATAATTTCCTTTCCTGTTCTCGTACGCTCGGTCGATACATGGATACACCACCTCTTGTCACATACGATCGCCTGACTAGTACGGGCACACTATGAATTGGTTACCTTCACAGTTTTTAACACTATCTGTTATACGTCACTCACTGACGTAAGACCTCAACATGGTGGCCCCACCAGATGGCAGTAATATCGCTCTTGTGATACAAGGTCTATTTACACAGGTCAGGACACGAATGTTACTTACGGAGCCGCCATTTTGGGACCAAATATGCGCCTTCCCTACAGTATTTTCATGTTGCATATAGGCGAGTTTTGGATTTAAAACATGGATTTAAGAACACAAAAGCTTTAAAATTAGTTTTATTTACCTCGTATTACATATAATTAATGTTTCCTATAACCAGCGAATTGTGATAGAATGATATCTATTTTGTCATCCATAAATCTCGGGTGTCGTATATTGTGAACAGTTGCAATGGAAATTAACTACGACAAAATGATCATAATAACTTTTCAGCTAGTAGGCCTAATTTAGGGTACCTAAGCACGAACAAAGTAATATAACGTTCGAAAAAAGTGTGGACGGTTGAAATTAAATAATAATTGCACAATAGTTCAAGGTCTAAAACAACATTGTTACATTTACAGCCAGCAATTTAGGCTACATTCCTAGTAACAGGAAAACTTGCAAATATTAGAGAACTGCGGAACGGAAAGTGTCTGCCTCCGTAGCGTAACGGTTAGTGTTATTAGCTGCCGTACTCAGGCCCCGGGTTCGATTCGCTGTGCTGCCAGAAATTTAAAAGTAGCAGAATGTTAGGGTTTTTAAATACTGTATCTTTCATAGTGGAAGATAAGATATTACGTAGTATGAAATTTTGATCATCTAGGTATAAATATGTAGTTATTAATATAAGGTTTTACTTGCACAGACGGGGAAACTGCGAATCCTGTTAAAAATCACTTTTTGTCATGCTGTGTAGAGCTTATGTAACAACGTCAGGCGTACAACGATGTCCTGATGTCTTAATTGACCTTTCCTCCAAGTTTCCTCGATCAGGTCCAACACAGACTGTTCCCTTGTGAGTTGTTCAGTAAACAGAAGTCTGACATAGTTCCTGATGGTTTGAATCAGCAACATGTTCATCAAATTTGAAGTCTGCCGAAGTCAAGTGATTCCCCAGTACTTACTGACCGACTACACGGTATAGACTGATTCTCTCCATCAACGCAGAAGGCTTTCGACTCGCCACCACCGGCAGGACGTCCCACGAACCATGCCAGTTAGATCCCCGTTACCTGTTACAACCATGGTAGGCGCAGAACCTACCATCGACAGTTGATAAGGCAGACATTTGAAAGATGCGTCGCCGGTACGAGGACCGTGCGATCAGCCCAAAGTTATTCGGAGTCACCAAGGCAACGGAATGGACGAGCCGACCGATTGAGTTTGATCTAATAAAAGCGTCCCTTCCACTTCTGGTCGGGACTCTGTTTGAATGTATTAGCTCTAGAATTACCACAGTTATCCAAGTAAAGTGGTGCGATCTAAGGAACCATAACTGATTTAATGAACCATTCGCGGTTTCACTTTAATTTGGATTGCACTGAGACATGCATGGCTTAATCTTTGAGACAAGCATATGACTACTGGGAGTGCAGCCCTAAGTGGGTAGTAAAGTCCACCTAAGACTAAATATGACCACGAGACCGATAGCGAACTAGTACCGTGAGGGAAAGTTGAAAAGAACTTTGAAGAGAGAGTTCAAGAGTACGTGAAAACGTTCGGGGGTAAACGTGAGAAACCCGAAAATACCTCAACCGGGGAGATTCAAGCCTTATCCGCGCCTCTTCCCCTGCTTTGGCCAGATGGATCCGTCCCCCTGCACGGAGCAATCCGGCGTCAGGGCGGTAACGGGTTTCTACTCGACCGGGTAGTAGTGGGGTGGTTGGTAGGCCGCACTTCTCCCCTCGTTGGACGTCACGACCCGTTGGGTGTCGGTCTAAGGCCTGGGTGTGTAGCCTGTTCGACCGCGTCGCAAGGCGTGTTCGCCGGACAGACCCCCGGTGTTCCGACCGACGGCTCGATGGTATGTGTGCGCGGAGTTGATTCGCCGCCTTTCGGGGCAGGCGTCCGGCCCCTGACAAGCGAGGGCGCGTGGCATGGACGACGGACCTCCGGCCCGGCTCCGGCTCCGCTCAGCTGTTGGTTTGGAGATGCCTCGAACAGAAGAATCTTGTAGACACCCGTCAGTGGCGCAAAAACTTCGGGTAATTTCACGACCCGTCTTGAAACACGGACCAAGGAGTCTAACATGTGCGTGAGTCATTGGGTTGACACTAAACCTAAAGGCGCAATGAAATGATATGGAAAGAAATGTGATAGTAGCAGGTGATCTCAATTTACCAAATGTCAATTGAGAAGGTTATGAGAATGACAGGAAGCATGAACAACAAATTGCAAATAAGTTAATATGGGAAGTGCAGCTGATTCAGGAGGTGATGGAACCAACTAGAGGGAAGAATATTTTGGATGCGGTGCTGATAAAACCAGATGAGCTCTATAGGTAAACCGAAGTAATAGATGGTATTAGTGATCACGAAGCTGTTCTTGTCGTAGTTAAAAATAAATGTGAAAGAAAGGAAGGTATTAAAATTAGGACTATTAGGCAGTACCATATGGCTGGTAAAACAGGCATGAGGGAGTTTTTAAAAAGTAACTATGATCGCTGGAAAATTGTAAATAAAAATGTAAACAGACTCTGGGATGGGTTTAAAGAAATTGTTGAGGAATGTGAAAATAGGTTTGTACCTTTAAAGGTGATAAGGAATGGTAAAGATCCACTATATTATAATAGAGAAGTAAAGAAACTAAGAAGGAGGTGCAGGTTGGAACGAAACAGAGTTAGAAATGGTTATGGAAATAAGGAGAAATTTAAGGAACTTACTAGGAAATTGAATCTAGCAAAGAAATCTGCTAAGGATAACATGATGGCAAGCATAATTGGTGGTCATACAAATTTTAGTGAAAAATGGAAGGGAATAGGTACTTTAAGGTAGAAACACGTTCAAAGAAGGACATTCCAGGAATCATTAATGAACAAGGGGGGTGTGTATTTGAGGATCTTCAAAAGGCAGAAGTATTCAGTCAGCAGTATGTAAAGATTGTTGGTTACAAGGGTAATGTCCAGATAGGGGAGGTGAGTAATACTAATGAAGTATTAAAATTTACCCATGATAACAATAACATTTACAGTAAGATACAAAAGTTGAAAATTAGAAAAGCAGGTGGAATTGATAAGATTTCTGGGGATATACTACAGGCAATGGGTTTGGATATAGTACCATATCTGAAACCCGTGGTGTAGGGGTAGCGTGCCTGCTTCTTACCCGGACGCCCCGGGTTCGATTCCCGGCCAGGTCAGGGATTTTTACCTGGACCTGAGGGCTGGTTCGAGGTCAACTCAGCCTACGTGATTAGAATTGAGGAGCTATCTGACGGTGAGATAGCGGCCCCGGTCTAGAAAGCCAAGAATAACGGCCGAGAGGAATCGTCGTGCTGACCACACGGCACCTCGTAATCTGCAGGCCTTCGGGCTGAGCAGCGGTCGCTTGGTAGGCCAAGGCCTTTCAAGGGCTGTAGTGCCATGGGGTTTGGTTTGGTTTGGTTTTTTACCATATCTGAAATACTTATTTGATTATTGTTTGGTTGAAGGAGCTACACCAAATGAATGGAGAGTTGCTACAGTAGCCCGTGTGTATAAGGGAAAGGGTGATAGACATAAAGCTGAAAATTACAGGCCAGTCAGTTTGACATGCATTGCATGTAAGCTTTGGGAAAGCATTCTTTCTGATTATATTAGACATGTTTGCGAAATTAATAACTGGTTTGACAGAAGGCAGTTTGGGTTTAGGAAAGGTAATTCCAATGAAGCTCAGCTTGTAGGATTTCAGCAAGATATAGCAGATATCCTGGATTCAGGAAGCCAAATGTACTGTATTGCGATTGACCTATCTAAGGCATTTGATAGGGTAGACTATGGAAGACTACTGGCAAAAATGAATGCTATTGGACTAGACAAAGAGTGACTGAATGGGTGGCTATAATTCTAGAAAATAGAACTCAGAGAATTAGAGTAGGCGAAGCTTTATCTGACCCTGTATTAATTAAGAAGGGAATTCCTCAAGGCAGTATTATTGGACCTTTATGTTTTCTTATATATATCAATGATATGTGTAAAGAAGTGGAATCAGAGATAAGACTGTTTGCAAATGATGTTATTCTGTACAGAGTAATGAATAAGTTACAAGATGGTGAGCTGCTGCAGGGTGACCTCGATAGTGTTGTGAAATGGACGGTGAGCAATGGTATGATGATAAACGGGGCTAAAAGTTAGGTTGTGAGTTTCACAAATAGGAAAAGTCCCCTCGGTTTTAATTACTGCGTTGATGGGGTGAAAGTTCGTTTGGTGGATCATTGTAAGTACCTAGGTGTTAATATAAGAAAAGACCTTCATTGGGGTAATCACATAAATATGATTGTTAATAAACGGTACAGATCTTCGCACATGGTTATGAGGGTATTTAGGGGTTGTAGTAAGGATGTAAAGGAGAGGGCATATAAGTCTCTGGTAAGAACCCAACTAGAATATGGTTCCAGTGTATGGGACCCTCACCAGGATTACTTGATTCAAGAACTGGAAACAGTCCAAAGAAAAGCAGCTCGATTTGTTCTGGGTGATTTCCGACGAAAGACTAGCGTTACAAAAATGTTGCAAAGTTTGGACTGGGAAGACTTGAGAGAAAGGAGACGAGCTGCTCGATTAAGCGGTATGTTCCGAGCTGTCATTGGAGAGATGGCGTGGGAGGACATCAGTAGACGAATAAGTTTGAGTGGTGTCTTTAAAAGTAGGAAAGATCACAATATAAAGATAAAATTGGAATTCAAGAGGACAAATTGGGGCAAATATTCGTTTATAGGAAGGGGAGTTAGGGATTGGAATAACTTACCAAGGGAAGTGTTCAATAATTTGCCAATTTCTTTGCGATCATTTAAGAAAAGGTTAGGAAAACAACAAATAGGGAATCTGCCACCTGGGTCTGCCTTAAATGCATATCAGTAGTGATTGATTGAAGTTGTAGCCTGCTTGTTGTCCTAACAAAATCTGGACACAGTTTGTTGTAACTTAAACGTGTTTAAACGTGAGGGATTCGAATCGGTCTAACGTAGAAATAAAGCGTTTCCGGACCTGTGTCCATATAACATATGTTCTTCTTCTACGTGTGAGGAATGTGTGCTGGAAGTTTGATAATGATGATGATGATGATGATGATGATGATGCTTGTTGTTTAAAGGGGCCTAACATCGAAGATCATCGGCCCTGCTGGAAGTTTGGACGTACCTAATTCTTACACTCTGTATAGTTAATATCGTTATTACCGCGATTCTGTGTCGTATATTTACGTCGATTTTGTTGGCAAATTCAATACGATACTCAATACAACATGTAAACGGGGATCGTATTTAGTACGGCAAGTGTACTCAGGTCGATTTTAGTTCCCATATAAACGTATTAAGAAACATATTATTATTATTATTATTATTATTATTATTATTATTATTATTATTATTATTATTATTATTATTATTATTATTATTATTATTATTATATAAGTAATGTAGAGTGAGGAAGTTAAAGGATGTCACGGTTTAAACTGATGTTTCAATCCTTCATATTGTTCTCTCTTAAAATGACGTTAGGAATTTAAGCCAATGAGACAAAGGAAAATAAGGAGGATGAAGAAATTAGTTTTGTTGTTGCGGCTGCTTCTGCTTCTTCTTGATGCAAGACTTTGGCTAGGGTTTTTCAAATTTTCCCAGTACTTCATGAAATGTGCTGGACACACTGCGACTCCTGTAAATGAATCTCAATAGTTACCGATTTCAGAGCTGGAACACTATCTCCTGTGCTGAATGAAGCTCTCATGGTCGTAGTTTCCCTCAAACAAACACCGACTCACTTCAGGAAATGCTAGGATAGCATCGTAACCCATTCCTAGGTCACATCTTAGGATCGGACGTAATACTCAAATGAAAAAAAAAGAAATGGCGTATGGCTTTTAGTGCTGGGAGTGTCCGAGGACAAGTTCGGCTCGCCAGGTGCAGGTCTTTTGAATTGACTCCCGTAGGCGACCTGCGCGTCGTGATAAGCATGAAATGATGATGAAGACGACACATACACCCAACCCCCGTCCCAGCGGAATTAACCAATCATGGTTAAAATTTCCTGCCCTGCTGGGAATCGAACCCGGGACCCCTGTGACCAAAGGCCAGCAAGCTAACCATTTAGCCATAGAGCCGGACATACTCAAATGACAGTCGCTAATCTACTGTCAAGGCGGCGTCGGTTCTCTCTGCAGTCTGCGAGTTGCTGACTTAGGCTACGGCCACACTTGCATGATTTCACGCTGCGCTACTACACGTTTTTCACGTAGCTGGACGACAGGGCTCGTGGCTACATTTGTGTGTTTGCACGGCGTAATTTTATTCGTGTGTTGTATATTGTTAAGCAGCGAAGAATCGCCATTGCTCTGTGGAAGAAATTCCTCTATTAACTTATGTGCTGCGTTGGTTGTTCGTCGTCGCCAAAGAAAGTATTGGACCCATCTTATAATAAGTGACAAGTCATCAAGTGGACAATTTGTGATCCTACACAATAAATTAAAAGGCAACCAAGAGATTTTTTGAGTATTACAGAATGTCCGTGACCTCATTTGAAATGCTTTCCTGTTTTTGAAAAATGCTATCAGCAAAAGAAACGCAACGTGTCCTCCAACACAGCGCCCGTTACTGATAACCACGCATCTCTCTTCATGTCTCTGTTTTTGAACTCTTGGTCCTTTGTATCGTAAAGACACCGGTACTTTTGTACCCCTAAAATTATTAATTCACTGTCTAATTCCCTTCTGCAAAGTGAAAGTACCAAACGAACGCAGATGGACCACGCGCAATATTCTAACAAGAGCAAAATACCACAGCATCCTCTTCCCGCAAGTTTGGCCAGGCACTAAACGGGAAAATATGCAAATAAAATGGACCTCGGCCCATTCTGGATTGGGCGACCTTGGAGACGCCCATTGTCTCATGTCCCGTGGCGGGAAATTACGCTGTGTGTGGCCAGTCCCATCCAAGTTAGTGCTGTGCATTTTTGACGCGAGATTTCATGCAGTAACGCAGCGTGAAATCACGGAAGTGTGCCCGGAGCCTTACGTGTGAACATCCAACACATATCTATCATAACTGCCACGACTGGCAACGCGGGACGATAATAAACGAGTAGCTGCCCACTAGCCCAGCGGTGCTACAAATGCTCGCACTCAAATTGTCGACGGGTGAGCAGGGACATTTTCTTGCAAAGTATAAACCATCGGACATATACCTGTTTGAACGAAATCTGCTGCGGCTCCCCTTGTAGGTGGAATAGAGTAGTTAACTTTAATCACAAGGAATTAATGTGGTACTCATTTTTTGATGTAGGTTGAATGAACTCCAGAAGTGAAAGTCCTGTTTCCAAATGTCTCGACTTGCTATAGGAAATGGAGCCGACATCCTTCCGGGAGTACTGAATCCCCATTACGTAGTCAGCCATCACTATTGATATCCAAGGTGTCCACAGCTTCAACAGGAACTTTGTCTCGCATGCTTCCTTCAGCTGCTCTACCCTAGCCTCCGGTTATGAACACACGGACTTCATTCATCGGCCAAGCTGCACCAAGCTGCTATCACCTGCACCTTAACGGAAGAAAACACTATTCCTCTTCCGGCAACTATTTAATACATATTTTCAACAGTTATGTTATAGTCTAGAAATAGCGAGCCCGCCTCTTATCCAAAGGCCACGTAATCGATTCCCGGGCAGGTAACGGATTTTTACCGGGATCTGAGGGCGGGTTCAAGGTTCACTCAGCGTACCTGAGAACAATTGAGGGGCTCTGACGGTGAGATAGCGATCCCGGTCTAGAAATCGAAGAATAACTGACAAGAAGTTTCGTCGCTCTGTCCATGCATCACCTCGTAATCTGCAGACCTCTAGGATGAACAGTTGTCGCCTGGTAGGCTAATAACGGGGGCGTAATAACCTCACGACTTCTCACCTAGGCAGGCACGGTTCGATGCCCAAAACCCGGTCTATGCATGTGGGATTTTCGAAATGAAGAGTCACGTCCCTGTGGTTCGTATTCCACGTAAAACTGTGCTCCTGGGCTATAATCACAATATCAACAGACTCGTAAAAGTACAAGCTAAGTTGTTTGCTTGATTATTGTGTGACTGTAGGGTAACTGTGTTGTTCATGAGATAAGGGACCTTCCCATTATTATTCTGAGGAGACACCTGAAAAGAAGAGCCTCATTGACGATTGTTCTGCCAGTCTTCCCTAGATCAATCGCGGAAAGAGAAAAACCTACTCACATCTCCGCAATGTAGAGATTTCTGGTCGTTTAACATGGACCTTCCATCTTTCCCCTCTCTCCTCCCACTGCCACAGCAAGCGTACGTCCGGGGTCAGGAACACATCATTAGATCGTATTTTTGCTCTCCCGTCTGTAAAAGTTACATAAACTTCCTGTCATATACATAGAAACTTTTTTCTTTGGAAAACATCATTACAGTAGGAACAATTATTTCGAAAGTGATCACCATCATTCGCTGATCAAAACTAGACTAGATTTGATTTCTAGTTTTGAGTAAAATTTCATATGAGCAATACATTTATATCCGCAATTATCGCTATCACGTATGCATTCATCAAGCAATAAAAATAAGATATAATCGTCAGTAAAAAATATATGTTTTAACCGTTTGCTGGGAATATGTTCTATGTTATCTGGCAACACACAATTTTTCAGGAACAAATAAACTCTCGTACCTGTGTAGGTTGTGCCACTCACCGCTGGGTTCCGTGGTTCAAATCCCGGTCACTCCATGTGAGATTTGTGCTGGACAAAACGGAAGCGGGACAGGTTTTCTCCGGGTACTCCAGTTTTCCCTGTCATCTTTCATTCCAGAAACACTCTCCAGTATCATTTCATTTCATTTGTCAGTCATTATAGGAGTGTGAGCCGGCCCCGTGATGTAGGGGTAGCGTCCCTGCCTCTTACCCGGAGGCCCCAGGTTCGATTCCCGGCCAGGTCAGGGATTTCTACCTGGACCTGAGGGCTGGTTCAAGGTCCACTCAGCCTATGTGATTAGAATTGAGGAGCTATCTGACGGTGAGATAGCGGCCCCGGTCTAGAAAGCCAAGTATAACGGCCGAGAGGATTCGTCGTGCTGACCACACGACACCTCGTATTCTGCAGGCCTTCGGGCTGAGCAGCGGTCGCTTAGTAGGGCAAGGCCCTTTTTATAGGAGTGTGACAGGCCTCGGCAGCCGACACAGTTCCTATCCTCGCCGCAAGATGAGGGCTTCATTAATTCCATCCCTGACCCGTTCAATGACTAGAAAACAGGTTGTAGGTTTTCAATTCATTTTCACCTGTGTAGGTTGTGTCTGCAGGAGTCACACACGATGAGGAAAACTGAAATATTATATTTGTCCTCGAGAGTACAAAACTCCCAGTCCATCGACCTTTCCGTCTCGTCTAAGCGACAACATAAATGTTTAGAAACTAACACACCATGATCAAGTGAGAGGCAAAAACTTTTCCTATTTGAGATGCTTTAACCTACACGAATCAGCTTTACATTGTCTTAAAAAAGCGTACTCATACTCTAAACATTAGGCCTAATATCTTGTTGTGGCCTTCCTAAGAAATTAACTATGTTAGCCATGAGTAAACCAGAATTTAAAATGAGCAATACAATCGGTGTTCTTCTAAATATTCGAAAACACTCTATCAATATTAAAATATTGCATTTTCTCTTAAACTGCTGCCTCGAATGACGTGAAATCTATACGTATCAGTGATTCACGAAAAAAAATTATACTAAACAAGTTTTTAGACTTATTGAGGAAAAATAAAGAATAAAAATCTGTCTTTCCACGTGAAGTAAAGAAACTCGGCAACTAGTTAATCTAAAATACTGTGGATTAGATTTATAAGGACATTTTGAGTAAGGCGTGAATTGTAATTTTGAAAATAATGTACCCTTTAATATTTCCATTGTTAATCGTATTAATACTGTAAATTCCTGTACGTCAGATTTCAAGAGTTCTAACTCTCAATTCAGGAGAGGACAAAATCTATCTGCACTCTTCATCGTTCTCTATTACAGCTACATTTTTCTTTCTTTTCTTTATACAGTTCTCTTTATATATTTTGCTATTTAATCGTTTATTATTAATCTAGTTATGAATGTACCCATTTTTTTTTACTTTGCTATCCTGTACCACTATTGTAAGCAATATGGGAGATACAGCTTCCTTTTTACAGCATATAATAGATGTGAATAAAGCTGGGAGGTTAGTGTATACCTCCAAATAGATGTCTTTCTAGGGGCCGATGACCTAGTTCCTTTCTCTTTCCGCCAGTTTTGAATCTAGCCAATCCCTAATTTCTGTATTTAATTTTCAACCTATCACAGGCTTCTTGTTCGATTCTAAGTGTAACTTTGAAATTCATCCAATAAAATTGAGAGGGTGTGGCTAGTTTAGTCTTGAATGATCTCGAACTTTCCCTGAGGGTTTATAAACTGCGGCTTTTCACGTTTCTTGGCCAATTGATCGTCATCTTACTGAGTGTGTGTGTGTCAAAGCAGGAGGCGGGCGGCCTCTTTCGTCGGTCAACAGAATATCTACAAGGTAATGGTCACATAACTTTATCCTTTCTTGCTACCTCCGCAGTTTAATCCGAGGGAAAGGTCCGAATCGTCAACTATTTAATCTACTTTTCTAAAAATGTAACCTTCTGCCGGCTAATGTAAAAACTTCATAAAATATTTAACTGTAAATCGGTGATAGAGAGTGATGTACCCTCTCGAGCTCCCCTTCATCTTGGTTTGAGGTGACTACGTTTCGTAACTGCTTTTCCTTCTGTAATGTGTTAAAGTAATTTCTATACGAGTCACCCCAGTAGCTTGGGGTTAGCCCCTGTTTTCATCGGTCTAGAGCCCTTTAGGTTTTTTAGTGTTCATTATAATGGAGCGCAGTCTGCCTCCATTCACCTTGTGGTTGGGCCAGTTATCTAACCTGTTCTTTTTCCCTGAAGGCCCAGTAGGTTGGGTATTAAATACCCCTGTATAAATTATTTTCAAATGGTAAGTTGTACCCTGAGGGGCCGGTAATTGTAAATTGATGTTGCCTTGAGTAGGCTTGAGAAACTGGGAGCCTGTTAGCTCTTTGTCAAGTTTTGTACTTGTAACGAGCGCCTCTGGAAGGCTTGATATTGTATTTTGGAGAGCAAGTGCTCTTGAATTAGGGGATTTCTGCCCTTGAGTAAATTCGTGCTCTTTTGTAAATTTGAGCTGGGAGCTCAAGAATTGTAATGTGAGAGGCTTGAAGCCCAGGACCTGGAGAATTCTCTAATATTGTATTTTCCTTGACTGGTTTCAAAATTGCTAATTGTACATGTTATGTTGTTATTTGTTGATTAAATTCTGAAGAAATATAACCTTTGTTAAAGTTTAAATTGATTTTGAGACTGTAGATAGACCCATTCACCCCGGCACCTTCTTTAACCTATTTCTGCTCCACGGGTATCCCCGTAACAACAACAACAACAATAATAATAATAATTTATATGTCCAATTACTGTGCCGTTTCTTTACCGGATCGGGCATGAAATGATGTGCATCTTCGTAGCGAGTTCTTACGACTAAATGCCCTTCTTGATGTCAACCTAATCAGATGAGTTAATGATATGAAATGAATATGATGATAGTAATATTATAATGTCCCCTTTTCTCCTACAATATTCCTGCCCCCAACATATTTTATTAATCTGATGATCTTGCTGCCTATTTCACAACTCATAGACGTTTTGGACATGTAGAATAGGGAAAACAAAATTACACTGCGGTAAGATGACGTCGCATTTCGTATTCAGAAGGCACAGTGAGCCATCTGGTGGCGAACGACAGTACCATTTACAATAGAGCAACGGTCCTGTATTTTCAAGTTCAAACTAAGGATGGGCTTAGCAGTTATTTTTGATTAACGGTTATAACTGGAGCGGTTACCCAAAATACTCGTTAACGTTAACGGTTAAAAATAACCTCTAGTGCCGAAATGAGTGGCTCAGACTGTTGAGGCGCTGGCCTTCTGACCCCAACTTAGCAGGTCTGGTTCAGTCCGGTGGTATTTGAACACGCCAGCCTCGCAACGGTAGATTTACTAAGCACATAAATGAACTCCTGTGGGAATAAATTTCGGCACCTCCTCTCCTCCGAAAACCGTAAAAGTAATTAGTAGAACGTAAAGCCAATAAATTGATATTATTATTATTATTATTATTATTATTATTATTATTATTATTATTATTATTATTATTATTATTATTATTATTATTATTATTATTATTATTATTATAACCTCTAGTACAAGAGGGGTACCTAATATTCGCTGCACAAACGAAATGTGGTGCCAGCCCCGTAGTCTCGGGGTGGCGTGCCGGCCCGGCCACCGATTTTCAACTGCATCTGAGGGCTGCTTCGTGAGGTCCACGTGTTTATACACTTGAGAAGTTACCTGACGGTGATGACGGCTCCGGTCAAGAAAGCCGAGAATAACGACTGGGAGGATTCGTCACGCTGACCACGCGTCACCTCATAATCTGCGAGCATTCGGGGTGAGAAGCTGTCGCTTAGTAGGCCAAATGCTCATCGAAGCAGAAAGTACTAGGGAAGTATAGTATGTGTACCAACTGCAAGGTTGACGTAAGGAGCGTAAGTTAAGAGCCATAATTTCCTTTTATGTAAATACCACTCTACCGCAGATAGGCCTACTTCACCCATGGAAAAATACATGAAGTGGATCAGTTTAAAAATGACGAATAATTACCTCCAAATGACAGAAGGATACTGAAAATGAATGTAAAATACATGCTTAAATAACTTTATAGAACAGCCACGGCAAGTGGCAAGGAGCATGAACAAGGAATACAACACAAACTTAATCCATCACCATTTAAGAACAATGTTAATGACAAGCTGAAATAACTTGCATAAATTCTGATCACTGTGATGGTAACTGGTAGCGAGTACGGCCGCGCGGTTTTGCTCTCTTCATAAACGCGTTTACGAGTCAGTACTGATTACTTGAGGCAGTTACTGGTAGCGTGCAGGACCAAGACCATCTACAATGTAATCAGACCTTAATACAAAATCAACATGGCCGACGCATCGGTTGACTGTAAACAAACCTGTGATACATAAACATAACCTCCTAATTATCGTATTGAATGGCTAAGTTGTCAATATTAACGAAAAGAATACTTTACTTTGGGCAATATACAAATATCATCTAGAAATAGCCTATATTTAGATAACCATACGTGAAAAATTCAAAATATGTCTTTCCTATGAACTATGTATGGTCCAGGAAATAGGTAATATAGGCTTTCATTCCAAAATATCAGTCTTGGGGGAATATCTGATGCATTTCAAAGTGTGGCAGTTTCAATTCAATAAATCAATCAATCAATCAATCAATCAATCAATCAATCAATCAATCAATCAATCATGCAATCAATCAATCAATCAATCACCAATGACCTGAATTTAGGGTTGTCGTCCAAGTGGCAGATTACGTATCCAATGTTTACCCAGTATTTTCTTAAATGATTTCATGGAAGTTGGAAATTTATCGAACTGATGTAGATATAGTAGGGGGCACCATTGGTAAATCATTCCAGACCGTAATTCTTCTTCCTATAAATCAATAAATGTTTTTAAAATACATTTATTTGTATGACCTTTATATTACCACACGCTTTTAAATACAATAGCCTACCTCGTTCAAGAAATTTATTTGAAATATAACCTTATCACGAATTTCAATTATCTCATAACAATGATTCTTATAATGACTCACCACACCGCTACACTACATCTCCTTCACTTCAGATAATGAATCTGTCTGTTAGGTCATCAGCCCAGAGGCTGGTTGGATCCTCAAATAGCACCACCAAAGGTTATGCGGTTATAAGGAAACCCCAAAAACCAATGGCAGCACCAAAATGAGGCATACTAGGCAAGATGAGGAGTGAGGTAGTGTGCCATTGCTTTCCTCACTGGGTCAGAAAGTACTATTGCAGCACGACTGACCCTATGAGCCGCACCTTTTATAACACTCAGATGCACTAGTCAGGCTCTGAATGTCATTACTCAGCACTTCCCATACCCCAGCAACTTCCATATTGTCAAAGCCATGGATGTTGACTGAGACTTCGGTGGAAGCTACACTTTACTCTGGCCTGTGCCAAGAGACGGCATATGCATTTCCGTATAAAGCACTTTAACACCCAAATCGTTGGCAAAGTAAATACGTACTGTAAGTGACAGTATATCAGTTGATAACTTGTCCTCTAATTTAACAAAGAGCATATGTTCACAGATAAAATAAATAGCTTTAGCGTGCCTACCTCTCACCCGGAGGTCATGGGTTCGATTCCCGCTCAGGTCAAGAATTTTCGCCTGGGCCTGAGGGTTGGTTCGAGGTTCACTCAATCTAAGTGACCCTAAGTGATAGCAATTGAGGAGATATCTGAGGGTGTGAGAGAAAGTGCGAAAATATTTTTCTTTTCCTAAAAATAAACGTTATCGACAACTATAAATCAACAATAAAACGTCTTTGACTCTTTATATCTCTCCAAACCAGTTTCTTGTTCTACGTAATCGATATGTAGAAAATTTCATGCTGGTATTTGCTATACACCGGCAGATATCCGCGAATTTTAAAATACATGTATTTCCACAGAAAACGGTCTGGCACTTTACAGCAGTAGAGTGAAGGCGAAGCTCTGGCCTCTTCCAGCTGATGGGGAGCGCCTGACCAGATCGGCTCTTGGATACAAGAGGGTTAACCAACAATCTAGAGCGTACGTTCACTGAGTGCTTGAAGCTGTTGAAGTTAATTCTTAAAATTCTTATGATGTCTGTCGAAGCAAAAACATATTTTTTTCTACTTTGAAGAAAATAAAAGCTATCTTAAGGAACTCTATGACCCAGGAAAGAGTGTCGGCCTTGGCAATGCTTTCTATTGAAAGAGATCTGGTGATGGAGAACGCAGACTTGAAGCAACGGGAGACTGATAAGTTTGCATCAATGTAAAACAGGACGGCAAATTTTCTCTTCTATTTTAATTGCTGGATATATCTCAGTTTTAATAGGAACGATAATAGTGTTTCTTATTTTTTTCTTAAGATTCTCACATAAAAAAGCGACATTGAAATTTTGGTGCAACACCCAGCTTCAGATACCACCAGCCGCCACTGTTGTATAGCATTATTTGAAGTGATTCTACATACTGCATACAGGGTATCTCAAACATTTTGCGTCAAATTGGAACAAGTGATAGTGTGTCCACAACCGATTATATTGAGTTAGGGAATCAATGGTCGGAAATGCATATTTATTGTGTTATGGACACACACAGCGTACAACGCATAACAGCAACTTAGCTCATAGTAATTGTTCAAAGTGACGACCGTCAGCCTCAATGCATGCATTGCAACGGCGCAAGCAGTTCTGCCGCACTCTCACAAAGATCCCGGGTGTCTGTTGTACACTGAAACAGGCAGCGGGTGATAAACAGCGTACACCCCTGACCACCAACAGACGTACTATACACAACTAAGCTCAGATAATGTGTGTCATGTGACGACCTATGCCGCACGCACACCATTATCCCTGGTGTCAGTTGTCTATTGCATTAGACAGCTAGTAATGTGTCCACAGTGAGTTGTGTTACTGTGGACAGTGCATGACGCGTATTCAAAGATAGAACGTTACTCGTCACGAAAGTTGGCGGACATGCATTTAATATACGGTGCGGCATGATGTGGTTCCCATAAAGCAACACGAATGTACAGAGAACGCTTCCCCAAGATGCGTCATCCTAATTGGAAGAAGTTTTCTCCGTGGATACTAACTTCCGAGAGACGGGGTCATTTACCCCATAGAGAGCCGGCCAAAGTTTCCACCAATTGCATGTCCGAACACCAGACTTTGAGGAAATTGTGTTGGAACGTGTGGCCGACTACCCAGCAATAAGTACCCGTCAACTTGTCCGTGGAAAGTACACTCCGAAGGATACAGTGTGGAGAGTACTGGCAGAACAGGTATTACACCCCTGTCATAAGGAATGCGTGCAAGCACTGGAATCAACGGGTTTTGAGCGCCCGCGTTGACATCTGTCATTGGATTATCCACCACAGTGCTATAGTGCCGAACAATGTACAGTTTGTATTGTTCACGGGATGAGGTCTCATTCACCCGTGGTGGTGTTTTCACCAGCCACAACAGCCATGTCTTGAGTGAGGACAATCCACACGCCACCCACATCGGTGGCAACCAGCAACTATTCACTGTCAACGTATGGGCGCCTTAACCAGAGCCCCCTTTGTCGCCGCTTTTCAGAGTTCCTGACGGGTCTTCACAGCTACCGTAGCGGTCCCAGGGCCCTCGGAATCCCCACTGTACTTCACCCCTACAATCAGGGAATGACCTTATGCTGAATCGTCGTTTGACTAGTCCAGGTCACCTGGTGTTCCTGCGAGATGTCCTGCCACAGTTCCTGGAGACTGTACCCCTTGTTGTCTGCGAAAGGATGTGGTGTCAACACGACGGTGCACCAGCCCATTTCGTCCGACTCGTTGGCTGAATGGTCAGCGTGCTGGCATTCGGTTCAGAGGGTCCCAAATTCGATTCCCGGCCGTTTCGGGGACTTTAACTTTCATTGGTTAATTCCAATGGCCCAAGGGCTGGGTATTGGTGCTGTCCCCAACTTCCCTGCACCTCACATACCACACATAACACTATACTCCACCATAATAACACGCAGTTACCTACACAAGGCAGATGCCGCCCACCCTCATCGTAGGGTCTGCCTTACAAGGACTGCACTCGGCTAGAAATAGCCACACGAAATTAAACCAAGCCCATTTCGATCTGAATGTCCGCGAACACTTGAACAACATGCATCCTCATCGTTGGAGTGGAAGGGGAGAAACATTCCCATGGCTAGCGCGATCGCCGGATCACACACCTCGGGAATTTTTCTTCTGGGGTTACGACAAGTCGTTGGTGTACGAAACCCCCGTAGAAATGGATGAAGACCTGCTTGCTAGTGTCCAAGCTGCCTGTCCCCTGGTACAACAGACACTAGTTAGACAACTCCATGTTTTCAGTTTTCATATTTGTTTGACCTATGTGACTTTTTATGCTGAATTCGGTTCCAGAACTGTTCAGATTCAAATAAGGACAGACCATAGGTAGAATAACATGTATTTGCTCAGTTTAGAATCACAATATGGATAATTCCACCATAGTTTCGTTTCTAAAATTGACAACACCTTCGGTAGGCAATGAGAAGCTTGCATTCATGCAATCTGCTCGTGCATTTCATAATGATTCTTATTAATAATTAACTTTATATTGTTCAATAAGAGTAAAAAATGGAAGTCCAGGTTAAAGAAGTTCCTCTGAAAGAAGCAAGGAAGCGAGCAATTGACAAGTCAAATTGGAAACCACAAAAGTAAAGATTGCCAGGTGAGTAATTCCAGTATGGTTTCAGAGCAGTAACATTCAATAGTTTCAATATTGTATTATGCAATTTTATGTTTAAATACGGGAAGATTTGTGTGGATTTAGGCCTATAAGTGACAGCTGGCATTTTCATAAAATAGACGTACTTTTATTTTCACAACTAAGCCTACAGTAAAGCTAGGCCTAAGAAACATTGGACCATCTCTTAATAGGTTATATTAAAGATCAATGGTTTTAATTTTAAGATTTTCTGCAAATGTTATCATAATGTTGGGGCCTCTTTCTGTTTCAGATACTCCCCCAAAGCATTGCCAATATATTGAACATCTGGCCTCAGAAGCAGCCGAAAAGCTTGTAGACTGCCAACAACGCATGATGTTAATAAATATCATGCTTCCTACTACTTATCAAAGGAAAAGGAGAAGAAATACAGTTCCCTTTTGAAATTTTGTAAGGAAATTCAACAGACAAGGAGACGTGAAAATATGGAGCTTCAGGATCGGTAATGTATCAGTACTATATTATTAATGAGGTAAACAACAAAGTACAGGTGTGTCGAAATGCCTTTCTAGGAATTCTCAACCTAAAGAAACAAAGATTTTTAGGAGTGCTCCAAAGTTTTAAACGAAATGGTTTACTTGTACCTCATGAAACTCGCGGTGGAGATCGCAAACCTGAAGCATCCAAAGGCAAAAGGGAATCAGTGATTTCTTTCGTTAAAGGCTTCAAGGGTGTGGAATCACATTATGACAGAGTGAAAAGTAGGAAATTGTATCCTTCTTCGGATCTAAACATTAGAATTTTTAAATGTATGACATAACCATAAAAAAGGTGGAAGGTTAAGGACTCATATTTCTGGAACATTTTCAACAGCCGCTTCAATATTAGCTTCGCCGCGCCTCTTTTGGATGTTTGTTCTCTCTAGCTTCAACTACAAGAGGGACTGAAGCAACCTGAACTACAAAAGGATGAAAAGTCGAAAGTAGAATTGGAGACAAAAAGGATGATTCAAATCTTACAAGCTAGTTCATTCTTCAACCATCTGGGAGAAGAAAGAGGACTGGAAGCCAGTTCTTTCGACATGCAAAAGAATCTGCCACTTCCTAAAGTGCCAGACCAAATGCCATACTACAGCCGTCAGCTCTATTGCTGTAACTTAGCCGTCGTTACTGGATCTTCTACAGCCCCACTGAATACAAGAACAGTTTGTAGTTACACTTGGTGTGAGAATGAAATGCAGGAATCTTCCAATCAATTCGCCTCTGCTGTTTTTCGTGAGTTGTGTGAGCAATCTATAAAGAAGATCTTGCTGAAGTTAAAGTAATCGGACTAGTTGCAGATGGATGTGCAGGCAAGAACAAAAATGTAAATATGCTTACCATGTGCTCGTTTCTGTTATTCAAGCATGCTCCAGAGAATATAGAGTCATTGGAAACTATATTCCCTGTAACTGGACACTCTTTTCTGCCAGTTGACAGTGTTTTTGGGTTACTTGGAAAAGACTTAAGAAAGAAAATCACTATAATTTATCTGGCAGAATACCATGAAGTCTTTTCAAAGCATGGACGGGTGGAAATTGTGGGAAGAGACTGGATAGCGCATGACTGGAGAAAAGAAGCAAAGGTGGTGGTAAAGCCAACCCATAGTCTACACTTTCCGCTTTTCAGATGCAAGCGCTTCATACTTAGACGCTCCAAAACCCACAAAAATGTACTAGTATATGGTGAGATATCATACAACACCAATATCGGTAAGTTTATGTCCATAATATAAAATGTCAAGTCACTTCTAGAACTCAGTCCTGCAACAATTCCTATCGGCTGTAGCGTCAACCCCAAGATAATTGCAGATGTTAAGATTGTCTTTTCCAAGCACTTTGGAGAAAATTGGCAAGAAATAGACCGTTTACAGTTAAGCCGCAATCTCACAGTACAGAGTGAGGCTGGTAATATTCTCAACAATGGACAATGTGAGTGTGATGAGTTAGAGACGGCAGATTTTGAAGAACTAGATCTTTCTAAGCTGTAAGAACAACTTAAATATATCAGTTTTGTAAAAAGGAATCTTAAAAATATTTGTCCATGTTATTTTGAACTATACGGCCGACTTTACATGATTTTATTTTAATACATTGGACATAATTACATTATTTTAAAACACCATCAGGAATTAGAAGTGTAGATGAAGAAAATAAAATTAATTCTTTCGTATAGAGTTTATAATTATTTGGTTTCAGCTTAAAATGGCTCTCTTTGCCTTCAAAAACAGACAACTCCATGACTTGGTTTCATACATGGCCGACTCTACTATTTAAAATATAATTTACGGCTTTGATATTAATTTAATTTATTAATGAGTATGAAAAAAATGTTTATGTTGCCTATAGGAATTAATTTTTTTAAATCACCGTGATATTGACAACCAATATTTTGGACTTACATTTTTGCCTCTCCTGTAAAAAAGCAAAAGTAGAGTTGTCTGACTTTTATACCATGCTCTTCATGGTCTTCATATATACAAGCAGATATTTTGCTAGTAAAAAAAAAAATACATCTCAGAATATGTGCCATGTACTTTTTACCTTGTCATTTTAGTTTTCCCACAACTGAGTCATATATGCCAGGACCTAATGTGTTTTGAACGGCCGTAGTAAGAAATGCCGGTTATGTCATTCTATCTTCGTGTGGTGGAGGTACAGTAGCAGAGCATAGGGGTTGTTGAACCTGTTTCTTATCGCAGGCCAACTCATCTTGTTGTTTTCCCCTAAACGCTTGGCAAGTAGGGGAGGCTGACTCACTTGCCAGACCACTTGCCTTACTTGAAAACCGGTCTAAGGAACTCTGTGTGAAAAGTGCACATAATCCTTACGGAAATATCCACAATTATACCTTCTCATGTTGTCGCCGAGTGTTATTTTGTACTCGTTACGTACATTATGTAAAGTCGAATATCCGTACCAGCGCATACATGCGAATCAAGAGTTGTGCAGTTGTGTGTGTGTGTGTGTGTGTGTGTGTGTGTGTGTGTGTGTGTGTGTGTGTGTGTGTGTGTGTGATTTATAAGACGTCAATGACATTACTCAGTGATCCAAGCTGACAAAAATGAAGGGAAATTGTTAAAGAGTTAATGAAAAGTTGATCGGGCGAGTTGGCCATGTAGTTAGAGCGCGCAGCTGTGAGCTAGCATCCGGGAGGTAGTAAGTTCGAACCATACTGTCACCAGCCCCAAAGACGGTCTACCTTGGTTTCCCATTTTCAAACCACGAAAATGCTGGTGGGGCTGTACCGTAGTTAAGGTCATGGCAGATTTCTTCACATTCCTAGCCCTTTCCTATCCCATCGTCACCATAAGGCTATCTGTGTCGGTGTGGCGTAAAACAGCATGTTCGCGATGCTGGTTGTGTTACATCACACTATGAAAAGCGAGGACCTGAACGGCCAAGTGCAATCCTAGACGTGAAAGGAGACATCCTGACAATGGTAGACGATGGTCCAGGGTGCGCTACGCGTAGCATCACACGTGACATTGGTGTTCCAATTTGGACCGTGCGTAGGACACAGCATGAAGAGCGAGCGCAACCTTATCATATTCAACGGGTGCAGTGTTTCTCACCAGTTGATTACCTTCGTTTACGCCACACTGACACAGATAGGTCCTGTGGCGACGATGGCGCAGGAAAGTGCTATGATCGGGAAGGAAGCGAACGTGCCTTAATTAAGGTACAGCCCCAGCATTTGCCTGGTGTGAAAATGGGAAACCACGGAAATGTATCTTCAGTGCTGGCAACAGTGGGGTTTCGTACCCACTATTTCCCGAATACTGGATACTGGCCGGTGTAGCTATCGAGCTCGGTGATGATTACGAATCAAGAGTGGATTTCTGCCGTTGGTTAATTTATCTAGCACGCAATCCAGACATTCTGTCCGGTGTATTCATGACAGATGCGGCAACATTCACACGACATCGAATGTATAATATGCACATCACTCATTCATTGGATGTGGAACATCCCGGCGCAGTGTTGTGCCGTTTTCACATGACGTTGATATGAAATAATCACAGTAAAACAGCACAAGTACTGGTGCATGGAACCAAGATCTGCTGGACTCACAAAAATGGCGCCGGAAAAGGCTTGACATGAAAATATGTATACACGTTACGATTAGAAAACGTTAAACGCGAGAAATGGACTTCATTAATACTTTAAAATGTATGTCTGTCTGTTAGGTCATCAGCCCAGAGGCTGGTTGGATCCTCAAATAGCACCACTAAAGGCTATGCAGTTATGGGGAAACCGCAAAAACCAATGGTAGCGCCAAAATGAGGCGTACTAGGGATCCTCACTGGATAAGAAGGTGCCACTGCAGCACGACTGATCCTATAAGCAACACCGTCCATAACACTCGGACACTAGTTGTGATCCAAATGTCATTACTCAGCACCACCCATACCCCAATAGATTCCATATTGTCACAGCCATGGATGAGACTGGGACTTCGGTGGAAGCTACACTTTGCTCTGGCCTGTTCCAAGAGACGGATACAAAAATACTGCCTCCATCAAGAAATGGCAACAGGCGGAATATTGTATAATATTAGTTATTTAGTAGTAATCTTAGGTGTTATATGTACCGTAATTTGTTTATTTCGTAAGATGAAACTAAAGAAATGTATGTAAATAGACGTCACACACATGGTTAGTTATCGATGTCACGAAAACACAATGGTGGCGATATCTATGGCGTAACTAGCGAGTAGTATTCCTTGAACTAGCAGTAGGTGTTATTCAGTTAAAGATTCCGTTGCATGTCACTGTAATTGTAATGTAGATGATTATTGAGAGGTTATTAAGATAGAAAAAAGCTTTAGAGTTGGCAATGCAAAGATTTATGACAAGCAGAATTAGAATTATCCAGTAAAATATACTGTTGTATATAAACCTAATAATCTCAATCAAGATTGTTACAGGCTCATTCTACTCAAGAAGAACGCTGGAATACCTGTCAGCAAAAAAGTTGTAACCCTCAAAATGCAAATTTTTCCATTGATACAATGTTTCTGCACCCGCATGACACGTGGCGAAATTTTAACAAATGAAAAACGGCGCTTAACGTTCAAGTTTGCCAACATAACTTCCTAAATGCCTCACTCTGACCGCATACATCGTTTATGCACGGAAACCAGCATTCTAGAAAAGTGAGGGTTACAACGTTTTTTCCGGCAGTTATTCGCATGTCTGTTTGGAAAATAAGCAAGAGTAAAGAGATGGAGGGCTAATATATAAGAGTAAGCCCTGAATGTAGTAGATCATGTGGATACGAAGAGGAAATACCAGACCATGCGCAACCCTAACCTTGGTCCACAAGTCAGTTAAATTTTGTATATTACTGTGAAATAATGCCCTTTCTCGTAGTTTTTATTTCTATTTCATAGATGTAGTATGTAATTTCATGTATATTTAGATGTCCTGAAGTAGTTCGATCCGATACGGAGCAAACACATAATAAGCAATGGCGAATAATATTATAATTCGACATATTGCGACATGTATATATATGTATTCGAGTGTGGAATTTGTAAATTTATATTTTAACAAGCGTGTGCGGAATTATTTATTGAGATGTTCCAACCTCGATGTTCTTAATAACGGCTAGTATTATTATTACTTGGTGAATAGTGCAACGTAAATACGTGTTATGAACAGTGATTTGACGATCATTTATATCGATATTCTTTAAGAAGTGCTAGCAATATAGGAAGAAAAGATGATGTGCCTTATGATATGAGTCGTTATATGTGAGTGCTAAGAACTGGATTATTGAATTAATGCCTTAATATTACTCGAGGCATGGATTGTAATGATATAATTATGTCAAGTGTCACATATATACTACGCAGGTAAGTCGTGTACTTGGAGTTAATTTGTGGTTAATGTTAAACATGTGCATTCATATTAGTTGGTCTACGTCGAAGTAATATGTGAGTGATAATTGAGTATCAGTGGACGGTGTGTAAATACAAGTGATAAGGATTGTCAGGTTGATACTGAATTATTTTATGAAATGCACTAGAAGCGTGTCCTGTGTTTCAATGTGACGAATATATGTTAATTATGAGATACGATGTGCAAGTGAAGTCGTATCAGAATTGCTGAGATTTAATAACGTAGGCTGTCATAAACGCATACATTTCGTTCATACTGTGCGAGTTCGAGGAGATAAGCGTGTTTACTACATATTCTTATGCATGTTTATAAGAACATCGATTTCTTAAAGGCCGTGATTCCTACTCATGAACTATCGTTAGTTATAATGTAGGGTTATTTACTAGCGAAGTTTTGATTTTCATATGAATAATCCGCATCGTTTTATTTTGCATATAGTGATTGATATTTAGACGGGATACGTGCGGCGTGATCATTAATGATTAATTATAGCACACATAGCTACGAGGGTAGCCAACATGGTATTTAAATATAATTTAGTAGTTGCAGTTTATGGATTGAATAATAGGTTGATATGTAGATTAGATATTATGTAATTTATTGATTTTATTTCTTAAATATGATCTTGTTACATTATTATTGTGTCATACCATCCCATCCTTCATGTCATACATTATTTTATCGATAGGGTAGATCCTCGGTGGTATGTGTGGAGATTATTATGTCTCTAATCTTATGTCTATGCGAGCATCTTCAGGACAGTTTATTTTAGAATAGGTTGATTCAGATTTTATATCATTTTTTGAGTTTCATCGCGAAAGAATATTATTGATAGGACAATGTATGTATGTATGTATGTATGTATGTATGTATGTATGTATGTATGTATGTATGTATGTATGTATGTATGTATGTATTGTGCCCTTTTCAAGGCAAAAACTGCGGTGAACTCTTCCTTCTTCTGTGCGCCGGCTGCTCCTGTAACAAATGACATGTAAATCATACTCACCGCTGCATGTAGACTCTTCTTCCTCAGTCGTGACCGTCCGCTATCCCCGAAGAGAGGCCACCCGTCGAACAAGGAGTGAGGAAATGAAAAGATGGGGTAAACTAACTAAAAATGACGGTACCCAAAGACTGAATTAAATTTAAATAAAGGACTAATTTATTGAATAAAATGCAAAATGCCAAAAGGAATGTAAGTGAACTAGACTGGTGAAAAAATGTAAACAAATGAAATAAATGAGACTAAGAAAAATTAAAGATTGAAGATCTGCCTTACAAAACACCATAATCTGCCTAATAAACTGACTGAAGGTCAAACACATTGATTAAAATAATTCCAGACTATGTTGACACTGTCTTCATGTTGATAACGTGAATCAATTAAAACTCTGGTCAGAAAGACCACCTTCTTGAACTACAGAATGGTATTACGTAGAAAATATCTCTCCAAACTAAATTAAAATAGTTGAATCATAATAAAGTAATTAGTTACGTCATCAATCCACTGACTCATAGGAGTTATCAAATATTTATCACATGTGGCTCATTTGGTAAAATACCCAACTTTAAAATAATCATGGCCTGCACTAACCAAGTGTATCACATCAGGGATAATTCGAAGAAAACAGCCATGAACATCACCCTTCATTTCCTACATAACCATTGTCTTATTCAAACACCTCATGATTAAACAAATAAATTATTGAAACATCAATCTGAGTGTTACAACCACTCATCTAATTTTTAAACTTCACTTGCATAGCTGTGATAGACTGGACTGCTTAAAAATAATCCAAAAGATTAGGCCAAGTGCCTGATGTTAACATTTTAAATGACAGCGATCCTTGTACATTAAAACTTCTATTAAATTTGCCGCTAACTGCATTTCATTATCAACTCATTATTTGTGGTACCACCACTAGATGGAGGCAGATGCCATCTTGTTTACCTCATTCATTGCGGCAGTTTTATACAATTGGTTTATTAAAGATCGCTTCATTTTCTAAATAAAATGTAGTGGATTTTAAAAGTTTGGTAATTACTTAAATGCCTGGTATGAGCATACCACTACTATCGTTTCGACTGTGACTTAATCGACGATCCATTAACCTAACATCTGAAATCTCATTTACATCATTAAATCTGTTAAATGGAGAAACACTGCTCCGACAAAGAAAATACAAAAATCAAAACTAGCCTATCTACACCTATCTATTTACATCAAATCAAATATAAATAATTCACATACGCTTACGTCCTACAAATAAGCGGTAATAAAGTACACTCAGAAAGAAATAAGATAAGCAAAACTAGATCCCACCATCGCGGCCTACTGGAAATCAAAGGATGGAATGCGCAAAATAATCTCGGAGTCTCCAAAAAAAATATACCCCGCTGCGAGTAGCAAAAATATAAATATTGTGAATTTGACGGCAATCTCTAACCTCAGACGAATAATGTCTGGCCATGATACTATTTAACCTTTGTGGGCAATAATTATTGTTATTTCATGTCATCCATGACTCTACATGATTATTAAAAAAACACATTGACTCGTCGCTCTGCTCACATTGTACAATGGCTAGCATATTTGTCGAGCATCTACTTTCCCTGGAATTATTTAAACAAATACAGGCTTCTGCCTACAATCATAACCCATGTCGTAACACATTTAACACTCTTGGCTAAATTATTCATTTCACAATTCTCTTTACTCATTAATTCTCGACGTCTTATTATTCATTATTCTCACAACACGGCCTCGCTCGTATCCGGCGGGCAAAATATCTGTCGTGCACATTACGACTTCTTACGACAGTTCATGACATGGTCCAAATATCATATTTCCATTATCAACGTAGATCATCAGGGATATTAATCATCTAGCTCGATCTCTTGATCATTCTCTGCTTCGCATCTCACAAAAAAAAATTAGAGCTGACTCATCAATGGTTTCCTGGCACTCACTGTTTCTATATAAAAAAAGTGGCGAGATTGCCTCTCAAAACACAGATGTTGAAAGATGTGTAACCGCAACTACACAGAAATAAATACTCGCGTCTACCAAAAATCGTCGCAAAAGACACGGGATAAGTACTATCAGACGCGGTCATCTGAAGGATGATCCAACAACATAAAACAAGCTGAATGCGCATAAAAGCAAAAATAAACAGTAAAAACATCTAGGTAGCGTTTACAAGATCAAAACTCCAACAAAATATGACTCTAAACCATCGATATAATAACATGATGAAATATAAAAATTACTTATAAATCGGCATTACACTCATAGACCAAACATCATAGCTGCCTAAACTGTCAAAGTGACATACTACAGAAACAATCCATAACAACACGCAAACAACATCTACCTAAACGAAGTGCACACATAACTCGATTATTATTATTATTATTATGATTATTATTATTATTATTATTATTATTATGATTATTATAGTTACAATTATGATTATTTAAAAGATGTGAACTATTTACAATCCTACCTAATACTCTAAGCTACATTGATAATCGATTAGTCACGGTCCTACATATTTATTTACATTATTTATTGATGCTCATACCTGTGTGATGGAGGCATGTTGACTCACCCTCCGGCCTCGGTCATGGTGAATTTAGAATTCCATCTTCAAGCTGATGTGGTATTCCAAATTTTTACACACGCAAATTTGACACATATTTGCCATGGCGTAACACACGCTTACGTTGACAGAAAACACTCGTATTTCTCGCACTCCACTGCAGACTCCTGTCGTGAAGTTAGACGGTCGTCTTGCTACCTGCCTGGAAATCACCTGTTGGTCTGCCACCGTTCTCTCAGCTTTTGTTTACACACACAGCTTATCGAACATTAACCCCAACGGGACATAACTGTTTGTTCAAGGTCTGCCACTGCGGCCTTCATTAAAGAAAAGTCATTCTCCTCCCTGTCTGCCTTTACAAGTTTCTCCCCGTAAACATCTCGCTTTCCAAACAGTCTATTAAATGGTAAAAACAAGCTAAATACAGTTCCAATGTTGTGGAGAAATTTATGCTGATAACAAAATGTGAAAACCCGTGGGTTAGAGAGGTTTTATGAAATTGTGCTGCAAACATGGACTTGTTCCTCTCGACTCGTAATGTGAGCTCATTTAAGCAAGTGTTGAAGGTGTAGCTCCTGCCCGTTATCTCTGCATAAATAGTAAGAGTTTGTTAAAGTGTTCATTTCTGCAGTGTTACTCTCCCAAGTAAAATAATACAAGGCTTTCTCAAAATGCCTACAGGTCTCTCTAATCACTTTCTTACCAGCCAAAAGTAAAGTTGACTAACTAAATTAGCTGCCGCACTCTGTCTCACTGTCGCTCTGATTCACACTGTCAAACTGAAGTTTCACTGAGAATTCTGGAAAACACTGACAAGTCAACCCCCTGGTCGCTGGGTTTTGTAAAGAGTTCTCCCCCCACCTAGAAAATAGTTCCGTGGAAGGGATGTGGCGTAATGATCTAGCCCTCAGGAGCGCTTTATCGTACATCCGTAGGTTAAGATTTTCAAAATTTATATACAAATCTCCCTAATTTTTGTCTGACTTACATGTAATATTGCGCCGTGGGAAATGATCACAGGATAATCCACACGACGGCGCGCGTCACTGGTGTTATTTTCTTCCGGTGAATGGCTCCATCCCGCCATGACACTTCATTCTGCTGGGCCCACTTACTCCTCCGTGTGAAGTTAAATTTTATTAATTAGGCACTAATTAACCACAGATTCGCACTGATAATTTTCCAAATATTATAAAGAAGTCAGGACACTGTTTTTCACCACCACACCGGGCTTCAGATCGTGAAATACTGACTGTAGATTTCCCGCTATGGCAGTTCATTCAAATTTAGAATTTTGTGATTGGCTGAGACTTTCGCGCTCTTCGTAACGTGGATACTTCCATTTCCTCCCAAGGATTGGCGGTTATTGTCGTTGTCCCCTTTGTCCTAGCTAAGTAGGTCAGGCCTCAACGCGTGATTTTCTCGTGAGAACCAGAAGAAAGTCGCCACTCCTAGGCGGTGTCATAAAATTTATTGGATGGAATCGTTAGGGTGGTTTACAAGTTGGTCGTGCTCTAAGGAGAGTTTTGTGGATTCTACTCGCCGCCTGACTGGCGCCAGAAAGTTCCTTTGTGACTGCTGGATTGCCAGCCTACTGTAGTATCCCATATGCGAAATATTCAACTTTTAATTTGTAAATTAATTACGTAAATTCGCTTATGGGTGCAATGCTCCCCTACGACGTTAGAAATCTTACGCGATAGTGGAAGATTTCTCAATTCAACCAGTGATATTACACACACTTGCAGCCATAAGCGAATGTATACTCCTGACTATGAAGTATACCTCTGCTTATGTCTGAGTTTTTTTCTGATTTCTCTCTCTAAACTTTTGTTCTCTTCCTCGAGGTCATCTGCAATCTGTTTCATGACTGCCAGTATCTCGGCTGAGTTCTGTTCGCATTCCGGACAATTTTCTTCTGTTTGTTGACCTGTCTCAATCTCGAAATGACTGTCGTCTCCTGGGTTCGTTGATAGGGTCTCCTGGTCATCTTCTTCTTCTGCTTCAGTACACGGGTCATCATCATCATCTTCTTCTTCCGTGCCGGAATTTGTGTCTTCTCCTGCGTTTGAGCTCCTTGGTTTTTCCACGAGATTCACTTGAGCTGCGCCTGGTGCTACTCTATATATTTTAAGATTAGATGCATTCATAACCATTTCATTTTCTCCATCTAAACTTCTAATTTTATATGCATTGTTTTGCATATCTTGAACAATGCGGTAAGGACCGATGTACAATGGTGCGAATTTTGCGTAATACTTCCTTTCAGGATCGGAGATGGCTGGTCTACGGATCAATACCATTTCACCTACTCTTAATGGCTTGTGAAATTTTTTTCTTCGAACCCTTCTCAGCCTGCGGTCAGCTTGCTCTCTTAAACGCTCCTGTACCTGTTGTGTACACCCTTCCGGAGATAATAGGGGTTCTGGCGGACAATTGACGACTGGATTCCACGGCCTGGCCGGTTGTAAGCCATTATGCACTGTGGCCGGGATTTTCGCTGTTGCTTCATGGACAGTATTATTTATGCAGTCAGTAATCAATGGGAGAATATCGACCCATCGCCAATGCTGTTCTGGGATATAAATTCTGCTGAATTTTGCGATGACTTTCATTACTCTTTCTGCCGGGTTCGACTCTGGGTGACGTGTTGAACTCAGAACATGCTGTATTCCTAGTTGCCGTAAACCTGTTTTGAACTCTGCGGAGGTGAACTGTGTTCCGTGATCTGTTAATAATTTCTCCGGTTTTCCCATAGCCGGAATTATTTCCCTATTAATGCATCTTAAAACTGACCTAGTATTGGCCTTTTGCATTGGAGAAAGGTTTGTAAATTTCGAAAATACATCCATGGTGACTAATATAAACTGATTGCCTCTCCGTGATTTCGGGATTTTTCCAATGTGGCTACGCTGTTCGATGGAGTCCTTAATTCCAATTCGGAGGATATTCTTTCTTCCTAGCACCTGTTTCCTTATGTACGGGTGCTTCTGGGTTTAGTGGCCTGCTATTCTGGGTTTCTCTCCTGGCTGGCTGAAACTCGTGGCTTTCGGCTCCCGTGATATCCGGATTCATGTCCTGGGATTCGATTGCCTGTTTCCACGGATCGCGCTGCTGTTTACTATTCAGGTCATTTATATATCGGCGCCCTTCTTGGTACCTTGGGTCCGAGTTCCTATCTCGCTGGTAATTTCTTCTCTCGTTCCATCTTCTTTCAGGGTCACGATAAGGCCTATCTCTTCCTCTATCTTCCCATCGCCTCCTATCTCGTGAGAGGTACCTCCTTTGGTATGGCTGCCTGTCCTGGTATCTCGGTCGCCTGTCTGGATAGTTAGGTTTTCTATACCACGGACGTTGGGTTTCTTCCTCCTGGCGTCTCGTGTCCATATCTCGCCGCGGTACAGCACCTGAATTCGGGCCGTTTACCTGCGCGTTGCCTCGTGCATTCTCACTTGTGACATTAGCTAGGTAAGCCCTATGTTCCTGCATCTGCCTAGTTACTCTCTGCGGTACATTACTGGTTGATGTGGCGTCTAGCTCCCTTAAAATTGCCTCAAACTTGAGCTGGATCATCTACTCTCGCCGTAATTAGCATTCGCTGCACATCCGGCGGAAATTGCTTGATTATTGTCTGCACGATTTCTGCGTCAGACACAGGGGAGTCTAATTGTCTAAGTTTCACCAATTGTGTTAAGAAAAAGTCTAGATAACGTGTGGGCTGTGTTGACATGTACTTGCGAGTGTACAAGTCCATTCTGAGTGCTTGCTGTGTTTACAAGGACTAGTACCTTTCGAGGAAAGCTTTTTCGAAATCTTCGAATGTCTTAAAGGTATCCACGAAACCGTAGTACCATGTCTTAGCCTGTCCCTCTAGGTATTTTTCTACAATACGTAGTTTCTTGTCTTCTGGGTCTTTTATATCTTGGAAATATTGTTTCAATTCCCTAAGATATACTTTTGGGGTAATTTGTGACGTTCCACTAAATTTCTTTGGTTGATCGTCACTTGTACGCACAATGTTTATTATCTGGGTGGAAGCTTCAGTTCTTTGTGTACTTTCCGGCATTGTCCTTTCCACGTTAAATACTTGTGTTATCGGCTCGCTCTCTGTCTGCTCACACTGCGGCTGTATTCTAATTTCTTTTACTACCTGCGACTCTGCCGCCTGCTTGTCTACCAGCAGCTTGACTAAGGTCGACAGGTTTTCGCCCTGGGTCTTAATTGCCTGGATTTTTCCCTCAATGACCTCGTTAAATTCCTGTCTTATTGACTGCTCACTGAGTGTAATCTCACCCTCAGTCTCTGCTATCTTCTCCGACAGTTCTGTTAACTTCTTTGTAATATCCTGGGTTTCCGACTTTAGGGTCATGATTTCGTGACTCGTTTTCTCCTGAGTCTCTCCAACCTGCATGCATACTTTACTCATTTCTTTCCTGGTCTCGTCCTCAATTTTATCTATTCGTTCTTCCAAGAGTATGATACCTTGAGCTAAATCCTTGCCCTGATCTTGTATCATCACCCGGGTTTCCCTCATACTTTCCTCAACAGTCGCGCTATGGCTGTCTAACTGTTCTTGTATTTGTGCTTGTGCATCTGCTAACTTCTTTATTTCTTCCATCGTCTCCTGCCTGTTCGCATTACACGCCTGCATGAGTTTGTCCTGGTTTTCCCGTAACTCTTTCTTCAATTCAACCTGGCTCTTTATAAATTTTTGCTCGAGTTTTAGCTCGCACTGTTTGAATTCTTCTAAAACCTGTCCTTGGACTGCCTCTACTTTATTTGCAAGTTCGGCTTGGCTACTCTCAATCTTCTTTGCAAGTTCAGCCTGACTAGGTTTCAATTCGCTTTGTGTGGTTTTTAACTCGTTGGCTAACTATACCTGGCTGGATTTTAATTCGCCTTGTGTGGTTTTTAACTCGTTGGCTAATTCAGCCTGGCTACTTTCTACCTTGTTTGCAAGTTCAGCCTGACTGGATTTTAACTCATCTTGATTTAGTTTAAGTTCAATAGCTAATTCTGCCTGGCTACTTTCTACCTTGTTTACAAGTTCGGCCTGACTGGATTTTAATTCGTCGGCTAATTCTGCCTGGCTACTTTCTATCTTATTCGATAGTTCGGCCTGACTGGATTTCAACTCACTAGTTGTTACGCTTAGATCGTTGATTGTTTTTATTAACATGTCCCACTGCTCCTGACTAATCGACATTTTGAATACTGAGAGAAACGACTGAGACCTTCAGGCTCCCCAACAATACTTCCAACACATGCAAGACACAGTAATCACCAATACAAACAATTTTATCCTAAATTTGGATAAAATTATACAAAACATGTCATTTATAGTTAATACCACTACTTGTCAAACAGTACTATCACAGCATTCATATTTCAACACTCAGTAAATCTATGTTCATGGCCGTCAGTCTGGGTACAAAATAAATTAAATGTAAAGTGCAAAGTCCCGGGGATAAGCAAATCTGGCCCCAAAGGTGGGCGACACGCTTTTCACTCCTCACTCCGGCCCCTGTGCCCTTTTCAAGGCAAAAACTGCGGTGAACTCTTCCTTCTTCTGTGCGCCGGCTGCTCCTGTAACAAATGACATGTAAATCATACTCACCGCTGCATGTAGACTCTTCTTCCTCAGTCGTGACCGTCCGCTATCCCCGAAGAGAGGCCACCCGTCGAACAAGGAGTGAGGAAATGAAAAGATGGGGTAAACTAACTAAAAATGACGGTACCCAAAGACTGAATTAAATTTAAATAAAGGACTAATTTATTGAATAAAATGCAAAATGCCAAAAGGAATGTAAGTGAACTAGACTGGTGAAAAAATGTAAACAAATGAAATAAATGAGACTAAGAAAAATTAAAGATTGAAGATCTGCCTTACAAAACACCATAATCTGCCTAATAAACTGACTGAAGGTCAAACACATTGATTAAAATAATTCCAGACTATGTTGACACTGTCTTCATGTTGATAACGTGAATCAATTAAAACTCTGGTCAGAAAGACCACCTTCTTGAACTACAGAATGGTATTACGTAGAAAATATCTCTCCAAACTAAATTAAAATAGTTGAATCATAATAAAGTAATTAGTTACGTCATCAATCCACTGACTCATAGGAGTTATCAAATATTTATCACATGTGGCTCATTTGGTAAAATACCCAACTTTAAAATAATCATGGCCTGCACTAACCAAGTGTATCACATCAGGGATAATTCGAAGAAAACAGCCATGAACATCACCCTTCATTTCCTACATAACCATTGTCTTATTCAAACACCTCATGATTAAACAAATAAATTATTGAAACATCAATCTGAGTGTTACAACCACTCATCTAATTTTTAAACTTCACTTGCATAGCTGTGATAGACTGGACTGCTTAAAAATAATCCAAAAGATTAGGCCAAGTGCCTGATGTTAACATTTTAAATGACAGCGATCCTTGTACATTAAAACTTCTATTAAATTTGCCGCTAACTGCATTTCATTATCAACTCATTATTTGTGGTACCACCACTAGATGGAGGCAGATGCCATCTTGTTTACCTCATTCATTGCGGCAGTTTTATACAATTGGTTTATTAAAGATCGCTTCATTTTCTAAATAAAATGTAGTGGATTTTAAAAGTTTGGTAATTACTTAAATGCCTGGTATGAGCATACCACTACTATCGTTTCGACTGTGACTTAATCGACGATCCATTAACCTAACATCTGAAATCTCATTTACATCATTAAATCTGTTAAATGGAGAAACACTGCTCCGACAAAGAAAATACAAAAATCAAAACTAGCCTATCTACACCTATCTATTTACATCAAATCAAATATAAATAATTCACATACGCTTACGTCCTACAAATAAGCGGTAATAAAGTACACTCAGAAAGAAATAAGATAAGCAAAACTAGATCCCACCATCGCGGCCTACTGGAAATCAAAGGATGGAATGCGCAAAATAATCTCGGAGTCTCCAAAAAAAATATACCCCGCTGCGAGTAGCAAAAATATAAATATTGTGAATTTGACGGCAATCTCTAACCTCAGACGAATAATGTCTGGCCATGATACTATTTAACCTTTGTGGGCAATAATTATTGTTATTTCATGTCATCCATGACTCTACATGATTATTAAAAAAACACATTGACTCGTCGCTCTGCTCACATTGTACAATGGCTAGCATATTTGTCGAGCATCTACTTTCCCTGGAATTATTTAAACAAATACAGGCTTCTGCCTACAATCATAACCCATGTCGTAACACATTTAACACTCTTGGCTAAATTATTCATTTCACAATTCTCTTTACTCATTAATTCTCGACGTCTTATTATTCATTATTCTCACAACACGGCCTCGCTCGTATCCGGCGGGCAAAATATCTGTCGTGCACATTACGACTTCTTACGACAGTTCATGACATGGTCCAAATATCATATTTCCATTATCAACGTAGATCATCAGGGATATTAATCATCTAGCTCGATCTCTTGATCATTCTCTGCTTCGCATCTCACAAAAAAAAATTAGAGCTGACTCATCAATGGTTTCCTGGCACTCACTGTTTCTATATAAAAAAAGTGGCGAGATTGCCTCTCAAAACACAGATGTTGAAAGATGTGTAACCGCAACTACACAGAAATAAATACTCGCGTCTACCAAAAATCGTCGCAAAAGACACGGGATAAGTACTATCAGACGCGGTCATCTGAAGGATGATCCAACAACATAAAACAAGCTGAATGCGCATAAAAGCAAAAATAAACAGTAAAAACATCTAGGTAGCGTTTACAAGATCAAAACTCCAACAAAATATGACTCTAAACCATCGATATAATAACATGATGAAATATAAAAATTACTTATAAATCGGCATTACACTCATAGACCAAACATCATAGCTGCCTAAACTGTCAAAGTGACATACTACAGAAACAATCCATAACAACACGCAAACAACATCTACCTAAACGAAGTGCACACATAACTCGATTATTATTATTATTATTATGATTATTATTATTATTATTATTATTATGATTATTATAGTTACAATTATGATTATTTAAAAGATGTGAACTATTTACAATCCTACCTAATACTCTAAGCTACATTGATAATCGATTAGTCACGGTCCTACATATTTATTTACATTATTTATTGATGCTCATACCTGTGTGATGGAGGCATGTTGACTCACCCTCCGGCCTCGGTCATGGTGAATTTAGAATTCCATCTTCAAGCTGATGTGGTATTCCAAATTTTTACACACGCAAATTTGACACATATTTGCCATGGCGTAACACACGCTTACGTTGACAGAAAACACTCGTATTTCTCGCACTCCACTGCAGACTCCTGTCGTGAAGTTAGACGGTCGTCTTGCTACCTGCCTGGAAATCACCTGTTGGTCTGCCACCGTTCTCTCAGCTTTTGTTTACACACACAGCTTATCGAACATTAACCCCAACGGGACATAACTGTTTGTTCAAGGTCTGCCACTGCGGCCTTCATTAAAGAAAAGTCATTCTCCTCCCTGTCTGCCTTTACAAGTTTCTCCCCGTAAACATCTCGCTTTCCAAACAGTCTATTAAATGGTAAAAACAAGCTAAATACAGTTCCAATGTTGTGGAGAAATTTATGCTGATAACAAAATGTGAAAACCCGTGGGTTAGAGAGGTTTTATGAAATTGTGCTGCAAACATGGACTTGTTCCTCTCGACTCGTAATGTGAGCTCATTTAAGCAAGTGTTGAAGGTGTAGCTCCTGCCCGTTATCTCTGCATAAATAGTAAGAGTTTGTTAAAGTGTTCATTTCTGCAGTGTTACTCTCCCAAGTAAAATAATACAAGGCTTTCTCAAAATGCCTACAGGTCTCTCTAATCACTTTCTTACCAGCCAAAAGTAAAGTTGACTAACTAAATTAGCTGCCGCACTCTGTCTCACTGTCGCTCTGATTCACACTGTCAAACTGAAGTTTCACTGAGAATTCTGGAAAACACTGACAAGTCAACCCCCTGGTCGCTGGGTTTTGTAAAGAGTTCTCCCCCACCTAGAAAATAGTTCCGTGGAAGGGATGTGGCGTAATGATCTAGCCCTCAGGAGCGCTTTATCGTACATCCGTAGGTTAAGATTTTCAAAATTTATATACAAATCTCCCTAATTTTTGTCTGACTTACATGTAATATTGCGCCGTGGGAAATGATCACAGGATAATCCACACGACGGCGCGCGTCACTGGTGTTATTTTCTTCCGGTGAATGGCTCCATCCCGCCATGACACTTCATTCTGCTGGGCCCACTTACTCCTCCGTGTGAAGTTAAATTTTATTAATTAGGCACAAATTAACCACAGATTCGCACTGATAATTTTCCAAATATTATAAAGAAGTCAGGACACTGTTTTTCACCACCACACCGGGCTTCAGATCGTGAAATACTGACTGTAGATTTCCCGCTATGACAGTTCATTCAAATTTAGAATTTTGTGATTGGCTGAGACTTTCGCGCTCTTCGTAACGTGGATACTTCCATTTCCTCCCAAGGATTGGCGGTTATTGTCGTTGTCCCCTTTGTCCTAGCTAAGTAGGTCAGGCCTCAACGCGTGATTTTCTCGTGAGAACCAGAAGAAAGTCGCCACTCCTAGGCGGTGTCATAAAATTTATTGGATGGAATCGTTAGGGTGGTTTACAAGTTGGTCGTGCTCTAAGGAGAGTTTTGTGGATTCTACTCGCCGCCTGACTGGCGCCAGAAAGTTCCTTTGTGACTGCTGGATTGCCAGCCTACTGTAGTATCCCATATGCGAAATATTCAACTTTTAATTTGTAAATTAATTACGTAAATTCGCTTATGGGTGCAGTATGTATGTATGTATGTATTTATGTATGTTCAGTCCGTCAACCGAAAGCAAATGTCAACTACCAGAAATTTTATATATATAAATTAATAATCTCGATATAAGCAACGGAATGATATTGAATTTGGGTAATCGTTATTAAGAACCAGGTTATCATATTTAGGTTGATTAATATCTGACGAAATAATACATCGCATCAATGGTTATCGAAGAGAATAGTATTAATGGTTATTGTGAACCAGTGTTCGTATAAATGCACATGATTATTGAAATTCAGTAGACGACGTATAACATTGTTCACTGCATTACATTGAGATAGGTTTGAATTGAATATCGATTGCAATCTTAACGTTTTAATTCTTACATATTTAGATTTCATGTCGATCCTTGGTTTCGTCTAAACTTATTTAGGGACTTTAACTTGAATAAATGTATTCCTATCCAGAATATCTCAGCTGTTATCAATGTAATGTAGACATTCTCAACCATCTCTGATAATACATTTTGATACTGTGTTCATTATTATTTATAAGGCAACAACAATATTATGGGCCTAAACAATCTTAAAACGAATACCAAATTATATGCGAGTATGTGGGATATTAATAGAAAAACAGTGAACTTGAAATTAGATACTATACCAAACCAATTTGATCGGTTTCATAAAGAAAATTCTCAATTTCATATTTCGATCGCCCAATATGATTCTCAACGTAATCCGTTGCCATCGTTATTTTCGTCGCCAATCAGTTCGGAAATTTAAATAAACATGATTAATCACCATTCGGGCACCATAGCTAGCTGAGGCGTTTAAATTCCCTAATGCCACCTCATAGTAAGAAGAACAGTTAAGGCCCTGAGTGTAGAGTGCTCGTGACTCCGACGTGGTAAAAGGGTGCATTTCAGCGCCCAACGTGAAGGCTTGATTACTATGAGATAAAGGGTGCATTGTGACGCCCATCGTGGAGGATAAGTTGTGGCGATCAATGTAAAGGCTTGATTACTATCATATGAAAAAAATGGGATATATATGATACTGTGACGACCGAAATATAAGTTTGATTGCTATGAGATGATATGATGAAGATGTATAGGATGGTGAACATGAATGAATGTCTACAACGAGGCGAAACAAATAGGATATCAAATAGGATTTCACAAATTCTTGTAAAATATTAGCGCACCATGACAATATAAATAAAAGAAGAGATTTAGACTGCATTTCAGTTTCGTTGATTAAAGTTATAACAATAAGATTTGTAAATAATATACATTCGCGGATAAACCTGAGATTATTCTGGAAAGGCATAGCATAGGGAAACAATGTAAGACAGTGATAGTGTAAATGGTTAATGATAATTTATTTAATTATAATCTGAATGAACAAGGTATTTAGGTTCACATGTGCTTTCGTCAGGCACGGTTTTCCTATAAATAACCGTAGGATTGCCGCGTGAGGGACTTACTTATTAATTTCATTGTTGGAGTATAACATTAAAAATTTATATATAAATTATAGGATATAGATATAAGGTTGAAACTAGCAAATATGAGTACGCTTAAGAAGGTTAAAGCATTGCTTGAAGTACTAAGGGAAGAGCCAAGTAAAGATATAAGGTCCATTAGAGAGGAAATTAGTGAAAGTAGAGAAGCGGTTCAATCGGACATGAAATCCACCAGGCAAGCGCAAGAGACCACACATAAGGAAAATATGGAAGCCCAAGTGACCATGCGCAAAGAGATTAAAGAAAACAAGAAGGAGATGATGGAAGCACAAGAGACCACACGTAAATAAATCATGGAAGCGCAAGGGATCACACGTAAAGAAAACGTGGAAGCGCAGGAGACCATGCGCAAAGAGATTGTAGAAGAACAAGAGACAATGGATAAAGATATTATAGAAGCACAGGAGACCATGCGTAAATAAACTATAGAAGCACAGGAATCTATGCGTAAAGAAACCATAGAAGCACTAGGAGCTATGCATAAACAAACTATAGAAGCACATGAAATTGCACGGAGGGAATTAATAAGTGTACAAGAGGAGTCTGGAGATTAATTAAAGTAAGTTCCCCAAACGATCAAACAAAGAATAAGATCAATAAGAGCAGGAATAAACGTAATCGGATTAAATTTATCTCAGGCCCAGGAAGACATGAAGACCTTGAGATTGGAAATAAATGATTCGCTTGCGATAAATCAGCAGGATACACAAAGTAAACTCCAGAGAGTTCAAACCGAAATACTGCAAAACATTGCAGAACTGCAGGGTCGAGTCAACGTCAACGTAGATGGAATCAAAAACGAACTTGCGCCGTTGAAAGAAAGATTAAATCGTGATCAGGAAGAAAGACAAAACCAGTTGCAAAGTCTAACCGATGAATTAAAGTCGATGGATTTGGTCACGAAACTGGAATTGACTAATACTTAGGAACAACTAGGCAACAAGTTGATAATATTAACTCATGAACAACAGGAATATAAAGACCTTGTGAACAAAAGAGTTGGAGATTTGAATGAAAATATCAGACATCTGGATGACGAAATTAAATATTTAAAACTGGCAGAAGCAATTATAGCAAATAGGATTAAAGATCTAGAATTTCCTACATCTAGGTATCACACCAATTTATTAGGTTAATTTCCTGAAAATACGGAGTTCATATCTGATTACACCTAGTAATCAACCTATTGTGCACATTGTAAGGACACATGAGGATAGACATAAAAAGTTTAATTTGGGGAATGGCTTAACGCCCAAATCATTCCTACGAGACATAGAGGACTATTTTAAAGATATGAAAATTATACCCGAGCGTCAACTTAGAATAGTAGAAAAATATCTTGAAAGTCACCCTCTTATATGGTTCAAGGCGCTTAGGTATACTTTTACCGACTATGTAGAAATCCGTAGAGCTTTCCTATCGAAATTTTGGAGTTGGAGACTCAACAAAACATGCGCTTAGAAATGTATTCAAAGTGGTACGCAGATAGAGGTCCGAGTAGGTACGCAGAGTATTTTACATACGGTACCAATTCCACAAACTACGAGAATTGGATACTCCACCTCCAGAATCAGTGCTGATACGCGCTATAGAGAAGCAGCTTCGGCCTGAGGTACAACGCTTACTCATTGCAGCGAAAGTTCAGACTGCTGAGCGTGCGGAAAAGATATTGACGCAACTGGATAGCACAACAGTCCACGGTACCACTTGCAATCCAAGAGCAGTGGCGATAACTGTAAATACATTTACTCCGATTCAAAATTCAGGAGAAGAGATAAATGACTACCATGCACGAGAAAGGTGGCAACAGAGATTTGAACCTTGGAAGGATAGGAGAATGGACGATTATCGTAGGGGAAGGAGAGTGCAATTCCAGAAACGCCAGGTTAACACTAATAACCAGAGGAACTTGTCAAGAGAAAGAAGTGAGCCATATTACCGTCGGGAACCCGGGCGATACCAACGTTCAAGAGAACAATTCTCATATCAAGATAAGAGAAACATACCCTGCAGAGAGACAGATCGGTGAAGGTATGTGGAGGAGTTAAAGCGAAGTACAGAAGAAATAAATAAATGGGAACGTGCTTTCCAAGACCAAGAAACAGATCCCAACTGTACAGGAGCTCAGAGTCTAGCATATCAAACATATTGTTCTTGAAGAAGAAGAAGAAGAAGAAGAATAAAAAAGAAGAAGAAGACTACATCCAAAGGCCTCAAGTTATGAACCTAATGAGAGGAACGAGAGGCAGAAAAATCTTCGACTCAACAATAATAGAAAAGGGTGATAAACGGTATGATGATGTAAAGTCTGATTGGGTTATCATTAACATCGAATCTTGGGATACATATCCAGAAGAATAGCTGGAAGAAGCCGCCAAGTCAATAGTTAATGTCACGCACAAGCCACCGATAATTTTAGCGAGAATTGTCAATATATGGATTCGTTGTCTGTTGTATACTGGAGCTACTATATCAGTAGTATTCAAGGATCTGCTTCAAGAGATACAGAAAAAATCGATGTACCGGTCATTCCCGTATCGAATGTAAAGGTATTATTGCGCATAGGAGCATGATATGTAAAATTCGAACATATTTGGACATAATGATAAAAGACATTTCGTACTCACATGTATTCTTAGTCATGAATAATATACAACATAATATAATCTAGGGAGCAGATTTCATAAGAACATATGGAGGTACCTTTGACTTGGATAAAGAAGTCAAAATTCGCCGTGGGAAGGAGAATGTGGAGATAAAAGCAAAGTTGTTGGATGCGCCGTTGAATGATAAGAAATATATAGATATATGTAGTTATAATAATGAATTAAATGAATCGTTGAGATATTTATTATGGGAATTGGATGAAGAACCCCCGGAGTATAAAGAGATTCTACGTTGCATAGAAGAAGAAACGGGAGTTAAAAACATGGACGAAAATACGTCCAATGATATAAAGAAGAAAATAGAGAATACGATATGTTTTCAGGAGGAAAAGAAACAATTGTGGGAATTATTATATCATCAGAACATATTCGATACAAGACCGGGACGGATACCAAATTATGAATATAAATTAAAAGTGACCGACTGGTGTCCATTCAAGAGAAAGACGTATCCAATACCGAATAAATATTTCAGCGAAGTAGCTAAAATTATCGAGGAAATGTAAGATAACGAGATTGTGTCCAAACAACCTACTCCATTGTAGTGGTGAGAAAATCTAATGGCTTGTTAAGAATTTGTCTGGATTTAAGGGCGTTCAATAAAAGAATAGTACCCTAGAATGATCTAGTCCCAAGCATTAAAGAGATTACTCGATTGTTTCATGGGAATAAATATGTCACTAGTATGGATTTTACATCATCGTATCATCACATTGTTCTTGTATCAAAATCAAGACTACTCACTGGCTTCATGTTCAACAATCGTACTTATGTTTTCAATTGGCTACCGTTTGTGATCAAGACTGCTGGTTCTGCGTTGATTAGAGCACTTGATCAAAATTTGACATCAGAAGTGAAGAAATTCTGCATTAGATATATTAACGATCTCATTTTGGCTACAGATACATTTGAAGAGCACATAGCCAAGTTAAGAAAGTTGTAAGATAATCTGTCCAGATCTGGCTTTAATATTAACATTAACAAGTCAAAGTTCTGTCAATCTGAAGTACCTTTCGTTGGTCATGTATTTGATGGAGAGGGGGTGAGGTGAAACCCGATCAAAATCCAGGAAATTTGCAAATTTCCTAGGCCAACTAAAATAAAACATGCGCGTCAATTCACCGGGGCATGTCAGTTCTTTCCCGACCACTGTCCGGGATATGTTAAAATTATGGCACCGCCATATGACCTGTTAAAGAAAAACAACAAATGGAAATGGGACGACGAGTCTGAAGCAGCCTTCACAAACGCAAAGTAATTGTTAAACAATTCGATTAAATTGTGGTATCATAATTTTGATCTAGATTTTATAATTCAAAGGGATGCATACTTAATGGGGATAGGTGCTGTACTCTATCAAGAGAAAAATGCTGGAAACGTTAAGAAAAATACTTATCTTTTTCAGTAGGGAACTACGATATGAGCTGAATTACACTATCACTGAATTAGAATTGCTATCCGCTGGTACAAGCACTACAACAGTGGCGGAAAACAATATATGGATATCAAATTATAATCAGGAAAGATCATAAAGCCCTAACATTCATGCTAGAGTCTACTTTGTCTAGCGAAAGAATATCGAGATGGATTCTCTTTGTACAATAATTTAATGTTAATATTTAGCACTGTAGTGGAAAATCAAATATCGTTGCCGATTTATTGAGTGGTAATCAATCCATGTGAGGAAGAAGTTAAGATCTACAACGTCGGAATCGATCCTCAAGATGTCAATATAACAGAAAAACTTAAGGAAATAAGTATGGCACAAAGGAAAGATCCATGTTTGGGAAAGATCGTGAGTTATCTTGAGCAAAACTGAGAAGAAAAGCATCATCAAGATCTTAAATTGGACAAGATAATCTACAGATATAGAATACAAAAGAGATACTTGTGTCGATATATTGATCATGAATGTACAAAATTAAGGATAGTTTTACCTTAGGACTACTATAAGGATACGGTATGGCTAACACATCGCTATACCGGACATGCAGGACTTGATAAGGTAAATGCAACCTTGCAAGAAACTTTTACCTGGAATAATATGAGGGATAACATTATAAACATACTAAGAACTGTGATGCTTGTCAACGAGCTAAGTACAATTGAGGGGCCGACAACAAAAAGCAGGTAAGTGACATTTTATGAAAAAATGAGTTAAGTGAAGGTTGTGGTAGCCCAATAGCATATCTCTTAGGATAAAAAGCAGGTAAGTGAACACACTGTTCAGTGCTGCCATCTAGGCACCATTCACTTGTACTCTTTGTAAAATGTATTTCCTGTTTAGAGCAAAACCAGGCTAGTGTTCTCATGGGCAGTGGTTGTTTTGTTACATCGTAAGGTTGTAATTCTACAAGAAAATGGATAATAGAGAAAAGGAAGGTTGTTATCCTAGTTTAATGGTATGTAAATATATAATTAGTATATATGTTTTGTGTTTTATGTGGATGAATTTCTTGTTTGTTTTGAAGCATTAATGTTACCCTAGTTTGAAGAGAAACATAATGCCTTAATGTAGGTTCTGTTTACATAATTTGAACTTAACAGCTACAAATTAATAGACATAGCAATGATAGTCATGCTCCTATATGAATTGTAACTGAATAATTTTAGCACTTCGTAAAGGAAAGAATGCTTTCGAATGGATTAACCAAGCTATCTGAAATGCTCATTTTTGACCGATTGTAAATGGAATATATTTTAACTTTCATTTCAACATAACTTTCAGAGTGCTCCTCCGAATCAGAAACTGATGTGGATGACTGGGATACATATTATGATCCAGGAAATAATTCATCAAGCACAGAAAGTGAAGACACCGAACTGAAAAGACGTAAAGCGGGTCTAAAGAGAACAGAAAAATTAGAACTCTTACGGAGCACTGTGGACGGCTGTGCATCATCTGACCTTCATTCTAAGGGTTCTGGCAAAATATCAGCAAATGGAATGAAAAGCAAAGGTATGTACCCGTAGTGATAAAATTTGCTGTGTACATGAACATAAAAATATTCTTCTTACAAAGCTTAGAAAGTTGACCAAGTGAACTGTATAAAATGTACAATAATAATAATAACAATAATAATAATATCATTATCATGTAGTCAATTGCTTCAGTTGGTATGCCAGAACCAAATAAAGGGAATGGAGACGACCATCCTCGAGAGCCTTCATCACCATTGGAAGGCAATGACACATGAACTACAGACTTTTCTATTGTCCTGCCTAGGGGGCGTAAACGACAGAGAGAACCAAGGAAGTCAATGGAGAAAAAACTTTTACGGAATTCTGGGAAGGAGTATGTCGGTCATAGAGGTATTATGAAGAAGGCCAAAGTCTTGCAGGATGTTGGCATACATAGGTCATGTCGCTTTAAATGCACAGAAAATACTAATAAGGAAAGTACAGAAAGCATTTTCGCAGAGTTTTGGGGACTTTCATGCTGGAATCTTCAATCGGCTTTCATATGCTCCTGTGTAACTTTAAAGGTACCGAAAAGAAGAATTAAGACTGCAACCAAGCACAAAAATTGCAGTAAAATTATAAATCTTAAAGGGCACAGAGTGAGCAAAATTTTTTTATAAGAAACTTGGGAATCTCCCATAACAGATTTGACCTGGCTACAGATAGAATGAGTGGAAATGATGTTTCACCAAGGGACATGCGTGGAACGGGTGCAGCCAAGAATAAAATAAGTGACACTTTAGTGAACCAAGTAAAAGAACACATTAACGCCTTTCCCAAGTATTCGAGGCATTACAGCAGACGTTATAACCCTGACAAAAATACTCGCCACAGGATCTAAGTTTGGCCACTATGTACAAGTTGTATCGCGAATGGTGTAATGAAAAGGGCATGACTCAGTAAAAGAATGGTGTTGTAAAATATTGAACACCCACTTCTACTTTAGTTTTCATCGGCCACATAGTGACACTTGTAATAAGGGTGATATATTTTCCATGAAAGTCGCTCATGAGAAAGATGAGCAGCAGCTGGCTCAGTTCAAAAAGGAACAAGAAATGCACCTGAGGAAAGCCCAAAAAAACTGAGCAGAATAGGATAGACAAAGAAAAAGCAAAACTGGAGAATACCATAGCTGTCTTTACTTTCGACCTTCAGAAAACGTTGCCTACACCTTCACTTACCAGCAACAAAGTTTACTACCTGAGAGTTCTCTGGACTTATAATTTTTGTGTCCATAACCTTAAAACAGGAAAATCCACCATGTTTATGTGGGGGGAAAACACTGCCTCTAGAGGGTCGCAAGAAATTGGTTCCTCTCTCAAGAAGTATTGCGAAGGTTTACAGGAAGTGACTGTTGCGGTGGTCAAAACCGAAGTAAAAACCTGCTCAAATTTTGGATGTTCATCGTGAAGACATGTGCAATACAAGTCATTGATCACAAGTTCCTGGAGCCAGGCCATACTTACATGGAATGTGATCAAGACTTTGGCCTGATTGAAAAACGTAGGCGTGTGGTTAGTAATGACTTTGTTCCTGAGGATTGGATAAGTACTGTGAAAGCAACATCAAAAAACTTTTCAGTTATTCCAATGAAAAATGAAGATTTCTTTACAGTTCAGCCCATGGCCAAATTCACAAAGAATACCATAACCAAAGACGAAGAAGGTAATACTCTGTCATGGCAAAAAATAAGATTGATACGTGTAGAAAAGAGGATCCTTTTATTATGCTCTTCAAAGAAACACTGAATGAGGATATCCCCTTCAGAAGAGTGAACATAGTAAAACGTGGGGTCGGCAGACCATCAGAAGTAATGCTCTCAAAGCTCTATCTAGGAGATGTACCCATAAAGACTGCAAAATACAAGAACCTTCAGGAACTTAAACCGCTGATACCTCCGGTTCACCATACTTTCTTTGACAGTCTGCCTCATCATAATGTTCCAGAAACTCGACAAATGGGACGTCCCCTCGTCGAAATTCAGGATGTGGTCCATGAAGAAGTTTCAAACAATGAAGAAAACAGTGAACTTTCCAGTGACTCTGATTAGCAGATGAAAGTACTAATGCTATTGTTACAATTCTAAAATAACTTACCTTGTTTTTGCATTAAATAAAAATTTAATGAATAACAGTTAAGTATTTTTGGATAATTATTACCAAGTCTGTAATGAATGCTGGAACATAATTTCACCTCACTATTAATGTTTATGATATAATTAATTGATTAAAAAAGTAAAGGAACCCAACCAAACTATTGTGTAATATTCTATTCCATGTACAACTTTAACTGCAATTTCCTCAAAACTAGGTTTCCATCACTTACCTGGTTTTTGTTCTCAGACCCTCAATTCTGTCTTGATGGAACAAGCTCTAATTCCATTATTGTCAAGCAGACCATTAGAATTAATAGGGATGGATCTGTATGGACCTCAACCAAAATCCACGGGAGGAAGTCGATCTATATTAGTAGACATAGATGTGTTTTCTAAATTGATTAATATGTGTCTTATTAGAAAGGCTAATTATAAACAAATCATTCGATGTTCAGAACGACATGTCATTACGAACATGGGAAAGCCACAGTTTTTATTAGCTGAGCACGGTCCACAATTTACAGCATTGGAATTTCAGAAAGCATTAGATAAAATTGGTATACATCATATTTATAACTCCATAAGACATCCTCAAGCGAACCCATCTGAAGGGTTGATGCGGGAAATCGCAAGGTTCTGTCACATTTACTGTTCACAACACCATTGGAAATGGATAATATTAAATTAGCGTCAACAACACCATACATGAATCCAGGGATAATATCCCAAAAGTTGTACACTTTAACAAACGCCTGAGTCGACCATGCGACTATATATTACATTATCCACATGGCAATCTCTTGACACCAACAGAATGCATCCGCCAAGCCAATAAAAACTTTTAAAAAACAGGCTAAAGAAGAATGTGAATAATACACCGTAATCATTTTCATTCACCTATAAAAGAAGGGGACTTAGTATTAGTGAGAAAGCCAGCAAGTTCAGATATAGCTGCTAGATTTTATTCAAAATTCGCACCTTTTTTTGTTGGTCCATAAGTCATCGTTAAATCGTACGATAATAACTCTTACAAAATACGAAGTATGGATAGTGTTGACGAGGCCATATACAATTCCAGTAATTTGAAACCATTCAGTTGGACAGAAATAGACAACCACATCGTTGAATTAATCGAAGTAATACCAGAGACAGAACTTGATGAATATTCGTCGTGGGACAGCGAAAAGGAGCATGGATTTAACGTCAATGGTCAGAATATATGAGTAGAAAGTTGAAAGTACATATGGAAAGGTTAGGTATGCTAAAGATAGCAACATCCAAATGGAAGTGTTCAACCAGATAAAAATTAATATGAAAACGACACATTATGAGGATTTGAATTAGAATAAAAAATTCTTGGAGTTACTTGGAGCTTAAAAAGTGTTTGCCATCTATAGCTCCAATGCAATTTGGCATATCCCACTGTATGTAGAACTCTTGTGCAATCCTCCGGAATTCTTCTTCAGTAGACAACGGTAGATACACCTCATGAAGTGCGTCCCAGATAGCACGAATAGTTTCATTTATCACCTGGCATGCCATTGATTTTCCAATCCTATAGTTCCATGCTAGACTCGGAATAGAATCGCCAATTGCTAGGAAACTGAAACAGAACAAAGTTTTGATACAATATGTCTTAATACTATGACCAATATTCAGTAATTATAAGAATAAGTTGACAAGTTCTCAATACAATATATCAAGTAAATGATATTGCATAAGTATTGGGGCTAGTTTCAGCCACCTAGTGGCCATCTTCAGCCAAATAAAAATTAAACAAATTATGTGATAACTAAAATATATGTATACCAGACAAAGACAATGTTGTAGGGAAAATTATAACATTAAAATATATATAATAACAAAAATGAATGTTATGATCTTCTTGCCACAATCTGATGACTTTAAGTTGACATAGGACCTCAGGTGAAGCAGTAAATCTAAAATGTCTGACGTAGAAAAAGCACTAACTTGCTGGAGGAAGCAGGCAGGCCATGTAAACAGATGTGTGGATAGGGAACAAGCACTCTTTGGCTGAAGATGGTCTCTAGGTGGCTGAAACTAGTCCCAATACTTATGTAATATAATTTACTTGATATAGTGTATTGAGTCTATTGCCAATTTATTCTTAAAATTGCACTTCAATATGGAACAAAAATGAAATTTATAGCTTATAATTCAGTAATTATGGTGTTAGGGTGTTGTAGGATAAATATATAGTACGACTAAGTAGTATTGTACGGTAGTAGTACATTAATTACTCTATTGTCGTGTGATCTGTGTGTACTATTTTAGACAATATTTCTTTCCTTTCATTTTTTGGCACAGAATCAGTTATTTTTCTTTTCTTTCATTATTAAGTAAAGAATTGCTACGGAATAATGAAAATAACAGAAAAAAGAAAATAAATTATTCTGTGCCAAAAAGGAAGGATAGAAGTATTGTTTAAGAAAGTACACAAATATCACACGACAGTAAGGTACTTAATGTACTTCTCAGGCCCGGAACTAGGACGGGGCAGGGGGAGCACGTCCCCCGGGCGGCAGATTTCGGGGGAGGCAAAATTTGAAAAGCTTATCAAAAATAATAATAATAATAATAATAATAATAATAATAATAATACATACATACATACATACATACATACATACATACATACATACATACATACATACATACATTACATACATCATAATTATAGACTGTTATGCCTTTCAGCGTTCAGTCTGCAAGCCTCTGTGAATTTACTAAACGTCGCCAAAATCCTCGATTTGCAACTAGTGCTGTGGCCTCATTTAGTTCTATACCTCTTATCTTTAAATCGTTAGAAACAGAGTCTAACCATCGTCGCCTTGGTCTCCCTCTACTTCTCTTACCCTACACAGCAGAGTCCATTATATTCCGAGGTAACTCATCCTCCTCCGTTCGCCTCAGATGACCCCACCACCGAAGCCGGTTTATGCGTACAGCTTCATCCATCCAGTTCATTCATAAATTAGTGTTTATCTCCTCATTCCGAGTACCCTCCTGCCATTGTTCCCACCTGTTTGTACCAGCAATCATTCTTGCTACTTCTATGTATGTTACTTCTAAATTATGAATAAGATATCTTGAATCCACCCAGCTTTCGCTCCCGTAAAGCAAAGTTGGTCTGAAAACAGACCGATTGAACCATTCTGTTCATTGGAGCAATTGTATTAATTTGAGTATTGGATATTGGAATCATACTAGGCCACCCACGAAGCCGATGTCTTACAGTATATGTCATCAAGGGGTCCAGAAGAAGCGTTCTTATGTGAAGTGAGCGCGAGCGTCATTATGAGAAATCTCCAGAACTCATTAAAAGAAGTTATGTCCCAAGCCAAGCCTCTTGATGAAGTTTGGGGACGCTTTCCAGTTCCCGGCTAAACTTATTCTAGGAGGGAAGAATGAAATAAATTAATATCTTTGGTTACAGAAGAGTTGCATTGGATTTGAGACAAGAATTGCAACCTGTATTATTTCTGCTTTATTTTGATAGGCATTAGGGCTGCATTAATTAATGCATTCGCTAATTTGAGCTCATGATATAATTAATGCGGGAAATTTTCCCGGGCACGCTAAGATTGCACGCAGCCAAGCGGCTTGATGACGCTACCCGGAATTATAAATTAAGGCCGCCAGGGCATATCAGGGTCATTCTTGGACCGAGAGGCTGCGGGAACGAATCGTCATACTGCGTGTTGGTGCTGAGAACAACGCTTTGTCTTCAAGCTACACCGACTACCTGTACTGCTATTTCTGCAAAGATGTAAGTAATCAACTTGAATATTCAGAGGAATTGAAGATTTTACCTGTGAGATTATGCTATGGGGAGATGAGGTACTGCTTATAAGAGACTAATGAACTAGTAGCTCCATATTTCTGTGAGGTCAAGGGATTGCGGACGAAATGCTAGAATTATTATTGGCTCAGGTTAGGAATTCTAAAACTATATGTTGTCCATGTGATAGGGTGATAGAACAGTGACTGAGAGTAGTGAAGAAACTATTGTGTACCAGGTTAAAACTCTGAACGAGACTTGGTCAGTGTGACGTGTGAGACACGCTAACAGTGAAGACAGGCATCGAGTTTGGACAATCTGTAATATATGAATTTATTTTCAGTTACCCCAGCATCAAGTCAGAACGAGTGTTTGACAGCATCATTGCAAAGAAGCCACAACCAAGAGCTGAAGCCAACACCACAACGGGCATCGATCCAGGAACGTTGGGAGCACCTGACCAGCACAACATCGAAGAGGACACCTTCCGACTACAGAGGGAGCTGTACGAAGACGCCACACCAGCAAGAATGTCTCCAAGTGGTCAACAGTCTCTGATGACAGCTCTGCAGTCTATCAGAATGTGGTAGATCCAGTGGTCCACAGGGATGGCCGCTCCGCTATGTTCTCTAAATTAAGGTCAGAGCTTTCCAATTCTGTTTCAAGCATGTCATTTAAATTTAGATAGGAATATGGGGGCCGTCAGTCAACTGATTTGTGGTAATAGGAGAAGTTCCCTTGTAATATAGAGCTAGGCCTCAAACTCGAACCCCGTACTTTAAGGTAGATGTTATTTGTAAAGTCCTTGTTAGCGAAGTTATGGTTCATTGTAATTGCGTTATTTTAAGGTACGTGTTTTTGTAAGGGTCTGATTGAACTCATTTGGGCATAGGAGGTTAGTCTACAGATAGGTACTTTTATTAGATCACATTCAGGCATTTGTTTCTGCAGACGTAGAAGTGTATAGTTATGACCAAATCGTGACCAAGTCGTGACCAGGAATTCACCCAGATTCACTGATAGAGTGAGCGAGTCCAAATATTTAAGAGATTTGAGCCCATAAGAGGCAGAAGTAAAATTTGCAGTTGGTATGAGATAGCCCAACCATTGAGAGTTTATTGAATATATTTTGGAAATGCCTAGTATGGCAATGTGACGATCGCTTAATGATTAGTGTTTTGTAGCACCAGGATTTAGCCCATGAGAGGCATTAGTAAGATGAGCGAGATTGCGGAAGGTATTGAGACGAGGGCAGATAGCCCAGGTATATTTAAATGAGGGCTTTAGCAGCTGACTACGTGAAGTGTTCTTTTGAAAGGCACGACTTTAGCCTGCCCCCCGTTGGAGCTCATAAATTAGGGGGCTGCCGCAAGTGGAGGGGTGAGAATGGAGGTCATTGAGCTTGACGTCACAGGCTGGTGTGTTGGTCGTCTGCAGTATTTCAAGTATGCTAGGAGGGGAAGAAACGACCTTCTTGTTTTGAAAGCAGAGTAAGAGAGATTTGTTTTATGTCCTATTTGTTTTACGTAATAGTTTAACACTGGCCCGTTTTATACTGACACCCTTGTATGTGTTGATTGGATTCTTTCATATTGTTTGCATAGGTATCTTGGACACCTTACCTGTCATAGGACTAGGGTTCGTGACCAAGTCAGGTCATTGTAAATTTTTGTGGTGATTTTGTTGGCACCGGGGTTCGACGGCGCGAGGCATTGTAAATTTTTATGGGAATCATTGTTTTTGTGTAATTAAGCAGATATCCATCTTCCAAAACTTCGTTACTTACACCATTGTTACATGCTTGTTGCAGCTCACGGGTTTTCGTGAAGGCAGTGTACTGATAGTCATCGGCTCAGCGTCATTTTTCCATCTCATATTGAAATGATCTTTTATTTGTAAATAATTCAATTTTATGTAATAAATCCCTATTTGTTAAACTTTGAATGCAGCGGTGTTTTCTGTTAGATATTTTATTTTAATTTTTTAATTTAGTCGAATTCTTACCTGAGTAGGCACATGTCCTAGTGTTTTATCTTTATGTTGCCCCGTTATACCCATGTTATCCCTGAGAAGAGCGCTCTCCCGGCTGATTGAAGAGGACAGTGTTCAGGTAAGACTATGTGCACCAGCTCACGTCTGTGAGAGTTCGTTCACTACTGTACTCTGGGTTCGAGACCGGCCTTCGCCTGGACGGAACTTTATAGTGCAGTAGGGCACATAGTTTAATTGGCGCCGAGCAACGTGGTGGCCGAAATTCCGTAAAGGGGGCCATAGCGCCATAGTATAAATGGCCAAGCAACGATGGGGCTCGATAACTTTAAAAAAAGGGCTAACCATAGCGCCATGGTATTAATGACGACGAGTAACGAATGGCCCGATATTTCAGTAAAAGGGACCATAGCGCCTTTGTCTACATTGTGAACTTGGTGTGGCTAACTGAGGACCCGATATTGCAGTAAGGAGGGTCATACAGCTTATTTTATTATGCCGTCAGGTGATGCTTGATATTTGTGTAAACGAGCTCACATAACCAAGTGGTATTTTGCTGATTTTCCCCATAAAATAGGGCTATAGGTCATAATGTGTGTCTATAAAGGCAGGACCTGATATTTCGGGAAATAAAGGTCGTGCAAGGCTTGATTTCAGGCATATGTTATGACAGCTGCATTCGATTAGGTGTTATGCAGGTATACCAAGTTTGGTCTGTGATCTGTACTGTTAGCTCGGTGATATATTTGGAGTATGTTGTTAAACTTGTGAGGTTGAATGACTGCCAGTTCAGAGAGGTATTTTGTGAGGTTCTGTCTTTGATCTTACCATTAGTTTATGGATATTGCTGTTGATGGTGTTTAGCGAGGATGTGCTGATTTTGTGGTTTCCTTGAAGTGATGGATGATATTCGTGCGGGGATTTGACCTGCAAGGTGTTGTGTTTTACAGGTGTATAATCGGATAGCTTGGATTTGTGCATGTGGTAGTTTTTGCTGGTTTATGACATTTTATGGGAGAATTTTATGTTTGTGTTGTATATATATTTTGTATCATAGTGTTGTACTGACGGTTACCCTATGTTTGAATGACATGATATTAGATTGAGGTAGCCAATTTAGGCTTTGAAAGTTCGAGAGTTTAGCAGTAGGAACATTTTGATAAATTAGAAAGTGTAGGAAATTTAGAGTATTTGAAATTTAATCGAGGACATACGGAGCGGTTTTTCCCGCCGGACTTTATAACAAGTGAGTTGAATGTCGGTAGACATAGGGGAGGTGCTGAGGCACCTGAGCGAACAGTTTGTGGCGCTTAGAGAGGATGTAGGAGCTATTAAAGGACAACAGACCAGGGATAGCGAGCAGATGAATGAACAGTTTGTGGCGCTTAAAGAGGAGGTAGGAGCTATTAAAGGACAAACGGATAGGAATAGTGAGCTGTTCACGGAACAATGTGCCAAGAGCGAGGTACAGTTTGTGGTGCTTGGTGAGCGTTTGAACGACCAGGTCAGTGCACAATTTAAAGAACAGGAAATTAGGAATTCGGAACAAATAAAGGAACTTAAGGTACACTTGACCGAACAATTAGTGCTCACTGAAACACGAGTAGCGACCCAAATCACTGAGCTAAAGGAACACACTAGCATTCGTTTGGAGCAATTGGCCTCTGAAAATGAAGCGACTAGGGAGACCATAGCAGAATTAGATACCAAAATAGAAAATGTACGGCGGTGCTGTGTTACCACGACCGAGAAGTTGAGTCAACAGATGGAAGAATCGTACAGAACGGTAGAGAAGCAAATCCTGGAAGTAAAGAATAGTATCGAGGGAATAGAACAGCGTATGGAAGAAAAAGATAAGGAGACTCAGGCCGAACTGAAAACCGTTAAAGAAGAACTGGTAGCAGCAATAGATCGCATAGATTATACCCAAGAGAGGCTAGAAAAAGTAGAGCAGAAAGTCGAAGACAGTATGGAGGCGAGGACTCGAGAAGGAGTTGGGAGGAAAGAGCAAACCACGGAAGAGAATAAGGAAGGTAAAGTCAGCGATAAGGTGTCCGAGGAGGAAATTATCAAAGAAGTTCAGCAGTCTGATTCACCGGTTGAACCGCCCGAAAATGAAGTGATGCGAATGGAGCAATCTGATACAAACAGTCCAATGGTTCAGGAGACAGAAGCAGAAAGGGAAGATACACCAGGAAACGAGAATATTACAGTAGCCTCAGAAGAAGGATTGAATGACACGGAAAGTACGGAGGTGGAGACAGACCGAAGCAAGGAAGCTGGGGAAATGGCAACTTTGGTTTGGCTACAGGAAGGAGAAGAAGAGCAGTTCAAGAATCACATTGTGCAGAAATCTGGCAACATAGCCATAGTCCTGTCAGAAGGGGCCGAGATCAAGTGCTACGCGACGACGTCTGAGGGTAAAGACCTCATAAATACTGCGGTAGAAGAAGAGAGTCAGGAATGTGTAACAGTATCCAAGGTCGAGGCAGATGAGATAAGAAGGAAAATAGCAAACAACGTTAATGGGATTTCTGGACGACGAGAAATGGGAGACCCGACCGGGGACGCACAAAATAATCAAAGGGAAACGATTGGAAAGTATCTTCAAGAAATAGCAGCCGGAAATGAAGGAGACGATCAATGGTATAACCAGCATTCGAAGCAAAATGAAGGAAAGAGAACTAGGTCATACAAGAAACGCAAGAAGAACCAAAAGTACCGATACCAGTTTGGTTGGTTCGCAAGACAAGTAAGAATACGCCGGAGGTGGAAGATTGGAACCATCAGGAGAAAGAAGAAGCGGAGAAGGGAAGATATGAAAGAGGGACGAAAGCTTAAACCAAGAAGCTACGTGGAACAGTTGAGGAGAAAACGTGCTGTTGCGAAGAGGTGGCTTTCCGCATGTCGTGAAATAAGGCGGAAGAAAATTGACTGGAAAACCGAGAGAAAGGAATATCTCTTAATTCACAAAATAAAGAGCGGAACAGAGAGAGGGAACCTCTCTAACTACAGAAGTAAACAAACACGTAGTGCCATGAACTTCTGCAAGCTAGAAGGCAGCATGAATGAGACAGGGTGTGAAGAAAGTTGCGGAACGAACGTGATACCGGGAACTTCTGTAAACTGGACAAATAGAAGAGCCATTTAGATAAACACCACTGTATATAAGTAGTACTGTAACTAGAAAGCTTAGGATATCCAGTAGATATAAATGTATTTTGTGGATTATATTAATTGAACATCATGACAAATGAAGAGAATTTAAGATGAATTTAGCAAGGATCCTCAACTAGCTCGAGTTAGTGTTAGTTAAGACACCCACTGTCTCTAACCCTACAGAGAGATACTACCATAAGTTCGCTGAGCTATACACTGGACCGTATAGAATAATTCATAGTTATGAAAATAACTCATACAAGGTACAAAGCTTGGACGCTACAGTGACTAAGGTCTTTAACTCATCAAACCTTAAGCCCTTTTTCCAACCCGGCCAATATCAATTAGATAATCTGGAAGAAGAAGAAGAAGAAGGAGGCGAAGAAGAGGAAGAAGAACCTGAGGACGAAGAGACCGAAAATATTGCCAGAGAGGAGGTTATCATTCCGGAAGAAGATGAAAATGACAGCGAAGAAGAACAACCAGAGGTACCCAATGGAGAAGAAGAAGAAGAAGAAGTGAATATGATTTCTCCAGGCGACCAGAAACAGCTATCTGAGCAGCGCAAAGAAACGGAGTGTCAAGACTGCGAGAGTAACCACCGGAGATTTCTAGCTCTGCTGGATGCCTATTACCAAGTTAGGAAGGATAGGGAGGCTATCATGTCTGTAGTTGAAGATAGTCCCATGCCCTGAAGTTTTGAATATTGACAGCAGATATGATTGCAATGAGAAAATGATCTTGGAATTTAGGAAAATAAAATTCTTGACAAAATTTTATTTTGTCGTTCACGGGGGGCTATGAACCATTCTGTTCATTGGAGCAATTGTATTAATTTGAGTATTGGATATTGGAATCATACTAGGCCACCCACGAAGCCGATGTCTTACAGTATATGTCATCAAGGGGTCCAGAAGAAGCGTTCTTATGTGAAGTGAGCGCGAGCGTCATTATGAGAAATCTCCAGAACTCATTAAAAGAAGTTATGTCCCAAGCCAAGCCTCTTGATGAAGTTTGGGGACGCTTTCCAGTTCCCGGCTAAACTTATTCTAGGAGGGAAGAATGAAATAAATTAATATCTTTGGTTACAGAAGAGTTGCATTGGATTTGAGACAAGAATTGCAACCTGTATTATTTCTGCTTTATTTTGATAGGCATTAGGGCTGCATTAATTAATGCATTCGCTAATTTGAGCTCATGATATAATTAATGCGGGAAATTTTCCCGGGCACGCTAAGATTGCACGCAGCCAAGCGGCTTGATGACGCTACCCGGAATTATAAATTAAGGCCGCCAGGGCATATCAGGGTCATTCTTGGACCGAGAGGCTGCGGGAACGAATCGTCATACTGCGTGTTGGTGCTGAGAACAACGCTTTGTCTTCAAGCTACACCGACTACCTGTACTGCTATTTCTGCAAAGATGTAAGTAATCAACTTGAATATTCAGAGGAATTGAAGATTTTACCTGTGAGATTATGCTATGGGGAGATGAGGTACTGCTTATAAGAGACTAATGAACTAGTAGCTCCATATTTCTGTGAGGTCAAGGGATTGCGGACGAAATGCTAGAATTATTATTGGCTCAGGTTAGGAATTCTAAAACTATATGTTGTCCATGTGATAGGGTGATAGAACAGTGACTGAGAGTAGTGAAGAAACTATTGTGTACCAGGTTAAAACTCTGAACGAGACTTGGTCAGTGTGACGTGTGAGACACGCTAACAGTGAAGACAGGCATCGAGTTTGGACAATCTGTAATATATGAATTTATTTTCAGTTACCCCAGCATCAAGTCAGAACGAGTGTTTGACAGCATCATTGCAAAGAAGCCACAACCAAGAGCTGAAGCCAACACCACAACGGGCATCGATCCAGGAACGTTGGGAGCACCTGACCAGCACAACATCGAAGAGGACACCTTCCGACTACAGAGGGAGCTGTACGAAGACGCCACACCAGCAAGAATGTCTCCAAGTGGTCAACAGTCTCTGATGACAGCTCTGCAGTCTATCAGAATGTGGTAGATCCAGTGGTCCACAGGGATGGCCGCTCCGCTATGTTCTCTAAATTAAGGTCAGAGCTTTCCAATTCTGTTTCAAGCATGTCATTTAAATTTAGATAGGAATATGGGGGCCGTCAGTCAACTGATTTGTGGTAATAGGAGAAGTTCCCTTGTAATATAGAGCTAGGCCTCAAACTCGAACCCCGTACTTTAAGGTAGATGTTATTTGTAAAGTCCTTGTTAGCGAAGTTATGGTTCATTGTAATTGCGTTATTTTAAGGTACGTGTTTTTGTAAGGGTCTGATTGAACTCATTTGGGCATAGGAGGTTAGTCTACAGATAGGTACTTTTATTAGATCACATTCAGGCATTTGTTTCTGCAGACGTAGAAGTGTATAGTTATGACCAAATCGTGACCAAGTCGTGACCAGGAATTCACCCAGATTCACTGATAGAGTGAGCGAGTCCAAATATTTAAGAGATTTGAGCCCATAAGAGGCAGAAGTAAAATTTGCAGTTGGTATGAGAGAGCCCAACCATTGAGAGTTTATTGAATATATTTTGGAAATGCCTAGTATGGCAATGTGACGATCGCTTAATGATTAGTGTTTTGTAGCACCAGGATTTAGCCCATGAGAGGCATTAGTAAGATGAGCGAGATTGCGGAAGGTATTGAGACGAGGGCAGATAGCCCAGGTATATTTAAATGAGGGCTTTAGCAGCTGACTACGTGAAGTGTTCTTTTGAAAGGCACGACTTTAGCCTGTCCCCCCGTTGGAGCTCATAAATTAGGGGGCTGCCGCAAGTGGAGGGGTGAGAATGGAGGTCATTGAGCTTGACGTCACAGGCTGGTGTGTTGGTCGTCTGCAGTATTTCAAGTATGCTAGGAGGGGAAGAAACGACCTTCTTGTTTTGAAAGCAGAGTGAGAGAGATTTGTTTTATGTCCTATTTGTTTTACGTAATAGTTTAACACTGGCCCGTTTTATACTGACACCCTTGTATGTGTTGATTGGATTCTTTCATATTGTTTGCATAGGTATCTTGGACACCTTACCTGTCATAGGACTAGGGTTCGTGACCAAGTCAGGTCATTGTAAATTTTTGTGGTGATTTTGTTGGCACCGGGGTTCGACGGCGCGAGGCATTGTAAATTTTTATGGGAATCATTGTTTTTGTGTAATTAAGCAGATATCCATCTTCCAAAACTTCGTTACTTACACCATTGTTACATGCTTGTTGCAGCTCACGGGTTTTCGTGAAGGCAGTGTACTGATAGTCATCGGCTCAGCGTCATTTTTCCATCTCATATTGAAATGATCTTTTATTTGTAAATAATTCAATTTTATGTAATAAATCCCTATTTGTTAAACTTTGAATGCAGCGGTGTTTTCTGTTAGATATTTTATTTTAATTTTTTAATTTAGTCGAATTCTTACCTGAGTAGGCACATGTCCTAGTGTTTTATCTTTATGTTGCCCCGTTATACCCATGTTATCCCTGAGAAGAGCGCTCTCCCGGCTGATTGAAGAGGACAGTGTTCAGGTAAGACTATGTGCACCAGCTCACGTCTGTGAGAGTTCGTTCACTACTGTACTCTGGGTTCGAGACCGGCCAAAGATAGTTTCGTCTGGGAGCTGACTTCCTTCTTACAGAATACTGTTGATCGCAACTGCGAGCTCACTGCATTAGCTTTACTACACCTTGATTCAATCTCACTTAGTATATTACCATCCTGGGAGAGCACACAACCTAAATACTTGAAATTATCGACCAGTTCTAGCTTTGTATCACCAATCTGACATTCAGTTCTGTTGAATTTCTTACCTACTGACATCAATTTAGTCTTCGAGAGGCTAATTTTCATACCATACTCATTGCAACTATTTTCAAGTTTCAAGATATTAGACTGCAGGCTTTCGGCACAATCTGCCATTAAGACCAAGTCGTCAGCATACACCAAACTGCTTACTACATTTCCACCTAACTGAAACCCTCCCTGCCACTTTATACCTTTCAGCAGATGATCCATGTAAACTACGAACAGCAAAGGTGAAAGATTACAGCCTTGTCTAACCCCTGTAAGTACCCTGAACCAAGAACTCTTTCTACCATCAATTCTCACAGAAGACCAATAGTCAACATAAATGCCTTTGATTGATTTTAATAATTTACCTTTAATTCCATAGTCCCCCAGTATAGTAAACATCTTTTCCCTCGGTACCCTGTCATATGCTTTCTCTAGATCTACGAAACATAAACACAACTGCCTATTCCTCTCGTAGAATTTTTCAATTACCTGGCGGATACTGAAAATCTGATCCTAACAGCCTCTCTGTGGTCTGAAACCATACTGGTTTTCATCCAACTTCCTCACAACGACTGATCGCACCCTCCCTTCCAAGATGCCTGTGAATACTTTGCCTGGTATACTAATCAATGAGATACCTCGATAGTTGTTGCAATCCTTCCTGTTCCCTTGCCTATAGATAGGTGCAATTACTGCTTTTATCCAATCTGAAGGTACCTTACCAACACTCCACGCTAATTTTACTACTCTATGAAGCCATTTCATCCCTGCCTTCCCACTATACTTCACCATTTCAGGTCTAATTTCATCTATCCCTGCTTCCTTGTGACAATGGAGTTTATTTACCATCCTTTCCACTTCCTCAAGCATAATTTCACCAACATCATTTTCCTCCTCCCCATGAGCTTGGCTGTTTGCAACACCACCAGGATGATTTCCTTTTACATTGAGAAGATGTTCAAAATATTCCCTCCACCTCTCCAGTGATTCCCTGGGATATATTATGAGTCCACCTGAAATACTCAAAACACTGTTCATTTCCTTTTTCCCTCCCTTCCGAAGATTCTTTATTACTGTCCAGAAAGGTTTCCCTGCTGCTTGACCTAGCCTTTCCAGGTTATTACCAAAATCTTCCCATGACTTCTTTTTGGATTCAACAACTATTTGTTTCGCTCTGTTTCTTTCATCTACGTACAAATCCCTGTCTGCCTCAGCGCTTGTTTGGAGCCATATCTGATAAGCCTTTTTACATTTACAGGCTGCTCTCACTTCATCATTCGCCAAGATGATCGCCTTTTCCCATCTTTACACACAGTTGTTCCTAGGCATTCCCTTGCTGTTTCTACTACAGCATCCCTGTATGCCACCCATTCACTTTCAATATCCTGAACCTGCTTACTGTCCACTGTTCGAAACTTCTCACTAATCCCATCCATGTACTTCTGTCTAATTTCCTCGTCCTGGAAATTTTCTACCCTTATTCGTTTGCAGATAGATTTCACTTTCTCTACCTTAGGCCCAGAGATATTTAGTTCACTACAGATCAGATAGTGGTCTGTATCATCGAAAAATACGCGAAGAACTCTTACATTGCTAACAAATTTCCTGAATTCAAAGTCGGTTAGGATATAGTCTATTATGGATCTGGTAACTCTAGCCTCCCATGTGTAGCGGTGAATAGCCTTATGCTTGAAGAACGTATTCGTAATAGCTAAAACCATACTACCACAGAAGTCCAGCAAACGCTTCCCATTCCCATTAGCTTCCATATCTTCCCCACATTTACCAATCGCCCTTTCGTATCCTTCAGTTCTATTCCCAACTCTCACATTGAAATCACCCATTAGCACTATTCTATCCTTGCTGTTGACCCTGACCACGATGTCACTCAATGCTTCATAAAACTTGTTAACATCCTCATCTGCACCCTCACATGGTGAATATACGGACACAATTCTTATCCTAATTCCTGCAACTGACAAATCTACCCACATCATTCGCTCATTTACGTGCCTAACAGAAACTATGTTGCGTGCAATGGTATTCCTGATAAAGAGCCGTACCCCAGACTCTGCCCTTCGCTTTCTAACACCCGTCAAGTACATTTTATAATATCCTATCTCTTCCTCGTTCTCTCCTTCCCCGAATATCACTTACTCCTAGCACATCCAGCTCTTTGCTGACTCAGCCAGTTCTACCCTCTTTCTTCCATAAGCCCCATTAATATTGATAGCTCCCCATCGAATTCCATTTCGTTCGCCAAGTTGTTTCCAAGGAGTCCCTCGCCTATGAAATGGGAGTGGGACTCCATTACTCCCATAGGTCCGAGGCTTGCTTAAAATTTTCTGAGCTCAATAAATTCATGAAGCAGGATGCTACCCTACTTGCACATAGTCCAAGTGAGGATCTCTCCTCTAACGGGTTATGGACCACCGATGAATTTTATAGTCCTAGCCACTGAGCACAAGGTGGGCCATGACTCAGAATATGTCCGAGATGCTCACTCCCATTCCATAGCAACTGGTATCCCGACACTCAGGACCACTTACTAGGCCACTCAGTCGTTGCCCATGGTTCATGAACTAGGACGTGACTACAGTAACCCACGAACATGAACCATAAAAAGTTATTTAAATTTTTCAAAATAATAATACCACAATTAATATTGTTTAAGTTTGTTTACTTTTGTTGCCCAATTAATCAACTTTATTACACTAAGACACTGTATACCAAGTTATTTTCTTCATGATAAGACACGACACAAGAATTAACGTAATTCATAGGTCTGGAGTGAGTCTTTATGTTATGCCTACTACTGATATAAATAATTAGTAGCCTGAGCGCTCAGCAGCGGGGTCGGACTCGAAAACAGTCTGACATTGACGCGATGCGCGAGCATCTCATCTACCTCACTCTCTTTCGCCCCATGCTCTAGTCTTCTTCCCATAAACAGTAAAGTAAAGAGACGCCTGCAGTCATCGTTGACGTTATGGACGGCTTGCGTACACGGTTGTCTGCGTGTGTTGATACGAATCGACAGTAGTCTTATTTTATTTGCATTTAGTATTTAGTTATGTTATTAGTGTTCGGAGTGTTGGTTAGTTATTCATTTTACCGTTTATCAGCGTTAAAAACTGAATTGTTCAGTACATTTTTAGCTGCGTTTTTATCAGTTTCCATATTATGGATGGCAGAAAACGACTCAGGGGAGCCGAGTATAGATAACTTGCCATTGAAAAAAGGAAGAAAGAAAGCGATGTGCTGTACAAACACCAAAATTAGAGGCATTTTTTAAAAACCTAATTTTAATGAAGATGGAGGTTCAATAGAAAAATCAGGAAAGTAATTATTAATTCTTATTTCAATAATTAAATTATAGCACATTAGGGGAAAATGATTTAATTGTGCCTTATCGGATTTTACAACATCTTTTTTAATACTTCATTTCGTAATATACGAGGGTTGGGGGCAAATGTCATGGCAACTATTTTTTTCTAGAAGATAGCAGTCCGGTTGGAAAACGTGACGTGTACAGACGAAAGGACAAGGTGTTAACTACATGTGTGTACAGTGAATAGCACTGAAATATCGTAACACACTAATGTATTACGGTAGCATACAGGGCAATATAGCCTTCCCGGTGCAAAAGAATGACAACACAGTACACATAAAGTTGACATGACAAACCTGGGCCGAAAGACCCTCAAAGTTGTCCCCTGCTACTGACACCACACGCTGCTAACCATGTGGGAGGCGCTGAATACCAACTACCTCAGCATTTGCCGCACCATGTGTGAATCGGGTCACCTGTTGGCGCACAGCATTAACAATGTCCTCTCGTGTTGCAAACCGGCTATCACGTAGTGGTTCCTTAATCTTTCGAATGAGATCAAAGTCACAGGGCTCAATGTCGGGAGAGCACGGTGGGTGCGCCAATTCTTCCCATCCCCAACGTCACAGTAGCTGCCCTACACACTCCGCTTTATGTGGTTTTGCATTGTCGTGCAGGATTATTGCACTGTCCACAAGATCCGGACGATTCTCCCGAACGTCACGTCGTACCTGTCGCACCAGGAAGTCCCTGTAGTACTGTGCGGTCACTGTTCTGCCATGTGGAACAAAGTTGCAAACAATGACACCCCTGACGTCATACGCGACGATCACCATCAATTTGACTGGGGAAGGATTCTGACGGACCTTCTGCCTCCTTGGTGATACAGCATGTCGCCACTCCGCGGAATGACGTTTCACTTCTAGTTCGTATGCCCTGGTCCAAAAATCATCGATGGCGATTATCGTGACAAGAATTGATCGCCGTTCTGTTGCCAGCTTGCAAGGTGGTCGGAGCACATTGCATAGCGCACCCACCTTTGAACTTCCGTCAGTGCATGCGGTACCCATCGCGATGCGATTTTGCGCAGTTGCAGCTCATTACGCAATATCCTTTGGATGGTACGTTTCTCGATGCCACTTGCCCTCTCTAACTCCAGTAGCGTCCATCGTCTGTCTTCATCAAGGAGCTGCTCGATGACGGCACGTGTCTCGTCGGTCCGCATACTGACAGGTCGTCCCGAACGTTGCTCATCACTGGTTGACACACGTCGATGCTGAAACGTTCCTACCCACCGTGCTACTGTACGGTATGGCAGGGCATTATTCCCAAGGGCTTCTACTAATTCACTGTGACATTCCATCGCATTTCTCGGTCGGAGAACGGCTATTTTGATGTAAGCGCGCTGCTCAACACGGGTGACTTCCATCTCGCACGACACTCACAAACTGACTGAATTCACAGCCCTCGCTGCGCTACTACCAGTTATCACAGAGCCATCTGTTGTTCTGTATACACACTATGCCTGCAGAACTTCCCCACGGCACATATACGTTTGTGATCCGTTCACATATCTACAAGAAAAAATTGTTGCCATGACTTTTGCCCCAAACCTCGTATCATATTACTGATTGAATTTTAATCCCGGCTTTTAATATTTTAGATGACGTTGAAGCTTGAGAGGAAGGCACGCAACATGTCGAACTTTGCAAGAAACTCAGTCCTACTGGTGAAGCGAATGAAGGTGAATTATTATCTCGTCCAGACCCTAAAACTGGTCATCAAGAAGTGTCCGAGTTTTCCTTTGATTTTAGGGATCCTGATTCATTGCCACAGAATTTTTCAGATTCTGAAAAGTGTTACAAACAAAATGACCTTTGAAAATCTGATTGAGCCAAATTTAAGTAATAGCAGCAGAGAAGGACGTAACGTAACCAAAGTTTGGTTTTATAAAGTTCCCAAACAGGAGAAAAAGTAAGGAGATCATGGTTAGGCTATAGTGAAAGTAAGAAAGTTCTATATTGTGTTCCCTGCAGGCTGTTTTCACACTTAGCATTGTCCCCTTCAAAAGTGGTCATAATTTATTAAAAAGAAAATGATTTATTTCATCAGCGTGTTGGAACATTATTTTAATCGGCAAGAGGGTGAGACTCTGTATTTCGTGCTAGTGCGAGCCAGTCACTTCGCGAACCGGTTTTTCCCGACCTACAGAGAGAACGAGGAAGCAGGGTGGAATTCCTGTTATGTGGCCTTCAGACACATGTGTGCGTACCACGTGACACGGCGAGCAGCCTGATCTCAATCGATCAATAAATGGAAAGTCAAGTGACGTAAAACTGGAGCAGCCAATAAAAATGACAATCTTCACAGGAATTCAACAAATCCACCAATTAAATGTAATTAAGAGACACGCCTATGTCTTGATATAGGAAATTAATGGTAATTCCAGAGGAAATTTTGTAGAGGGTTTTATACTTCTGAACGCTGAATTTGAGCATTATTCTGACTGCAGCAACGGAAGAGACTGGACGTCGTTTGCTTCATCGGAAGACTTTACCTTAGAGAAGGCATCGAGGACTGTATAAGCAGCAATTCAGACACTCGAAAATTTAGCTACGATTTATTTAGGGTTGTCCTAAGATAAGTGTCTTCATCCAAATTATAAAGCATCGTGAGTGAATCCTGGGCTATTTCTAAGACTTTTGTTAGTTTCAGCTTTCTACAAGAACTTGGAAGAAGAAAGGTCCTTAGTTCGAGTTACTGCAAGATGGTTATCCAGTTCCGCGAAGAATACTGCAAGTTCCTGTGTATCTTCAGCTCCTCCATGAATCACTAAACATGTAAGGCATCGGACATGGGCGAGACTTCGTTCGATGGAAGGTGATGTGACCACGTGCTAGATCTTCAGCCAGAATCCAGTTCACACCAGCCACATGAGTATTCTTTAAGAATTCAATTTCTTTCTATCTTTGTAAAACGTTTGTAAGCGTAGCCTTATTTTATTCACTTAGATTTCTATTAGTTTTGCAGTAGTTTGACTTTTCATTCTTCTTTCTTTGGTGAGAGGTAGTTTGTGCTCTGGAATGAGTGTGTATTTGTTCTATTAGTTAGAAATGAGTGTGTGTCATCGAGAGAGACCTCAACTGTCCTAAGAATTAAGAAGGCAGGAGAGATAAAAATAATTGAACCCCGCGTTAAATTTGACCAGTTTGAAATAATTTGGAAAATTAATTGAGACAAATTAGGACAGTGTTCTTGTGTTTTTCTTAGTGTAGAATTTCATTCTACGATTGTACGACATGTTGGTGGGTTCGAGTTTGTTTAGAGTCATCCGAATAACTTCATACGACAGCTTTGCGAATGAGATTATGCACGGTCAGGAATATAATAATAATAATAATGAGTAAAAGTAATTAAAGCTAATTACGGGCTAAAATTGTTTAATAAGGTCATGGGTTTAATGTTAGTTATTCTTGGAAAGTGTTATCGTGTGCTCACTTTATGTAAAGTAAGCCTGGGACATGGCAATTCTCCGGACGGAGTAATGACGAGTTATATGTATGTTTTCTGCGCTATTAATTTGAGTATGACTTGCAGATGGGCATTGTATTTGAGTAATTTATGCATCCATTAGAGTCAAATTTGGGAAGAGATATGTCACTGGACATGATTTCTTCGAGCTTCAGTGCGGAATAATTGAGGGCCACGACATTATGATGAATAAAAATAAATACCGCAACTCATGTACCGTAAGCGCGTATTCTAATATTTTGACCTGTGTTATAGTTATTCTACTCGCTTAATTGGGATGATTTCTATTTAAAATATTCCTTGAACATCGTTGTATAGTTAATTTCTTCGTATAAGTGATAACCTTAATTCTATCACATTCTGAATTGATACCTGGGATGTGCGTGATAGTGTCATCTAGAAAATGGTTTACCTAATTTGTAGTAAATCCTAAATTTAATAATAATGGGTTAGTGCTCGTGTAAATAATATTATAATAATACCGTGTACCCATGTGTGAATGTGTGATGTGAGATTTGATCCTATTCTGTGTTTTTGAATGTTTCTCGTACGATTTTGTGATGATATTCTTCATTATGTGCGTCAGATTTTTGACCGACTTGTATTATTTCGCGTGTCCGTAATTGGATCAATTTTGAATCTTTAGAAGATTTTATTGTAATTTAAGATAGATTAGGGCCTAATTCACTAAGTTAAAGTGAATAAGAGAAGGCAACGTCCGTGGACTGATGTCACGAAATTTAATTATTAGTTATTGTACAGTCACTTTCTGCATAAAATTGAGCAAAAGCTAGGTTGATATAAGTTCAAGTAAAAATTTATTACAAGAAGTTTAATCAATTAATAATGATAAAAATGAAGTAATTATTAAAGGGAAAGTCTAAGGAAGACGTGCTAACCATAAATTGATGAATTAAATAATTTTTAATAATTTAAATAAGGAAGAAGAAATAATTATTTTCTGAGAAAATAAGAATAATCCAGATGGATCATTTTAATTTAAACAATTTGATTACCATTATAGGAGAATGATATCAGATATTATTTTGTTTTTCTATCAATTTTACAGTAAATTAATGATTCCTATATTTATTATTACAGAAAGAAACAGTCGTTGAATTTAATTTTGAGCGAGATCCCTCATGAATGATAGCACGAGGAGAAGATGTTTTCAAGAATCAAACCCAGATTTTGTGAATTTAATTGTTTTCTTTAAAGGAGTGTCAGTTTTAATAAATGTGTAAACCTACTTTAGTCTTCTTTCATTTGTCGCTAGTCCTTCATCTATCCCTGCCTTTAAAATTTTCTGCACAGCCGATAGCGAACGGTCCACCACTGAGACCCTCGCTCTCCGGCGAGCTGAGCCCGGCATAAAGGGGGCAGGTATAGATTTGGCGGCCAACGTGGTTAGGCCCGATTTATTGGCTGTACCAATAAAAGGACTCGATCTTGTAGTCCAGAATATGGACAAAAACAAGATGCGGCGACAAATAAAATTTTCCAGGTAATTTTTGAAACATTTATTAGCCCAAAATTTTGTGGCGAACTGCACTCAGGTTAAGTTTAGGAAGGGCCTTGTTGTCTAATTATAAACAAAATCTGGACGATAGTTGTCAAAATTTTTATAGCGGCTATTTTCCGCATAATTTGGACTTAGGCTGTAGGATTGTATTTTGCGACGTTAATCTTCTCTGAAGGCTGTGACATCAATCCACTTGTGACTGATGAATTGGATTCTGGTATGTGGCCATCGAACTTAGTCCTCCCATGTCTGAATTGCCGTTTATTTCAAAGGAAAATGAGTACTGTAACAATAGAGGATTTACGTAGACTCCTAGACGGAGTAGTGACTGACTTACAAAATAATTTAAAACGGGAAATGAATGAGAATCAAACTAAATTAGAGCAAAAACTCAGTGAAAATAATGAATTATTAGAACAAAAACTTAGCGAAAATAGTATGTCATTAGAACAAAAACTTAGTGAAAATCTAGAGCAAAAACTTAGTGAAAATAGTGAAAATCTAGAGAAAAAACTTAGTGAAAATAGTGAGTTAATAAAACGGGAACTCAAAGACACTATTGAGGAAATTCAAAGCAAGACAGAGGAAAATATCGAAAAGCTACACATGGACGTTAAATTATTTAACGGGAAGTTAGCTTCAGTTCAAAGTGAATTGGTATCTGTGAAGCAAAATTTTTCAAATTTAAAGGGAGAAATCCAGGTCGGAATAGACAATGCCATGTCAGCTATGTCTAATGAATTTAGTGAAAGGCTAGCTAAAGTACAAACTGGGATATTGCAAGGATTAGGCAAGTATAAGGACGAGGTGCAAGATAAATTTCAAGCGATTGAGGAGAAAATCGATGAGGATGCACAGGACTTAACAGCAACCAAAACAGCATGGTCTAGGAAATTCACGCAAATTTTCGAAACTGTGAAACAGGTAGAAAAGGGCGTTGTTGCTGAAATAAAAGTAGCCCAAACCACCAACTCAGAGCGACTTGAATATTTTTACGAAACGATTGAGGAGACACAACAGAGTTTGCAACTATGAAAAACTCAATAGATAAAGAAATAGGAGAGGTCAAAGCTAGTTCGGAATCTTATAAACAAGAACTGCAGAATGGAATTCAGGAACTCATTAAAAAATTACAATTGCTTAAATTGCAAGGCGAAAGTCATAATATTGTAACTAACACATTGTTAGAGAGGCAAAGTAATTTAGAGAAGAAGGTAACCGGAGAAATCTTATCTTCAACTCCGAAGCAGAACGACCAAATGAATGTCCATGACAATGTAAATGTCACCAATCCAGCTCCAGGATATAATAGCGGAGGAGTAAGTCAGCTTAATACGTCAGGTCAAACGCAGATAGTAAATATAATTCGAATGCAGGAAGACCACCCAAAAAAAATTAATAACGTAAAAGGGGTAACTCCCAGGAGTTTTATTAATGAACTACAGGAATATTTTCGGGACAACAAGATACCAGAAGAGCGCCAACTGCGAGTAACGGAAAGGTATTTGGAGAATTCTGTATTGACATGGTTCACAGCGTTCCGATAATCATTCGACAATTTCGAAGGATTTAAGAGGGCTTTCCTAGAAAAATATTGGAACACAGACATTCAACATAATCTCAAGACAGAATTGTATGCTAAGAGGTATGCCCTATCCACGCCAACACGATTTTCTGAATTTTTCTCCAGTCAGCTACGTAAGCTACGAGAGCTAGACACACCTCCATGGGAAGCCGAATTAATAAAGGTTATTACCAGGCAACTTCCAGCAGAGACGCAACGAATTATGATCGCTTCAAATGTACAAACCGCAATTCAAGCTGAAGCCATATTACGACAACTCGACATGACATCTAGAGAACCACAGAGGCGAAATCCCGGCCAAGAACAACAAGTTTTCCAAGCCAATGTTGCCAGACCTGAAGAAAGGAACATTGTTAACCAAGGGAGAAATTGGGGTAGAAACGTCGAAGGAAGACAACCTAGAGACCGATCTCTGAGACCAGGACGCCGAGACGATGAAGAATGGAATTATTCCAAACGTAATGTCCGAAGAAGACCATATGAGAACAACAGGGACAGATGGAGAAGAGAACCAGAGAATAGAAGACCCGAGAGACGGAAGAGAAACTGGAGAGAGGAAGAGAGAGAGAAGTATTTGCGTGAACTCCAGCAGTCCAGTCAAGAACGTAAGAAATGGCATCGGGCTATACATGAGCAGGACGTCAACCCTGATATTGTTGGAGCGGAGAGTTTGGAGTATCAAAGAGCAAAACAAAGGGAAGATAAGAAACATTCGGAAGACGATGGGTACAATCAAGGTGCCATCAAAAAAACAACCCCTGAATTAGTAGGAGATAGTCTCGACACTAACCCTTGTAGTAATAGTGAAACGCAAGAATGGATTATTGTTCAAATTGATTCCTGGATGACAAGATCAGATGACCTACTCGAAGAAAATCTGGAGTCGAACACAAACTACCTAAAACACTACCTATAATTTCGGCTAGAATATGTGGTGTAAGAGTAAAATGCTTAGTGGATACTGGATCTACAATTAGTGTCATTTCAACTTCTTTCCTAAATGATTTAAAGGACAGACATGATATCCCGATTATACCAGTATCTCACATTAAAATAAAAGGAATTATCCCGGATAAGACTGTGGCATGCAAACTACAGACACTGTTGGATGTTGAGATAGGAAATACAAAATTTCAGAACGTATTCTTGGCTATGTCAAATATAAAATTTAACATCATTCTAGGAGTTGACTTTTTGACATCTTACCATGCCAATATTGATTTAAATTCCAACCAGATTCTTTTTCGATTGGATGAGACATTTGAAACGGCTATAGTTAATCCAGCCGATATAAATGATCAGAGTGTGTTTTTCATTAATAACGCCTCGACATCGTGGGAATCCGAAGACCAGGAGGCCACAGAAGAGGTAAATCAGGCTCTGGATAATATTATAGAAGAGGGCGACGATGCAACACACCCGTATGACCTCATAAACTCTAAGGTTAACCAAGCTATAGGAACGGAAGAAGAGAGAGGCCAACTCCGGGAGTTATTGTTAAAATATAAATCAGTGTTTGATGATAAACCAGGCCAGATCCCTGACTTTAAATATTCTTTAGTAGTCACAGATTGGACTCCGTTTAAAAAGAAGCCTTATCCGATCCCCGAGAAATTTCATTCTCGCGTAGGGAAAATTATTGCAGAAATGGAGAGAGACGGGATTATCATGAAGTCCAGTACACCATTCATAAGTGCTCTAGTGGTGGTACATAAACCAGATGGATCTCTGAGAATATGTTTAGACGCGCGAAATATTAACTCCAAACTGATACCAGAAAGAGACCAGGCGCCAGCAATTAAAGATGTCCTTAGAAAATTCTGTGGCATGAACTTGTTCACATCAGTGGATTTTACCTCCTCGTATTACCACATTCTTTTGGAAGAAAAGTCAAGATTATTGACTGGATTTATGTTTGACCAGCAAACATACGTTTTTAGAAAATTGCCCTTTGGCATTTCTAACGCCGCGGCCGCTCTTATCCGTGCCTTAGATAGATGCCTTACAGATGAAGTCAAGAGTTTTACTACTAAATATGTTGATGATCTGCTTATGGCGAGTGAAACATTCGAAGAACATCTGGTTAAACTAGAATAGCTATTGAGTAATCTTTCAAAATTTGGGTTCCACATAAACCTAAAGAAATCACGCTTCTGCCAGTCTGAAATATTATTTTTAGGCCATATTATTGATGGGAAAGGGATAAGACCGAATCCTATAAAAATTGAAGCTATTAGCAAATTTCCAAGGCCGATTCGTGTCAAACAAGTACGGCAGTTCCTAGGCATGGCCAACTTCTTTGCGAGCCATTGTCCCAACTATACCCAAACGGTAGCTCCACTTCAAGATCTATTGAAAAAAGGTAACAGGTGGAAATGGAACGAAGAGTGTGACCTGGCATTTACCAAGACCAAAGAGATGCTGTTGAATTACATTAAGCTAGGATATCCTGATTTTGGAAAACCCTTTATACTACAAACGGATGCATCTGGAATTGGAATTGGGGCTGTGTTATTCCAGGAGGACGGAGAGAAGCCGGAAAATAAAACTTACCTAGCCTTCGTTAGTCGAAAATTACGAAATCATGAAAAGCATTATTCCGTAACTGAGATAGAAATGTTATCCATAGTATTTGCATTGAAATATTGGCAGAAAATCATCTACGGATTTCCGATCATTATTAGAACAGATCATAAAGCTTTAACCTTCATGCTAAAGGCTACTATGGCATCAGAACGAGTATTTCGATGGACAATGTTTGTGCAACAATTCAACATTCAATTGGAGCATTGTTCTGGGAAGAGTAATTTACTGGTCGACTGTCTGAGCCGTAATCCTAATGAGGAAGTACTGGAAGTACACCAACTTGAACTAGTTCCCGAGGATCACGAATTTTAAGAAAACTCAGATATATACGGCAAGCTCAAAAAAGAGACAGTGACTTAAGACCTATCATTGATTTCCTAGAGGATAAAATTAAACCTAGAGATCCTGGATACCGTAGAATAAGAAGAAGAGCATCCCGATACCAGTATTTAGATAACACTCTATTTAAATTTGTGGACCCGGAAAAATCAAAATTGAGGATTGTTGTACCTTCGAAATTATTTGAACCTTTGATTTGGCATGCACATCGAATTACCGGACATGGCGGTATCGATAAAACACTGGCTACCATCCAAGAAAAATTTATATGGGACAAACAAAGATCAATAGTGAGGAACATAGTTCGAACCTGTGACACATGCCAGAGGGTAAAGCCAAGCTCTCATTTATTGCAACATAATCCTATTCCAATCATACCTTCCGAGCCTAAACAGCTGTATGCAATGGATTTGTTCGGTCCCGTTCCTACATCAAAGAGAGGTAACCGACATGTTGTCGTCACCATCGATGTATTCTCAAAATATGTGACTTTATATCCAATTCAAAAGGCAAACTCAAAATCTGTTATTAGGCGAATCACCCGAAATTTAATTCCGCATATGGGCAAGCCTAAAGCACTTCTCACTGACCACGGATCGCAGTTCACATCTGCAGAATTTCGTGAAGCCATGGAACAACTTGGGATTAAACACATATTAAACTCGATCCGACATCCATCTAGTAACCCGGCATGGAGAGTGATGCAAGAATTATCTAAATTCTGCAGAATATTTTGTGGAAATGCACACTGGCTTTGGATCGATGTTTTACCCATCATGATGGAATGTTTGAACAATACAGTACACGAGGCTACGTCGCAGATTCCTGTTACTCTTCACTTCGACCGACAACCGCATCGACCTTGGGACGATATTGTCCAATGCCCTGGTAATCTGAAGCCTACGTTGGAAGAGAACATTCGGAAAGCCGCCACTTCATTGCGCGAGCAAGCTGAGCGGAGACAACGCAGAGTGAAGGATAAAAAGTTTTGCCGACCTCTCAAACTCAATGAATATGTTCTTTTGAAAAAGCCAGCTACGTCAGAAACAACCAGCAAATATTACGCCAAATTTGCACCACTTTTTATAGGTCCTTATAAAATTATAAAAGTTTATGGGAATAACGCTTACAGAATCCAGAGTCTAGATAAAAATTATGAAGGTATTCATAACGCCCAGAATTTAAAGAGTTATTATTCTTCTAAACCTGTAGATGGTCGTCATATCAATCTCATAATAGAAGAAGAAATACCGCGAGATATAGATGAGGATCCAACCTACCACCATGTTTCAACTCAAGTAAATTTACAAGACGAGATCTGTGAGGAATGCCGTGAATTGCAAGAGAAGGTAATGGATCAACTACGACGGCTTGGTGCTGCACTCGAGGCAGACAACGCGAGGCTTCGTGCTGGAACGGAACCCTAAATTGAGGTGACACATGATTACCACCTAAATTTTCAGGGAACATGTTAATTGGAGATTTCCTGTAATAATGATTCCATTTTCAGATCAAATCATTATTTAACCAAGGGAGAAATATGTCCCCTTCAAAAGTGGTCATAATTTATTAAAAAGAAAATGATTTATTTCATCAGCGTGTTGGAACATTATTTTAATCGGCAAGAGGGTGAGACTCTGTATTTCGTGCTAGTGCGAGCCAGTCACTTCGCGAACCGGTTTTTCCCGACCTACAGAGAGAACGAGGAAGCAGGGTGGAATTCCTGTTATGTGGCCTTCAGACACATGTGTGCGTACCACGTGACACGGCGAGCAGCCTGATCTCAATCGATCAATAAATGGAAAGTCAAGTGACGTAAAACTGGAGCAGCCAATAAAAATGACAATCTTCACAGGAATTCAACAAATCCACCAATTAAATGTAATTAAGAGACACGCCTATGTCTTGATATAGGAAATTAATGGTAATTCCAGAGGAAATTTTGTAGAGGGTTTTATACTTCTGAACGCTGAATTTGAGCATTATTCTGACTGCAGCAACGGAAGAGACTGGACGTCGTTTGCTTCATCGGAAGACTTTACCTTAGAGAAGGCATCGAGGACTGTATAAGCAGCAATTCAGACACTCGAAAATTTAGCTACGATTTATTTAGGGTTGTCCTAAGATAAGTGTCTTCATCCAAATTATAAAGCATCGTGAGTGAATCCTGGGCTATTTCTAAGACTTTTGTTAGTTTCAGCTTTCTACAAGAACTTGGAAGAAGAAAGGTCCTTAGTTCGAGTTACTGCAAGATGGTTATCCAGTTCCGCGAAGAATACTGCAAGTTCCTGTGTATCTTCAGCTCCTCCATGAATCACTAAACATGTAAGGCATCGGACATGGGCGAGACTTCGTTCGATGGAAGGTGATGTGACCACGTGCTAGATCTTCAGCCAGAATCCAGTTCACACCAGCCACATGAGTATTCTTTAAGAATTCAATTTCTTTCTATCTTTGTAAAACGTTTGTAAGCGTAGCCTTATTTTATTCACTTAGATTTCTATTAGTTTTGCAGTAGTTTGACTTTTCATTCTTCTTTCTTTGGTGAGAGGTAGTTTGTGCTCTGGAATGAGTGTGTATTTGTTCTATTAGTTAGAAATGAGTGTGTGTCATCGAGAGAGACCTCAACTGTCCTAAGAATTAAGAAGGCAGGAGAGATAAAAATAATTGAACCCCGCGTTAAATTTGACCAGTTTGAAATAATTTGGAAAATTAATTGAGACAAATTAGGACAGTGTTCTTGTGTTTTTCTTAGTGTAGAATTTCATTCTACGATTGTACGACATGTTGGTGGGTTCGAGTTTGTTTAGAGTCATCCGAATAACTTCATACGACAGCTTTGCGAATGAGATTATGCACGGTCAGGAATATAATAATAATAATAATGAGTAAAAATAATTAAAGCTAATTACGGGCTAAAATTGTTTAATAAGGTCATGGGTTTAATGTTAGTTATTCTTGGAAAGTGTTATCGTGTGCTCACTTTATGTAAAGTAAGCCTGGGACATGGCAATTCTCCGGACGGAGTAATGACGAGTTATATGTATGTTTTCTGCGCTATTAATTTGAGTATGACTTGCAGATGGGCATTGTATTTGAGTAATTTATGCATCCATTAGAGTCAAATTTGGGAAGAGATATGTCACTGGACATGATTTCTTCGAGCTTCAGTGCGGAATAATTGAGGGCCACGACATTATGATGAATAAAAATAAATACCGCAACTCATGTACCGTAAGCGCGTATTCTAATATTTTGACCTGTGTTATAGTTATTCTACTCGCTTAATTGGGATGATTTCTATTTAAAATATTCCTTGAACATCGTTGTATAGTTAATTTCTTCGTATAAGTGATAACCTTAATTCTATCACATTCTGAATTGATACCTGGGATGTGCGTGATAGTGTCATCTAGAAAATGGTTTACCTAATTTGCAGTAAATCCTAAATTTAATAATAATGGGTTAGTGCTCGTGTAAATAATATTATAATAATACCGTGTACCCATGTGTGAATGTGTGATGTGAGATTTGATCCTATTCTGTGTTTTTGAATGTTTCTCGTACGATTTTGTGATGATATTCTTCATTATGTGCGTCAGATTTTTGACCGACTTGTATTATTTCGCGTGTCCGTAATTGGATCAATTTTGAATCTTTAGAAGATTTTATTGTAATTTAAGATAGATTAGGGCCTAATTCACTAAGTTAAAGTGAATAAGAGAAGGCAACGTCCGTGGACTGATGTCACGAGATTTAATTATTAGTTATTGTACAGTCACTTTCTGCATAAAATTGAGCAAAAGCTAGGTTGATATAAGTTCAAGTAAAAATTTATTACAAGAAGTTTAATCAATTAATAATGATAAAAATGAAGTAATTATTAAAGGGAAAGTCTAAGGAAGACGTGCTAACCATAAATTGATGAATTAAATAATTTTTAATAATTTAAATAAGGAAGAAGAAATAATTATTTTCTGAGAAAATAAGAATAATCCAGATGGATCATTTTAATTTAAACAATTTGATTACCATTATAGGAGAATGATATCAGATATTATTTTGTTTTTCTATCAATTTTACAGTAAATTAATGATTCCTATATTTATTATTACAGAAAGAAACAGTCGTTGAATTTAATTTTGAGCGAGATCCCTCATGAATGATAGCACGAGGAGAAGATGTTTTCAAGAATCAAACCCAGATTTTGTGAATTTAATTGTTTTCTTTAAAGGAGTGTCAGTTTTAATAAATGTGTAAACCTATTTTAGTCTTCTTTCATTTGTCGCTAGTCCTTCATCTATCCCTGCCTTTAAAATTTTCTGCACAGCCGATAGCGAACGGTCCACCACTGAGACCCTCGCTCTCCGGCGAGCTGAGCCCGGCATAAAGGGGGCAGCATCATATCAAGTTCCTTCCTTAGCTAAAGGAAAAGGACTTACTAATTGGAGAAAACCCACTGAAAAATTGCCTGAACATGAAAATTCATCCAACCACAAACTTTGCTTTTGTTCGTGGAAAGCTTTAGAATATTGTTTAGGAAATGGAGGTATTGATGCAGAACTCCAAAACCAGATCCATCAAGAATCTCACTGGAAGGTGGTATTGCGCTGCATTATCGATGCTATTCTATTCCTAGCAAAGCAAGTGAGTCCATTCCGAGGAACTAAAGAAGACTGTGATTTCAGCGACCCATCCATCGGAAAGTTCTTGAACACGTAGAACATATCGCATTACAATGTACCTCTTCTACAACATACCGAGCGGCATAAAAAAGTGCAAATCTCGCATTTCTCACGTAAAATACAAGATGAGTTCCTTGAAATTATTGCCAATAACACAAGGCAAAAGATTATACAAGACATTTTTGATGCGAAATATTATTCCTTAATATTTGACTGCACTCCGGATATCAGCCACAGTGAGCAAATGACACAAGTAGTTCGTATGTCAAAACAAATACGTGGGAGGCAAAAGAAAGTTTTATTGATTTTTCCCAGTTAGTGACAAAACAGGTGAAGGTCTCAGCCAAGAAATCCTAAAAAATAGACAAAGATGGACTGAACTTAGAGAACTGTAGAGGCCAAACATACGACAATGGGGCAAACATGGCCGGGAATTATAAAGGAGTTCATTCCAGACTACTTCAGGAGAACGAGCTAGCTTAGTTTGTTCCATGTGCTGCTCACTCCCTCAATTTAGTTGGTGCTAATGCGGCCAGTGCTACTATTGAGGCTCAGAATTTCTTCGGAACTTTGAACAGTATGTATTCTTTCGTGGCGGCTTCAACTTCACGCTCGGAAGTTCTCCGAAAATATGTGCCACTGACATTGAAACCTGAAAGCAATACAAGATGGTCTGCAAGATTAGATGCGGTCGAAGCTGTGTATAAACAATGCGGTAAAGTTGTACAGGATCTAGAGGATCTTAAAAACCATGATCTCTCAACACCTCAACGTAAGAGTGAGGCGAGATCCCTTTTGAAAAATATTGGGAAACTTGAATTCATAGTTTTCACATGTTTTGGCATGCTTTGTTCGAAAAGATCAATCATGTGAATGAGTCTTTGCAAAGAAAAATTTTACAGTAGATTTGGCTTCCCGGAACCTTCAAGGACTTTTAACGCACTTGAAGTCTTGCAAAGATTTTGTTCCATCTGAGGCCAATACTGAGGGTAAATTCTTAGCAAGCATGAGTGGTCTACCATCTAATTTGTCAAAAAAAGACAAAGAAAAAAGAAAAATGTCCGATGAGCTGTGTGGCGATGAAGCTCCGACAAGTACTGAGAATGTGTACCAAATAACTATTTTAGAGGTTATTGACCAGAAGATTACGGAAGTCAGTGACAGGTTTAAGTCTTTGGACAACATAAACAGCAAGTTTGGATTTTTGAATGGAGTTCGAATTAAAGATATGCAAACAAAAGATTTAAAATTGAAAGCAGAAGAATTGGCAAATATCTACACTGCTGATCTCAACATTGAAGAATATAAATTTGAAATAGAAAGTTTCAAGCACTACGCTTTATCAGTTGACGAAAATTTAAAGGAAGCCACATCAAGAGAAATGTTAAGTCCTATTAACAAAAATAAACTAGAGGAAGGCTACCCTAACATTACTACCACACTGAGAATGTTTCTCACGTTGCCAGTTACAGTATCATCTGGAGAACTAAGTTTTAGCAAACTCAAAATAATCAAAAACTACATGAGAAGTACAATGGGACAGGAGATACTCTTTAATCTAATTATAATATCAATTGAACACAAACGAACATCCCTTATCAACTTTGACGACATAATCAGTACATTTGCAGCTAAGAAGGCTCGAAGAATACCAATTTTGAGGTACCATACATAACAAATTTTTGCGTAGTTACAATTGAGTTACACTACAAACAAATTATTTCCTTTTTTGCTATTTGCTTTACGTCGCACCGACACAGATAAGTCTTCTGGCGACGGTGGGATAGGAAAGGCCTAGGAATGGGAAGGAAGCGGCCGCGGCCTTAATTAAGGTACAGCCCCAGCATTTGCCTGGTGTGAAAATGGGAAACCACGGAAAAACCATATTCAGGGCTGCCGACAGTGGAGTTCGAACCCACTTTCTCCCAATTACTGGATACTGGTCACACTTAAACGACTGCAGCTATTGAGCTCGGTACAAATTATTTGTATTAGTCATGTTTAAGTGTATTAATATAAGTGTTTTTCAATATAAGTGTAATGTATGTATTAATATGTATAAGTGTATTAATATAAGTGTTTTTCATAAATAAAAATTCTTAATAATATACATATGGTGTGTAATTTCAACGGCCGCATCTAAAAAGTAGCTAACGGAGGTATTATAATTTAGCGGTAGGGGGAGGTAGGGAGATCGAGGGGTGCAAACTGATCTTTTCCCCCCTGACAAATCTCCCAGTTCCGGCCCTGGTACTACTACACTACAATACTGAGAAGTGTGAAAGCAGAAGGATATGGAAATGTAGGGTACAGGATAGAAGAAAGACAGTGTAACAGGGTCGTGGGAGTGAGAAAAGGGTGGAGGAAGTAACTTCTGCAGCTGCCAGGAAAGATAGTGCTGACCAGGAAGGGAGGGGATCAAATGAGTTGGGTGGGGTTGAGTTTCTGGGCATAAGGGATTTCATTATTAGATATGTGGGGAAAGTGCATGGAGGAAAAGGAACTGGGGTAGAGTGTTATCCAGGAATTAAGTTAAAGTAGATGTTGAGGGAAGTAGAACAGGAAAAGGAGGGAAAGGAGAAGGCGGTAGTGTTTCACGTTGGTGCCAACAACGTCACGCAAGCAGGTATAAGTACCAGTATAGCTGGGGATGTGTGAGATCGGGTAAATGCAGCAAGGGTGAAGTTTAAGAAAGCGGAGATTCTTATCAGTGAAATGCTGTGTAGGAGGGATACTGACTGGAAGGTGATAGGGGATTTAAACGAGACTATGGAGTGGGTATGTAGGAAACAAGGAGTGATATTTCTATATCCTAATGGGTGGGTAGAAGAAAGGGATCTGCGCTCAGACGGCCTTCACTTAAACCGTAGTGGTACGTATAAGTTACGAAATATTTTTAAGAGGGTTATAGGGAGGTACATTCTGAAAAACAGGGTGGTTTAGGAAGCAGTGATAAGGGTACAGGGATCTGGACAGGGTGCGAAATCGGAAAAAATAGTGGGGGGAGAAGGATCGTAGTGCTTAAGTACTAGTGTTTATTTCAAACAGTATATAGGGGTATATACTACCCTTGTAAGTAAATTACCCCTTCCCCCTTAAAAATGTAAATTTAAAATGTTTTTGTTTAAATTCTGTTGTTATAAAAAGAATGATGTTCAATGGAAAATTATTCCCGGATTTCAGATGGACTTGCCACAATGAAATATGAAAAATAGGCTGCATGTGCGGAGTTGCCACCGCTGCATTGTTTTATTGCTCAAGGACTGGCAGTCATCCTATTATTTCTATCTTATCTGTATTATTGTTGATGTTTTTATGAAAATATACACAGTGAAATAAATTGATTTCAGTAATATATGTGTTACATTTTCCTCATTGTATAATGAAATAATCCACCCTGGGCAATTTTAGTGGGGGGGGCCTTTGAGATAAAATCATCGGTCGGGGAAACCCCTCCCTTCCCCCCCAATCGCGATTTCGCACCCTGGAACTGGAAGTCAACTAGGGGTGACATAAAAATGTTCGTTTTGATCTAGAAGTACTGTTAAGAAAGGAATAGAATGGAGAACTTAATAGATATTTACTTACCAGATATTGTAACAGGAGTTGAATCATGGCTGAGAATGGATATAATGGATGCTGAAATTTTCTAACGGAACGGGAGTGTATATCGAAGAGGCAGGATAGGATTGGTAGGAAAGAGAGTATTCATTCTGGTGAAAGAAGTATTTGTAAGCTACGAAACAGTTTAAGACGACGAACATGAAATTCTCGGTGTAAGGCTCATCTCTAATGATAATAGGCAACTTGATGTCTTTGGAGTGAACAGACCGGGAAAGGGTAGCGCTGACGCTGATTCAGAATTATTGATAAGATAATCAGCTATGTGGGAGATGACATGGAAAGGAGTGTGATTGTAGCGGGAGATCTGAATTTACCAAATGCCAATGGGGGCGGTAATGCGAACGACAGGAAGCATGACCAACAAATGGCAAATAAGTTAATATGGGAAGGACAGATGATTCACAAAGTGACGGAACCAACTAGAAGGAAGAATACTCTGGATGTGGTGCCGGTAAACCCAAATGAGCTCTATAGAGAAACCGAAGTAATAGATGGTATTAGTGATCACGCAGTTGTTTATGTAGTAGTTAAAATAAATGTGATAGAAAGGAAGGTCATAAAAGTAGGACTGTTAGGCAGTACAATATGGCTGATAAAGCAGCCATGAGGGACTTTTTAAAAAGTAACTAATATCGTTGGAAAACAGTAAATGAAAACATAAACACACTGTTGGGTGGGTTTAAAGCAATTGTTGAAGAATGTGAAACAGGTTTGTGCCTTTAAAGGTGCTAAGGAATGGTAAATACCCACTATACTATAACAGAGAAGTAAAGAGAAGGAGGTGCAGGTTGGAAAGAAATTGAGTTGGAAATGGCTGTGGAAGTAAGAGGAAATTGAAGGAACTTATTAGGAAATTCAATCAAGCAAAGAAATCAGGCAAGGATAACATCATGGAAAGTATAATTGGCAGTCATACAAATTTTAGTTATAAAAGGAGTGTATGCGTTAGTCCTTTAAGGGAGGAACAGTTTCAAAGAAAGTATTCCAGGAATTATTAATGAACAAGGGGAGAGTGTATGCGAGGATCTTCAGAAGGCAGAAGTATTCAGTCAGCAGTATGTAAAGATTGTTGGTTACAAGGATAATGTTCAAATAAAGGAGGTGATTAATACTAAAGAAATATTAAAATGTACCTATGATAACAAGGATATTTACAATAAGGCACAGAATTTGAAAACTAGAAAAGCAAATGGAATTAATGAGATTCCTGAGGATATACTAAAGACAATACCTGAAGACATATCTGAAGTACTTGTTTCTGCTTATATTGCACATGTTTGCAAATTTAATAACTGGCTCAACAGAAGGCATTTTGGATTTAAAGAAAGTTTGTTCCACAGAAGCTCAATTTGTAGGATTCCAGCAAGATCAAATGGACTGTATCGCGTTTGACCTATCCAAAGCATTTCATAGGGTGGATGTGGGAGACCACTGGCAAATACTAGTGCAATTGGAGTAGACAAAAGAGTGACTGAATGGGTGGATATATTTCTAGAAAATAGAACTCGGAGAATTAGTGTAGGCGAAGCTTTATCTGACCCTGTAATAATTAAGAAGGGAATTCCTCAAGACAGTATTATTGGACGTTTATGTTTCCTTATATATATAAATGATATGAGTAAAGAACTGGAATCAGAGACATGGCTTTTTGCAGATGATGGTATTCTGTACAGTGTAATACATGTTGCCAGATTGTGAGCAACTGCAAAATGACATCGATAATGTTGTGAGATGGACAGTAGCCAATGGTATGATTATAAACGGAGTTAAAAGTCAGGTTGTAAGTTTCACAAATAGGGAAAGTCCTCTCAGTTTCAATTACTGCGTAGATGGGGTAAAAGTTCCGTAAGGGGATCACTGAATGTACCTAGGTGTTAATATATGGAAAGATCTTGATTGAGGTAATCACATAAATATAATTGCAAATAAGGGGTACAGATATCTTCACATGGTTATGAGGGTATTTAGGGGTTGTAGTAAAGAAGTAAAGGAGAGGCCATATTGAGCCCTTATTTAAGTGCTCATTTAATTAATCAGTCATTTATTCAAATATACTGCACCCGTCCACCTCCCGAGTCCCAGACTAGCATTTATCTCAGGGGTGTCGGTTCATTATTTAAGTCATCAAATATAAATATAGCGGCATCAATGAACACGGGAATGAACGGAGCAATTTAAAATTAAAAATGGGGAAGGCTCGATTGTAAACTTGAATTTAAGGACTCCATGATAGGACTAGGAAGTGACTGTTAACTTTAAAAAGGGCATCATCTAACTACAATAAAAAGATTATGAGAATGGTTTCCTTTGAAATAATTGCCAGAAAGAGCAGTTTTTTACGCCATCCGACGTACGAAACTTTGATACATTTGGCAACGATATTTAAATTCCCACACATGTTACATAAATAAATCACTTGCTATACCGCAAGTGGTATCAATATGTTGCTGGGTTGCTTCTGAAAGAAATTACAAGTGGAGTATAACTTACGGATCGATTCCATTTGAATCGAACCGTTGTTCAAGGATATAGCTTCCTTTTATCGGGAGCCCGAGCATAACCCATGTTACGGTCGGCTTCCCGATTTAACTAAGATGATGTACTCCGGCTATATACATTTTTCCGAGAACGGTACTCGGACTGCGTAATGTTTCTCGTGAATTACGAAAAATGGATTACACGGACAGTTCCTATCTTACGATGTCCAGCTGATGCCATACCACAGAATTAGCATTTACATTTTATTTACAAATGATCTGAAATGTTACAAAGTAGCCTCAGTAGACTACTGCCACAGATGAGATAACGAGAAGCGGTGGGAAATACCGTGGCAATGACCCCCCTCGCATCGCGGGCGAAGTAAACAAACACACCAGGTATTACTGTAACATCGTCCCGTACGGAAACGGTACGATAACGAGGCAACAAAATGATTATAATATTTATCATTCTTATTATTCAACATACGAATAGAGGGATATTGTCACCAAATAATTTAATCCACTATCGTCAGAATATTTATGAAATTATCATCCTTGAAATTATTATTATTATTATTATTATTATTATTATTATTATTATTATTATTATTATTATTATTATTATTATTACTCAACGGTTCCTGGCACTGTCACGTTTGATTAATATCGTCATTATTATGCGGGACGCAAACACAAATGGTTATTAATGTTATTATTATTATATCCCTACCGGGCGAGTTGGCCGTGCGCGTAGAGGCGCGCGGCTGTGAGCTTGCATCCGGGAGATAGTAGGTTCGAATCCCACTATCGGCAGCCCTGAAAATGGTTTTCCGTGGTTTCCCATTTTCACACCAGGCAAATGCTGGGGCTGTACCTTAATTAAGGCCACGGCCGCTTCCTTCCATCTCCTAGGCCTTTCCTATCCCATCGTCGCCATAAGACCTATCTGTGTCGGTGCGACGTAAAGCCCATAGCAAAAAAAATATTATATCCCTCTTGTGGTTATTATTATTATTAATGAATAGGTGACTTAAGATATTATTATTATTATTCACGTCACTCAAGATGTTATTATTATTAATGAACCGGTCACTTCCGCCAAAATATATTAAGATATCGGTCGCAATTATAATTATTTCACTGATCAACCAACGGCATCATTACTGTTATTATGATGACAATTATTATTAATCTGACCGCGATGATTTAACATCGTCCTTACATTATTATTATTATTATCGGTTGCATATTATCATTTAGATTCCCGTTTAACATCTTTATCAATGCTCATTTACTCAAGGCGGTCCAATCATTTATCTGCAATATTTATTATTATTATTATCACGACATGATTGTCATCGCTCGTCATTACAATGATTACAATATACGATCATTTATGTGGACTCTGAACTCTCATTATCCTTAGATCCGTAGTATCTCGACGAATAGCGGTGCAGTCTATTTATTTCGTACATGCTGTCACGGGTTCGAATTCTACCCGCTACGTAACTCAGTATTTCTCTGTGACACTGCCCGTACATTTTACACTCATTTCAATATCCTAAGTGTCTCTCGTACGGAATTTATTTTCCTTTCTATCTCAATATTCCTTGATTCATTTATTTCTCACAGAATTATCAACTGACTTATTTATTTACTTCTGACATCGTACGACCTTTTATTATCTGACTGCAGATTCTTTAACATTTTCTATCTCATTTCGATCTACGCCTTAGTTCGTTCTCCACAAATAATCGTAACATCTTGAAATTATTATTCACCAAAATTTGACAATCATGGTTTCGTAATATTAGTCCTACGAGTTCCGGCTAATGAATTGCAACTTTAAGACACGACATTTATACGTAAAAATACATTGGACCGTAATTTAAACCACACGTTCATTAACATGTACGGATTATTAGCACCGATCTACATTTCAATATTATTAATTTATCAAGTTAAATTACCACACACTTTAATTCCGAATTAAAAACGACATACCGTCATTAAATGATTCCCGACAAACTCAACACCTGATCACTTGAATTTATTATTACGCACGGCTCAATAAATATTCCAATATCACATGAATTATTATTATATCCAATTTATAAAAAAATATTTCTTCAAAAAAAAGTAGTTTTATTTTTTATTTATTATTATTATTAATTAAAAAAATTAATTTCGCCTGTTACACGGTAATCCACTCTTAATATGTTTAACGCATAACCCCTTTTACAATTTCGATTCATTCTGGCACTAACCAATCCAGATACGATTTACTTGGAATATTATTATTATTATTATTATCGCTTCTCACAAATTTAACAACTTCACTTTGAAAATATGAACATACTAATCAACAACAAAACACAACTGGTATGACGAAGCTGGACCTTCCTTCAATGTCATTACATAGCTCGTTAAAATGTCAAACAGAAAAGCACATATCGGGTCTATTTAACTATAATAACCAAAATCAAATGTAAAGAAAATTATTCTTGAATACAAAGAAATTAAGAATGCATGCATGACTTAACGTACTACCCTATATCTACAAAATTTACATCTACAACAAACTGAATACAGAAAAAGACCCGATTATTTACATTGTTATTATTTACTACTGTCCGTGCTACAAATTTAGGATGGGGTCGTTAAGCGCCTCATCTTGTTACAGAAGGTAACCAAGTATAATCAAATTATTCCCATTTTCCCAATCACGCTAACATTTCCATAATATTATATACATTATGTACTCATCTTAGTTTCTCGGTATTCCATTACAGCTTTGCAGATGAGAGGCTCCTTTCGGCCCCCCTCTGCATTTTACTCCTCCATTCTTGATGGCGTAGTTCCACAAAAGATTTCCTGGCACATTACCATTTTACACTAATACCTTAATTATCACCAAAACTTCACCATTGACAACGTTAACACTGAACACTTTAACTTTTATACAACAAATTAATATCCTAGACCCAAAAATTTAATATTTACACTATTTTAATCTTCGTCCAATTACCGCACAATGGACCTGGACACGTACGACGAGGTGTCAATTTTACGCCCGTCGCGATTTATGTCGTCTGACGCGATACGCCCGTTTCATACGGCACTCTTGAAGTGTTCATGATAGCGGTTCGATATTGCAAAGTACAGGCTATTATTCCCTTAAAGTACTGTTCGTCACACAGTCTGTTATGTACGTACTTATTGTGGTACAATTTATATTACTCTCTTGCAGTGCAATTAATTTACTTCACTGATATTTATAACTGACAAACACTGTCCTACGTTAACTATTTCCAGTTCATGTTGCTTGAGCGCGATCACATTTTACAAACACTGGCGGATGCTCGCGCCATTAAATGTTGAGTTACTGTATGCCCGTAAAATTCGAAGTTAGCTGCGACCGACGGTTCACCTCCAGAGATTCATTTCAAGTGTGTTGGCGAGGATCCCTTGTCCCGTATATATGGATGAAGCTTTCCCTCGCGGATTCATTGACGTCATACCCCTTAGGGAGGGGGTGGATTTTTAATATCGGCCCTTGCACTCCGAATTGGACGTTAAAATTTACATCAAATTAATCCACTCCGCTAGCATATCTGCTGGATTAAATATGAACTCCTGGTGATCACAGATTTAGGAGATACGGGTGGATTTAGCTCCTCACATTTCGCGCCTTCGGAAGCGTCCCTTACAACGTGGTCTTCGTCCAGCCAATGACATTCAAGCTGTCTGGTTTCCAAGAAATCCAGCCTCCAATTTATTTAATTTGCCAATAATTATTGATTATTTTTCCCTGCGTGACATCTAATAAATCCATTACATCGATCCGTGTACTCACAATAATTTATTACTGATTAATTTTGAAGTTACGAGAATATCTCATCCATCATTCCTTAAGATGGTATCCCTGAGTCTTCCATCGAATTTTTACGATTGGCCGGCAAGCGGTCACGTGATTTAAATCTCCACCTGCCCGAACCTAGGCTAGCGAATGTCCTCGCAGCCGCTGTAGCTTTCCATGACGTCACGGAATTTCCGTCCTGCCAAAAATATCCCAGTGCATTACTCAAGTAGCGAGCTTCCTTTGTATCACCTATCCCCTTTCTCTTTCTGTCCAAGACTTATTTGTGGACTCTGTATTTCCTTGTTCGCCAACTAATGAGATCCCCTGCTGTGAAGTAGCTAAATGTTGGTGTGTCGAGCTAATCCGTCAGGCTCCAGTCTGTCGTCCTTCCTTCGCTCCTATTTCGACATTACATATATGAAATGTTTTCAACTACACTTCTGTATTTCAATAAATGTACCATATATTATTTTATCAATCAAATCATGATTGACTTTGGGCCTAAGTCACTCGGGTTCAATACATAGAATATTTCATTTTCTTAAGTACTAGTAATTGGCAGGAAACATTATATTCAGCAGCACATGTCGCAATTTCCGCAGGGAACTTGGAGCTCGTGTTTGTTTGCCCGCCAGCTAAGTTTGGAAGGTGGAATTTCGACACGACGTACACAAAGCAGAACAGGGAAACAACAGAACTCCAACGGACAACATTTCGGATGCCCAGCGAGAGGCTAGCGTCACCTACGAGAGATGTTTGAAGTAAGCGTCAGCTACGCGATGTGTTGAGCCAATGAAACGATAGAACCACCGTTGATATGGCTAGGCATTGGTCTAGGGAAGAGATGACCCCAATCGAGGATACGACGGCGTCTTCGAGGACGAGTTAATAAAAACGATGACCGCGTCAGTTAGTTGCCCTATTATTCGGTGAGATTCTGTGCAGGTAGCATCGAAAGAAGTTTTCATTTACGCGAGTGATCGTGTGGGGACTTGTAAAATTTTGTTGGAAGACGCTCAGTCTGCATTTAATCTATTCAAAATTTGTAATACTGGGAGAATGGCATTTAACGTACGATTAGCAAAGGGAGTTCTAGTTCCATCTAATCATTTCAAAATGCATAGTAGCCTGCCTGTGTAAATAGTTTCCTGAGGGCATAAACTTTACAATTTCCAGTCCAGCCTTTTATAAAAAGGGACATACTTGAACTAGTTACGGGAGTAGAAAAGAGAAGCGGTTCCGCGACAGAATGGGAACTGGTTTCACGGTCAGTGGAAATTACCCCCGGATGTAGTATTCTAGTAACCGGCAGGTTGATCTTGACCTAGTTTCTACATCGTGAACGAGGGAATGTTTTAGACGACAACCGGAAGCAGAAGCAGCAGCGGAAAATACGGCGTTGCCTTTCTACCCCTCTATGGAGACAAAAGGACTGATCCAAGTCTTTTCTGAAGGCAGCATCATCATCGATATGGCTGGCTAAAAACAAGATGGGGTCGGCTGTTTCCTGAAGACAGGCGGCGATAAGTCAACGAAACAGATGAGTACAGAGTTTTTAATGTAATTATGTGAGTGTGAACGCGTTTAATGTTGCAAAAGGGGATAGGGTAGTTTAATTTCAGTAGATGTAGCTTTGTTTGGAAGGACTACGTCCTATTTAAAGTAAATGATAGGAAGCTTGTTAATGTAAATATAATTGTAACGTAAACGTGGACCGTTTGCATGAGGTCACAGCTTGCTTTCTTACATTTTATTCTGATTTATTTAGCTGAGTGGTAAGCGTCATTTTTTTACGAATCAGTTTCTTATTTCAGCCTCATATATATATTTGATTTGTTTTACTTTGAGATTTGAGACGCAATGTACGTTTTGGGGCTTAATTGTAAATGTAAATAAGGATTCAAATTAAAGTCGGGAAGGACTAGATTAAAGTATTATTAATGGGAGCTCTAAGTGTACGGAAACATTCCGTGACGTTTTCTGGGATTTATTGCATGATGTGTGAATGAGAGTGTGTAAGACGGTGGAGTGTGGATCCACGAATTTGATAGCGTCATCCTCACGACTATTTTGTATATCTAGGTTGCAAATTAGTAATTGATTCACGAATTCCACGAACGCTGTTTCGTATTTCGAGTTCCGAATATTAGAATAAAATTTCTGTAAAATTTATTATTATTATTATTATTATTATTATTATTATTATTATTATTATTATTATTATTATTATTATTATCAATACGAGTTTCTCGCGATGTAGGATTGAGATATTTTAGTAACTTCCCGATGTTCAGACATGATCGATTGTCAATGTGGCAATTTCTTATTTTCAGTTTATCATATTTATTACAGAGTTGGCCACTTCATTATTCATGTTTACTTTGAGCGCGAATGCTTTGATTTGCGACCAGCGCGGTCTTGTTTCTTTTCATGCGAGCGAATGTTAGACGACGTCCTTCATATTTCTTCATTTTAGGCAACTTTAGTACATGAGATGTTATATGTGTGATTTTGAGTAAGAGGATGCGTTCCTCATTTCTTTATGTGACTTGCCTCGGGTAGACTGTTGAGCAGCGTGTGTAAAGGTTTGGACACTGTGGTTTTGGTATTTGCTGCTTTATTTTGGGAAACGTGGATCTCCACTTTGAGTCATTCCGCCGTGTGTTGGCGAGGGTGATATATTGTCTACCGAGAAGAGTTTTATTTGAGCGGCCTATACTTCGTGATTTTATTGTTTCTGTCCATGTCTCTACGGTTGTTGTAGTTGACGAGAGTTTTATATTGCGACGTTTGTTTCGGATTTTCTGTTATGATATAACCGCGCTGAGGAATATTTTGTCATGTAATCTTTTCCAGGATACAACGTTGAATTATATGTTGAAAGGTAAAGCCTACTCTGTCATTATTTTAATGAATTTGTGTCACGTAATTTCATTTCAGGAATCCACGTTGGCTTGTGCGTGTTATTGTAAAGTCCTCCAGTTGATTGATTTTGTGTCATGAAATTAATTTCAGGATCCTACATTGAATAGGAAGTGTTGCTCAAAGGCCGGTCTCCACTGATTAACATTTAACAACAACATGTTAAATGTTAACTGGTGAGGCTATCAACATATTCAATGTTTAAATGTTGAATACTGTTTCATTTAACATTGTGTCCACACTTAATAAACATGTTAAACTTGACTTTATTTGTTTATGTATAGGCCCTAAGTAGTTCATCATATCAATTTGTGGTAATACATTTAGTTGGTGTCTATTATTTTCAAATAAGGACAATGGACTCAGGTGAAGAGGATTTCGCCCTTTGTTATTGCCACTGTTGCTTCTTGTTATGACTTAGAAATGTAGTTTTATTAGACACATTTCCTCCCCTCATCCTGCCCATTGCTTCAAAAGCAAACCACTTTGAAGTATAAATTTCGTCCGCTCCCGCACCCGACTTTTGATTTTTTTTTTTTTTTGTAATACTCGACTGTACTGGGAGCGGAGGGACGCTAGATTTTTTTAATGCACTCGCGGGAACAATTATAGATAATTTAGAGTTCCTGGAAACTGTCGGATTTCTTCGCTTTATATCTGTATTCTTTTGACGAGGTATCCCACAAACAAGACCTTTCTATTATATCATTAATTAAGTCCAAATAATCTTCCTCCACTCCATTTCTGACTGTAAATTTTAGTATAGTGCAGAGAGAATGACACACGTGCGCGTACCGGTACTGTATTTGTAGCTTATAACAAAGAGAATGAGTGTTGCGGAGTGTTGTAACTATAATCCTACTTCACGAGAAGCACGTCGTTTGCGTCCTTTGGCTATCTGTTGACATGGAAACGGCAAATAATTTGCCGAAGCTGTGCCAACATCTCACGAACAACGACTTGACTTGACATGTTTTCCACTTGGAGCGGTAAACACGCCAACATGTTAAAAGTGTTAACGTCAACATTCTGAGTTAACATGCAAAGTCAATTGGAAGACACAATCACAATATACATGTCAATTGTAACATGTTAAATTTAACATGTTGGTGTTAAATGTTAATCAGTGGAGACCGGCCTTAAAGTGTAATTATGTTTCCTTTTATTTCCGTTGACTGGATGCGAGTTGCGTGAATGCCACATGCTTTTCTTGGTGAGCCCTGGAAAATATGATATAATATTTTTGTTTCTTTGAATGTATATATTTTGCCATTTATATGATTTTGATCTTTGTGTGGTTCCGATCCACATTGTTTGTTATGCTCATGAGATTGTTCATGGCTCGAGATGTATTTTGTGCGTAATATATTTTACCGTTCAGCGTCTTATATAATAGGTTGGTTTTGCCCCACCCCCCACCCTTTTGCGCATTAGATCACGTCTTTTCTTAAGGTTAGGGACCCCACTGCAATGTCAAGTGTGCAGAAATGGGGAACGTACTCATCTACAGTTAAAAGTGTCAACAAAAGTAAAGCCAGGAGCGTGCTGCCATCATGCAAGCCCATGCGTTAAAATTAATGAAACTTCAAGATTTGATTTGATTTGATATGTTAAGTATGTCTGTCGGCATACATTGTAAATTTGTAATTCTGATTCTCAAGATGGACTTTATCAAGCTGAGAAAAATAACAATCTGAGTCATGTAAAATCTGGATTATTTGATACTTTTGCTATCTTTTAAATATTTATCTTGTTTATTTTTAATAAACAAACTTTCCTACAAAACTGACGTCATGCTTCGCCTTGCTTTATTTGTAGTTTTAATTGACCTCACCGTGTCCGTATTTAGTTATATGTTCCCCATCAAGATCCAGGGTGTATGTATTTTAGGGCATTATGTTATCATAGTTTGGACTGAGCACACCTGGGATCGGCTGACTAGTCTAGGGCAAATCACCTTGATGGTAGAAACGGGGGACAATATAAGTATGTGGTAAGATCCCAACTAGAGTATGGTTCCAGTGAAGGGGACCCTCACCAGGATTACTTTATGCAAGAACTGGAAAAAAAAATCCAAAGAAAAGCAGCTCGATTTATTTTGGGTGATTTATGACAAAAGAGAACCGTTACAAAAATGTTGCAAAGTTTGTGCTGGGAAGACTTGGGAGAAAGGACACGAGCTGCTCGACTACAGTAAGTGGTATGATTGAAGCTGGCAGTAGAAAGATGGCATGGAATGAAATTAGTAGACGAATAAGTTGCAGTGGTGTCTTTTAAAGTAGGAAAGATCACAATATAAATTTAGAATTCAAGAGGACAAGTTAAGGCAAATATTCGTTTATAGGAAGGCGAGTTAAGGATTGGAATAACTTACCAAGGGAGATGTTCAATTAATTTCTTTGTAATAATTTAATAAAAGGTTAGGAAAACAAGAGATAGGGAATCTGCCACCTGGGCGACTGCCCTAAAATGCAGATCAGTAGTGATTGATTGACTACTAGTTTACGAAAACGATATCATAAAAGAACATCTTACCCGAGCGTGATAGGTAGGTGCATAGCCGTCGGCAAAGGAGACCTTGCACTTCTTTTAATTAGAAATGGTGACACAAAACTTAAGATCGTGTCAAACTGCTCGGGTTTCATCCGTATGTACAAAAAGAACTCATGAGGAACATTTCCTCGCATTTCTTGCAGTAGATTACCTACCAAAGTCGCCTTGTGATAACCTCCTTTGATTCAAAGGATGAACCCATTGTCTATTTCGCCTTTTCAGGTACACAGCTCCCAGGAGCAAAGCAAGAGATGTGTGCAGTAACATCAGATCTGCTAGCACGTTGTTGGATTCCACCGCGGTATTGAAATATAACAGAACACGGAGATGAGAATTGTGTAGCAACCCGACTTTCCTGCTTTTGTACACGGCGGTGTTTTGATTGGCTGCTGAGTCTTCTTTACGTTACGTACGTCACTCCATTGTGAATACCACACATTTTACGTTAATTTTACGGTTACGTTTGCATTGTGAATGGGGCCTTACTGGCTCCTCTCGTTCCCATTTGCTGTTCAGTTCCCCTCTCCTCCAACCTGTAAGTTCCTCTAGTGCTAGGATGATCTTCATTTCCATCCTTCGCCTTCTATCTGACACCCCCAGTCCTCGATGGTCTGGCTCTTCTTTTAGTCATACTACCGGAATTGGCCTACCTGTAGTGTATGAAACTTAAACCTAATGCTAATTATCCGGATCCGCATCTCCACAACAGTGCATCGCCCATAGATTTAAGTACCGTATGATTTTTTTCTTTGCGTCATAAGGTTTTTTGTTTACTACAGCTAAATTATATCAGGCATGCAGTTTATATTTAACCCGAAATCGTCCTTAAAACTACGATGGACTGTATATCAGAAAAGCAGTGACGACATGGTTGAGTAGCATTCTTTATAATTATCTTTTTATCAAGTGTTTCGTTAGTGGACTTAACGTCGATTCATTTTTCAAACTGGCCCCCCAAAATGTAACAATAATTTTAGTTCCATGGCAACCCCATTTTTTTTAAAGGTTCTATCGCTACTCCGGAGAAAATGTTCGATGTTTTACGCAATTAATTTTAGAAAAATGCTTCACTTACCACATGCAATTAAAGCTAACTGCTCTTCGGTGAAGCCTGGTAACTGACGTTTGGCGGGATCACGTGACTTCTAACAAACAAATTAAGGCAGTGGTTGGGTCGACCTCTGCGCTGCTGAGGACGAGCTTATGGCATGTTTGTGCCAGGTTACGGAAGTTCATTGAAGTTAAATGCGACTGTTCGAATTGTTGTAATGTATACTTTGGCAGTCCTTCCCCGACTTGATATTTTAATAACATTGCTAATACCTGTCAGTGCGTATTAGCATTTACTCCGATGGGGGTCACCGAAAGTAAAATAGGCTATGCAATCCAATATGGCTGTCGTATTTTCTATCGCGTCAAGTTTTCTCATTGTTATTTTGATTCAGAATTTGGTTCGTGCGACGTAACAGTGTTTTGTGTGTAATCTGAAATATATTAGGAGTGCTGTTTAATTTATCATGTGTTGTGTGTCCCCTTGGTTTCGCTGGGGACAATATATACAGTAGGCCTCGTCCCAGCTGCTGGTGGTGTTTACAAAATGTGTGCAGGTGAGATGACAGCATCGTTGAAGTTATGGTGTATATTCCACTTATGACAGCTCTTCATAATGCATCACGAGCGTGTGTATGTTGTTATTTTACATCAGTATGGTACTTATTGATTCTTTCATTTAGATATTTGTGGCTCCGGATCCGCATCTCTACAATGATGCATCGCCCAAGGAGAATCAAGATCACAGATCTCAATCCTCATCTGATGTGTGTCTTATGCGGTGGTTACTATATTGATGCGACAACCATTATCGAGTGTTTACATTCTTGTAAGTGATAAATTAAATTTTATTTTATGTAATATGTGAGAAGTGACTCTCATGTTTGTACTAAACAAAGTACAAAATTGAGGAAACTCAGTACAGTAAGTAGCATATGTGATTCCTTTGGCTGTATGTTTCAACATGCCCAATTCTAACACAGGTGTTAGTGTTAGTCAGGATTCATCTCCCAGACCCTCGCATTTTCAGTTGAAAAATTGAACGGGCAGTAATTCATGTGGTCGTTTAGCTAATAAACTTTTGAAGATTATTCCCAATTTCCAGATGCAAAGATCATGAAGGAGGTATTAAAATTAATTTGTCACTATATGCAGTAGGCATGCAATCACAGTAGCAGAATCCATTCGTGGAAACTGTTTCACCATGATTTGAATAAATTGATAGCGTTTGGATCACCATGTTTTGAATACATTGATGACGATCGGATACCGTATAACTTAGTTTATGTAGTCTGCAGTGAAGACCTTGTTGAACAAGTTCAGTATTGAATGCTACCTTGACGTGTGATGGTTTTGTAACAGGTAACGTCAGGTAAATTTGCGTGGGATTTGTTATTTCTTAAGTTCTGTAACAAGAACCTGATTGACTGGAAGGACTGTGAATTAGTGTACAACACGTTTGTCATATCTGTCATCTAACTCATACCGTATGTTCAAAACTACAGCCCATGTAGGCCTAGTGATGATGAAACAAATGATAAATAGTGGTTCAGACAATATTCCAGTGTAGGGAGGGTATTTGAACTTGCGCTTCATTCACTTTATAGTTTGTTTATATAAGAGAAAGAATACACAACATAACTTGTGTAGCTTCAGTTCCTGCTATGAGAAAGTTCCATATGTGTTATACATAAACTGAGAACTGTGCTGCCAATCAAAATTATCCTCACATGGCAAAACTTTTCCTTACACTCATTTCCGTTATTAGGTCTAAAATTGTTGTGTATTAGCTTGCTTGTAATTTGTAATGGGAATAAAGTACTGTAGAGAAATCTTATTTCAGAAATCTATTTTCCTCGGCTTGAATAATAATGAATGAAACTGAAGTACTCGTAATGTATTGTTCTAGGTGTGATACGTTCATTGAATAACTTACTATAGAAAGTTTGTCAACTGTGTCAGTATTGTTTTAAGTTTTACTTTCACTTTAGCATTCTTCCTCCATAAAGTCAACTAGGTCTAAATGTTAACATGTTTTTCATGCTATCATTTTCACTACATTGTAGGTCTAGGCTTTATTTATAATTATGAGAAGTAGGTTAAAGATGAGTAAATAATAATGAAAAATATGAACTAAGATGTATCACTTTATATCTGCTGTCTCTCAATAATCAGCCTAGAGGCCGGTTGAATCCTCAGATATCACCACCAGAGGTTATGCGGTTATGGGAAATGGCAAAAACACATGGTGGCACTAAAATGAGACGTACTAAGCAAGATAAGAAGTGAGGTAGTTTGCCATTGCTATCCTCATTAGTCCAGTATGACTTACCCTACGAGTAACCTTTCACAATTCTCAGACACGAGTCATGCTTCGACTGTCATTATTCAGCCCACCCATACCTCAGTAGCTCAGTAGCAATAAATGAGACTGGAACTTTGGTAGAAGCTACATAGCCCGGAGACATAGAAAAACACTGCATCCATCAAGGAATGAAAAGGAGGACCATACTGACAAGATATGTTTATAAACACTGCAAAAAAAAACTAGCCTACTCAAAGTAGACTAACTGATTTTGTTTGGAAGTGTGCTCATTTATGATAGGTTTTAAGATAACTGACAACTATCTTATTACCATAACAGCTTAAAAGAGTGCAGAACAGATTATTGATTCTTAAAGTGAAAACTCTTCCATTTTCTGTTTTTCACTTAGGAACATGCCTGTTAGGTGGAATGCACATTCGAAGTTCTTGGGCACTTCCTTTCCTTGCTTATTAGTTGGCTTTTTGAGGTAATTGCTACTCATTTTTCACAGGCTAATTAGAATCGGAAACCAGTTTCTTTTTGAGAATGTAAGAAGTGACTTTGGGGATAGTTTTTCCTAATTGGCTGTTTTTAATGGGAATTAAGTGAAACTGTTGGATGAAACTCATAGAAGAATCCTAGCAATTTCTGTTTTGGGAGGATAGTTGATGCATGGGAGGTTGAACATTATCAGCTTCTGACTAGAATTGATTAGGCTATGTAGTCTACAAGCACAAATTGGATAATTAAGCAAAATATTGTGGTTAAAATGTTATCTTGTCCTTCTGGAACTATGTGAGATTCAGTTTGGACTCCTAAGTATGTCCAACCTTCTCAGTCATGCATATTTTGATTCTTACCCATGCGATAACAAATCAGGTTAGGTAGGTTAACCCTAGAATCATAAACTTTCATCTCCCAGACTACGTCCGGCTCCGTAGCTAAATGGTTAGCATGCTGGCCTTTGGTTACAGGGGTGCCGGGTTCGATTCCCGGCAGAGTCGGGAATTTTAACCATCATTGGTTAATTTCTCTGGTACTGGGGCTGGGTGTATGTGTCGTCATGATCATTTCATCCTCATCACGACACGCAGGTCGCCTACGGGAGTCAAATCGAAAGACCTGCACCTGGCGAGCCGAACATGTCCTCGGACACTCCCGGCACTAAAAGGCATACGCCATTTCATTTTCCCAGACTATGCACCCCCGTAATTTCCGCAGGAATTTCCACACGCTAATGAACTGTGCCTCCCCTCCTCCATCTATTCTTCCCCAGCTATCAACAATCAGTGCTGACCTTGGTTTCAAGTACTAAGGTCCAGTTGTTTGTCCGTTGCGATATGACCGTCATCTGAGAGACGAAAGTTTATGATTTGTGATTTGTACATAGCTGTAAATAGTGTGAATATTTAGTTAATTACAGTAATGTTTTTTGTACGTAATACGTAAGCTTAATAGGATACTGAAATGGAAAATCTAACGCACGATGATGAATTGATAGCTGCAGTTCTTTCTGAATTAGACAGAGAATCACTGTCTTCAGGAGACATTAGTGGTAATGAAAGTGATGTAAGTTGAAGATGGTGTAGAAGAATCATTGCGTTAGTCAGACAGTGATGCCGACCATACCTTATTGCTCAACAGTTCAGTAATAGTATTCAACATTTGGAATCTGACAGTGATAACGATAATGATAGAAACAACAATAGCCACCCAAATATAATTGTTCCCAGGAAAACGATTCTCAGAGGACGAGACGGTCATAAGTGGTCCACAAAAAAAGCCTCAAAGGGCTGGAAGCCGAACACCAGCTCAAACTATGACGTATACGAGATAAAGGCCAGTAAATGATGGAGCAAAAGTTGAAAGTCCAATAGGTGCTTTCATTTTATTTTTTTCTGATAATATGCTAAACCAAATAGTTACTCACACCAATACTGAAATCACTGATAAAAATAAAAAATACAGAAATATTACCTCAACCAATTGCTCAACTAATTTAGTAGAAATGAAATCTCTCATGGGTCTGTTAGTACTGTCAGCTGCTCAGAAAGGTAACCATGTGAATTCTAAAGAATTATTTGACTCTAGTTTCAGTGGATCACGCTATGTATCTTGCATGTCAAAAGACCGTTTTGACTTTCTGATAAACAGTCTTAGATTTGACGACAAGACAACCAGACCTATGCGTCGTGAACATGATAAGTTTGCACCTATATGTGAGCTTTGGGATCAGTTTGTTTCAACCTGCACTCGTAACTATATTCCAAGAGTGTTCTTAACAGTCGATGAACAGCTGGTCACATTTCGAGACTGCTGTCCATTTTGCGTGTATATGCCCAAAAAGCCCAACAAATATGGGATAAAAATCGTTTTATGTGACGTTAAAACTAAGTACCTTACATGCTCAGTGCGATCCCATACCTTGGTAAAGGTACTAATTCAACAAACCTCCCTTTGGCCATGTATTCCGTGAATGGAATTACCCGGCCAATACATGGATTAAACAGAAATATTACCACTGACAATTGGTTCACCTCAGTTCGTCTGGCCGATTCTCTGCATTGTAACCATGACCTGACAATCATTGGAACAATGAGAAAAGATAAACCACAGATACTGCCAGAGATGAAAACAAACTAAGAAAGTTTTGGTCCTTCGTGTTTTGTTATGATGGTATAAAAACAATGGTGTCCTATGTAGGAAAACCAAACAAGAATGTAATCCTCCTTTCTACATACCATGAACAATAGCCGCCAGTGGGAAACCAGATATGGCGAAAGACTACGATGGGCTAAAGGTGCCGTGGACACTTTAGATGAAATGTTAACAGTGATGTCCTCTTCAAGGAAAACGAGAAGATGGCCAATGTGTATCTTTTATAGTATGATTAATACATCACTTGTCAATTGATACATTATTTATGTGCATATGATGGTTCAAAAAGGCCAAAAGCCACTTTCAAGGCAAGAGTTTGCAAAGGGTATATCCAAAATTCTAATGACTACAAAGCTGCAAGAGAGACTTCAGACACCAACTTTGAGGCGTAGCCTGAAGAGTACCATCTCTGAAATTCTTGGAAAAGATGGCATTCCTGAAGAGCCTCAACCAGGTACTGCTGAAGGAAGAAAAATTTGTGTATTTTGTCCATTAAAGAAAAGAAAAATGACCCGATTCTTTTGCAAAACATGCCGGAGGCACATGTGTCTTGATCATAAGGCAAAACAGTGCACTGAATGTGCCTGTTGAAGAAAAACTGACCAGAGTGTATTGTCATCATTACGTGTGATAGTTTTAAGTATACTATTTTGTATTGTGTGTAAAATGTTGGGTTTATGCTTATTAAAATGCTTTTCTTGTTGGTAGTCTGACAGACAAAAGTTTATGATTAGTGTTACACTGGAGGGACTTTATGATTCTAGGGTTAAATCTTCTCTGCTTGAGTTACAGAGGTGTATGTTAATTATATATCCATATGTCTATCTGTTAAGTCGTCAACCCAGAGGTTGGTTGGATCCTCAAAAAGCACCACCAAAGGTTATGCAGTTATAGGGAAACAACAGAAGCCGATGCCTGTGCCAAAATGTGGCATACAGTGCAATATTCAGAGTGAGGTAGTTTGATATCCATATGTTGACACACGTATCTCACTGCTAGTTATATACCTTCCCAATATAGGGCCAAATTTTCAGGGAACCTCGTGACTTTCCTGCTTTTGTTACCCATGTTTCACCTTACAACTGATATAGAACCATGTACGGTAGTTTGTTAAATGTAGGTTATGTTTAGTATTTGGTTAAAAGTTGTAGTGATGTTTTGCAGAGAAATACAGTGTGTTTATTTGTGTGCAGTATATGAGTAGATCAGTTTCAAAACTATTATTTTGCTATAGGCTAAAGTAGTTCTGCTAACTAAATTACTTGCTTGTGAAATTCATCACTTGTACCCACATAACTGATGTGAAATATAATTAAAAGTGGACAGTGAAAGATAAAGGCTTCACTTTGATTTTTATGGTAAACAAGTTACCTTGTTGGAGCCCTTTTTCTGATTATATTCAGCTGCTCTCAGAAACTTCACTACCAAGATAGCATGGACTCATTTTCCAAGATAGTTTTGTCTGATGTGTTTGTATAATGTGTGTGATTTGAATTATGTCTGTTTGTTGAGAATGTTGGTGCTTTGAGATAAAAGAAAGTGTGTAGGCCCTATGACGGGTTGGTTTTTTTTTTTTTTTTTTTTTTTTTTTTAAAACACTAGTTTTGGCTGTATCCTTAGGGTTGATGAGAAGAATTTTCATGCTTCTGTTGATGCCTGCATGTTAATGTCCTATGTCTAGTAGGAGGTAGACAAATACAGATTCTGTACATAGAACACATAAGTGCTCTTAAAACTAAAAATATCAGTCATCATCTCAAATGTAGAACTCAACATCAGCCCTAGCCACCTCGACCTTAACTTTCTAGAACTGTATGAAAGATAGGTAACGTACCGGTATACACTTAACTTACTCTACCTCAAAGCACATTATATGACCACATCATTCAAACCTGCCTTTCTGCGTGTAATGTTGGCAAGAACAAATGATATTGAGAGTTCATGTTCTGGAAGTCAGATATCGAAGATTGGTTGAAAGTGCTCCAAGGAGACTTGTTTTAAAAATTTAAAATAAAAGTTGTAGCGAAGTTGCTTTATCTTGTCAGTTATCACCAATTAGCCTATATAAGAATAACTTAATTAAAAAGTATTTGGATACTTTAGATCTAAATACTTTAAAATCACCAGACACAACACAAGTACCAGTATAATAGGCCCTAGTAGTTTCACAGCACATTGAATTAGGGTTATTTTGGAAGCATAGGCCTACCATTAACTTGTCACACTCATGATGTTTAGTTTGTTTGCTGAAAAGCTTTGACATGTATCTGATAAAATACATTTATTACAGGTTAGAGCCATATTAAGTTTGGGCTTAACTTACTGCCATGATCTTTTTTTTTCTTCAGAAGAAACATCAGTTTGAGTAACTTGTTATTAATTAATGTGGAGAAATTCATTGTTGGTTTTCCTGTCTATAATTAGCTTTAAGATTACAGAGAGTTTTCTTTTCGTAGTGGTTGATGTTCGAACTTTTTGAAATTCTCCTCGTCTCCTTTAGAAATCTGAGTGATGTATCCCACACTCAGCACGTAGCTGTGGTAGAATAATTACCTATAAATCAAGGACTGGAGTCTAATGTCTTGATTTATAAGATTTGTATTGTATGTAATTTAAATTATTGTTTGTCATTAATTTTTAGAAATATTTTAGTACTTGCAGGCTTGTAACGTAGTTGGTCAGATACTCGCTTCTTATGCTCAAAAGTGTGGGATCGGATCCCAGCACAGCTGCTAGGTTAATATAATGAACAGTAATAATGACTTCTTGTTTGATATTGAACTGCTAGACAAACACTAAGTACCATTGAACTGCTATACCAGCGAACATGGCTATGGAAGATATTAACTCTTCTAAATAGGTTTGCTTGATGAATGTAGAAACTTCAGTTAAAATATTGACCTAGTTTTGACATATTGTGCCAGGCTGAGTGGCCCAGACGGGTGAGGCGCTGGCCTTCTGACCCTAACTTGGCAGGTTCGATCCTGACTCAGTCCAGTAGTATTTGAAGGTGCTCAAATACATCAGCCTCATGTCGGTAGATTTATCGGCACGGGAAAAAAAAAACTCGTGCAGGACTAAATTCCGGCACCTCGGCGTCTCCGAAAACCGTTAAAGTAGATAGTGGAACGTAAAGCAAATAACATTATTGTTATTATTATTATTATTTGATATATTGTAGGCCTAGTTTGTTAGTCAGTCAAATTAAGACCTCTAACTCGATTGCCTTGAGAACATTACAGTTATTGGAGCATGCAATATACAACACATACAAAACACACACGGTTATATATTTGGAAAGTAGTCTATATAGGCCTCTCTCTCTAAGAAATAGAGCTTACATTTGAGCACTGTTGAATGTAGTTATCTAGAGAGCTATAGATCAGTTCGCAAAAATGTGATTTGTTGGAATCAGACATCTTCATTTTCTTGTTAGAAAATGACTTCACTACAGTTTTTACGGTAAACAAGTTACCTTGGTGGGCCAAAACAAGGTAGACTGTTTACTGAATATAGCAGTCTAAACGCACTCTACTGTGGTAACCAGTTTACCATAAAAACTGTAGACTACTGAAGTCATCATGGAAAGTTAATTCGTAACATCACTATGTCAGCAATGAAGATTTTTTCAAAAAAATTCTGGTACGTTCAGTAGTTTTTGGTGCAAGCGTTTTTTCAAATATAGAAATGTATGTTCGATACCTAAATCAGCTGGGCACTCTAATTCATTGTGCAATTAGAATAGAAGCTGGACAATACTGCAGAGTATAGGCCTGTTGTTCACTGCAACAGATAGGGAATCTGCCACCTGGGCGACTGCCCTAAATGCAGATCAGTATTGATTGATTGATTGATTGATTGATTGATTGATTGATTTGATGTTTTCATCCTTTATTGGTAGTGTTTAAAGGACTAAAATATTTGTGAATTGGTAGTTTTATCATCTTTAGTCCACAGAGATCAGAGTACAGTAGTTACAAGGAGTTGTGTATTGAAGGTATTGTAGAAGTGTAATTTTATAACTGTAGTCTTTTACTCCACAGAGATGTAGTGTAATGAAAATTTTGTTTTTACTGGCAGATAATCAAAGAAATTTTATTTCTTAAAACATCTATCAGTTTACAACCACAGTATGGAAAATTTTATTCAAAAGATTTTGGTACATTTTAACTCCTTGTAGCATTAAATTACTGGTTCTATTGAACTCCTTACAGTGATGATAAACATACAGGATGCATGTATATGACAAAGTGCCCACGTGATAGCCATGATCGTTGAGATGTCAAATCTTTGTGGTCTGACATCATGATGAGCCTGTTTTGAAAACCATTTTCAGGGCTGCCAACAGTGGAGTTCGAACCTACTATCTCCCGAATACTGGATACTGGCCGCTCTTAAGCGACTGCAGCTATCGAGCTCGGTGTTTCCCATTTTCACACCAGGCAAATGCTGGGGCTGTACCTTAAGACCATGGCCACTTCCTTCCCACTCCTAGCCCTTTCCTATCCCATCATCGCCATAAGACATATCTGTGTCGGTGCGACGTAAAGCAACTAGAAAAAAAAATTCCTCTTCCTGTAAACAAATATTTGCCCAAATTTGTTTTCTTGAATTCCACCTTCATATTGTGATCATTCCTACTTTCAAACACTCCACTCAACCTTATTTATCTCTTATTATCATTCCACGCTATCCCTCCACTGATAGCTAGCTCAGAACATACGCTTAGTTGAGCTGCTTGTCTCCTTACTTCCAAGTCTTCCCAGCCCAAAGTTGGCAACGTTTTCATAACACTACTCTTTTGTCGGAAATCACAAAGTACAAATTTTGCTGATTTTCTTTGGATTTTTGCCAGTTCTCAAATCAAGTAATCCTGATGAGGGTCCCATACACTAGAACCATACTCTAATTGCGGTCTTCCCAGCAACCTACATGACCTTTCCTTTACCTCCGTTTTACAACCCTTAAATACCCTCATAACCATACGAAGAGATCTGTAACCTTTATATATACTATCCTGTTTATGTGATTATCCCAATGAAGATCTTTCCTTATATTGACATCTAAGTACTTACACTATTGCCCATGAGGTACTTACACTCCATCAACGCTAATTAAAACTCGGACTACTTTTCCTCTCAGTGAAACTTATAGCCTGACCTTTCATCCCATTTACCATCATGCTTTTGTTTGCTCTTTATCTCACGTTTACCATCCTACCATTGTTTGCTGTCCATCTCACATCATTTTGAAATCTTTTTACAGTCGCTCACAATCCTGTATCTAGTTTATTAATCTATACAGTATAACATCATTCTCAAAAAGCCTTATTTTTTTAATTCCAGTACTTTATTGTAAGAAAACATAAAGATGCCTTGAGGAGCTTGCTTGTTAATTATTAGAGGATCAGATAATGCTTCACCTGGTTTCAATACAATGGAGTCCCTCCAGATTGAACGTTAACTGTCCGTAACCATCTGGATCAGACATATCCAGGAAAATGGGTAGGAAGACGGAGACCTGTCTTTTGGCCCGCCAGGTCACTGGATTTAACACCATTAGACATCATCCTGTGGGGGTTTTTGAAGCAAAGTATTTACACCGAGGAGACAGAAAATCCTGAGCGCCTTCGACAACTCATTGCAAAATCTGTAGGAATATCCATTTAGTGGCTTGCCCACGTGTGCATAAAACAAACAGGTCATCACTTCGAGCACTTGCTAATGTAACTAACCATTGTTAGTGCAGTTTGGTCCTCCCCCTCCCTGCTACCTACTCCATTTTTGTCCAACCGAAATGGCATAGTGGCCCTCCTTAGGGTCACATGCACTTTCATTCACAGAAAATGTGTTTGTGGCTGCAGAATTATAATAGCTTAACAGAGGATCTTGGTACTGATCTGTCCATTTAAGTATATATGTGATGAAATCAGTCAGTTGATCCCAAGAGAGAGCTTGGACTTGAAACCTCCATTTTGACTGCTTGCTATGTAGACAATTAGAAATTTTTGTCAAATGCTAATGATTTTCGTACTTTTGAAAACCAAATAAGTTAACTGCCTCAGTATTTTCAATGGCCTCTATTTTGTTTTTATAATCTGTCCTTTTTAATGTGATGGGAAGAGTTGGCAATGAAATATTCTTAGATCATGCATTTAAAAAAATGTAAATATAGTTCCTTTCCCCATTCTCATACAGATTTAGGTTCGGAATGCACCATCAGCTGGCCTGAAGATAATTTTCAGTGGTTTCCAATTTTTACACCATACAAATGCTAGGGCTATACCTTAATTAAGGCCACGGCTGGTACGTTCCCTAGCCCTTTCTCATCCTGGCTTTCTGAGCTCAAATTGGTGGGTTTAATCGTGGCTCAGTCTGGTGGTATTGAAAAATGCTCAAATATATCAACTTCATGTCAGTAGTTTTATCAGCACGTGAAATAACTTTCAAGGGATAAAATTTCTGCTCTGTGTCTCTGAAAACTTTGAAAGTAGTTAATGAGACTTAAAACAACATTATCATTCAATTCCTGGAACACTATATTCATATGTAAAGACCATTCTGTCTTGTCTGAGATAAATGTTATTGTTATTTACAGTCAAGTTTTAATCATATGAGAGAGAGAAGGAGGAGGAGGATGATGATGATCATTGTTGTTGTTTAAAGGGGCCTTACATCTAGGTCATTGGTCCCATTAAATGGGTTGTTATTTTACTGAGAGTGAAGGAGGTGAATAAAATCCATCATATTTGTTTTGCTGGTGGTTTTAACATCACACCAACTTGAATAGGTTTTTGGCAACAATGGGATAGGAAAGGGCCATGACAGCGAAGGAAGTGGCCATGGTCTAATTAAGCTTCACCCTCAGCATTTTTCCCCGTGTGAAAATGGGAAAACGCAAGGAAAACCATCATCAGGGCTGCACTGATAGGATTCAAGTCCACCATCTCTTGAATGCAGCTTACAGCTACACGATGTATGACACCCAGCCCACTCACCTGGCCCAGCATTTGTAATTCTATTTAGCAGTAGTGCATCAAAGTATTATAATTCTTTACCATTTTCTGTTTTTCAGAGTTATCTATCTCAACCCCCAAAGTGTCTTTGTGATTGAACTCTGAATGACAACATATAATGGCCACAAGAATTTTTCGCTTTGATGACCTCTATGCAGTTTAAGAGTATTTTCTTTCTGGACAAGGGCACTTTTCTGACTGGATATAGTTCCTTCAAATTGATAAGAGTATGTCAGTTAATTTTCTGTACTTGCCTCATTAGAACACCTAAATATTTATTTGTAAGGATATCGTACGCAAAATGTGTAAATGGTTATCATGTTTCTATACAGAACAGTACTCCTAGCTTGTTACACAGTATTCAAACTCTGTGAACCAAAATACTATAGAAGTGTGTTTTTGTTCTTAATACTTCCTATTTGATATTTAAAACCATTGTTCTTTGTTTTTGAAACAACTTCATGATATTACCGGTAAATACGTTGTTGAATTTTATATCCATGTTCCTGTGTATGCATATTTATAACTGTTTTCCATATTTGCCTAATCAGAACTCCTAATACTGTGCTTATAGGGAAGGAAGGTATATCCTCTTTTTGAGATATCAAATCATTTTCTTGGAAGTACCTATTTGAGGATTTCAGTAGGTCATTGCCATCATTGTTTTGTTTTTGTGTTCTCCTTGCTTTCTTGCTTTATCTAAGTACAAATAAAGTTTAGTCTCTCAGCTCAGATTTTGTCCCTGTGCAATATAGAAGCTCTTTGTATACAGAAACTTTGACGAGTGGTAAATTTTCTGTACAAAATAAAACTTTCCACTTGATATTTTGAAGTTTCCTGTTTCCTTTGGAAATTATAACATTTCTTGGTCTTTTTTGAATACCGAAGTCTGACTAACTCTTTGATACTGTCTAATAAAAATAAAGGAGAATTTTAAGTTCAGTTTCTTATTTCTACTCTCACTTACTATATACATTTTTGAATAACAGGGGAGAAATTTAACATTTCCTCAAAATTTTGTATTGAACAAATCATATTTTGAATCGGGGCCTGGATGCTTTCATAGAATTGGTCTAGCTTGAAATAAAACATCCAATGCATTTTTGATAGTATTGTAATCTCCAAATGATATTCCAGTCAAAGAATTCTGCAGAGACCAAAACTGATAGAACTCGCATGATACAATGTCCGGTTGATGTGGTATATGTGCTAAGATGTAATCTTAAGTAACTTTTTGCTGATGATAAAAAACATCCGAGCTGTTTTGTTGAAGCACAGTGTCCTTTTTTGTTTGTTAGTTCTGGCCTCTTCTGTTTATTTTTTTCTTGATCTAGATCCAGCATACATCTTAGTTGATCATCGTATTGTGAGAGAGCTGCTCGTAGTACAGAAAACCTTCAAAATTCTAACAAGATTCCATGATTACTCCGCTAGTATTGCTAGGCAGCATAGCTAAGACTGTACAGAATTGACTGTTTGAGTCAAGTAAACAGGTTTAGTCCCAGCTCAGTCCTCTGGTATTTGAAGGTGCTCAAATACACCAGCCTTGTGTCGGTAGATTTATTGACACATAAAAGAACTTCTGCAGGACAAAATGTTGGTGCCTGGCATCTCCAAAAACCTTAAAAGTTGTTTGTTGGTGGGACATAATCTTCACAGAAGGTGGTGGGTGAGAGAGATTACCTTGTTTCTTCTGTAAGAAATACCTCTAATTGGCTCCAATTGCCTGCTTCAAATCCTTCCCATGGCACTCTGCAATATGCCTTATCTGGTAAAAGTGACAGATCGATAGATAACAGCACTGTTTCGAAATCAGACCTTATGTTTGTCTGCTGGTAAAACAACATCTCTCTGGTAGCTCATTTTGTAAAACATTTACGGAAGACAATTAATACTAATTTATTAACCATATTTACATCAAATACTTAAGAAGTTCAGACACACAACAGCGCGCTGCCATCATTGCTACACTACGTGATCAAAAGTATCCGGACACCTGGCTGAACATGACGTACAAGTTTGTGGTGCCCTCCATCGGTAATGCTGGAATTCAATATGGTGTTGGCCCACCCTTAGCCTTCATGACAGCTTCCACTCTCGTAGGCATACATTCAATCAGGTGCTGGAAGGTTGCTTGGGGAATGGCAGCCCATTCTTCACGGAGCGCTGCACTGAGGAAAGGTAGCAATGTCAGTCGGTGAGGCCTGGCACGAAGTTGGCGTTCCTAAACATCCCAAAGGTGTTCTGTAGGATTCAGGTCAGGACTCTGTGTAAGCCAGTCCATTACAGGGATGTTATTGTCGTGTAACCACTCCGCCACAGGCTGTGCATTATGAACAGGTGCTTGATCGTGTTGAAAGATGCAATCGCCTTCCCCGAAGTGCTCTTCAACAGTGGGAAGCAAGAAGGTGCTTAAAACATCAATGTTGGCCTGTGCTGTGATAGTGCCATGCAAAACAACAAGGGGTGCAAGCCCCCTCCATGAAAAGCACGACCACACCATAACACCACCGCATCCGAATTTTACTGTTGGCACTACACACGCTGGCAGATGACGTTCACCGGGCATTCACCATACCCACACCCCGCCATCGGATCGCCACATTGTGTACCGTGATTCGTCACTCCACATGACGTTTTTCCATTGTTCAATTGTCCAATGTTTACGCTCCTGACACCAAGCAAGGCGTCGTTTGGCATTGACCTGCGTGATGTGTGGCTTATGGGCAGCCGCTCGACCACGGAATCCAGGTTTTCTCACCTCCCGCCTAACTGTCATAGTACTTGGAGTGGATCCTGATGCAGTTTGAAATTCCTGTGTGATGGTCTGGATAGATGCCTGCCTGTTACACTTGACAAGCCTCTTCAACTGTCGGCAGTCTCTGTCAGTCAACGGACGAGGTCGGCCTGTACGCTTTCATGCTCTACGTGTCGCTTCACATTTCCACTTCACTATCACATCAGAAACAGTGGACCTAGGGATGTTTAGGAGTGTGGAAATCTCGCGTACAGACTTCTGACACAAGTGATACCCAATCACCTGACTACGTTCGACATGTGAGTTCCGCGGAGCGCCCCATTCTGCTCTCTCACGATGTCGAATGACTACTGAGTTGGCTGGTATGGAGTACCTGGCAGTAGGTTGCAGCACAGTGCACCTAAGATGAAAAACGTATGTTTTTGGGGGTGTCCAGATACTTTTGATCACATAGTGTAACTGCGCGATAAGCGAAACATAGTAGCTCAAGTTCAAATCTACAATCGACCATTGTTGCCAAGACAAGTCCAACAGTCTCTCCAGCCCACTGTTAAGTGCGTCCAACAGAGCAGCCAAGCGTAACACACTAAAATCACTTCAGTAATACAAATACCACAACAAATGCAATAAGAACAGTTGTACAAATAAACATAAGAAAGTCACTGTCCCAACATTCCAGCCGCCAAGAAATGTCAATTTCTTAAAATATACAACTGCAAAGGTACACATAATAAAGTTGAAATTAAAACAAATAATTCAGATCAAATTACACTAGACAAGTTCACAATACAACACTCAATATTTACAACACATATAAATCACTCTTCGTCGTTTGGACGAGGGCAAAGTTTATTGATAGGCCTCTTCATTATCCCATGAGAGGTGCGGACAGTAGCCACACGCACTAGTCCATCTGATCCTGGGTGAACATCCGTGATCACTGCCAGTTTCCACATTAATGGTGGAAGATTATCCTTCTTTAACACCACCAGTGCACCAGGTTGCACATTTGAACTGGAGTGTGTCCATGTGGATCGCTGCTGAAGGTGATGCAGGTAGTCATTCGACCAGCGGTGCCAGAACCTCTGCAGTTGCTGCTATAGTATTTCCCATCTAGTCAGGTTAAGCTTAGTATTACCTAGATCTGGCTGGGAAATGGTAGTGAGAGCTGTGCCAATCAGGTAGTGACCTGGAGTTAGGGCTTCAGGGTCATCAGGGTTGCAAGACAAGGGAATAAGAGGCCTGGAATTCAGGCAGGCTTCTGTTTGGCAAGGTGGTCAGTTCCTCTTAAGTGAGACACATAGTTCCCATGACGCAGCGAATGTGGTACTTGAAGGACTTTACACCAGCCTCCCATAATCCGCCAAAGTGTGGTGCTCCAGGAGGAATGAAGATCCATGTTATTCCTTCTTGTTCTGCGAAGTTTCTGACTTCCGTTTGCTGTTGACAGGACCTAATCACTGCACGAAGTTCTCGGTCTGCTCCAACGAAGTTTGTCCCGTTGTCGGTTTGGATGGGCTGACATCGACCACGACGTGAGACAAATCTCTTCAATGTTGCTAGGAAGGCTTGAGTAGACATGTCAGTTACAATCTCGAGGTGAGTTGCCTTAGTTGCTAGGCATACAGATAAGGCAATATAACATTTCTGCTTTAATTGTGATCGCTTGAAACCAGTCTTTACATAGAACGGCCCAGCATAGTCTATCCCACTGTTGTAAAATGGTCTAACTGCTTCTAAATGAGGGCGTGGTAGCTGACCCATCAGCTGTTGAGCAGTGTTTGACTACAATTTTTGACAAATCAAACAACAGTGCAAAATTCGTTGGATGACATTTTTGCCCTTAGCAATCCAATACCGATGTCTAATCGATGATAGTAAAAGTTGTCCGCCGGCACGCAGCATACGTCTGTGGTCTTGTTCAACAATCAACTTCGTAAGGTGGTGATTTGCAGGCAGTATCGCTTGTTCATATGGTACGTTGGCTTGTTCGAGTCTTCCTCCCACTCTCAGGATATTGGTACTGTCTAACATTGGATTTAAAGTTTTCAATTTGCTCTTGCTCTGAATAGGTTTCTTGGACTGCAACTGATGTATTTCCTCAGAGTACGATGTCAACTGAGCTATTTGTATGCAGTGGAGAATTGCGCTGTTGAGCTCTAGAAGGGATAGTGCACCTGTTGCCTGCACCCACGAGTCGCTCTGCAATTTCTTGCAAATCTTAGTCAGTATGCTACAACATGCTGCAGTTTGGTAGGCTTGGAAAAGCGGTTGATAATATTATCTTCAGGATTCGTTGCAGTATTACCCCTCACCTTGCACCTTTCTTCAGGTAGCGTTAGGAGTAGCTTAGTGATAGGACTGGGTTCCTTGAAAATCGCGTGATGAGGTACATAGTATTCAGGAGTCGCAGAAGGGAGTGTCAATTCCATGTGCCCTAACTCTTCACATTTATTCACGAATTTCACGTATTCTTTCTTCCTATTGGGTTGTTTGCACAATCTTCTCTCTAGATGATAGAATCGCCTGACTGCCATTTGAAATGAGTCACCCATTTTTTGTGGGTCTTCTCTGAATGGTAAATAAACAACATTTCTTCCCATAGGATCCCTTTTGGTTCACATTGCTCTTCTTCGTTCGTACATGGAGTCTGATGCAACTCTTCAATCTCCCAAAATCTTCAAAGCTGCTGTTGGACTTCGACATCTGTCTTAGCAAACATGACAGTACCGGCTCCTGTGAGACACCTGAAGGACCTTTGCTAATTGTGTATCTTCCGGTTAAAACCCATTCCAGTTTGGTTTCTAAAAGAATGGGGCCTGCTGAATGTATGGAAAGACCTCAGCTCCTAGCAGGATGTGAATCTTAGAGGGTTTATAAAACTCAGGATCAGCTAAAACAATGTGCTTGGGAATGTTCCATGTTGCAGAATCAATCATGTGACCCAGTAAGTCATCTGTTATCTTAGGAAGCACAAAACAATTTGCTGAAGTTGTAAAGTCAGTAGTGCATGAGGCAAGATCTACTGAAACACTGTACTTTGTTTCTGAAATGGTATCACGTATTCCCTGGGCAGGCGTTCTGTCAGGCTCTGAGTGCAACCTTAATCTCTGGGCACAGGACTCTGACATAAAACATGATTGGGAGCCTGAATCCAGTAGAGCTATACATGTTTGCCAATTTCCATTCCTATTCTTAATTCTGATGCATGCAGTGGATAAAAGTATATGTTTACTTGGTTCCACCTTCAGTGAACAATAGCTATTAATACACGACTCTGATTGTGCTGAAGGTACTCGGTGTTGCGTGACAGACCATGTTGTTGAGTAAAGTGCTGAGATGTAGTGTCTGCATGTACCAGATTTACAAGCCTGTACCTTGTGATCTCCCCGTAAACAGTTGAAGCACAGATTGTTGCTTCTTACAAAGTCTGCACTCATTGAGAGAAATACGTGCAAAATACGACACTTACTCAGTGTGTGAGCTTCGTCGCAGTATGTGCACTGCGGAGTGGTCATCACATATGACTTCTGGGTTTGAAGCTGCTTATGACTGAATAAGTCATACATTCTGGTGTTTGAAAGGGTTGGTTTTACAGGCAAACTAGAGCTCACGATCTCAATGGACTTGCATTTCGTTTCCAAGAAGTTACAAGTATCTCTAAGAGTAGGGAATGTCTTGGGACTCAAATTAGTTTCGTACTCCCTACGAATTGACGCTTCCGTTTTTTCTAGAATTAGCTGTGAAACAGATCTAAAGGTACATTAAGCTCTAAGGTCTTGAGAGCGTTCAAATTACCTACTCAAAGCTTGATTGAGTAGAGCACGGAGTTCATTAATCGTAGGTAAGTTCAATAGATTCTTAAGATGTGCGGATGCAATTAACCTAGGATTATTGTAGCGATTGCAAATCGTATCTAAAGCCACGTTGAAATTGGAGCTAGTGACTGGGAGATTTGCTATTAGTACGTGCGCTTTAATTTCGTGTGGCTATTTCTAGCCGAGTGCAGCCCTTGTAAGGCAGACCCTCCGATGAGGGTGGGCGGCATCTGCCATGAGTACGTGCGCTTCTCCAGTTAGAGAACTCAGTAAGTAATGGAATCTTTGAATGTTGTCCAGAGATTCATTGTTAACTATAAGACTCGTAAACGTACCATAAAAGTGTCTAAATCCAGTTACATCACCATTGAAGGTTGGCAGTTTTATGGTAGGGAGCTTAATTTCCTTCTTAGTTTCACTTAAACAATACTGACTGTCACTAGAACAAGAACTACTGGGGCCAGCAGCTTCGGTAGTCAATGCGATTAAGCGGTTCATTTCTGCTTCTGTGTCGAATACATGGTTTCAAAGTGATCTGTCTTCGGCATGCTGTTGGAGATCCTCAAATATTTCTAGCTGAGATTGAGCAGTTTCAAATTTGTCACGAATTATAGGCAGTTCCTTCAAACGAACTACGATGGCCTGTTTATTTGAATCCGTTTGAAATTCTTATACGAATTTCCCGAGACGCGTGAGGCTGGCTTTCGCTACTGCACGAGTAGTGACTAATTTCTTTCTGCTAGTCTTATCCATGCTGACAGATAAGAACCGTAGAAGAGGAATGCACAAGAACAATAATTAGGAACACTGCCGTCAATACACGGGCGAGGATAATATGAACATAATATTGGTTAAGAAAGGATTGGTTGTTGCCAGTCTAGGTACTTACGTCTGCCTGTAGATGTGCTTCGGCCTGGAGTCGAACTAGGGCGCACCGCCAGGTCCAGTAGAGCTCTCCAGTGAAATTCAACAGCACGTCGGGTTGTATTTGAACGGGAGCCCGCACGATAGTCTGACACTTTGAGCTTCGTCAGCAGATAAGCACGGCCGCGATGAAACCTGAATCCATTCGGAAATCCGCAATACATAAAGGCGGGTACAGACATGCGCGCCTATCTCTGTAACGTAACCACGTCGCGCGCCAAGGTTAAACGGGGCAATGTTACGCACCGCGGTTGCGAGGTAAACTTTTCTACCCCGCGCCGCAGGCCGTAACGCGTAACCTACCAGCGTTCCGCCAGTTGAGACAGTGCAGCTTTGAAAGATGGACTTCGCTGCAGCAGCCTATATTTATTTGCATTATGCAACTAAACGGAAACATAGGCGATGGTGGCAAACTCAGCTATATTCACGTAGAACTACAAATGGTGGTTCGATAGAAGGCAGTTCGGTTTTAGGAAAGGTTATTCCACTGAAGCTCAACTTGTAGGATTCCAGCAAGATATACCAGATATCTTGGATTCTGGAGGTCAAATGGACTGTATCGCGATTGACCTGTCTAAAGCATTTGATAGGGTGGATCATGGGAGACTACTGGCAAAAATGAGTGCAATTGGACTAGACAAAAGAGTGACTGAATGGGTTGCTATATTTCTAGAAAATAGATCTCAGAGAATTAGAGTAGGTGAAGCTTTATCTGACCCTGTAATAATTAAGAGGGGAATTCCTCAAGGCAGTATTATCGGACCTTTATGTTTTCTTATATATATAAATGATATGAGTAAAGGAGTGGAATCGGAGGTAAGGCTTTTTGCGGATGATGTTATTATCTGTAGAGTGATAAATAAGTTACAAGATTGTGAGCAACTGCAACGTGACCTCGAAAATGTTGTGAGATGGACAGCAGGCAATGGTATGTGGATAAACGGGGTTAAAAGTCAGGTTGTGAGTTTCACAAATAGGAAAAGTCCTCTCAGTTTTAATTACTGCGTTGATGGGGTGAAAGTTCCTTTTGGGGATCATTGTAAGTATCTAGGTGTTAATATAAGGAAAGATCTTCATTGGGGTAATCACATAAATGGGATTGTAAATAAAGGGTACAGATCTCTGCACATGGTTATGAGGGTGTTTAGGGGTTGTGTAGTAAGGATGTAAAGGAGAGTGCATATCTCTGGTAAGACCCCAACTAGAGTATGGTTCCAGTGTATGGGACCCTCACCAGGATTACCTGATTCAAGAAATGGAAAAAATCCAAAGAAAAGCAGCTCGATTTGTTCTGCGTGATTTTCGACAAAAGAGTAGCGTTACAAAAATGTTGCAATGTTTGGGTTGGGAAGAATTGAGAGAAAGAAGAGGAGCTGCTCGACTAAGTGGTATGTTCCGAGCTGTCAGCGGAGAGATGGCGTGGAATGACATTAGTAGACGAATAAGTTTGAATGGCGTTTATAAAAGTAGGAAAGATCACAATATGAAGATAAAGTTGGAATTCAAGAGGACAAACTGGGGCAAATATTCACTTACCAAGGGAGATGTTCAATAAATTTCCAATTTCATTGAAATCATTTAGGAAAAGGCTAGGAAAGCAACAGATAGGGAATCTGCCACCTGGGCGACTGCCCTAAATGCAGATCAGTATTGATTGATCGATTGAAATTTGCTGGCTGACTTGAAGTTTCATACAGTTAGTGGAAATTATAAACATTTTACTTGCTAAACCTGACCAAGGCGTCGTTTCCGTTTCCAACGCTTTGAATTGATTTTTGTTTTCGAGTTCCGCGCAAGAGTATTATTGCTTAGGCAGTCAAGTCGGAGGTTTAAATGTTTCAATATGGATAGTTTTTTTTTCTTTTTTTTTTACAGGAAGCGGCCGTGGCCTTAATTAAGGTACAGCCCCAGCATTTGTCTGGTGTGAAAATGGGAAACCACGGAAAACTATCTTCAGGGCTGCCGAGAGTGGGGTTCGAACTCACTATCTTCCGGATGCAAGCTCACAGCTGCACGCCCCTAACCGCACGGCCAACTCGCCCGGTAATATGGGTAGTGAAAGCATAGTAAAACAATTATTAAACACGTTTTTCATCAAGTGAAAATAAACAAGTGATTGACTGTAGCCGACCCTGCTCAGCGATTTTCAGGCCTGACGACGGTTTTCTGTACTTTAGTTTTACAATATTATATTATTACAGTATATAAGAATTTACAACGGTGAAGTGACTGAACTGGCCGAAATCCACATTTCATCTTTGAAAGAAAGTCGTAATTCTCTGCAGACTTCTCCTTTTTTTTCCCTCCATGTCTTTCTATTACATTCATTTCGTGATCTGAATAATTCGGGGAGGGTGTGGAGGAATGTGCGGACTCATAAATTTAACCTATAATAACGCCTGAACTTCTGGGGCAGGAAATACCACTGTTTTATGCGTGTTGTACACCATTACATTTTCCTGTCAGTTCAACATTTCGCAAGAAATTTGTCAAATCATGTCAAAGACTGTTCAACATTGCTGAAGGTTTCATAAGATTTGAAAAGATTTGGCAAGGTTTGATAGCATTTCGTTTTAACATAGAGGAAAGGCAAACAGCGGTTGTAGTTGTTGGACTAGCAGCGGGGTACAGTCTTAAAATGAAGAGAAACGCGCAATAAACCACAATTTACATGGGCAAAATATTAATGTAGTTATCTTCAACATAATTTTTGCAATGTACACCGACTGACAGAGCAAATGCAACACCAAGAAGGAGTGGTTCGAATGGGATGAAAGTTGGGGAAAAAACAGAGACGGCACGGACGAATAATTGATGTTTATTTCAAACCGATATGCAGGTTACACAATGCGCACGGCATCGACTCAGTAGGATGTAGGACCACCGCGAGCGGCGATGCACGCAGAAACACGTCGAGGTACAGAGTCAATAAGAGTGCGGATGGTGTCCTGAGGGATGGTTCTCCATTCTCTGTCAACCATTTGCCACAGTTGGTCGTCCGTACGAGGCTGGGGCAGAGTTTGCAAACGGCGTCCAATGAGATCCCACACGTGTTCGATTGGTGAGAGATCCGGAGAGTACGCTGGCCACGGAAGCATCTGTACACCTCGTAGAGCCTGTTGGGAGATGCGAGCAGTGTGTGGGCGGGCATTATCCTGCTGAAACAGAGCATTGGGCAGCCCCTGAAGGTACGGGAGTGCCACCGGCCGCAGCACATGCTGCACGTAGCGGTGGGCATTTAACGTGCCTTGAATACGCACTAGAGGTGACGCAATAGCGCCCCAAACCATGATGCCGCGTTGTCTAGCGGTAGGGCGCTCCACAGTTACTGCCGGATTTGACCTTTCTCCACGCCGACGCCACACTCGTCTGCGGTGACTATCACTGACAGAACAGAAGCGTGACTCATCGGAGAACACGACGTTCCGCCATTCCCTCATCCAAGTCGCTCTAGCCCGGCACCATGCCAGGCGTGCACGTCTATGCTGTGGAGTCAATGGTAGTCTTCTGAGCGGGCGCCGGGAGTGCAGGCCTCCTTCAACCAATCGACGGGAAATTGTTCTGGTCGATATTGGAACAGCCAGGGTGTCTTGCACATGCTGAAGAATGGCGGTTGACGTGGCGTGCGGGGCTGCCACCGCTTGGCGGCGGATGCGCCGATCCTCGCGTGTTGACGTCACTCGGGCTGCGCCTGGACCCCTCGCACGTGCCACATGTCCCTGCGCCAACCATCTTCGCCACAGGCGCTGCACCGTGGACACATCCCTATGGGTATCGGCTGCGATTTGACGAAGAGACCAACCTGCCCTTCTCAGTCCGATCACCATACCCCTCGTAAAGTCGTCTGTCTGCTGGAAATGCTTCCGTTGACGGCGGCCTGGCATTCTTAGCTATACACGTGTCCTGTGGCACACGACAACACGTTCTACAATGACTGTCGGCTGAGAAATCACGTTACGAAGTGGGCCATTCGCCAACGCCGTGTCCCATTTATCGTTCGCTACGTGCGCAGCACAGCGGCGCATTTCACATCATGAGCATACCTCAGTGACGTCACTCTACCCTGCAATTGGCATAAAGTTCTGACCACTCCTTCTTGGTGTTGCATTTGCTCTGTCAGTCAGTGTATTTACTGCCATAACATCATTTGTAGAGGTTAAGTTATACTGCATAGCTATACTCACATTAATTGAATAAAAATGACAGCAATGAAACGGAAATACGTATCTTATTACATGAAAACATATTAGAAATTCCATAATAATAATAATAATAACAATAATAATAATAATAATACATGTCTTTCCTTCTTTCTTAATCCGTTTACCCTCCAGAGTTGGTTTTTCCCTCAGACTCAGCGAGAGATCCCACCTCACAAATTTGATAGGGCCTAAAGTTGCTAAGAAGGATACCACATTCAGAGAGGCTATCTCGTTGCAAGAAAGACTGGCAGTGACAGTACGATTTCTAGCAACCGGTGATTCAAACACTAGTCTGCAGTATCTTTTCAAAATATCCAAACAGTCGATTAGTGTTATCGTACCGGAATGTGTCAAGCTCTGATTGACCCACTAAAAGAAAATATAAACGTAAGTAAGGAATTTATTGCTGGGATATTCTATGTTTCATACATCAAACATTATCTATTTTAATTGCTTATTCAACACAGAAACACTACTTTGTAAGTCTAATCAAATCCTGAAAATCCATATCCACATCGTGGGAATTGCTTACTGTATTTGACTCAGTGGACAGATTGGAGTTGGAGTGAGGAGAATTGGGTGTAGTAGTAGTATTCTGTGAGGATAAGGAAGCTGAAGGAGTGGGTGTTGAAACGGTGTAACCTTGAAAATGTGATGGGTTCGGGAGCTGATGAACATTATGTTGTGCAGCATGATGGGGATATTGGGAATATGTAGAGTGAACCGGAGAATGGAGTGGATGGGGAAAGTGGTCATTCCTTAAAATTTTGTTGAAATGCCTGGGATGGCTAGCTAGCCACAACATTTCCTTACCTCTGTACATTTAAATAAAATGCAGTGTGTTTTGCTCGGTCCACAACATTTTTACTGTTCAAGCAAACAGAGGCGAATGTGTGTTACGCTCCGAGGTCCTGTGTACGTCCAAGCTTGCTGTAACTTCCGCGCGCGCAGCTCTTTGATGTGACGCGGGAAAATCGACAAGCAGTGGAACGCAGCGAACCTCGTTCCGTATCGTTCATGTTGCGGGCTAAGGTTGCGCGACGCGGTTACGTTACGATGTTCTGTTACAAGTCTGGACGCGCGTTAAGATGCATTTAAACCTAAAACGACCGGCGAACAGCACACAACACGGCACTGGCTACCGTACATAAAGTAGCGTAACATACGATACGAACTGAAAGACCCGTGCACGAAAGTTCACAATAAGTTAGTCAAGGTACGTAGAATACAAGGTAGGGATCACGAGAGAGCTGCGCAGTGGCAGAGCAGAGCTGTGACGTCACGCAGGACCCTCGCGTTGAATCTGCCTGAATGAGGTAGAGGTAGTTCGAATAAGAATCGCTGTGCACGCAGAAGCTAGGTGCTAATAATACACGATAGTAACATATCTGTGGTGTATAAGAAACCGTGTGTGTTTATTTTATGAGATAAAACGTAAAAAGCAGTAATAGTGTACACTTTTCAGTGTGCTTTGTCATGCCATTGCAGGCTGCACAAATCATAGCAGGCACCCGAAGGAACGAAACACACTTTCATGTATTCCCTAAAACTGACGTAAATAAATGGTGACAGAAGTAATCAAGACATTATCGAAAGTTATCTTTCTCAGCTTCGAGGGTTCGGAAGGCTTTATGACGATCCTCTTCCGACAGCTGTGACGCGAAAGGTGAAATCATTGCTTCTAGCCTCATTGCTTCCAAGGCGATAAGAAATTCCAACTGTTCTCCGGAAGATTACGAAATATTACGCCCAAATATGTACTGATGAACTCGATCAAAACTCGGATATCGTGTGCCAGTCTTAAGGCCAGCGTTGAGCCCACATCATCCTATTTTTTATCGGAGGATGAGTAAGGGTTCGTTAAAGCCCTTGAAGATCTAGTAAAACAGCTCGAGGGCAGTCGTGAAACCAAGGAGCTGCTTGAAGACTTCACTGGCTATATAGCTTTTAGGATAAAGAAGAAGAACCTCGATATAGAAAGTAATTACGGAGAGAAAACTACAAGGGGTGGAAATTAAATTTAAAAAAGAGTCCAATTTTTTTTTTTTTTTTTTTTTTTTTTTTTTTTTTTTTTTTGCAAGTTGCTTTACGTCGCACCAACACAGATAGGTCTTACGGCGACGATGGGACAGGAAAGGGCTAGGAGTGGGAAGGAAGCGCCCGTGGCCTTAATTAAGGTACAGCCCGAGCATTTGCTTGGTGTGAAAATGGGAAACCACGGAAAACCATCTTCAGGGCTGCCGACAGTGGGGTTCGAACCCAATCTCCCGAATACGGGATACTGGCCGCACTTAAGCGACTACAGCTATCGAGCTCGGTAGTTTCAATTTTACCACGGGAAAGAACTGAAGGAGGGTTCTAACATCATCACAAACCTTACGGATATACTGAAAAAGAAATTCTCCAAAATTTATGAGCTTGCAAGTTGCTTCGTGAGAAGCCGTTCTTTTATTCGAATGGACGCTTTAAACAAAAGTAAGACATTGAAGAGACCGGGTTTCTGTTAATACAACACCGATAAAGAAAGAAGAAAAGCAAAGAAATTCAACTGATGCTATGGATAAGTGTGTTTGATATTCTTTTTTTTAAATATCAGCATTATTCTTTGTGTATAATATACCCGTTATTTTTTTTATGAAAGGCAATTTATTATGTTATATATGAAACCAGTGCTAAGAATGGTAATATACAGGCTCATTAATATGGCCTATCCAATATTAACGTGAAATTTGTCATTTCTTGGCACTTGCAGGAAAACATTTACTGTACTGTTTGTATTGTGGACAGTTTCCTAACATTTGCTGTTTGTGTTGTTGACAGTGTATATAGTTTCCCAATACTGCTTGTAACAACGGACATATTTCTTGCAGTCATCAAGCTTTAATGTTCGAGTCTGTAACAATTAGAGCCCCTTGTTATTGTTATCATAGGTGTTGATAACATGAACATATGGAATGGCCATTCCACTGCTATCACAGTCTTAGCATTGTTACATCCTTTTATACAGATCGAAATACTTCAGAAACGCTGCTAGATTCACACTGTATTTGATCTCCTATTAGTACTCTACTGTAATAGTGAAGTGGAATGCATTTTCTTAGGTGATGTTAAAATATCAATGAAGTTATCTCTAACTTGTGGCTAAAACAGAATAGCTTACATCTGTGTATTAGCCTACCTCATATAGAGGACAAGGCGCTGAGGGTTCACGTGACATCAGCGACGGCCAAGCGTGGTGGGGAGACCTGCGCGTGATCCCTACCTCTTACTCTAACTACCTTGTAAGTTAGTATTCGTAACATACGGCGGTAGACTATTCACAATATCCGGCCCGGAGGACCAAAAAAATGATATAGATGTTGATTCCCATAGGGAATCTGAAATATTTGTCCTGAATGAGCAAATTTATAATACCAATATAAATGGTCCGTTATTGGACATTATAAATTTTCCAGCTAGCTCATTCTTGGTTGCCAGCATTTCGCCCGCGTGTGCTAGGGTGGGCTCATCAGTTGGTACCTAGCACACCTACCAATACGCTGGCTAGTGCATACCGTGGAGGCCACTGCGTAGGCTATATCATCTGATGGCCAAGCTGGCATCAATTTTTAGTGATGAGACAAAGTCTCTTAGTGCATTGGCACTGCCGGTGGCTCCAGTTAGCCTACGCAGTGGCCTCCACGGTATGCACTAGCCAGCGTATTGGTAGGTGTGCTAGGTACCAACTGATGAGCCCACCCTAGCACACGCGGGCGAAATGCTGGCAACCAAGAATGAGCTAGCTGGAAAATTTATAATGTCCAATAACGGACCATTTATATTGGGACCAAAAAAATGTTTGTTTGCTGGTAAAACAACATCTCTCTGGTAGCTCATTTTGTAAAACATATCTGGAAGACAATTAATACTTATTTATTAACCATATTTACATCAAATACTTAAGAAGTTCAGACACACAACAGCGCGCGGCGATCATTGCTAACTGCGCGATAAGCGAAACATAGTAGCTCAAGTTCAAATCTACAATCGACCATTGTTGCCAAGACAAGTCCAACAGTCTCTCCAGCCCACTGTTAAGGGCATCCAACAGAGCAGCCAAGCGGAACACACAAAAATCACTTCAGTAATACAAATACCACAACAAATGCAATAAGAACAATTTTTCAAATAAACATATAAGAAAGTCACTGTCCCAACACCTTTTAATTTTAGTACTGGCAATGAAAACCTGGCAGGAGCTGGACAAGGGAGATAGATGATGATTATGTTGAATAACCATATTTGCACTCATTAAGCTCTTGGGAATTACGAATGCACACTTATTGCAGTAAAACAGCTATGTTTGCTGCTATGTTGTCAAATGTATAAATTTTAGGAAATCTCTGATACTCAGGAAATGTATCGTTCTGTACAGTAATGTATTCTTCCATCTGAGGAAACTATAGCTTAATAAATTCAGTAATCATCTAACCTTGATTTTGAGTAGTCACAGATGTTAAAACGTTAAGATAGTTTATTGGCTTCTGTAGTTATGGTTATTTTCTTTTCTGATTTATCCACAATTTTTAAGTACTCAACTGACTAATTCAATAACTGATTGACTACTGTATTAGCGTAGCAATTTTCATGGATGAACGTTTCCTGCAAAGAGATATTGAAATATCAGTTGTATGAAATGTGACTTTCCAAGGACAGTGTTGTCTTGCTGGCAACACACGATACTTGCCTTTTAGATCTTCAGCCTATTGCCACTTAAGGACCAGTAATTTGTGTCTTCTTAATGTTATTTCCAAATATAAGCAATTCCTACCTAAATAAATGATGAATTAATAAACTATGCCTTCTGTATTTTAGTTAGTTAGTTAATAATAATATATTTGTAATTATCATTGTTAAACAAAATGTATCCTTACATTCCCTCCTCATGTAATGATACAAAATTTTGGATAATCTGAACTGAATCCATGGTGGAGGAAAAAAAAATCCCACTTGTAAAGTACTATGTAGAACAAGAATAATAACCATATAACTGTACCTAAAAAGATTATTTAAATTAGCATTTAGCAGAATAAAATCCAAATACAGTAGGCCTACATTGTTAATTAAAGTCTAGTAAAATCTAGATCTAATAGAAGTCAAGCTATAAAATATAAATGACAAATACTCTAAGTAATTTTCTATTGTATTGTGTACTGTACTTACAAAACAAGTTTGTTGCATAAACACACCATTACTGTATTTTGTAATGTACTATTTATCAATACTATATTTTCTTCTTAATTTAGGTAACTTTTTACATTTTTAGTGCACATCGCAGTGGCAGTGGTGTGACACTTCTACTCAGTCATACTTCTACCAGTTACACAACCCTCGCTCCTCTGTTTCAACACTACACTACGTTGCGTTATGGCTTCCACTTGTCTAGCTGTAACTGTACTGTACATGCAATATTACATGTGTTTATTTGGATAAAACAGACCACAACCCAATTAGTTCGAATTACTAGATTTTGAATCTACAGTTTTGACCATTTTGGTCCAGTTAGTCTGTATTAACTTACAGTTAGTGTTTGTTTTCTTTTACTGGATCCACCTTGTCAGTACCTAAAGGTACAATTTCAATTTGTTGTTTGCATTAATTCTAAGAGTAGGCCTACATTTTTCGAGAACCTTCAGTTCTCTTCATGAGCTCACGAGTTCTAAAACCTCTGAACATATTTGGGCCTTTAAAATGACATAGGCCTAATCGTGAAATGTGCTTAAAAAATAATCTTAAAACTATCGTTTTTAAGGTTCTTAGGCTTCACAAACACAATGAGTTCAAATTTGGTGAACAGCGTGTGATGACCTTATAGAAAGTTATAATAGTCGTAATGTTCCATATTTGACTATATAAAAAATTACAGTTTTAAAAATCATAGTTAGGTCTGTTCAAACACACTGAATCGCCAGTTTTATGTACATATAAAACGTGATGAACATCAGGATCTGTCTTATCTGTATTCCATTTGCATTTGGCTTTACAATTGAAAACAAACATGTCTATTGATGTAGTATGAAAATATCCAACCTAGCCACAATTAAATCAGATGTGCCTCAAAAGTCCATTATCAATTGATGCAATATACTAATTTGCCTAATGACCTTGTTTTTACTGGTGTAAACAAACCATGTCCAATAATGTTTCGGTTTGCACTTAGCTTTTATGCCCGCCAGGATGTGTAAAATTCCTCCGTTTATTTGAATGAGGCTGCTTTTGCGAATCATGTGCCGGACATTACAGCACTCAACACTAAATGCAAACTGGAACATTATTGGACATGCTCTGTTGACTACCAGTACAAACTAGTCATTAGGCAAATTAGTCAGTATATTGCATCAACTAATAATGGACCTTTGAGGCACTATGTGATTTCAATGTGGCTAGGTTGGATATTTTTAGACTACATCAATTGTTTTTAACTGTACAGCAAAACACAAAAGGAATATAGATAACCAACAGATCCTGAAGTTCATCAAGTTTTATTTGTACATCAAACTGGTGATTCAATGTTTATGAACAGACCTAGCTGTGATTTAAAAAATTTTAATTTGTTATACCAGTTGTAGTCTATACATAAGTTTTTGCCAGTTTTTGTGGTAAAGAAGACACACAATTTTCAAGGGAAATTCAATTTTTCTTTATTCAAATATTGGCCATTGGCTGCTATACACTTCGCCCATCTTTCAGGTAAGTTATGAATACCATGCCAGAAAAACTGCTTGTCTTTTGCGGCAAACCATTCATCGAGCCGTATTCCAACTTCCTCGAAATTGCTGAAGTACTGCTGTGCGAGCGCATGCCCCATTGATACGAAGAAGTGGTAGTCAGATGGCGCCAGGTCGGGGAGTACGGCAGGTGCGGAAGGTTGTCCCATCCAAGCGATTTCAAGGTGTCTTTCACTGGTTTTTGCTGTGTGAGATGGCGCATTGTTGGTAACAAAATCACTTTGCCATGTCTTCTGGCCCATTCCGGTCGTCTTTTGATCAATGCATCATTTAAATTAATCATTTGTTGGCGATAGCGTTATGCATTAAGGGTTTGACCAGGCTTGCGCGCCTTCACACTTTTGTGTTCTACCAGACTGCGCACTGTCTTTCACATTGAAATCACCACGTTTAAATTGTCGAAACCATGTCTCATGTTCTAATCGATGGAGCGTGTTCATATGTTTCTACCAGCACCAATATAAATGGTCCATTATTGGACATTATAAATTTTCCAGCTAACTCATTCTTGGTTGCCAGCGTTTCGCCCTCGTGTGCTAGGGTGGGCTCATCAGTTGGTACCTAACACACCTACCAATACGCTGGCTAGTGCATATCGTGGAGGCCACTGCGTAGGCTAACTGGAGCCACCGGCAGTGCAAATGCACTAAGAGAATTTGTCTCATTACTAAAAATTGATGCCTGCTTGACCATCAGGACTCATTCAGGACAAATATTTCAGATTCCCTATGGGAATCAACATCTATATCATTTTCTACCAGCAAACAACGATTTTCCACAGCCCTTTTCTTTTGATTAAATAAGAAAAACAATGTTTGTCGCAAATTTTCTTTTTCGGGCACAAACGTCGACATGAACAATACAGCACTGACACTAGTGTTTGGTGGACTCAACTTGTGTGTGTTGGTAGGTTAATGTCAGATGAACAAACTGATGTATATGTCAAATTCATATGGTGCATACTGTTCGCTGCTGCCATCTCTTGAGTGAAACTGGAAAAGTATAATGAAGTTGGTATAATCAAGTATGGAGCATTACAACTATTATCACTTTCTATAAGGTCATCACACACCGTTCATAAAATTAGTGATTCATTGCGTTTGTGAAGCCCAAACACCTTAACCCTGGATGAGTAAGGTGGGCTGTGGCCACACCCCAGATCATTCTTTTTCTGGGCTGGTTTGAAATTGGTAGCATTGATTTCTTTTATCTTCCCGAACCTTCTTTTTTATCTTCCCTGATTTTTGTGTGTCTCGCTAGCAGGTAGTCAGTGCCACTGTGACTTTCAGTCTGTGTTTATCAGTTGTCTGGACACTGACCTTGGGACAACTTCTCACCCCACCTTACTCAAAGTGACAATTTTTC